>NC_140948.1:9450808-10650808 GCF_014529385.1 Adiantum capillus-veneris | reverse complement strand
CAGGTTGATACAATCTAAAAACTTGTAGCCTTGGCTCATCAATTACAAAGTTTATCCAAAAAATAGGAGTTACAATATTCTCCATTCATCAAAATAATAAATTTTCTACAATGAGAGCTCCAAAAAATGGTATCCGAGCTAGCTTGTTGCTAACATTCCCCCCCTCCTTGTCTGTGTCGTCCCTTGACACAACTTCATGGGATGAAGTAATCTTTGGGTTGACGGTTGGCAAGGCGGACTTTCAGTGCATGCAAGGCTTTCTCATATCCGATCTTTCTTTCTTTGTCTGGAACCTGCAAGAACTGCATGGTGACTCTATTTTTGAGCTCAATGGTTGAGTAGCCAACAAATCTGGAGGTTAGGTTGATTATCACTAGCCCAAATATCTTTGTTTTCCAAGTGAAGAACCCTGTATTAAATGCTTCCTGTTTTAGGGAAAACTACTCCCCTGTTCATGCTCACAAGCACGACACAGACAACATACTTATCATCCGATGACACGACTAACCCGTAGGTGCTAAATCTCTGTTTTCTTTCCATTCCAGCTCTCTCTTCAGTGCCGCCACTTCTTCTTGTGGTTGGACCATCGGTGTTGCTGGTAGCAACGTTTTTTGTTTCTTTGCTCTTTTTATCTCCCTTGCCTGTATGTCTGTTATTGCTCTCAAATCCTTCACTTCAATTTGTAAGTCATTGATTACGACTTGCAAATTTTTGGCTGTCTCCACGGCATCTTGCTTTTTTGCCATCAACCTCTGGATTTGTTCATCTCTGTCATTGACATCTTCAAGAAACACATTGATTGTATCTTCACAAATGGCATTGAAACTTTCTGACTCCTATAAATTTTCTTTGAGGAGGTTTACTCTGCTTTTGAGACCCAAGATCTCAGCATCTTTAATGCTGATCAGTTTAAGGTTGTCATCTCTTTGCTCCTGCAACTTCAGAACCTCTTGATGGGTTGTTTACAATTTTCTTTTGTTTGCCCTATTCTGATCGGCTAACAACCCACTGTGCAGTCTCGTTTGGTTTAGTAGAGTCTCCATTGACTGTAAATCCAGGTTCATAGTAGCTTCCAGCTCAATTTCTTGAGAGGAGGAAGCTTTTTCTCTTGTCAGATCTACCTCTATGTGCTTGCCTTTATCAATGTTTGATATTGTTCCAGTGTTTAGATGGCCATCTGTCCTTTCTTCTTCTTCTCCATTGGGTGGTGTAGGAACTCTCTCATCACGATGCGAGCTCTCTGAATGCGGAGGAGAGTCAACAGGTGGAGTTGATTGCCTTTCACTTGTCTCTGGCCTTGGAGATGGAGGTGGTGTTTCCTCATCTCGTGTAGCTGGCCTCAATTGATCTCTCAAGGTTTGGAGATCCTCCTCTTCAAGTGGCAGTTCTGGCTCTCATCCATAGCATTCCTCTCTTGGATGTATCTCTCAAACCAGTCCAACTCAAAAGCTGGATTGTGTTTATTCTTTGTTCTTAATGTGTAAGTGCTACTAGAGGGTCTCCAAGTGGCGCCTACATCGCCTCGTAGAGATCTTTCTAGTACAAAGCCTTCTAGCATTCTTCCATCTTTGCTACCTTCTACAATCTGGTGTTTTTCTCCATTTCTACTTTCCGCTTCTTTAATCTCAAGTCTTCTTCTTCATCTTTTCTTTCTTCTTCCATCTTTTCCTGTGTACTTCTGGTGACTCTTTCCAGCCTACGTCCTCCAATGGTGTTAGTAGAGGCCGGTACTCGCCTTTGTGGTCTGTCTTCAATATTCTCTCTTAACATCAGCCAGTTGTTCTATTGAGGAGCAGGTGGTAGCTGATCTGCCGCTCCTATATCATGGTATATCATTCTGGTGAGTACTTATCCTCCTGCAATGTAATTTGGCTTGTCGTGTTATAGCTTTGTGACTTCCTCAAATAGATATGATGCATGATCTATATAGAAATCATGTATCATTCCCATAGCCCACGTCATTATTGTTGAGATGACCTCGTGTGGTGTAGTGTATCTAGGCGGTCTCTTGCTGTAGCTCAACAAACATTGATTGTATACCTGTGTCAGTTCTCTTACTTCCGGGTTTGCTATGAGTTCAAAAGAAGGCAGTTTGGATCTTTGCAGGTAGACTGTTAGATTCTTCCTTCTTTCTCTCATGTTGGCTCCCTGATCAGACAATTTTAACGCTTCTTTGATGATTTCCTTGGTGATCTGAATCTCTATCATCTCATTATCCATGCTTGCAACCCTGCAAGTTTCGTCTTCTTGGATAGTCTCAATTAGTTGTTGTACCCTCTTGAAATCTATCCCCACTGGTGGTAGGGAAACAAAGTTCCATAAGCCAACTTTCTTCAGCCATGACCTTTGCAGTGATCTTTTGAGGTAGTTTTCTTCCTCCTTGGGGATCATTACTGTATCCACTAAATTTCCTTTGTCATCCACATAGGAACCTTGGTAGATTTGGAAAGCTGATGCCTGTTTCACGTCTGCAGGTATCCATGTGGCTACTGCCTTTAATGAATTTTGTAGAAGTGTATAAGGTACTGCACCCTCCGGTGCCAGGTTCTTGCCTTTTCTTTTTCCCGGAGAAGCGTCCATGGATCCTGTATTCACAAGTAACTGTTAATGTACAAACATAGTACTTATTTTCTAAATTGATTATCACTTAAGCATGTATCTAGGTGAGCCTTCTTAATCCCAAGATGAGTTAAGGAAAAATGTTAGCAGATAGGCAAACTCTTTCAGTGTCTGACTCTAACGGCTTCAAATTAACGTTGTTGATGAAGGAGAACATGTCCAAATGCCTTGAAATTTTGTGTGGTGTATGTGCATAGGGCATGTAAGGTCACCCTATAGTCACAAATTGAAAATTATCTCATTTGCAAATTATGCCCGGTCTATCGCGATAGACAGGCTATCTTTTGACAGGAGATATATTTCCCCCATGTGACTCCACCATTTGGTTCCTCATGTCTTGTACATGATCTGATCCCATTTCCATCTCAAGTGAATGTCAAGTGACCCCCCTTTTGGTTCAACTTTCATTTTTTCAGATTCCCTCCAAGGAGATGTTGGTCTATCTCCCTCATTTTATGTTGTTTTGGGCTCAAACTTAGTGGGTAGCCCTCTTGCATCATGCTGAAGTCAACTGCTGATTCCAATTTTTGATCAGATGGCCCTGTATCATTCTGCTTAGTCTATCGCGATAGACTAGGACTTAGTGTCATTTTGTTATATTTTGGCTCTGTAGTCATCTGTCTGCCTTCTCCTAGTTGATGTAAGTTCCCTTGACCCCTCACATGTGAATTTTAACTGTCTGCCCTTGAGGTGTCCAGTTCTGACTCTGAGATGCTGTCAAGTCTATCTCTTCTTGTCATATGAGTCCATCTTGTCTTGAAATTGGTGTACTGCCTCCATATGCTTCCCCAAGTCTATCCTTGTGATAATTTTTGAAAAGCCTCCCCCCAAAGATAGAGTAGTCGGTCTATCACGATAGACTCAGTTACTTGGTCAAGATAGAGCAATTTTTCACTTTGATTTGATATATGGGGTCATTAGTCCTTGTTAGTACCCTTTATGAAGTCACAATCAAAATTTTACGTGTCTAAGTGTATGAACAAGCCTATCGCGATAGACTCAACATCTAGTCATTTTTACAAGTTTTTTGATGTTAGTTGACCACAATTGTGTTAATAGGATCTCCTAGACACACACATTAAGTTTTAACCAATTTGGAAAAGTGTACTCCCTGTTTGCAGCACTTAGCTGTTTCTGGAGTCGGAGTAGACCACTTAGGTGATGGTCGCCGTTCTTTTTGGTCATTGTATGACTCATGCTGACTTTCCTTTCCTTTTGACCTTCCGTCAAAGCGGTCGGTTGTTCTTTTGGTGCTTACATCACCAAGAACGACCATTTGGATGTCTTTCTGGCCTGCTGCTGGCGTTTGCCCTTGTGGAAGAGCTTTTTCTTGAGTGGCCACATTCCAACTCGTAGTTGATCTCTTTTGGATGTACCCTGTCAAATTTGGTGTCATTTGGTCACTTGGTCGGCCCGTTAGAGTATCTTGACACTTTGCACAGTTTTCGTCAGATAGGGACTTTAGGCTCAGTTTTGAATGACTTTTTCATGGTCTAACCATTCAGTTGGTTTGTCGAGGTTATTGGCTTGCTGCCTATGAGTTTTGGCTCATTTCCGATCACTTTGGGTCAGCTGCCCGTCTGCAGGCCCTGTGAAATTAGGGTTTTCTGGGAGGCTTTCTTCGCGCTTTCCGAGGTCATAGGCTTGATCCCTAAGCTGTAAGCATTTTGCCTTTCAATTTTGGTTCCATTTGGTGGCCTCTAGGTCTTCCTAACAACCGGTCTACAATATGTGTGCACAGGTTGTGATGGTGGTGCTGGCGAGATTTTGCGACTAACTGAAGTAAACAACACTTAGAGTCAGTGTTGACGAGCATACCTCTCATATCTGATGTTGATCTGGTGACCGTGCGCGATGGATGAGCTTCTGGAAGTCTCAGATGCTGTAGGGAGCTCTCTCTCTCTCTCTCTCTCTCTCTCTCTCTCTCTCTCTCTCTCTCTCTCTCTCAATGGAAAATGACTCAAATGAGAGATTTCTTGCCTAGCCTCCCTATATGTGATCAAGGCTCTGACATGGAATTTTCCCATCTTTTACCTGTGGTCATAGCTTTTTGCGAGATGCAGTTTAGGCTCAATTTTTTTTTTGATTTGGACCTCGTTTGCTCCAGTGTCAAGCAATGCATAGATTTTGACTTGTTCTGTGCCTGCATATGCTTTTATGTAAGGACTACACCATGTATTTTCTAAAGTGTCAATGGTGTTCCCGTCCTGAGCCATCAAGTCTGTGATTGTCTTGGCTAATTCTTCGCTTTGTATATCCGCTTCAATTGTTGGGATTGTTGGAAGAGGATATTTTTCAGTAATCATTGGTGTGACCATGTTTATTGTCCTTAGAAACTGATTTCGCTTAGCAATGCGTTCCTTGGCTTCTTGTTGTTCTTGGTCCTGAATTTGTTGCTGTTCCTGTCTATAGGCTTTGCCGTAATCCAATTGAAACAACATTCCAGGAGTTAGAGGTAGATGATACTTTTTCAAATGACACCCACTAATCCAATTCGGCATTTCTTTTCCATCTAGTGTCGACAGTTTTACTGCTCCGCTAGACGAGATTTCTTGGATCAAATAAGGCCCCATTCCTCTTTTCTTTAGCTTCTTGGCATGCTATTTAAGGGTGTATCCCAAGACATAGTCGCCCGTTTTAAAGTCCTTGTTTTTGACATGTTTGTCAAAAAACTCTTTCTGTTGTCTTTTTTTTTGCATAAATGGCTGCTACTGCATTGAGTCGTAACTCATCTAATTTTTCAAGGTCATCTAACCGTTCTGAAAGCTCATGGCCCGTCCAGTCCAATTGTTTAGCTACCCTTAGTGTGGGAATAAAAAATTCAATAGGCAATATTGCATTTAACCCATACACCATATTAAACGATGTAGCATTGAGTGTTGTTTTATATGCAACTCGATAAGCCCACAATGCTGAATATAGCATTTGATCCCAATCCGTTCTTGTTTCACTAACCAGTTTCGTAAGAACTGTGCACAATATTTTGTTGGTTGCTTCTGCTTGGCCATTGGCTTGTGGATGGTAGGGTGCAGATTTGCGATGAATTACCATAAAATCAGTAACTCAAGAGATGTTTGATAACTTCATTTACAAAGTGTGTCCCTCTATCACTCACCAGTTCAATTGAAAGGCCATATCGTGTAAACACATATTCATATAAGAATTGTGCCGTGGTTCTAGCATCTGCTTTCGTTGTGGCTTTTGCTTCCACCCAGTTGGTCATATAATCAGTGGCCACTATGATGTATTGTGCTTGTCAATGATAAGGTGGTGGAGTAATAGGACCAACAAAGTCCAATCCCCATTTAGCGAATGCTCGAGCACTCATCATTGGTCTTAAAGGCATGTCGTCTCTTTTAACTGGCACCTTAGTGCGTTGACATTCATCACACCTTTTCACGAATTCTGCTGCATCTTGAATCATGGTCAACCACCATATGCCTGCAACAACCATAATGATTTTTACGGTTCTCTCCGCTAAAAATGACCTCCTGCTATGCCTGCATGAGCTTGCTCAAATAATGGAAAGTAGTCATTTTCATGAGGAACTAACCTCTCAGTTCCTCTTTTATACAATTGGTCATTAATGATGGTGTACCTATTCGCTTCAATTTGTAAAGCCTTTTTTCTGGCTCTAGACCAATCTCTTGGTAACTCCTTATTAGTCAAATATTCCACAATAGCATGACTCCATGCGAGTGCTATTGTCACTTGGTATAATGTGGCATAATCCACAGTGGTATTGGATGTGCAAAAGTTACATTTCTTGATGTAATTAGCTACATCGCCTGCCAATTCCGGGCCAATACACTCCAAGTCTTCTTAATCGTTCATAGGTCATTTGATTTCCTCGATGGAATCCCCCTGTTGTGTATGGGCCTCCTCTAGATACGTGTCGTACTCCTCTGGGCCTATACACAACCTTAGAATCCCATCGCTGCCATGATGATACATTCTTCCCGCAGGCATAGTGTAATTTTGTGCTTGTCTAAGGTCTTCCACCGTGTGTCTTTCGTCAAGATTCATTCCATATGTCAACAACAGAATAATCTATTCTGACCATTTCGGTACCATCTCTATATTAAACTGGTATGTGTATGGGAGATCATCATCTACACCAGTAGCCTTTTCGCCATGTAGTAATCGAGAAAGGTGGTCTGCTCTTTGATGAGTTTTTCCTTTCTTTACTACTACCGTAAAATCAAACTCCAGCAACACAATGAACCATCTTACAATTCGTCCCGTGTTACAAGGTTTGTTTACTAAGTACAAAATTGCCTGATGATCCACAAAAAAATGTGAATTTGTTCGCAAGCAAATAATGACGAAATTTCTTTACCACGTATATCATTCCCAATCCTTGTCTTTTAGTGGTGGTATAATTCTTCTCTGCACTGTTGAGTTGTCTACTAGCATAATTGATGGGAAAATCTGTATTACCCTCCCCTGATTGTGCTAATATACAGCCTATTGCAAATGCCGAAGCATCTACATGTAGATGGAAAATATTTGACCAATCTGGTGCTTTTAGAATTGGTGCAGATACCAGTGTCTCTTTTAATTTCTGGAACGACTCCTCACATTCGTCGGTCCATATGAAGATCATGATTAGACTATACAAGGGTTTTGCTATTACAGCATACATGTAGATAAAACGTCGGTAGTATCTACAATGTCCTATAAATGATTGTACCTCTCGTACAGTGTTTGGTCTTGGCAATTCTATGATTACCTTTACCTTGTCTTCATCAGTGGTAATTCCATTAGCCGATACTATGTGGCCTAGGATCTTACCTTGTCGTACCCTGAATACACATTTTTATGGGTTGAGGCAAATCCTATACGTTCTGCATTTTTCGAATACCTTTCTAAGATGATCTATATGGTCTTCTCTCAATAGAGAATAGACACACAAGTCATCCATGTAAATATCCAAAAATATTCACAAGTATTCTTTAAAAGCATTTCATTAATCTCTGAAATGTGGTTGGAGCATTGGTCAAGCCAAATGGTATTACCCTAAACACATATATGCCCCATTCTGTTGCAAACGCTGTTTTGTACTGATCTTCTAGTTTGACCCCCAATTGGTTATAACCAGAGAATCTGTCCATAAAGCTATAGGCCGGCTTGCTTGCTAGTCGTTCCAGGACGTGTTCCATGATAGGAAGAGGATAGTTGTCCCTTATTGTTGCTGCATTCACCTTCTTGAGATTCACACACACTCGTAATTTCTCGTTTTTCTTAGGTACCACCATGATTAGCGACACCCAGTCTGTGTGCTCTATCTCATAAATAAATTCAGCCTCCATAAGTTTGTTTATCTCTTCCTTGATCCTTTTAGCGAATGTCTCATTGTACGTGTATGGGCGTTGTTTGCTTGGCTTTGCATCCGACTTCAAAGGGATTGAATGTTCACAAATGTTAGGATCCACCCCCTTCAGATCTTTGTATGACCAGGCAAATACATCACGAAATTATTTAAGCGTTTTGATCAGTAAGTCCTCTTCTTCCTGCCTTAGATCTGTGGCAATGTAAGTAGGTCGAGGACTTTCTCCCGGCTCTGCTAGGTCTATTTTCTTGGCGTTCTCTGGCCCATCATAGGACTCGTTGGTTTAGGATCTCTCATCGATTGCTGGACCACCAATTTTCTCTCCTGAATGGTGTACTTACAATAGTGAGGAGGTACATATATCTTTTTACTCCCATCACTAGCGTTCGATTCATTGCTACTTTCCATTTCTGTTGTCCATACATTTTTCAGGTTTTGTTTCAAATCATTCTATTTCTTTTTCCGCTCAACTTTCGTTATAATTGGATCTCCAAAGTCATCTAATATTTCCCTTGCAACTCTTTTTTTTGCCTTGCTGGTTTTCTTAAGTTTCAACAGTATTGCCTTAAAACCTGGGTCTTCAGCAACCTTAAGAAATCTTCCTGACACTTTATCCTTAGCACAATCAACAGCATGAATGTTCATAAGGAAATGTGTTTTACTCCTGAACTCAGGCATAGGTCTAAGCCTAGTTGCTAGACTGTTACGTTGTCGCCTTCTCTTGTATCTTTTTTGGCGTCTCACACTTTGGTTCGGGAAGTTGTAAAAGATGTCATTGTCTTGATCCTGATGGTCATCTTCTTCCGTATTTTCCGACTTCTCGTCATCCACATTATCTTCGTTTTCACATTGATCAGAAGAATCATAAAATTCTTCTCCATCCCGCTCGATGTTTTTTGTGGGGATGTCCACATAACCCACTATCTTAATATCAAGTTTCGTTTTCGTTTGATTGACTCTCATATTCTCGGTGTCTCCTTCGTTCTCGTCTTCCTCCACAATTTTTCTCAACATGTAGTATGGTACGATATCGTAGCCATTCTCATCACAAAATTTTGTGGGAGTGACTTCATTGACGCATAAATCTAATGTAGCCAAAATTTGAGACCATTCTAGGGGTTCGAGCTTCTCTTTAGGGAAGGGTTCTCGTATATAGGCATCGTCTTCCAATACCCTCTCTAGTGTCCTTTCATTGTGGTTGAATTCACTACATTGAGATGCTCCGCACATCCATATCTCCTTTTTCTTACAGAACCACGTTGGGGCTTCTGATCCACTAATGGTGGCTGAGTCAAATTCTTCCACAGGTGTTCTCGTGACATCATGGTAGAGCGCCTCCTTGGTTAACTCATTCAACGTCGTGCTCCTCTTCATATGTAAGTCTTTTTGGAGATCTGCATTCCTTAGTCCTTGGATAAATATAAGCATAAGTCTGGACTGAGTTGGCAGTTCTTCCACAGGGCAGAACTTAACATATCTTTTTAGTCGTAGGGTTGCCTTTCGCACAGATTCTCCATCTTTCTGTTTGAATTTATGGATTTGTGAGACTGTATTATGAGCTATTCCCCTTTGTGAGAATTCCTCGATAAACTCGTCAAACACCTCCTCCATAGACTCGAAGTCTCTACTCTCCACAGAGTCAAACCAAGTAGCTGTATCATCCTCTAAGGTTAATCCAAACCCTGCAAATTGGGTAGGGAAGTCTAGCACCTCTTCAACTCTAATTCCACGCACAAAGGCTGATACATGATCTCTCGGATCCCTGTTTCTTGTGTATTTCTTGTTTACCCATTTTTGCACTTGAGAAGGTCTAATTCTTCGATGGTCTACAAATCTCATCATTGGATCTCCACGTCCTAGTCAATATACCTCCTCTTGTCTTCTGTAGTGGCCAGGTTCCTCTCCCAGTGGTGCTCCTAAGCCATAATTTCTAACAATTCTTGCAAGAGATGGTTCATCTCTCTGAACTCGTTCTAAGGGTGGTCTTCCAGGCTTTGTTGACCCTTGAGTCTTTGGTTTACTCTTTCCTTGATACTGTGAATAGAGTGGTGGTTCTTGTAAATCCCCTAGCCCTTGTGCGGTTTGATAACCATCTCGGTTTTGGTCTTGTTCTAATGTATCACTCTATCGAAGCCATGCCTGCAATGATGGCTGGGTAGCTGGTTGGTTCTGGTAGTTGAACGTCGGTTGTCGGGTAGAATGTGAGGTCGCGTCATACTCTTCTGAAAAGGGATTTGTCGACTTGCTAGGGGTGTAGGTGGCTCTTTGCATTTCTTAAGGGGCATATGTTGATGCTCCTGGAACTGTTGCCTTTTCTACCTCCTCTGGGAGAATACGTTTGTATTCTTGCCCGTACCTATCAACAAAAACAATATCCTTCCCTATAGCAGTTTCATAAAAGAATAAGTAAAGAACCTTGTCTTTGCTTAACTCGGTTAAGTATGGTTCTTTGTAGCGAAAGTAAGAGACTATTCCCTTGCTCTCATGCTTGTAGATTTCCACGTTCTCATTATAAGTTGAAACCCTGGTTGTTTTCTTATCATACATGAAAATTGCTCCAGGTCGATCAATGTTTGATGGCGGTTCTTGAGTTTCTGAAACTATTTTCCCTTTCGCCAGGTTATCTCCATATTTGTTGTAATCTTCAGGGTTACTAACTATCAGATAGTGGTTCCCCTTTTTGTCTTGGAATCTATCTCCATCATCATAGACTCGAATTATCTCCAATCTCTAAGCCGGTCTTTCTTCAATAAAAATGCACTTGCGTACTCGATAGTCAGAATAAACTAAGGCTCCCCTCGAGTTTGTTCCTTCTAAGAAGATTATAGTGAACTTGGTATCGTTTAAAGGATTTAGGGAGGTGCTTCCCCCTGGCATTGGTCCTTCACCATAGAAACCTCCTGGCTATTGACTCCCCATCATGAAGAAGGAATTTTCCGACGAAGTGTCAATATCACTACCCTCCTCAATGATCGGTGCTAATGGGTCTAGTCTTGTCTGAGCTACACTCTCTTCAGTGGACGTGGTGCTTACTTGACTTTTGACACTTTTAGCTCCTGACTTAAAAAAGGCTCCTGACCTTAAATACATAAGAATGAAAGCTGGATTGCAAACTTAAAGCTTATCTCAACTCCTTCTTCCTGTGTGGCTCTGTGATGATCTCCTTCTGGGATGTACATAAGTATGGTTAGTCTGTTCACAAGGGTTTTCCTTGAACCAGGAAAAATCTTTCAATTATGTACAACAACCACTTTTTTTTTTTTAATAATGACAACTCGTCAGTCTTCTTGTGGTCCAATTTCAAATGTGAAATGATGGCTGGGATCTATGTGAAGAGTATGTCCTAGCAGTATAGTCACAATTTGCAAAAATTGTCTGAATCACCCCTTTCTGAGTCTATCGCGATAGACTGACAAATTACTCAGCATAAGTCAATTTAAAATTGTGACTTTACCTTTGAGTTCCCCTTACTCTCTAGAGTCTATCCCTCAAGTTTTATGAAGTTTGGACACTTGGTTTGGGTTTTGGGTCAATTTTAGTGTTTTTGTTAGAGCCTGATTCTCTATCTGGGCCTTAGATTCACTTTCAGTGATCTAAACACCTTGAAATTCAGTGTGTATGCTATTTAGGCTCTTATTAAGCTCTCCCTAAAAGGAATTTGAAAAATAAGGTCCTTAGCCCCTACTTCTTGAGTCTATCGCGATAGACTCAACAAGTTCTCCAATGTTGGCCTTTTTCACAAGTTATCTCCACAGCTGGTTCCCCCACTCCTTGTATAGTGCATTGACAAGTTTGTGCAGTGTTTGGACATTTGGTCAAAGCCTTCTTGCCCCTGTCTCTGAATTCAGACTCTAAAACACCAGTTTTGAAGTTTTGTGGTCAAGATGGTGTTCAAATTCACTCAATTTTTGTGAGCACCCTTGTATTGATGTGTTAAACCTGTGGTATGCAAGGTTTTTTTCCAGTTGTTAGTCTATCTCAAAATTCACTAGTCTATTGCGATAGACTCACCAGAGAGCAATTGGGATGTGATTTTTTTACTGTTTTTGAACAGTTGTGTTCCCTGTGCCCATATAAGTCTATCCCCTGAGTTTCACTGAACTTGGACTTATTTTGACCTTGGACTCAAGCACTTGACAAATTTCACTTTTCTATGGCAATTTACAACTCAAATGCACTTAAAGTGATACAAATTTGATGACACTTCATCTTAAGCTTGTGAATATCAGTTGTACCACATGACACAATCAGTTTACCCCAGGCTAGTGGTTATATCTCTTCTTGGCCTCTCTAGGCTCACGCACTGTTTTCTTATGGAAATCCCTTGTTTCTTTTTGTTGGTTTTGGTCGCAGTTTTAATGTTTTCTCAAGCGCTGGATCATAAATCCAAATGTCTACTCTATTCACACCCTTAAAGAGTATATGGTGTGGGTTTTGCTTTCAAGGCAAGCAAACAACCTCCTGGTTTCTTCTTTTTGTTTGTTTTGCATTTTTACAACGTTTTTCTACACTATTTCTACACAACCATAACAAGCACTCCAAACCATAAAACCATAACTCCAAATTATCCTACCTAACTAAATCTAGGTAGTCACGGACCCTCGGCAAGACACAAGCTTCCTGGCTATCCACTAGACCTCAGGATACCCTATCCTGGATCTTGTTCTAAAAGTTTAAGCTCTCTCTAGTCGAAGCTAAAGTAAGCTAACCATCACACGAGTGACGCAGATCTCCCTACTTAAGGTCTTGTGTCCCCGGCAACGGCGCCAATGTTTTAGGGAAAACTACTCCCCTGTTCATGCTCACAAGCACGGCACAAACAACATACTTATCATCCGATGACACGACTAACCCGTTGGCAATCTCGTTAGCTTGTCAGGCTGAGACTAACCTACACATACACACTTCTATGATGCATCAATCAATAACCCTTGTTGACTGCAACCCACTATATCCCTAAACGCTCATAACACCGTTTACACATCAAATGAACTTGGAATTGCTTCAAACTTGCTAGGCACCATCCTCTCACTAGGATATACTTACCTATAAGTCTAATCCCACAAGATTTTAACCCTTGTTATCTCGAATACAGTCGCGATAGACTCACAGGTCATAATCTAAAAGTGTGCGAAACCTAAGTCTATGAGTATCTATGCATAGCTAATCTCTCCCTCATTCCATAAAGTACTTGATTGTTGAAAACAGACACTGTTTGTGCTACTTACAAGCAAAACAATCTAGTGGAAGGATCGCTCGCGAACAGCTCAAAGATGCGAATGCGTGGCGTGGGTGCGTAGCTCTCGGAGAGGCTACCGTGATGGTGTGGCCGCTTCGTGAATCTGGTGAGGGAGATGCGCGTAGTGAAGAGGATAAGATCACACTCTCTCTCCCTCTCTCTCAGACTCGTACGATACAGGATTAATCATTCAAATGTTATTTTAAAAAAATGGTTCTAAGGTGACCTTTATACTTTAGTCACCTTAGCTCAAAATGTACATGGGGTTTTAATTGAGTTCTGCTCATCATAATTACAAAGTGGAAACGCGTCTGGGTCCCGACTGACTAATTAATCTTTACATAATCCAGACAAGTGGATCAGAATGATAAGACGTCTTTGACATAAAAATGGGAATTTGAAAGGATTTACAAGGTGGGCTCATTACAAAAGTTGGACAAGTTGGGCTCCAACACTTCCTCAAATGCCAACATATTGCGAGATGGCAAGAACATGCATCGGACGTAGAAGCCATAAAGGACTTCTTCAAAAGGTTGGCTGCTTAGGTTGTAGCAAAGACCCTTATTAACTTCAAGGAATGACATCCATGGTACTCGTGCTTGCTCTGGCTCGTGAAAAGCTTCAATGCATGTGAGCAGCATTCGACAAATTTTGTAGAGCATGGCACATGAGAGATCAGGGAGACTTTTGAAGAATGTCATGGCACCCATTAGGGTTTTCACCATGTATTCCTCTGTCGGTGTTCCCTGCTCTAGAGCTGGCAATCTTGGATAGTTGAGCCATGTAGGCCACTTCTTGCTCAATGCTTCATGTGCTTGCCATGTCCTTACCTGTGGTACAGGACAAAAGTTTGGGTCTTTTTGAAGGGCTGCAGGTGCTCTTGTGAACAGAATCAAATATTGTGGATTCATGTTGAGCCAACTCTTTCTCCACTTGGGGTGGAGTTCCTCTACACCTTTTGCTTGCATGTCTTTATATTGTATTTTTTGACCTGTAAAAGCTCTACCTTGATCAAGGGATATGTCAATGATTGTTGATGCCATTGTGCATTGATTTGGTTGGGAGTGAACTGAGAGATGTTGATTGAATGGAGAACTCTCAACTCCCAATCCATCGCTCCTTTCCATTGTTCATCTGTCTCATGAGCAACCTGTTCCTTAAGTGCATCTTCTTCAGCTTTAGACAACTGGACCATGGCTACTTGCTCAACATCTGTTAGTGGTACCTGAAACTCTTCTTCTCCTCCTAGCCCTTCTGTTGACTGTGTTTCCATCTCAGCAAAAGAGACTAATGGAATTTCAACATTTGGTTGCTTTGAGGTACCAGATTCTTCTTGTGTCTTTGGCTGTCCCTCTCGCAGCAGCTGATTGACTCGCTTGAGATTTTCCATCTCCTTGAGCATCTATTCTTCTTGTTGTACCCACATTAGTGCAAGGTATCTTCGTTGTGACTGCTCTAGCTTTAGCTCTAGCTCAAGATGTTTATTCTTCTTTTCCAATGCCATATATACTTCGTCTGTATCTTTGATCAAGGCAACTAGGAGAGTTTCCCTTATCTTTCTCAAGAAAGCTGCTTGATCATTGATCCTTCGCTCTGAATATTGTAGAGATGCGTTTGCTACGTCAAGATGCACTTGGATATTTTTTACTAAGTTGTGGTTAAGAGTTCATTTGTTACCTCTATCAGCTGTTGGTCTTTGATCTTGCAGGCATCTGTTAACTTGTTGAGAAGTTTTCCGAGCTCCTCCATTTATTTCTGTTGCTTCTCTTTGGCTAGCCGGTGTTGTTCAACTTCAGCTCTTAGCTCTTGGACATGTCTTTGCAAATGTGAGATGACATTCATTCTGTCATCTAATTCTCCTTGTAGAGCATCGATGACCATCTCTAGCTCTCTAGCTAGAACATCGATCACCATCTCCAGCTCTCTGGCTTTAGCACTGCGGCTAAGTGCTACAGTTCACATTCTTTTAGTCATCTCTTGCATCTGCTTGGCATATTCATTAACTTGTAGGATGACTTCATCATTCATCTCCCATGCTTCATGCTCTGTAGTCTACCTATATGTTTCAACAATCTCTATGTGTGGCTCCTTGGGTGGGGCTGCGGTGGCTTGTGGTTGTGGCGGGGGTTCTACCTCTCCTTGAGGCTGTGCGGTTGCTTTGTCTTCTTGAGGCTTTATGAATGCCTCGGCCGTTTTCTATTGGGTGGTGGTAGAAGGTGTGGCCTCTCTTTGTTCAGTTGTCCTTGGTTGCTCAAACTTTGTTGCCTCCTCTGATTCATGCTCTTTTTCTTTGGCTTCCTCGCCCTCACTAGATCTAACGGTTGGTGAAGGTGGAGGGCTTAGCATCAGTTGGTCTTATTGTTCCATATATGGTGATGATGTTCCCAGAGACATCTCACCCTCTTCGTGCTGGGATTCACTTTGCTGGGCCACTTCAACTTGTCTCTGCTGCTCCACCGCATCTTCCTTTGCTTTTCTTTCAGCTTCTTGAGCTTCCTTTAGCTTTAATGCTTCTGCTTCCGCGTACATGCATTCAAGAGAATCCTTGGGATCTTTTGGTTCTCTCCTGGTAGGATTCTTGGTTCGGGGTTGTTAGAAGCTGGACACACCCTACAGAAATTGACTGCTCGACAGATTTTTTTTTGTGTGTAATTATTCATTTATTGAGAAAACCCGACATTTCACGTTGTAAATATTGGGACTTACAGAAGTTTCCAGATTCTATCCCAGTTTTGACATTTAGATTGAGTAGATGGTTAAATTGGAACATTAGGGTTTGATAATTGTAAGGTATATATACCACTTTTTGACCTTAATGAAAAACTGTTTTGTCATTTAAAAAAAAAGTTTTGAAGTCTGTGAGTGAGCGTACTGTGTACAAGAGAGAGTGAGAGCTTCATCTTGACGCTACGCGTGCACCGATGGTCGGAATCGAGTGCAGAGAAGTGCAGCGTGTTTCCCTCGACGAGAGCTACGCGCCAATACATACATTGCGCATGTACGGTCCTGTTTTGTGAGCTACATCTACGAGCTTCATCTGGTGATTCGGTGAGCATACATTGTCCGATTTTGCATTGCAGCATATCCACGCGTTTGCATTGAGTAGAGCTACACATTAGGCACTTTAGATTTTGGAAACGAAGACCTGCAAATTTTGGCCAGATATCCTACATGATTTTGCACCAGGTGTTTTGGGTTGGGATTTTGGTTCATAGACCTTAGGGAGAGCGACCTATTGGTGTTAGTGGGGTCTCCTTCAAGTTCTGTGGTGTTTCGAGATTGTTTGATGGGTATTCGGCTCTAGAAAGCGTTGTAGGAAGTTTCCCCTTATGCACTCTTGAAGGCTTTGACTTAGACATTGGGCAGAGACCTCTGTAGGAATTAGTTAGGAGTCGGTCAAGTGTAGGTTGACACCCTATGCTAGCTTCCACGCGCCTGCGGGCGAACTTTGTCCTTAGATGACAAATCTTGTTAGGTGAGTTCTCGTTGTGCTGACGTCCGTCGCGGCGTATCCGTCCAACATTGGCGCCGTTGCCGTGGACGAAAACCTTAGGTAGGTGACCAAGACTAGTCCTTGAGGAGAGGGATTCTTTGGCTTGCCAAGAGTCTCGTTTTACATTTAGATAGGATCAGAGGGTGGAGGACTCTCTAGGTCTTAGAGGGAGTCTAGGGAGCGTGTGTCTGGCCTAGATCCTTCGACTTAGGTAGATTTAGGTAGATTGAGATAGTTTTAGGTATTAGTTGAGTTGATGAGTAGAAGTTGGAGTGGTAGAAGCGGTGAGAGGAGAGCTTGAGAGCTCGGAGAGGTTAGGAAGCAACCAAAACACCATTATCACCATTTCACATGATGAGTGGGAGTAGAGTAAGTAGGACATCATGATTCAGGATCTAGAGCACTTCATGCATGAATACGTGCTTGTTAGATTTATCACAAGGTTGTAAAAGACGCAAAAGTGTGTTTGAAAGCTAAAGTGAAGTCCAAAAGTTACTGTGAGTGTTTCTGGTAGAGCTGCAGAGCATCAGGAGCATTTTTGTCAGGAAAAAAATTAATTTTAAGCCAGGAGACATCCTACGCGTAGGATGTCTACAGGCTAATCTGGTGGGAATTTTGGAATTTTGAGTTGACCAGTGTGTTCAGAAGGTAGGTTTTACCCCATTTTCACCTGGAAAGTGGAAATTTGACCATATCTTGACAGGATAAGGCCCGATAGACTCAAATTGCCAGACATCCTACCCAAATTGTGCCAAGGCATTATTTTAAGATCAAAACCATAGGATGACTGCATGAGAATGATCTGCATGATATATTGAGTGACTAAGAGAGGTTTCATCTCATTTGGGTGAGAAAATTGGGTTCTAAGCAGACTTTAGCACTTTTAAGTGAAAAAGGCTAGAACAACTAAAATTGGGGACTTTTGAAACCCGAACCGAAATCTAAGAATACCACTGGGTTACTGACATCAAGGGGAAGCTGTGGGTCAAGACAAGGGTCAAACAGACGAAAACATCATCCTACGGGTTCTAAGCAGACTTTAGCACTTTTAAGTGAAAAAGGCTAGAACAGCTAAAATTGGGGACTTTTGAAACCCGAACCAAAATCTAAGAATACCATTGGGTTGCTGACATCAAGGGGAAGCTGTGGGTCAAGACAAGGGTCAAACAGACGAAAACATCATCCTACGCGTAGGATGTCATCTGTGTGATTTTGCACCCCAAACCTAATTTTGAGCACAACAAAGTGATCAGCATCTTGAGGAGAGTCCGTGCTTTGTATTTGAAGCTATTTTGAGCAAAAAGACATGCTACGTGTAGAATGTTTAAAGCAAGAAATTGAAGCCAGATAGTGACTGTGGGCATAGCAAGGTGTTGTATAGCCTGAGGCAAGCCTACTAGTCAATTTTGGTCCAAATTGGAGTTGATTAGACTGATAAAGACCACCAGCAGGCTGTCGGAACAGATTTTTGATCCATTGACCAGCTTATAGGTATCCAAATCAAAAAGTAAAAACAGTTGTGGACTCAACACATCAAGGGGAATCCATAGTGCAAAAATCAAGGCAAAACAGAGAAGGAGACATCCTACGCGTAGGATGTCTACTGGGGCTTAATGAAGAGAAAATTTGACTGAGCTTATAGAGTGAGGTTCCATTTGGGTTAAGGATTCCAGAATTTCTTTCAGAAGTGAATTTGGACCTTGTTTGACCTCTTGACGGAGCAAAGAATGAATTCAGACTGTTCACGTAAATTGACCAACATCCGAGGGAAGTATAGTTCCAGATTAGCAGACCTAATCCAGAACATCAGCAGTGTATAAAATATAGTAGTGGTTGAGGTTAACTCTCCAGTTATACCAATCATTACTAAAATCACCTCTAGCAGTTAGATGCTTTGATTCGATTGCCGAAATTAAACGCTTGTGTACATGTATATTCAGTGGCAAAGCAAGAAGTTGTGCGGAGATTGATACTTTGCCAGGTGAGTGGTTGGATTTGTGATAAGTTGCATTGATAAGTTTGATGAATTTAAGATCAGGAAGATACATTTTTAGAGACCAAAAGGTGGCAGGTGACCAAGGTAGCTTAGTGTCCACCGAGGAGAGTGTAACTTAGGCAAGGCTAGATCCACTAGCACCGATTATTGAGGAGGGTAGTAATACTGACACTTCATCAGAAAAATCCTTCTTCATGATGGGTAGTCAACAGCCAGGAGGTTTCACCTATGACGGACGAATGCAAGGAGGAAGCACCTCTCTAAATCCTTTGAATGATTCCAAGTTCACTGTGATCTTGAAGGAACAAGGGGAGCCCTAGTTTATTTTGACTATCGAGGACGCAAGTGTATTTGTATTGAAGAAAGACCGGCTCAGAGACTGAAAATAATTCGAGTCTATGATGATGGAGATAGATTCCGAGACGAAAAGGGGAACCACTATCTGATAGTTAGTAACCCTGAAGATTACAATAGATATGGAGATAACGTGGCGAAAGGGAAAATGGTTTCTGAAACTCAAGAACCGCCTCCAAACATTGATCGACCTGGAGTGATTTTTATGTATGATAAGAAAACAACCAAGGTTTCAACTTATAATGAGAATGTGGGAATCTACAAGCATGAGATCGAGGGAATAGTCTCTTACTTTCACTGCAAAGAACCCTATCCAAACAAGTTAAGCAAAGACAAGGTTCTTTACTTATTCTCTTATGAAATTGCTATGGGGAAGGATATCGTTTTTGTTGATAGGTACGGGCGAGAATACCAACGTATTCTCCCAGAGAAGGTAGAAAAGGCAACAGTTCCAGGAGCATCAATATATGCCCCCGATGAAGTGCCAAGAGCCACCTACACCCCTAGCAAGTCTACAAATACCTTTTCAGAGGAGTATGACGCGAACTCACATTCCACCCCGACCGCAGACATTCAACAAACAACACCAACCAGCAACCTAGCCATCATTGCAGGCATGGCTTCGAAAAAGTGCAACATTAGAACAAGACCGAAATCGAGATGGTTATCAAGATGCACGAGGGCTAAGGGATTTACAAGAACCACCACTCTATTCACAGTATCAAGGAGAGAGTAAGCCAAAGACTCAAGGGTCAACAGAGCCTGGAAGACCACCCATAGAAAGAGTTCGAAGAGATGAACCATCTCTTGCAAGAACTGTTAGAAATTATGGCTTAGGAGCACCATTGGGGAAGGAACCAGTCTACTATAGAAGACCATAGGAGGTATATAGATTAGGACGTGGAGATCCAATGATGAGATTTGTAGACCATCGTAGAATTAGACCTTCTCAAGTGCAGAAATGGGTAAACAAGAAATACACGGGAAACAGAGATCCAAGAGATCATGTAGCAGTCTTTGTGTGTGTAATTAGAACGGAAGAGGTGTTAGACTTCCCTACCCAATTTGCAAGGTTTGGACTAAACCTAGAGGAAGACACTGCTACTTGGTTTGACTCTGTGGAGCGTAGAGACTTTGAGTCTATTGAGGTGTTTGACGAGCTTATTGAGGAATTCTCACAAAGGGGGATAGCTCATAATACAGTCTCACAAATCCATAAATTCAAACAGAAAGAGGGGAATCTGTGTGAAAGGCAGCCTTACGACTAAAAACATATGTTAAGTTCTGCCCTGTGGAAGAACTGCCAACTCAGTCCAGACTTATGCTTATATTTATCCAAGGATTGAGGAATGCAGATCTCCAAAAGGACTTACATATGAAGAGGAGCACGACGTTAAATGAGTTAACTAAGGAGGCTCTTTACCTTGTAGACAATTGTGCAGTCTACAAAGAGGGTGAGTTCAAGGATCTTAACGACAATTCATCCTCACAACAAAGTGGAAGCAAGTCTTCTAAGGCAACACCAAAAGAAGAAGTAGCGGTAAACCAAGAGCAGCTTGTAGAGGAAGTGCTAAAACAGATTAACTTGTACTCCAAATAGCCCAAGTGGTGTGCTATTGAACAAAAATGGACAAACCATGGGATGGAAGAATGTTATTATAACAAGGGATATGTGAGAGAGAGACCTTATGCTCCCCAAGCTCAGGTAGCATCTCCTCAAGTTCCACCGATGCCTAGGTATCAAGCAGGCAACCTACCAGGACCTGTAGGTGTAGAAAGACCACAACCAGTGTTGGGGCAACAACCACCCCTACCAGGATTACGACCAGTTGGCATAAGATACACACCAACCGTAACCGAAGCAGAAGAGAAGGCTTTGGTGCCTATGCATGCGTATTATGAAGATCCCAATGGATATGCTGCAAACCTTGCCTATTATCCACCGGAAGAACCCTCAACACCAAAACCATGGAGCATGATGGGAGGTGCAGGACCACCTACAACTGCACAGGCAGCAGGAGAATGAAGATATAGCTTGGATGAACGAACATTGTTGTTCATAGACAACGGAGGCATGGGTGGGCAGAGACATGCATACCAACAAAGAGGAGCTCAAGGAGCACCTCAACAACCTAAAAGACCCTGCTACAAGTGTGGTGGAGACCATTGGCTAAGAGACTGTCCTCATGATGAAATCATTAGAGTCAACGCATATTGCACTGAGTGTGGAGTTACTCATTTGATTCCTGATTTTCCTAAGAACCCGAGCAAAGGAGAAAAAACTACCTTGAACATGCTGGAAGCAGTGCCTTCCAGTGGGGGGTGTCATAATAATCAATATCTAATTCTCCTAAATGGTTATTTAATATGGGGAAGTGCCAGGGGAGAAAAAGCTAGAATATTGGTTAAGCTAGCAGACCGGCCATAGTAGGGATCCAAAGGAGGGAAAATAGGGATCCAAAGGGGGGGCCATCTGCAAAAGAGCCATCTGAAACAATGGGCTAAAAAGACCCTAAGGTTCAGCCGATTAAGACTTCCAAAATGCTAAGGTTCCAAAATTCAAAGGTTATGTCCAAAGGTCAACCTTTAGGAATTGGATGCTTTGAGTGTGACCAAAAAAGTCTTGCATATCCCTACATAGGAGGGGGCGAGCCTAGCAAGTAGGGGATGAGAGAGAAAGCCACACACACACACACACACACACAAGCCCCCTTTACACAAAGGGAATGAAGGACACATGTCAGATGCCTAAGCTAGTTGCTCCCAAAGTGTGCTCAATTCCTATTGGATGACCCTTGAAGTGGACCAATGAGAATTAGGCTAGAGTAAATTTAGCCTAATTAATTTTAAAACACTTAATAAAAAGAACCAATGAAAATTAAGTCTCCTGGATGATTATTGGACATCCCGTGAAGGCGTCCAATAGGAATTGAGCAGCCCAATGGGCTACTTAATTCCTATTGGTCAGAATGGGGAAAGGTCCAATGGGAATTTAATTCATTTAAATCAATTAAGTTTAATTGATTAAGCTCTCACAAAAGGGGAAAGGGGGACACATGTCAGAAGGCTATCACTTATGCTGCTTAATTGTGATAGGCTAGCCTTGGGGAGGTCCAATGGGGAGCCTGCAAGAGAAAATAGCAAGAGGGCTTGCCCAAGAGAGAGAGAGGGGGCTGATTTTTGCAAGGCATTATCACACACACACACTCTCACACAGCCTATGTGAGAAGTAAAGAAGACTATCTCTTCCCAAGCTTTAATGGAGAGCTCATCACCTACTCCAAGCTTGTGAGATAGAAGCCTACATCGACACACTCTTGGCATGTGGATGCAAATCCAACCAAGATCCAAGCTTCAATGCATGCTCATCTCCTCTACCATGCTAATTACTAACCTAAGCTATGCTAATATGAGTGATTATGTGAGGAGATGTACATCTTTATCGTAAGATACTCCTTCTTCCTCTCAATCTACTCTCATACCCTGCTAGCTCTCACCATCTTCGAAGGTGTGTGAGGTCTTGGGTCTGAGACCGGGGATAATTAAAGTTGTGTTTGCTCAGTGTTTTTCTTGGTGCATGAAGCTTTCATCTTCATTGCACTAGCTAGTCTTGAAGGAACACAAATAATTGTATTGTACAATGTCTCTCTTGATGGGAGAAACCATAATACAAAGCCTTTTGGAGGGGGGACCGGCTCCATGCAAATCCAGTACTCAACTATTGTCAATTGCTTAATTTCTCTCTCTTTTGAAAGTATTGTTCATGCTATCTAACTAGGTGTTATGATTTTTGTTGCTCTCTCCACCCAAGCACTCTTGTAATTCTTATTAGGAATCTATTCTAATGAAATGCCCACTATGTTCATGCTAATTACCGCAACACACAAGTTATTAGGCCATTAAATGTTACATTGGTATCAGAGCACAAGGTTTCTCTTTTCTTGCTCAAGAAGAGAGGTCCTCAAGCTAGCTATAAATGGTTGGTATTATTAATTTCCTGTGAGTAAGTAGAATAGGGATTTTTCAGCCTTGCAGTGCGCCTGCCTTTGTGCAGTTAACGGGGCATCACCGTCGAGAGCTATGGTCTTAATAGTGGATTCCTACGGGGCTTGCCTACGGCTAACCACTATTGAGCTATTAGAAGCTTGACAGGAGCCGGTGCTGTTTTGGTTTTGAACGACCCTCTCTTCTATTCCTTGCAATTAATGGTATTCGCGCCGCGGGTACAGTAGCTTGAGTGGTTTTTCTAAAGGGGTAAAGAGGAGTAGCAACTAGGTCTTGAAGTGCCAAAGTACACCTAAAAGTTGTTAGAATGGCTGACAATAGTAAAGAGAGTGAAATTAATGTTGATAACTTTGATTTTGCTCATGAGCAAAATCAAAGTTATTAGCTTGCTCATGAGCAAGCTACTAATGATGCTTCAATGCTTGTTAACTATCTTGTTTCTAGGCTTCAACAAGCCATGGGCAATCCATCTCTCCAAAGTGAAGTGCAACGGAAGCTCCGTGCTCACGGGATTCTCCAAGCTCATCACCATGACGAGAGAACACCTAGGAAGCCTCCTTGTGAGACTACCAAAAGAGGTATCTCTCCGATTCGGGAAGAAGAAGAGAATCCGTATGAAGGGCTCAAGAATTTACTTCTTGATGATGCATCTCCTTCCCAAAGGAGAACTCAAGAACCTCCACCGAAGGAGCGAGAAAGAAGTGAGTCTCCTGCCACCTCGGCGGAGATGGCTCCACAAAGACGGCGGGCTAAACGCTCTCCATCACCACCAAAGCGGAGAAGACCATCACACTCTTCTCCACGCCATAATTCAAAGAGGGATGATAAAAAGCAAGAGAAGAAAAAGGCGAGAAAGAGGACACCCTCTTCTCCATCTTATTCATCCTCTTCCTCTTATGAAAGTGATTAAATAATACAACGAAGATCAAGACAAGAAAAAGGCGAGAAAGAGGTCACCCTCTTCTCCACCTTTTTCAAATTCTCCACCATCTGAAGAAAGTGATGGTGCAACCTTTGAACCATCAAAAGAAGAGGCCATAGGAAATCCTATGCCGCATGGAAGAGGTCATCCAAGTTGAAGAAATTCAAAGAGGGAGGGAAGAGCATCTCTTTCCTTACCTATGATGGTACCTTTGGTGCTACGGACAAAGTCTTGGCCTTTATCCAGCAATTCGATGCGGCGTTTGGAGATGAGGGCTTCACGGAGTCCTCTAAGATACGCCATGTAGCTATGCACTTTCAAAAGTCTGCCAGGCAATGGTGGTCTAGCCTACGAGCCAACGGTGAAGCTCCACGAATATGGAAAGCTTTAAGAGCTTCCATTATGAAGCAGTTTTTGGCCACCGATGCCAAAGACAAAGTACTCACCGAATGGCGAAGCTTAAAGCTCTCTCCCTATGAATCCATCCACAAATATGTAGAAAAGTTTTGGGACCTACAACTCAAAGCCACTGTCTTCAAAAAGTTGGATTTTGGAGAGCAAAAGCAACAATTTTGTGTGGGCTTAACCGAAGAAATGGCGGAGTATGTCAACTCCCAAAGGCCACGTACCATATTGGCGGTAATACACCATACTATGGTGGCCTCACGAAGCAATTTCCAAATAGGGGCTAAAAGAAATAATAAGCCTCCGGAAAACAAGGGTTCCAATGAGCGTAAGGGGAAGGACAATGTCCAAAAGTCTCCTAAGGGCAACTCCAACAAAGCTAAAGACAAGGGAGTTTACAAAGGTAAGAACAAACTCTCTCCTGAAGAGCTTGAGCGTTATCGCAAGGATAACCGGTGTTTCAAGTGCGGCGAACAAGGGCATGCGTACCGCGCTTGTCCCTAAAAGAACAACCGCCAAGATCCTCCTAGAGCTTCCTTGGTTGAAATCCAAGAGGAGGAGACTCACCAAACTCATCACAAAGGATCTCCTCTATGCCATGCTTGGGGAAAGGTAAGAGAACATGATGCTTTTATTCTCTTTGACCCTGGTTCTACTCACAATTTTATATCTATAGAGTTGGCCACCAAGCTAGGCATACAATCCTACGAGATGGGAAATGTCCTACCCGCAGACAGTGCCTTCAAGGGGCAAGAAGCTTCAGTCACTCCCTTAATCGGGAAATTGAGGCTTCATGTCCAAGGCTATGTGGCCAAAGAGGACTTCTTTATCTCTCCTCTCAAGCATGAGGATGTAATCCTAGGGCCACCATGGTTTGACCGCCTGGCTGCCAATGTTAAATTTGCTGAAAGGAGAATCTACTTTAAGTTCAGGGAAAAAGACATGTATATAGATGCTAAGGAAATGGGTAACACTATCCCCATTGTACATACACCAGCTTTCAACAAGTCAATAAAGAGCTCTATTTCCGTGTACATGGTTTTTGTTAAAGATTCTCAAAATGAGCCTAATGCTTTAGCAAAAGAAAATAAAAGCAACCAAAAGGAATTAGAGTTATCCAATTTTCTCCAGGGGTTTCAAGATTTTTTTATTGACGACATCCCTTGTGAGCTACCTCCTAAACGAGGTAATGATGACCATGCAATTGAACTTCTTCCAGGAAGTTCATCGCCTAACAAACCTCCTTATAGAGTTTCTCAAGCTCAACAAGAGGAGATTATGCGGCAAGTGCATGAGTTAGTTGAGAAGGGCATGGTTAGGCCTAGCTCATCTCCATTTTGCTCACCTGTGCTATTAGTGCAAAAGAAAGACGGCACATATCGTATGTGTGTCGACTATAGAGCACTAAATAGGATCACTATCAAAAATAGGTTTCCCATTCCATGGGTAGAAGAACAATTTGATAAGCTACAAGGATCGACCTACTTCAGTAGGATTAACCTAAAAAGTGGCTATCATCAAATAAGGATAGTTGATCAAGACATTGTAAAGACCGCCTTTCGCACCACATTTGGTCTTTATGAGTACATTGTCATGCCTTTTGGCTTGACCAATGCACCATCCACATTCAACTGCTTGATGGAGAAGCTGTTCAGGCCTCATCGAACCTTCACTGGAGTGTTCTTTGATGATATTATCATCTACTCTAATTCATTAGATGAACACAAGCAACACCTCCAGGTAATATTTCAAGTTTTAAGAGAGAATAAACTTTATGTTAATCGAAAGAAAAGTGATTTTTTCTTGCAAAAGATTCAGTATTTAGGTCACATTATCTCTCAAGATGGCATCCAAATGGATCCATCAAAGTTAGAGGTAATAAAAGGATGGCCTAAACCAAGGAATCTTCATGAACTAAGAAGCTTTATAGGTATGTGTGCATA
The DNA here is from genome assembly GCF_014529385.1 of Adiantum capillus-veneris. NCBI lineage: Eukaryota > Viridiplantae > Streptophyta > Polypodiopsida > Polypodiales > Pteridaceae > Adiantum > Adiantum capillus-veneris. The sequence continues at coordinate 10,624,500 of NC_140948.1, read as the reverse complement.
CTATAGACGCTTCATAGAAAAGTTCTCACAAATTGCGGGACCATTACATGACCTAACAAAGAAAAGCGTTAGGTATACATGGTGTGCTAAGGAGAACAATGCTTTCGAAAAGCTTAAAGAAAAGCTTATCTCTCAACCTGTGCTTACACTACCGGATCTCTCAAAACCATTTGAGGTCCAATGTGATGCTTGTGGTGATTGCCTTGGAGCTGTTTTGCTCCAAGAAGGGCACGCCATAGGATATGAGAGTCGAAGGCTCGACCCTGTTGAGCAAGCTCTAGGCATATACGAAAAGGAACTCCTTGCAGTTCTACATGCCTTAGACTCATGGAAGCACTATTTGTTGGGGAATCCTTTCAACGGATCACCAAAGTCTTAAGTACTTCATGACGCAAACCAAGCTCTCCGACAAAAAAATGAGGTGGGCAAATTTCCTTTTGCAATTTCATTTTCATATTGCTCACATTGCTGGCAAGCATAATCAAGTAGCTGATGCACTCTCAAGACGGCCGAGAGTGAATGCGGTTTCCGTAGCAACTCACAATGATCTATCTTTAATGATAGATGAGTACGCTATTGATCCCGAATTTAGAGATGTGATTTCAGCCCTTGCATTAGGGAAGAAACAAGAACCATTTACTTTACAAGATGGTTATCTTCTCTATGGAAATAGACTATGCGTTACTAACTCACTACGTGAGAAAGTAATGTATGAATCTCATGATCCACCGTATGCGGGGCATGGAGGGATTCAGTCTACCTTAAAGGGAATTGAAACATATTTCTATTGGCCTACCATGAAAGTGAACATACAAGAGTATGTTTCTAAATGTGTGGTATGCCAAAAGACAAAATTTGATAGAGGGAAGCAACTTGGATTGCTTCAACTCTTGCCAATCTCTAATTCACCATAGGAGAGCATATCCATGGATTTTATCTTTGGATTGCCTAAGTCTATCCATGGGAATACGGGAATATGGACGATAGTAGATAGGTTCAATAAACAAGCTCATTTTATACCTGTCAAAAAGACTATCAAAGCCCATCAAAAAGACTATCAAAGACTATCAAAGCCCATCAAATGGCAACCCTCTTTATTTCACAAATTTTCAAGTACCATGGCTTGCCAATGTCCATAGTGTTGGATAGAGATCCTAGAATGACCAGTAATTTCTGGAAGGGTCTCTTTGAGAATTTAGGGACAAGGCTAAACTTCTCTTCGGCCAATCATCCACAAACGGATGGCCAAAGTGAAATAGCTAACCTAACCATTCTCGATCTACTAAAAGCCTATGTAACGGAAGTAGATCAAAGATCCCAATGGGAGAAGTACTTACCCTTAGTGGAGTATGCTTACAATAACACTGTACATACTTCCACGGGAAAAGCACCTTTCGAGGTAATTGAGGGAAGATAAAAAAGTCCCTTGCTACTTAAAGTACATGGGAAGATCTTCGTTGCAGATGACTATAGCCGAGACCTACAAGAATCTTTTCAAAAGATTAAGGATGCTATCTCTATCTCACAACAAAGGCAAAAGGCTGCTGCTGACAAGCACAGAATAGCCCAAGCCTTTAAAGAAAACGATTGGGTCTTGTTAAAGTTTCCCAAGGCTCGATTAAGGCACACGACGGGCAAGAATCCTACATGCCACCAAAAGTATTATGCTAAACTAGCAAAAAGGTACTATGGTCCCTTCCAGATTCTTAGGCCAATCCATGAGATGGCCTATCAACTCAAGTTGCCCAATCATTGGCTCATGCACAATGATTTCCATGTGAGCCTATTAAAGCCTTACAAAGGAGAGCCACCTCAAGAACCAACTATTGAAGACCCACCCGAGATCGAGGACCAAGAGGAGGTGCTCGAGCCCGATTCCATTCTCCGACATGAAGACAAGGTATTAAGAGGGGGTAAGACTATCCGACGATATCTTATTAAGTTTAAGAATTATCCTTTTGAAGATGCTAGATGGATGCAAGGCATACAATTAAAGGATAACCTAAACCTTGTCAATGCTTACAATGCTTCCCAAGAGTAAGCAAATGTACAAAATGTTAAAAATGAACAAAGTTTTTGTCTTATAAGACTCTCTTTTTCTTTATTGTGCACAAAAATGAAGTAGTATGCATGTTTAGATCAAGTTTGCAGAGACGACATCTCCCAAACACCAAGTAGAGCTTGTCACTCTACTATGGAAGATTGATAGGACTAATGTGTAGACATGCTTGCGGTAGCCTCAGGCTCTCAAGCACCAAATGGACTAGTCATCCATTGTGGAATGATGTTGTAGGGTAACATAGTAACATAGGGATCCTCTACCCGCTAACAAAAGGACTCATGAATATGCTTTATCTTCTCTACACCATAGTCGAGGACGACTATGATTTCAAGAGAGAGGTAATGTAAAAATAATCAATATCTAATTCTCCTAAATGATTTTCTCATGTTAAACTAATCATTTAATATGGGGAAGTGCCAGGGGAGAAAAAGCTAGAATATTGGTTAAGCTAGCAGACCGCCCACAGTAGGGATCCAAAGGAGGGAAAATAGGGATCCAAAGGGGGGGCCATCTGCAAAAGAGCCATGTGAAACAATGGGCTAAAAAGACCCTAAGGTTCAACCCATTAAGACTTCCAAAATGCTAAGGTTCCAAAATTCAAAGGTTATGTCCAAAGGTCAACCTTTAGGAATTGGATGCTTTGTGTGTGACCAAAAAAGTCTTGCATATCCCTACATAGGAGGGGGCGAGCCTAGCAAGTAGGGGATGAGAGAGAAAGCCACACACACACACACACACACAAGCCCCCTTTACACAAAGGGAATGAAGGACACATGTCAGATGCCTAAGCTAGTTTCTCCCAAAGTGTGCTCAATTCCTATTGGATGACCCTTGAAGTGGACCAATGAGAATTAGGCTAGAGTAAATTTAGCTTAATTCATTTTAAAACACTTAATAAAAAGAACCAATGAAAATTAAGTCTTCTGGATGATTATTGGACAGCCTGTGAAGGGGTCCAGTAGGAATTGAGCAGGCCAATGGGCTACTTTATTCCTATTGGTCAGAATGGAGAAAGGTCCAATGGGAATTTAATTCATTTGAATCAATTAAGTTTAATTGATTAAGCTCTCACAAAAGAGGAAAGGGGGACACATGTCAGAAGGCTATCACTTATGCTGCTTAATTGTGATAGGCTAGCCCTGGGGAGGTCCAATGGGGAGCCTGCAAGAGAAAATAGCAAGAGGGCTCGCCCAAGAGAGAGAGGGGGCTGATTTTTGCAAGGCATTATCACACACACACACTCTCACACAGCCTATGTGAGAAGTAAAGAAGACTATCTCTTCCCAAGCTTTAATGGAGAGCTCATCACCTACTCCAAGCTTGTGAGATAGAAGCCTACATCGACACACTCTTGGCATGTGGATGCAAATCCAACCAAGAGCCAAGCTTCAATGAATGCTTATCTCCTCTAACATGCTAATTACTAAGATAAGCTATGCTGATATGAGTGATTATGTGAGGAGATGTACATCTTTCTCGTAAGATACTCCTTCTTCCTCTCAATCTACTCTCATACCCTGCTAGCTCTCACCATCTTCGAAGGTGTGTGAGGTCTTGGGTCTGAGACCGGGGATAATTAAAGTTGTGTTTGCTAAGTGTTTTGCTTGGTGCATGAAGCTTTCATCTTCATTGCACTAACTAGTCTTGAAGGAACACAAAGAATTGTATTGTACAATGTCTCTCTTGATGGGAGAAACCACAATACAAAGCCTTTTGGAGGGGGGACCGACTCCATGCAAATCCAGTCCTCAACTGTTGTCAATTGCTTAATTTCTCTCTCTTTTGAAAGTATTGTTCATGCTATCTAACTAGGTGTTATGCTTTTTGTTGCTCTCTCCACCCAAGCACTCTTGTAACTCTCATTAGGAATCTATTCTAATGAAATGCCCACTATGTTCATGATAATTTCCGCTACACACAAGTTATTAGGCCATTAAATGTTACAGGGGGTCAGAAAACGAAACAATAATACCTATTCAGGCAGTGACACGAGCCCAAGCTCAAAGAATGACGATCGAACCCATAATTGAAGAGCCAAAAACCAATGCCCCAAGTTCAGAAACGAAAATCAGAGAAGCACTTTGAAAGCTAGAAAAGCGTGTATGAAAGCCAAGAAAGAAGGAGAGCAAACGGCTCTATCCGAGGAGTTAAAACACATGAAGGATAGATTAGAGCGGTTAGAGGATCTAGCTAGCCTAAGCTCACACACTGCGGCAACCATAGCACCCAAGGAAGTAGCAGAACCCAAAAGTACAGGATCAGGAGGATCAGTACTAGTAGACAAGGTAAATGAGTAGTTAGATGCACTTCTAAAAGCTTACGAAGCCAGACTAAAAAAGAACCAAACCCAAGAGCAAAGATGGAGTCCATATGCTGAAATAGAAAAACAGAGGTTGGAAATGTGTAGAAAGATGATTGAGACAACTCAATCTTTGATAGAAAACCCGCTGGGTAAACCTGCAAATTGGCATGATGTACCAGCTCCAACCCCTATCAAACCAACTTTAGAGGAACAAGTAGAAATGAAGGAAAAACTCACAAATGCCTATGAGTCTAGGGGAGAGCCTATCATAGTGCCAAATACAATAGATGAGGCAAGTGACGGGTTTCAACCTAAAACATTGGTAGAAATAGGTAAGGATTGTAACAGTCTAGATGATCTGTGGAAGAAAATTCATGAGGCCAACGAAGCGAGCAGGGTGAGTTACCACATGAACATCACGAGAAAAGAGAAAAATGAGATCTTACCTCCTATTGAAGAATTTGAGGCAAGATCACAAATAAACTTTGATATACATTCACAAGGGGGAGACCAGGGATCAATTAGTTCGGGGCACAGCGAACCAGACTTGCTAAAAACTCTACCCTCTTACCTAGGAGAGTATGAAGCCAAGTCTGAGGTGAGAGCGATCCCATCTCAAAGAATTTCTTCTAACAAAGTGATGGATTCACAATGGTTGATTGAGTTATTGTCCACCCCGGTGGCATGCACAATCACATTAGCTGAACTCCTAAGGTTACGACCAAACATGTGGACCACAGTAGGCAAATGCCTAGAAAAATTTGGAGTGAAAGACCCCACCTTGAAGCTTCAGAAGGGATCAGAGAATTGGATAGGCCTCAACTAAACACTAGGCCAGTACCATTAAACAAGGTTGGAGAGTATTGTGAGGGAGAAGATGGAAACACCACGCTACCAGTAGAATTCCAAGGAGTGGTTTCCAAGGCTATTCTTCACAGTGGAGCAGGAGTCGCTATCGCCACCAAGGAAATCTCAAAAAAATGGGGAAAACCAGCTTTGAGAGCTACTAGAATGAAATTGCAATTGGCAGATGGGTTCAAACCAGCTTTGAGAGCTACTAGAATGAAATTGCAATTGGCAGATGGGTTCATGGAGAAGCCTCTAGGACTCTTAGAAAAAGTGATTGTCACCTCGTGCGGAATCGAGTATGAGCATACATCTGCAATAGTCGATTTTGACAAAAAGAACAATTACGAGATCATCTTGGGGAGACCATTCATGCAACAATTAAAGATGGTCCAGGATTGGGGTTACGACCACATATACCTTAGACATGGTGAGACAACAACCAAAATTCACTTGAAAGACCATAGTTACAAAGATGTGAACCAGACACTAGTGGAAGAGTTTGATTCAGCTACATTGGCAAGATTGGCACTCCCAGCATGGTTAGGGCAACAAAAAGAGCTATGGATGTGTGGAACTTCACATTGTGGAAGCTTAAAAAGAGAGGAATGCATCTTAGAAAGAGCGATTGGAGGACAAGGATTATATTTCGGAACCTTTTCTTGAAGATGCCTTGGAAACTTTGGAATGGGAACACATACCTGCAGTATTGGATGTCTGTACCATTACAGATAGTCCAACAACAAAATTTTGCGATAAGGATGGCTATGATGTGCTACCCTATTACATGGTAAGCATTATACCAGAAGGAGATGAGATGGTAGAACCACGAGAACGAGAAGAGTTTTATAACTCCTCTGAGTATCTGGAGGTAAATAAAGATGCAGATAATGAGTGTTCAGACAGCTCAAGTGAGCGTGGGGAGAAAACAGGGAATATCAAGTTTTATGATTTTGTCGATCAGCACCCTAGACGCCAGGAACGCTATAGGAGAAAACGAGCAGAAAACAAAATGAGAGAAAACCTGATGCCCAGGATCAAAGATAAAACTCACTATCTAATGCTTGTCAAAGCAGAGGATTGTGTAAAAGATCAAATATCAGGAAAATTCTCAAAAGTTCGAAAGGAAGGAACGCGAGAGGAAATAAGACAAGCACCGAAAGCTAAAACAGAAACAAAATCTTAAAAATCGAAAAAGGAAACAACAAAAGACCCAGAGTGGACCAAACTGGAGCGTAAACAGAAATACCAAGAACTAAAACGATCTTTATGAGAGGAATGGACTATTGAGGGAGATAGTGATGGTAAGGGGGAGTCAAAAAAAGGAAACATGAATGTACCATCACACTATCGGAAATTCACCATCCAGGACAGAAAAATCATAATGACACCACAAGTCAGGGAAAGAACAAACGAGGAATCTTACGATGGGTTGGAAAATGCAAAAAGGATAGACCTCGCGGAACCAGATGAGAAACCTTAGCCGATCTATATAGCAACTGATTTAGAGCTTGAAGTAGAAGAACGGGTAACACAACTTCTCAAGAAGTATAAAGATGTGTTCGTATGGTCCTACAAATATCTCAAAGGAGTTGATCCATCTATATGTCAACATATAATTCCTTTGAAATCAGATGCCAAACCTAGCAAAGAGCGTCCTTATACATATAATGACACATTTGCTAAACGAATCAAAGAGGAGATTGACAAGCTGATGGATGCTGAATTCATCTATGAAATCGAACATACAGATTGGGTGTCACCCATTGTGGTTGTCTCCAAAAAGAATGGAAAACTGCGAGTGTGTGTAAACCTCAAAAAGGTAAATGCAGCCACCATAAGGGACAATTATCCCTTGCTGATCATAGAACATGTACTTGAGAGGGTGGCCGGGAAACGGGCTTATTCCTTTCTAGATGGATTTTTAGGATACAACCAACTGGCAATTGCAATAGATGATCAACACAAAACAGTGTTTGCCACATAATGGGGAATATATGCATATCAGTTATGCCTTTCGGCTTAACTAATGCACCAGCTACCTTTCAAAGGTTAATAACTCACGTGTTCAAAGAATACCTGAGAATATTTTTAGAAATATACATGGATGATCTTTGTGTACACTCTCTTCTACGAGAGGAAGATATTGACCATTTGCAAAAGGTGTTTGAAAAATACAGGACATATCGAATCTGTCTTAACCCGGAAAAGTGTATTTTTATTGTTAGGCAAGGCCGCATCTTAGGACACATTGTCTCAAGAAATGGCATAACCACAAACCTAGACAAATCAAAGTCATAGTAGACCTACCCAGGCCTACTAATGCGAAACAAGTGCAATCCTTCATGCGGGTATTATCGAAGATTCATATATATGTATGCAGTCATCGTACAACCTCTGTATCGTTTGTTAGTCAATTTTTACTGGACTGAGGAGTGTGAAACTTCATTCCAAAAGCTGAAGGAAAACCCGGTATCAATACCTGTACTTAAAGCACCGGACTGGGAAAAGATATTCCATGTTCACACTGATGAATCTACACATATGCAATCGGGAGTATTGTGGCTCAACCTCGAGACGGAACAATGGATTTTCCAGTTTGTTATGCAAGCCCATAGTTAAATAGTGCGGAAAAGAACTACACAACCACCGAAAGAGAGGGGTTAGGAATGATTTATGCTGTAAAGAAATTTCAGCATTATTTGCTCGCAAACAAATTTGTGTTCTTCACAGATCATCAAGCTCTTTTGTATCTGGTAAATAAACCATGCAATACTGGGAGAATTGTACGATGGTTTATTATATTGCTAGAGTTTGATTTCATAGTGATAGTCAAAAAGGGTAAAATCATCTACGGGCTGATCATCTTTCATGTCTACACAATGGGGAAGCTTCTGAAGGAGTAGATGATGACATACTAGATGCTTATCTTTTCAATATTGAAATGATACCCAAATGGTCTCAAGAAATTGTTAGCAATCTTTCCTTTGGAGGTAGGTTTGATAACACGGAAGCCAAACAACAAACAATTCGACAAACAAAAAACTTCCAGTTGATTGTTTGCAGGACGGCTGTATCACCTAGGATCAAACCAAATCTTACGATTATGTATAAATCCGGAGGAATTCGAGTGTTGCCTAGAAGAAGCGCATGTCCAGGATTGTGCATTTCTTTGTTCAACAGTGAAAACACACCACAGAATGAAACAATTAGGGGTTTATTGGCCAACTATGTACGAGGACACACATGCTTATGTTAATAGTTGTACTATATGTAGTGCCAAACGACCAAAGGAACACGCGACATTGTTTCAGATAAACATTGCACCGACATGGAGTCAATATATCATTGATTTCTTAACCACAAGGACATTTCCTGAAAACATAACAAGAGCACGGAAAAGGGCTATAGAGCAGGAGGCTCGTGACTTTCAGTTAATTGGGATACAACTCTATAAGCAAGGAAAGGAAAATCAACTTAGAATCTGTGCAAGTGAAAGTGAAGACCTGCTGATTCTAGAACACGCTGTCGTGCTGTGGCACGTATATAGTGGGAACGGGCATTAAACGATTTATCTTGTGACTTTTTGACGCATAAGTATACTTCATATAATACTCAATGCATAAATAAAATCTTTCTACCATATCTTAGTATTACCTTTGAAGTAATATAAATGTACATTACTATTAGAAAGTATTGCAAGAAGAGAAGTATCAATGATTGTGCCTCTTTTTGTCTGGGGGAAAAGCATTTGTATATTTCTTCTAATATCTTAGCTATACCCTACCATATATAAATTATTTTCTTCTTTTCACATTTATTTAATAATATAACCCTTCAATAATGCATACCTTCTTGGATACATACAAGAGGGAAGGACCTACTATAAGACTTCATGAAAAGGAAGATCCAAAGCTTCTTGGACCATCCCAATTTGAAAATCCCAACCTAAGGGCGTGGAGAAAATGCCAAAACCAAGTCAAGCTCTTTTAGTAGGCCAATTTTTCCTTTTGAAGCATGTCAATCCGAGTTACAGGTCAAAAGTTACAGGGAAAAGAGTGAAAAATCCTCTCACAACTACACTGCAAGAAGAGATGGTAAACAGGTGAATCAAGTGAAAAGAGATAATCTTGGTCTTTTTCCATAAAATAAGATATTTGGAGGATAAAAGACACAAGCATGTGAATGTGACACCTCAAAGATTCCTTGAAGGACAAGACACACAAGTTAGGCCCCCTGCTGGAGCCACACAGAAGATGCTTAGGTGGGGCCCACATACATCATGCACCCACATGGAGCCTCAACGACCAAAGATGTTGAATTTCATGATATTTTGAGTCCTAATATTTCCCATTTTAAGAAATATCCAAAGAACATTTGATTTGAGCTAACTCTTTAGCCTAATCAAGTGATTATGTAAAACATGGCTCCCTCACCTATAAAAAGGGCAACCTTCCCTTCATTGGGGTAAGTTATGAGTGAGTGAGAATAGCTCAATTCCATAGTGTCACACTCATCTTAGTGCCACACTTTCTCTTGAAGAAAGGCTAAAGTCTTGCCTCATCTTCTCTCTCCATTAAGGTGGTGGCGATTGCTCTGATGTAAGATATATGTTGCTAGTTTTTCTTTCATTTGCATATCTAGTCCAATACTTGTCTTTAACTCCTTCTCTATCTCTCATTATTTATCTTTAATACCACCACCACACTTAGATCTATCTCTAATTCTATCTTTACTCCTCCTTTCATCTCTCTTGTTGTGTCTTAATTGTTTCATTGGAAGGTATTCAAGCAGCAATTTTGTCAATGTAACGGGCACAACCTTCGTGCGGGAAACAATTATGTGCACAAGGTTAGTGACCATATCTTCATCGTTCACGAGCACCTCTCTCTCTTAAGGTTCTCATTCTCTTCCACAAACTCTAGAATCTCCTTGCTACAGGTACTTCTCTCCCTGCAGTATCCTTATTGCCTAAGAGCAACAATAGGGCTTGGGAGAGAAACTCTCTTCTTCTTCTCCTTTCACTTCTTTCACACCTTTATGTTTGAACATACTAAGTATATCATTGATGAATAACCATAATCCACATAGAGGCGATTTATTTCATTTCCATTCTGTGCAATCTATTAGGGTCAACATTTGGATTAGTCGAAAGATTCACTTTCAGCAACGCATAGTGTTTCTATTTGGTCTTGAAAGGCTCAACGAAATACTTCTCTCACTAGATCCCATCATACTACCTATTATTGACTATAACTTCTCTTTTGATGTGAGTGTGGTTATTTTATTATGAATCAAGAGGATTTGTACTCACAACTAATCCCCATCGCTAGACAAAACATATACATTATAGTAAGCACAAAGCTACAGTTCCAAAGAGCAATCCGTAGCTTATTTGGACAACAAAGATTAAATATCATTAACTCATCCATTAACCCTTTTATCCTACCCATGATACGATATGATCTTAATCTTGATGTTTTCATTTTTGTTTTGTTCTGACTATCTTTCATGAGTTCTCTCCATCACGTGTGTGTTTGTAAGGAAAAGTGAGCGGCTTCTTTGGCTACATTTCTTCTTTAGCTCTAGAAGCTATGTTATCTACATCTTAGCTCTTTCTCATAACCCTTGAGCTCCCTCACAAACTCTCACAGCAAGAGGCCCGGTGCCTTCCTGGCAAGACCGCCTACTTCTTGACAACGCACATGGAGGAATAAGTGGAGGCCATTTTTCAGGCGATAAGACGGCAAAAATTGCCTTAATCGCAGGAATATGGTGGCCTACATTGCATATGGATGCTAACGAGTTTGTAAAGCGTTGTGACGCATGTCAACGCACCAAGGTTCCAATAAAGAGAGATGAGATGCCACTACGGCCAATGATGGGAGCAAGGGCATTTGCAAAATGGGGCATTGATTTTGTGGGACCTATTTAACTACCTGTATATCGCACCCATACCGAATATATCATTGTGGCTACGGACTATCTCACGAAATGGGCGGAAGCCAAGGCAACACAAAAAGCAGATGCACGAACCACTGCACAATTTTTGTATGAGAATGTTTTTGTACGATACAATTTACCAATAGAAATTGTCAGTGATCGAGGAACACATTTTCTTAATGAAGTCATTGAATATCTTCTAGAGGAATTCATGGTCATACATAGAAAATCTGCTCCATATCATGCACAGGAAAATGGACAAGCTGAGGACACAAATAAAACACTATGCACGGTTCTCACTAAAATTGTATCAGAATCGAGAACAGACTGGGATCAGCAGCAACACTCAACACTATGGGCATACAAGGTAGCTTACAAAACATCGATAGGAACGACACCGTACAACATGGTGTTTGGCCTAAATGCTATATTACCCATAGAGTTTTTACTTCCAACTCTACGAGTAGCGAAACGCTTAGAATGGACAGGGCATGAGCTCTCTTCAAGAATAGATGATCTTGAAAAGCTAGATGAAATTCGCTTGAGAGCTGTAGCTTCGATCTATGCTAAAAAGAGAAGACAAAAAGAGTTTTTTGACAAGCATGTGTGCACAAAAGAGTTCAAAACAGGTGATTATGTACTTGTTTATACCTTGAAGCAACATGCCAAGAAACTTAAAAAGCGAGGGATGGGACCCTTTGTGATTAGTGACCTATCACAAAGCGGAGCTGTAAAGCTTGCTACATTAGCAGATGAAGAAATGCCAAATTGGATTAGTGGTTGTCGATTAAAAAAATATCATTTACCACTAACATAGGATATGCTTCAACAAATCCATCAAGAAAAACAACGAATGAATGAGAAACAAAGGGTACAAGAAGAAGCTCAAGCAGAAGCAAAAGAACGCATTGCAAAAAGAAGACTTATGCGACAACAACAACAATGTGGATCACCGTTGCGAATCAATGCCATTCGACTAACGAATTTTGATGAAGACACAGTGGAGCCAATAATTGCAGTCAAAGTGGGAAGCAATCAAGTTGAATCGACGACATTGCTTGATTCTAGAGCTCAAGCAAATTTGATCTCTTATAGATTATACAAACAGCTCAAGTCCACAGGTCAACTTCATCTTACTCCACAAGTGTTGGAGAGTAGTACATCACATTCACTGAAAACATTAGGTTGGACTGTATTGCATGTACAAGTACATCAATATATTTACCCACACAAGTTTTATGTGGTCGAGGATGAAAGCACACAACACCCCATGTTGTTGGGACAACCTTGGCAAAAAGAGTACAATGTGCAGATAGATTGCAATACGAATGCAGTCAAAATTAGGCATGCACAAGAACCACAGGTGGTAGCCTTTGCTCCGCAACCCCAGAATAATCCGCTACCAGCAATGCAATCACTGGATAAACAACCAAAAGGAAGGGTGTCACTAAAGAACAAACAAGGAACTGCCAACCATGTTCACTACAGGTATAAGAATTCATCGACCACAGTGCAAAGATCAGAGTTAGCAACACGAGAACAACAAGTATGGGTGCGGAAGGATAGATGTGACATGGCAGACAAACCTCAACACAACAGAAGAATTCAACAGAAGAAAATAGTTCAACCAAAAACCAAGGAAACAAAACAGATATGGATAACAAAGAAAATGCTCAGCAACAACTCAAATGTGACTCGCATTTGGATTTCAAAATCGAAGCAAAAGGAACTCCCTTCAGTACAAGCAACATCGGAAGCCAGAAAACTACATGAGAAACCGGCAAACCGACTTATGTGGGTGCTAGCCAATCAACAACAAAAAAATGTCAACCGAGGTAGTAGCAATAAACCTACAAAAACCGGCAAAGAAAAGCTACCAATGGAAAGCCAAAGAGACAAGGTCTACGGCCAATTCCGCCACGAAAATTCTCTCCAAGGAGACCAATATGGCCATATCAACAGTAGCGGCAAAGCAAGCGACTTTTGCAAGAAAGACAATCAAACAAAGAGCAGTAGAGTTACAACTTTTAATTGCAAAGAAAACAGTAAACCTCGACGGCGAATGCCAATAAGCATCTTGCTTATACCCTTCTCTTGCACAACATTAATTTTTCCATGCATTGACCGAGTATGCAAAAATAGGGCCACATCACACGGCCAAGCATTAGCACAACTTTTTCAACCCATGCACGGCACATACTTCGAGACGATACCTTGTCTTCTGGGAGGACTCTGGCTAGGAGGGAGGGAGGCATTCTCAAATGCGGACCCACTGGCTGAAAGAGCAAAAAAGGGCATGTTTTTTGACTATTTCTAAGGGTTGTTGTTTGATTGTGAAATTTTCTGGACTAACCTAAGTACATATGCCCGTATACAACATGAATCTACAGTTATATTGGGCCAAGTGCCAAATCAAGCCCCTAGGTGTGTGTATATAAGTAAAAATAGCCATTTTTCGAGCAAAATATTGGTAAAACGGAGAAATCCAGCCATAAAAATTGCATGTGAGTGTATATAATGTTTTGAGGTGATGTTTTTGATTTATTATGATTTTTGAGGATTTTTTGGGTTTGATTTGCTATTTTCCTTTTAATTTTGCTGATTTTTGGTAGAAAAACTTCAAAAATACAAAAAGCAGGTGAAAAATGGTCGTAATGAAAAACAAAAAACATGGGGATGATCATTGACTATAGGACAACCTATGGTACAGTGGAGGTGCAATTATGAGACTGAAGCGAAAAGCGTGTTTTGGCCAGATTTTGATCGAAACGTCAAATTTCTCGTAAATTGGGCAAATGGAGTCCAAATCAAGAAATTTTAAAGCCTAAACTGCATCTCGCAAGAAGTTGGGAGCACATGTCAAATTTCATGAAAAGTGGTTCGGGGACCCCCATTATAAGAAATTTTCACTTCATTTTTAGCTCATTTCCACTATTGACCTTTGAGAGAGAGCTTCTGCCACCTAGAGCGAACGGAACTTCCAGCAGCTTCTACGACGCGCACGACTATCCAACGGGCTTTAGACATGAGAGGTAGGCTCACCACCTTGAGCTTTTCGCGCATGTTTGTCGTTTTGTCCCGAAAACTAGCGTAGGGTTCACACAAAAAGTGGGCAGTAGAGACCTACAAGTAGAAATGGCCACCTAACGGCCAACCCAATAGCGATGAGACTTCATCCGCAGCTTACCCTAGCATAGGAGACCAGTCTTGGATGTCCAAAGGCAGTAGAAAACCATCGGGAAAAACCCTAATTCATAGAGCCCCGCAATAGGCCACCAAATGGGAAATCGGCGGAGAGGTGCCCAAATGCTACCAAAATTCATGGGTAAGAGCATCTCGACATGCTCGACAAGTCTATGTAGCCCACATAACCAAAAGATGACCCGAAGCAGTACTAAACTTCAGAAACTGCATCAGACACGCAAAGCGTCTAGCTCTCGCGGCCAAACCGCATGTCCGTTTGCCACCAAACTTCACGAGCGGCTTTCCTAGACCATCAACAATCAAGACCTATGGTGGTAGACCACCACAAGTCATCGAAGAAATGTAAACACAACCATGGGTGCTTCTAGAGTGACAAATTGCCAAATGGAGCTCCGGTGAAGTCAAAGTCGACAAAAACCATACGGCAAGTATCCCCAAGGGATCGGGAAGATATGGAGACCAACATCAAGAAATTTCATCGCCGAAATGCACTCCAAAAGTCTGAAAATGGCTCGGAGGCTCTGAAATCCACACAAGGAGTTTTTTTCTATCTATCTGACTTTTTTGTTGAAATTAGTCTTAAAAGGGACTCAGGGGGACTCGGAGTCTGAAAATGGCTCGGAGGCTCTGAAATCCACACAAGGAGTTTTTTTCTATCTATCTGACTTTTTTGTTGAAATTAGGCTTAAAAGGGACTCAGGGGGACTAAGGGAAGACACCAGTAGTAGCAGTTTCCATAAAAAATTCATCAGGAGACATCCTACGTGTAGGATGTCTCAAGGCCATTTCGGGGCACCAAATCTAACAACTCTCATTGCACACATTTTTTGAATAGCCTTTACATGCTAGCCATCAAGTTTCATCACATTTGGACCAAAATTAACCTCATATGCATGAAAAAATGCAAAGTCAGGGCATAGAGGCAATAATGGGCCATAGACCTACAAAAACTTGTCCAAATCACATGAAACTTGCACAACACATTCATGAGCACATTGCCAACCAATCTGTGTGGTCACCTACAAAAAATGATGAAGTAGACATCCTACGCGTAGGATGTCTATTTGACATTTTTGGCCTACAGAGGGTGTTTTTCCATTCCAGATCTATTTAGATCATCTTCAAGAGCTCATATATCAATTTTGAAGCCATTCTAGTCATTTTTGACCCCCAACACCTCCAAAATACACTTTTTGAGCCCAAAAGCACTACACATGGTCTTACCAACACCAAATCTTGTCCAAATCAAAATCCAAGAGCATGGTCATGTTCCACATGCCAATAACTACCCACAGAACAAATCCCAAGACATTTTGATGAAATAGACATCCTACGCGTAGGATGTCTCCAGCATGTTTTTGAACTTCTGTGCAAACAATGACATCATGGGAGCCATTACCATGGTGCAAGGAGCCCATATATCAATTTTCAACCCATTTGGATATCATTTGCTACCTGTTGTGGACTTTCTACCCAATTTGTGAGCCTAAAGCGTGAATCTTCCCAAAAATCCACTTTTTGATGCCCAAATCCAATTCCAATCACATAGCCATGTTGCACATGCCAATGACCATCAGCATGCCAACTTTCACCAGAATCTGATGAAAAAGACATCCTACGCGTAGGATGTCTAAATGATAAATTTTTGCCAGAATTGTACTGTGAGCACATGCGCAGTTTTCCAAGTTCCTTTTAAGTTTTATTTTCAATTTTCAAGTCATTTGGATAGTTAAAACTTAGTTTCTCAGCTGATATGGAAAAAACGCTAACTTCAGACTACTGAGTGCAACAGGATCTATGGCAGCCGCAATGTCACTGGCAAAGAAGAAGAGGATGACCATAAAAGATTACTTGGAAGAAGTAGAGCCGTTTGTCATACTAGAAGGAACTCTAAAGCCAACCAGCACATGGATCCAAGAGGACTTGCTAGAGTCAAATGATCTGAAGATCTACCAAGGCGTGTTCAAAGACACCAAAGAAAATGTAATAGAGCTACCCATGATACCGTGGGAGCTCAATGAGTTTGTCAGAAGCAAGATGGAAGAGTACCTAGAGAAGATAGATCTCCACAATTATTTTGAAGCTGTGCTGGCAGGAATTGACATAAAAAGAGTATGGGAGTTCGTGACTACAATCAAAGAAGATGGAGTGGCCAGAGTTATGGATCTGCAAGGCAAACCAGACATGGAGATTGTAATCACAGAGAAAGTAGTGGTAGCTGCACTAGACCTCTCCAACAAAGGGGATAGTGTAACCAAAAGAAGAGACAAAGTAAAGGTGTACATAGAAAAGAAAGGCAACTACACCTTTGAAGACATTGCCAACCCTAAAGTGGAAATCATGAGCCAGCTTTATAATTAGTATTTCCATATGTGTACAAAGCGGCCACAAAAGTACAGAATGCCGCCTGGAGCAATTGCCACAACCTTCACCTGGGCAATGCAGAAGAGCAAGCCGAAGGTAATCAACTATTCAGCTTATATACATGACAATCTGGTGAAGATGGGCAACAAGAACCCCACCTACATTGTGCCGGGCAAGCTAATCACAAAAGTGGTTTATGGGGCATTGCACGCCAAGGGAAGATGGTCTGACCCTCCGTCACAAAATGACTAGCTAAGGCTCAAGGAAGATAAGGAAGAGGAACAACCCAAAACACCAAGGGTTGCCACAAGGTTGAAACGCCGGTTAGAAACCGTGCAAGAGGAGTAGCCAAAATTGAAAAAAGGAAACAAGGAATCTATACAAGTGCCGGTCAAAGAGACAAAATCACAGAAGGCGGCACGGCTAGAGCGGCTAATGGAAAGTTTTAGAGCCGAAAGAGCCCTCAAGGGGGATTTGAGGGAGCTATGGAAGCCCTCTCTAGAAGAAATGTCGGGATCATTCTGAAGGGTGCATAGAGACAAATTTGAAGATTATATTAAGAATTTTGAGATTCTGGATGCCGCGACAGAAAATATCCCACATGTACCATTTACAGAAGAAGAAGTGGAGGGAGTCCGACGGCAACTGCTAGAAGAGCAGGAAAGCCAAGAGAGAGAAAGAAAGACAAATGTGGACAGGGATTTCAAGAAAAAGCCAACAACTCCACCTTCCAACCCAGAGTCCAGCCCACCACCATCACCACCTTCTTGTAGCCCTCCACAATCTCAACAGAAGGAGGAGCTAGACAAACCTGAAGATCAAGAAGATTCAAGGCAAGAACAGAGCCAAGAACAAGAGCAAAAAGAAGAAGCTAAGCCCAAAAGTGAGCAGCCAGAGCCAAATGAAGCAAGGTATAACACTTTTCTTGATCCACTAGCTGCTGGATATTCAAAAGAAGAGGCAACCACAGTCGCATTTGACTTGGCAAGCACAGGGCCCAAAGAGTAGATGTAGAGCCTGCGCGGTTAGTAGAGCAAAAAGAGATGGCCACTAACAGTGGACGTGCAGCCACCCACCAATGATTGGGATGTGGTTATGACCAAGCTAACCAGGCTAAGGGAACAATCATTGGCCACAGAAAGTGAAATGGCTAATCTCAAAGCCACTGAAGTGCAGATAAAGTCTCAATTTAACACTCTACAAAAACAAAGCCAAAGGCATATAGAGAGAGAAGTAGAGCTGCAAGCCAGTCTGGCAAAGGCTTTGCAAAGATGCTAGGAGATGGAAAGAGAAAATCAGGCAGCAGCTCAAAGATTGCAAGGAGCCAAAGAAGAGTACAGAAAACTCAGCAAGACATTGACAGATGCATAAAGGGAAAAGGACAACCTAACCCTACAACTTGCTGAAGAGTCCAAGGAAGTGGAAGCCATGCGGAATGCCAAAGAGAAGGCAGAAATAGAGCAGGAGGCTAGCCAGGATGAGGTCATTGAGCTCAAGGACCAGCATAAAATTAAAGATCAAACCATCCAACGACTACGGGCATCTCCTGCTAGAGTCAAAGCTACTAGCTCGACTCACACCACTTCCGAGAGTCATATTTATGAAGAGCAAATGAAAGAGCTCCAGAAGGAGTTGACCTTAGAGAAGAAGCAAAGGATGATGATGGCCGAGGGGTCAGTGGTCATGCAAACCCTCATGGAAGAAGAGCACAAGGCAATGCAAGATGAGCTAAAAACGATGAAGAGAAAGCTCGAGGAGGCAGAGAAGATAAATGCCGATTTGAATGACCTCCTTGTGAATAGGGGAGAGCAAGCTAAAGCAGAGAAAAAGACATTCCAAAGGTAGATAGAAGAGCTGAGGGGCCAGCCAGACAGAAGAGCAGTTCAGCACCGGGCCAGCAGCCATGGAAGGAATAGATTTAGAAAATGTGGCAGATCCTGTGGACACACCCATGCAAGAGGAAATCCTTGTAGGACCCTCTCAAGAGCCACAAGATCTGACACAAGAAGAAGAAGAGAAGCTGCGAAAGGCCATAGAAGCAGAAATCAGAGAAACGGCCAAAGAAGCTTTGGAATGGGGGCAGAGGGTTTTTAAATCAATGACCATTCAGAAGATACGCCAGCAACCTTCGTCGTGAATGGCTACAGCCCTCTCTCCCATATCCTTTGCTAAAGTACGAAGCAACTATGATCAACAAAAGAATCAGAGAAGAGCCAACAGTGCCACTCTACACAACAGACATCTCCAAGCCTGAAGGGGTAAAGTTGATAGTCGACTCCTAGCCCAGGTGGAGAAAGGCATCGCTGACAAAGTATCCATAGTACCTAATCCATATGGTAGAGGCACCAAAAGTCATTAGAGATAACTTAAGTTTTTGCCTCTACCAAGGATGCGGACGTGGAAGTCTCAGGAGCTACTACAAAGAAGCCAACCTACGTGGCTAAACTATCCGAAGCTGCCAGGCTTGAAGGCAGGCAAGAGAATAAGTGTTCAATACATGGTGAAAACCCTAACGGGCACCATCAAATTGTTCACTGGCTTGCCTGACCTATCTTGCATTATGATGAGAAAGATTTGCAAAACCCTTTTAGCAGTCTTCAAGACGTTCAAGCCAAGCCAGGCGACAGACAATATCTTCTTCTTTCAAGATACATATAGATGTGCATACGATCTGTCTGGTCAGCCTTCCAAGGAGGTGATACATGCATTGTATCAAAGGATCATGTTTTTGCCATCCTATCACCTTCAGGACTTTGAGGAAGCTTTCTACACCGGCTTCTTCACAATCAGCTCTGACATATTTGGCCCAACACTACTGGCTCAACATGCAAGATATGAGTCACTGCTCAAGATGCGAGAAACCCTAAGATGAAGAAGCAACTCAACAGCCATGTCGGGGACAACATGAGCAAGGAGGGGGGAAGTGTTAGAAGCTCGACACACCCTACGGAAATTGACTGCTCCGCATATTATTATTTTTTGTAATTATTCATTTATTGAAAAAACCTAACATTTAACCTTGTAAATATTGGGACTTACAAAAGTTTCCAGATTGTATCCCAGTTTTGAGCACATGGTTAAATTGGAGCATTAGGGTTTGAGAATTGTAAGGTATTGATACCACTTTTTGACCTTAATGAAAAACCCTTTTTTCATTTAAAAAAAAAGTTTTGAAGTCTGTGAGTGAGCGTACTGTGTACGACAGAGAGTGAGAGATTCATCTTAACGCTATGCGTGCACCGGTGCTCGAAATCGAGTGCGGAGAAGTGCAGCATGTTGCCCTCGACGAGAGCTACGCACCAATACCTACATTGCACGCGTACTGTCCGGTTTTGCGAGCTCCATATACGAGCTTCATCTGGTGATTCGGTGAGCATATGTTGTCTGATTTTGCATTGCAGCATATCTACGCGTTCGCATTGAGTAGAGCTACACATTAGGCACTTTAGATTTTGGAAACGAAGACCTGCAAATTTCGGCTAGACATCCTACGTGATTTTGCACCAGGTGTTTTGGGTTGGGATTTTGGTTCATAGACCTTAGGGAGAGCGACCTATTGGTGTTAGTATGGTCTCCTTCAAGTTCTGTGGTGTTTCGAGATTGTTTGATGGGTATTTGGCTCTAGAAAGCATTGTAGGAAGTTTCCTCTTATGCACTCTTGAAGGTTGTGACTTAGACATTGGGAAAAGACCTCTGTAGGAATTAGTTAGGAGTTGGTCGAGTGTAGGTTGACACCCTATGCTAGCTTCCACGCGCCTACGGATCGAGCTTCGTCCTTAGCTGACAAATCTTGTTAGGTGAGTTCTCGCTGTACTGACGTCCGTCGCGGTGTATCCGTCCAACAGGGGTCCTCTTATATCTCTTGGAACCCACCTTGCCGGGTCCTCACTTGCAGCTTGACGGATTCTTTTGTAAGTGTGTCTCTCTCTTTCAAACCTCACCTTCTTCTACGGAGGTTCCTCTTGGTGTGCAGCCACTGCTTTTTTCTTTATCTCTTCTATTCTGGCTCTCCTCTCTTCATTGTCTGAGCTCTCACTACTATGAGCTTCATGGGAGCTTTCAACAGATTCTTCATCTGATTTGTCAACTCTCTTTGACGACCGTATGGTTCTGGGAGATGGCTATGCAGACACAATCCATGTGTTCTAACCTGGGGTACGCGGAAAATTGTCTGCCATGCCAATAGCATGGTATGCTTTTCTTGTCAGTACCTCAGGTGCACCTAGATACGTGATTTTACCTTCTTTCTTGGTGCCCTTTAGTGTTGATAGCACATATTGAGCGTGGTCAATTGGTTTCCTGGTTGTCAACTTCAACACTTGGGTAAATGTAACGCAACTGCATGATTAGGTGTTGTGTACCTTGGCAGTCTCTTTGCTAAAAAATGGAAGTGATGATGATATAAATGTGTTGGTTCTTCCACTTGCTTTTGGATGAGGTCGGCAAAGGTTGCAGCAACAGTCTCCTTGGTGAAGGTGCCTGATGTCTTCCTGTCTCGGGCCCTCATTGTCATCCCTGCAGTAGGCAACTTCAGTGCCTTGGCCACGATTTGCTTTGTGATCACCACTTCTACTTTCTACACTTGCTGGTCAGTGATTTGGGCTGACCCATCCTCTTTAATTGTAGACAATAGTTCATATGCTTTCTGGAAATCTACCCGCATGGTTTCTGGTCGTAGAAGTCCCTGAGGCCTAACCTTCTGTTGGATTCTTTTGTGTCTGGCTTTGCCACAACATCATAGATCTCTTTCGGTAGTAATTGTATCTCTACTTGGTGTCCTTCTTCACTCTTGAACCTGCCTGTGAAGACTGTTTCTTCAAGCTGTTCTTTGGACAAGTATGTTGCCTTGAAATTCTTTATTGAACTTGGGTCCAGTTGGTAGGGTGGCATCTCTTGCAGCTTCTCTTTTTGGGATACCCTTTTCTTGGCCTTCTCCGTATCTTGCATTGCTCCTGTTAGGAGAAGTGAGTGACAAAGTTAGAAAATTTCTACAATTTCCACTCTGAAATGCCCTTGAGTCTAAATCGCTGACAAATTGAGTCCAATTTGCTTCAAATCAATTTTTGAACATGCATAGATGCATAAAAACATGTAAAGATCAACATCATAAAGTCCAAACAAAAATTTGCAACAAAAGTAAATAATCGTGATTGACGAATTTTCCAACTTTTTGCATTTTTGGCATGATAGGCTTGGAATATATAGCAATTAGATACTCTGAGTAAAGTGTGGTCTCATTTGAGTGCACAGGGTGGAAATGGTGCCAGATTTAGACTTTTCGTCTTTGAAACAGTAGATATAAAGCGATTTTGAGATTTTGAGATCCAAATTAGCTCAAATTTGGTCAATGGCCTTGGGACATTATGTGCTTTGGCCCCAAAAGTTGCAATTTTCCCCCATTTTGGCAAGAAAGTAAATAATCACGATTATTAACTTTTTTTTTTCAAAATGGACAATTTTTGTTGCAACTTGGTTCTAAGCATAATGTAGACCCTGTGTGTGAGATATGAGGTGATTTGGATCAAAAAATGTGATTGAAAACTCAAAATTTGGATTGGAAGGACTTATTTGCTTTTTTTTGACAATTTTCCAAGTTTTCATTAATCATTTTGTCTCATACTTGAAATTTGGCATGTAATAGGTGTGTACAAATGATAAGTGAAGTGAAGGTACCATTTTCAAGCCAAAAAAGTGTAAAAGTAAATAATTACGATTATTTACAACAGTCAACTTTTTTTGCTAAACTTGATAAATTTTGACCTAAACATATTCAATACACCTAAAAAAAGTCTTTAATTGAATTTGGTAAAGTTTGTCTTGTGGCATCATTTCTTGCTTTGTCGACTCTGAACTCATCGATTTTTGGGACTACATGGCCTGCGGAGTTAGTTAGTCACTTTTGAGGCTATGGACTTGTCCGCTACATAGTCCCGAAGCAACTCATTCAATTTTGGCGCATTTGGAGTCAATTTGACTTCGTATGTCAAATTTGACGCTTTGTAGTCTTCCAGCTGTTTTTTTCTTTTCAAGAGCTTGCCTTGATTGTTTTTACAAAACCAACCATATACATTGTGTATAGACTCTGTGGAATCAGAATCCAATTCTAGCATTTGCCAAAAACCTAGCTTTTCTAATTGGAACTCTCTGCGACCCCTGCCAAATGGTCAATTTTTTATATATAAGTGTTCTATTCTATAGGGTCATGCTACAATTCAAGTCTCATCCGATTTGATTGAGCTGACAGGCTGCTATGGTCAATTTTTGGTCGTAGGACTTCATGCACTGCTCGGATTCTAGGGTTTTTCCCTTGGGTTTAGACTAGCTACCGGCCATACAGAATGGATCCTTGACAAGTGTAGAACTTACTACTCATGTCTCATGTGAAGACGGTGCTGTAAACGGACAACTGCGGACTCCGGGAATCTCGCGCAAAGAAAGTTGAAAGCTCTCTCTCCAAGGGTGGCAAGTGGAAATGAGGTGATTTTAGGCTACCTTGGATATCTGTACTCGGGCTTCCCAAACCATTTTTGCCCTAATTCCCCTCTTAGTCCTACGAGGCTGTGAAATCTCTGTTAGACTCAAAAATTTCCTCAATCTGATTCTTGTAGCTCATTCTGCAAGAATTCTGCAAAAGTAGGCCTTGGCCTCCTATTTTAGGCTTTCCGTTTCCATCTGCCAATTTGATTGAAAATTTTTAAACCCATATGCTTTGTCCTTCTGATCACATCAGTGTATCTTCAATTTTTCCATCTGAGCTCATTTGCTATTTATGATTAATTTTTGACCTGTTTATTAAAAAAATCAAAGAAAATAACAAAATGCACTAAGAAAGCAAAGTGAAAATCCGATAATTAAGAAAATTGATTGAAAAAAATAGCTTTATTGTTTTTTTTTGGATTTATCCATTTTTAAGTCTCAATATCAAGAAAAATGATGAAAAATAACAAAAAATGACCAATTTTTGATGATTTTCTCATAGTATATACACTATTTACACTCATCGAGGAGATGTTATTAGGTAAATTCCCTTGTTGATGATTTGTAAGGAAATTATTAGGTAATTTTGTAAAAAAAATCACACGTTAACATCAAACTTTTTTCTCCCTCTTCAAACATTGCCCTTAATTACTTAGTTTCCTTCCACCCCTCCAAAATGGCGTACTCCGGGACGACTGTCTGCATGGGTTGAACAATCGTGTCTATGCATAGCCTTGGCTGGCTCTACCATGCTTTGAAGATCAATGCAGTTAAAACCATTATGCTATGAAAGAGTTGGGTCTTGAGTAATTAACTCAAGGCTTTCTCATGCCGAGGTTTTCTTTTGTTGTCTTCCAAAAAGCAAATCTTGTAGCTTGTGTGCTCTTTGCTTGATTATACACTCAGGATGATTTGGTATGCTGATTTCCTGAGCTATGGGTATCAATAAGAATGGTTTTCGAGCTTTGACCCGCCATTGGTATCTTGGTTTGCTTTGGTAAGAATGTTGTGGTTGAGTCTTTTGAGTCTTTACTCTCCATTGATTGATTGGTTTTAAATTTTGCAGAGAAGATAAGTACTCCATTTTCTTCCAAATCCATTTTGTGTTAGGTTCCCTGCTTGAAGATGCTCCTCTTTATGTTTTGAACCTTGGAACCGTCTTCGGTACAATAGATGACGTTTTGGGCACCCAGATTTGAATTGGCTTGTCCTTAAGTTGTGCTTTTGGTGCCCAAATTTTCCTGACTCCTTGCATGCTACTTAGAGCATTTGCTCATCTATAGGATGGAGAAGATTGATTGCTTTGTGGTTCGCTCTTCTGGTAACCTCCTTTTCATTCGTCCTTGCTTGGTGCAATTGTAACAATGAGTTTTCTGCCTTTAGGTGATAGCTTGACCTGATTGGTATCCCAATCTGGTATCGCCTTGTACGTCCGCATCCATGAGATTCCAAGAATCATTGTTTCATTTATGTGTTCATCTGGTAAGCATACAAATTGATGAGGACATGAACATCCATGTACTATCACATTTAAGTTGACTACTCCCAATGTTGGTGTTGGGTTCTTGTTGCATCCTTTAATAGTCACTATTCTTGCTGTCAAAGACTAACTTGTTGCTTTCTTGTACGTGGAATGACTAAGTGCATTTACTCAAGCTCCTGTATGGACCAATGAATTCGTGCTTTGATTGTTCAACTGTACTTTGATGCAAAGGTCCATTCCATCTAACCACTCATCATTTGTTGACACTGCATCTTTTTGTAATTCCCATTGTCGGTCATCTAGTTCCAGAGTGTTGATGGGAATAGGTATTTGCTGGTTTTTTAGAGCAAATTTTCGTTTGAGTACTTGAAGATGAGCTTCTTCTTGGGCTTTATCCATAACCTGCTATCGTTTTATCTTTTGTTGCTTTGCTGCATGCATTCTTTCTAGCAATTCATTGGTTAGTAGCAAATTGTACTTCTTCAAATGGCATCCACTAATCCAATTAGCCATTGGTTCACCATCTAGGGTGGACAACTTAACTACTCCACTTGGAGATACATCTTCAATGATAAATGGTCCATTTCACTTTTTCTTAAACTTGGGAATGTGTTGCTTAAGTGAATAGACTAAAACTAAGTCCCCTTTCTTAAAGATTTTTGTAAATAGATGGGAATCAAAAAATTGTTTTTGTTTCTGCTTTTGTGCATAGATGTGAGCTACAGCTGTTAGCCTTTGCTCATCAAGCTTTTCCAAATCTTCAAGTCTCTCTGAAAATTCATGTCCAGTCCACTCAAGATCCTTAGCTACCCTTAGAATCGGCAATAGAAATTCTATTGGCAGTATGGCATCAAGACCATAAAAAAGGTTAAAGGGTGTAGCATTTAAAGCTATTTTGAATGAAACTCGATAAGCCCATAGAGTAGCATGGAGATTCATTTCCCAATCTGTCCTTCCTGAACTAACCACTTTAGTCAATACCGAGCTAAGAATTTTATTCGTATGCTCAGCTTGTCCATTTGCTTGTGGGTGATAGGGAGCCGATTTGTTATGGATGACCATAAACTCATTAAGCAAATACTCAATTACCTCATTGAGGAAATGAGTTCCCCTATCACTGATAATTTCTATTGGCATTCCATATCTTGTGAACACGTACTCATACAAGAATGCAGTTGTGGTTCAAACATCATTCTTTTGAGTTTCTTTAGTCTCTACCCACTTGGTCAAATAGTTCATAGCTACAATGATATAATGAGCTTGGGTTCTATAAGCAGGTGGAAATATTGGCCCAACAAAGTCTATACCCCATTTTGCAAAAGCTCTAGCCCCCATCATTGGTCGTAGAGACATGCTATCTACATGGGTTGGCATTTTAGCTCGTTGACATGCATCACACATTTGAACATATTCCTTGGAATCTGCAAAAAGTGTTGGCCACCATATGCCTACCATTAAGATTGCTCTTGCAGTGGTCTCACTAGAGAAGTGATCTCTAGCTAATCCAGCATGTGCTTGTTCTATAATGGGAACATATTCCTCTTCATTCGCACAAAGACGCAAATGTAGATCCTTACCTCTCCAATACAATTGGTTTTCAATTAGATCATAGTCTCTTGCTTCTGTTTAACCTGCTCTTTGATGACATTTGATCATATCCTCAGGAAATTTTTGGACTCCACTTAGGAGCAAGTGATATTTGGAACAATGTCACATGAGGTATGGGTGTTTGTTTTTGACATCGAGGAAAATTTTTCACAAAAGAATGAGCATCACTCCTCATAGTTGGCCAAAATATTCCAAGTCTCAAGATCCGTCACATAGTTTGGTCTTCCGCAAAGTGAAGTCCTACTATGGTAATATGTGCTTGAATCAAGTATTGGGTTTTCTCCTCAGGATTAATGCATAGAAGAAATATTCCATCTTGATTTATTTTGTACAACCTTCTAGCTAGTAATTGATACATAGCTGATTGCTCAATTAATCCGATTGTAATAGGAAGTGGTATTTGCGAAAACACTTGAGCTATGGTCAAGGATACCATATTTTCTGACCATCGAGGTATCATTTCAATGGAGAACATATATGCATCTGGTAGACCATCGTCTACTCCTTTAGGTGGTTCTCCTGAAACAATCGTTGACAAATGATCTGCTCTTTGATGAGTGGTGCCCTTTTTCACAAGTACAGTGAAATCAAATTTCAAAAGAATGACGAACCATCTCACTATTCTTCCTGTGTTGCATGGTTTGTTGACCAAGTACAATAAGGATTGGTGGTCCACAAAGAACACAAATTTGTTAGCTAATAGGTAATGTCTCTAATTTTTCATGGCATAGATCATTCCTAGTCCTTCCCTTTCAATGGTGGTATAGTTTTTCTCTGCCATATTCAACTATTGGCTAGCATAAGAAATAGAAAATCAATTTTCCCGTATCCTGGTTGAACTAGGATACATCCGATGGCTAAATTGGAAGCATCTACATGTATGTGGAATATCTTATTCCAATCTGGTGCTTTCAATATTGGAGATGAAGTGAGAGCTTGCTTAAGCTTCATGAAGGATTCTTCACACTCATCAGTCCATTCAAAGAGTATAATCAAGCTATACATGGGTTTTGCAACTATAGTGTACATGTAAATGAATCGTCTGTAATATCCACAATGTCCCATGAAGGCTTGAACCCCTTTGACTGTTGTCGGTCTAGGCAAATTATCAATAACATAAATTTTAGCCATATCAGGCTATGCCATTTTTAGACACTATATATCCAAGATTTTTGCCTTGTCTGCCCATGAATGTGCACTTTTAGGGATTTAAGCAGATCCTATAAAGTCGACATTTTTCAAATACCTTTTTGAGGTGTTCAAAATGATCAGCCCGGATTGACGAATGTACACATAAATCATCCATATATACTTCCAAGAAATTTCAAAGATATTCTTTAAAATCATGGCTCAATAATTTTTGAAAGGTGGCAGGAGCATTAGTTAACCCAAAAGGCATAGCCCGATAGGAAAAAATACCCCATTTAGTTGCAAAGGTAGTTTTATGCTGATCTTTGGGATTAACCAAAAGTTGATTGTATCCCAAAAATCCATCTAAAAAGCTATAATCTTCTTTTCCTGCAACTCGTTCTAAAACATGCTCAGTGATTGGAAGAGGAAAGTTGTCTCTAATGGTAGCTGCATTCACTTTCTTGAGATTGACACACACTTGTAATTTTCCATTTGTCTTGGGGACTATCACAATTGGAGACACCCAATCTGTGTGTTCAATTTCATAAATAAATTTGGCTTCCTTTAGATTTTTTATCTCTTCTTTGATCTTCTAGGAAAATGTTTCATTATATGTGTATGGCCTCTATCTACTTGGTTTTGCATCATCTCTCATGGGTATGGTATGTTGACAGATTTCTGGATCAACACCCTTTGGTATTCTTTCAGTAAGCTTAACAGAAGCTCTTCTTCTTCATTCGTCAGGTTGTTTGCAATGTAGGCTAGTCTAGGCTCTTCTCCTGGTTCGACCAGATGTATCTTTTTTGTGTTTTCAAGTCCTTTGTAGGACTCACCCTGTTTTCGTAGTTCCCTGGACAGATTGCTCAACTATGATTTTTCAATCTTGGAGAGCATATTTCTTGTAATGGGATGGAACACTCATTACATCTTTACCACCATCTTGAATGGTCATTTCAGTCGTATATATCTCCTTTACAGCTTTTTTTGATATTTCTTTCTTCGTTCAACTCGTGTTATGGTTGAATCCTTGTCCTAGTATTTAGGCTTTGCTTGAGTTTCCTTTCTGTTTTTTCTCAATGTTTTTGACATTCCCTGTTTTTTGTTTAAAGGATATCTACCAAGGATTTTGTCCTTGACACAATCATGAGCATCTATCTGCATCAGAAACTATGTTCTACTGGAGACTGATGGCATAGGGCTAGCTTTCAAGTTTCTCGTGTCTCTTTATCTTCTATACCATTTCTATCTTCTCGGTTTCTGGTTGAATGTCAAAAAACTTTTCGTCCCCTCCTTTCATGAGTAGTTTAGCTCTCATATGTTCTTTTTCTGACCCCAAATCATTTGAGGTAGCTAAATATTCTTCTAACTCATCTGTTGCATCATAGTAGAGGTCTGAATAAACTTGTTGAGCTTTCATCAAGTCCTTGAATTCTTGAATTTTGTCTTCAATGTGAAGGGTTGAGATCATTTTTATGGGAATTATGTCATAGCCGTCCTCATTGCAAAATTGAGTAGCCATAGACGTATTTACACATACACCCATGGTTGCTAAAATTTGAGTCTACTCAAATGGCTCAAACAAATGCTCTGGAAAGGGTTCAGGTACATAGGCTTCATCTATACAATCACTTTCTAAGATACATTCTTCTTTTTTAAGCTCCCATTTTTTGAGGCTCCGTACATCCAAATAGGCGTGTCTTTGTTCAGCCAAGATGGAAGCTTAGTTTCAGCCGAAGAGACTGAATCAATTTCTTGTCTAGGTGTTTTCATGACATCTCTATAAGTGTGATCTTTAAGATTAACCCTTGTTATTGATCCCACTTGTTTCAAGTACATATAATTTTTTCCCAATCTTGGATGAGTTGTACTTGTCGCATGAAACATCTTCCCAGTATGATTTTGTAATTGAGTTTCTTTACAAAGTCTACTATGGCAAAAGTGTGTTGATATTCAATCCCACATGAATTGACTATTACTTTTTCAAGCAGTCCTAAGGGTCTTTCAATGTGTCCATCAACCAATTGCAATTTCATTTGAATTTGTCTAATGACTGGTTGTCCCCATGATTACCATACTGCTTTTGTGGCTATGGCTATGCCTGCCCCACTATGTAGTATTGCCATGGTTTCTATATCATTATATCTCACTGAAAGGGTTGTGTTTCCTTCTTTCCCTTCGTAGTATTCTTTGAATTTGTTCATTGGAACACATCTAATATCTTTATTATCAAATTCGTGTTTCAATTTTCTCAAATTTTTTGCAATTAGCCATGTTATCTCCACCCTTTTCGAGATTTTTTTGTAGATCATTCCAAAAATATGGATTTTCAACAGTTCTCCTAAAGTAGGAGTGCATTGGATGGGTGTAGACATGATTGAATGGATGTTGTCTACTTCTAGGGTCTGTTCCGCTCTTTTTACCTGAGTGGTTTTACACACTATGATTCATCTTCGTTATCTCCCAAGTAAGAGGGTAATGTTTTCAAAATCGATCATTTAGAAATTCTTGAAGCTTTAGAGCCGCAATCCTCATACAAGGATCATACATCCATGTCCATATCAGGAGGTAGGTTGTCTAACCAAACTTCCTCTATAGGAGCTGACTTCAAAGTTAGGCTCCCATCATTAATCTCTCTAACTTTTTCCCATCAGTGTTCTGGCCAGTCTTCTTCTACAAATCTTCGCTGTCCGGCACTATAAGTTTTGGCTCTTTTGTTTCAAGGTGGGGTTCTACCACCACTTTGGATTTTTCTTTACTGGTCCCTACCACACGCTCCTCAAGTTTTGCCGTACTCTCGAGCTTGGATTTTTGTTTTTCCAACATCTCTTGAGTAATTCTTACCAAATTTTAACAAGCTTCAAGCTTAGCTGCTTCCATATTAGGACAAGGGTAGTTTTTTCATTTGTTTTCCATGTTTTGGCTTGCTTTAAGTCTCACTTGGTAAGCTTCTAAAGCTGCATTAATTGGCTCAAATATTTTGTCAACCAAAATTGATCCTCCTGATTTCACGGTGGTTTCCTTTATTCCACTTCCAGTTTCTTTCACCTTGTCTTGGAATAGTTTCTTTGATTTCTCCTCGATTTCAGCCCTTTGTTTTTGTTTTCTCATCTCATACCTTTTGCTTCTGCTTCTTTTGGTCTTTTGAGAGAAAATCTTAGTATTCTTTGAATCATCAGAGGAGTTATGTTTCTTTTTCTTAGCCTAGGCTCTGGTGATTACCTTGATTGGAACAATCGATTCACTCTCAGATGAGCTACTAGGTATCACTTGGACTATGTTCACTACTGTTTTACCCTTGTTTAAAGGCTTTTTTGGACAATCTTCAGGGAAGTGTCCTCCCTTTTTGCAACATTGTATGCAATAAGCTTCAACTGGCTTGAGGTTCTTGTCAGGCTCTAGGCATTCGTTTTCCAATGATCATCTGCATTACAATTATGATAGTTTCCAGTTCTTGGCTTAATCATGGGTCTTACCATAGGAGGTCTAACACCTTGATTAGCTACATAGTACATTGGTGCAAGCTTTGGTGTAGTATAAGTCACAGGTTCTTCCATTGGTGGTGGATGTGAATTATACCAATCTCCTTCTACCATTACTGTACATGGACTAGGCTCAGCATAGGGTGTAACATGCACTAGTGCTTATTCATCTATGAATCCCTCTGAATGCATGTACTTTACAGACACTTCATTATGTCTAGGATATGGAGGTTGTTGACCCAACACAGGCTGAGGTCTTTTCATACCCATCGCTGTTCTTTGAGGTGGGGCCATATTAAGCTGATATCTGTACATGGGTTGTCTTTGTGGCCTCATAGGCACGTATTGAACATTCCCATCATACTTTGGTCAATAATAGCACTCATTGGTCTCATGGTTGGTCCATTTTTCCTCAATTGCACACCATTCTTGCGGCATAATTAGTTGTCCCTATTGAGGAATCCCTTGCCCTGGTCCCCTCATAGATGCATTTTGCATGTTACTCATCATGTCATTCATCCTTTTGAGCATGTCTTCTATGGCTGTAAGTGGTGCTGCAATAGCCGTTTCCACTTGTGCTGGTTTGGTGGATGTTGTTTTTTTGCTTTGGTTATCCTTAGGGACATCTTCTTCATTGAAAATATCACAATTGTCTCCTAAGTCAATAGCATCTGATACACACTCTTCTAGGGTCATATGCTTCTTGCTATACAGTATAGCATGAAGTTATTTGTTTAGCAATCCCTCTAGAAACAATGATACTAGTCTTTCTTCTGCAGGTATCTCTAGCTCTGGGCATCTTGCAATGTATTGTTTCATTCTAGTTGCACAATCCCTAACAGACTCACCTTGTCTCTGTTTGAAGCTATAGATTTGAGCTACCATATTATGTTTGATCCCCGTTTTGGAACATGCAACTACAAATCCTTGAGCTAATGTATTTAAGTCCATGATTGACCTTGGTGGAATGTATTGGAACCATGTCAATGCTTTTCCTCCTTATGTCATTCCAAATCCCTCGAATTGAGTACAGAAATCAAATATGCGTTCTGCTCTTAGCACTTGCTTAAATCTTGCTAAGTGGTCATATGGGTCCCTAGATCCACTGTATTTTTTGACCCATTTTTGAAAATCAGTTGGTCTGATACGTTCATTTGGTTCAACTCCCGGTCTCTTGGCCGTTGATCCTGTTCCGAGTCCTTTAAACCTATCTGTTGGAAATAGTGACTCATGTAGCCGTGGACTGGCTTTAGTGTCACCCGGTTTTCTTCGTGATGAGGTGGGTTTTGGTTTCTTAACATTAATCTCAAAAGATCTCTCACGAAGTTCTTCTCGTGGAGTAGTTTCTGGTCCTTGGCCCAATATCCAATTCCTTATGGAGTACCCTTGATATTTGGTTTGTTGCACCTCTTCAGGAGTCATCATAACAAAGTTATTGTTATAACAATCCCTAAATAGGTAGGTAGGAAGATTTGTTGAACGCTTGTCTTTGATTTTGAAGATATAAATGATCTTCATGGGCTTAGCTGTCTTGATTTGGCACGATAAGTTTGTAGGAGATCTTTGACGTTTCTATCCTCCCAACAATAGACTCCGATCCTAGGATTATCTGTACTAAGCCATTTCAAAGGCTTCAAATCAACTTGATCGTATCCTTCAAATTCTAAAGTTCGTGGTCCTTCTTTTGCTACCATATTTGGAATTATGGTATTTACTTCTAACCCCCATTTGTCTATCACGTCACGGTTTTCAGCTTGTAAATACTGAATTCCATTTTTATCATGTCATTTTTCCTTGTTTGTTTGCCCTGATTTCCTCTTCAAACTCTATGTCATGGTCATCAATGCGAATGGAATACTCTTCTCATTAGGATCCAAGTAAACCTGAGCTCCATGGAGATTAGTGAAGGAGTACGAGCGGAAGTGCAACGCGAGAGAGAGTGCGAGAAGAAGAGTACGATGATATGGTGAACTCTCTCTACTGTAATGTGTAGAGCATAGTGAGTTCTTATTAGGTTTTTACAAAAGATATGTGTACATACCTGGCGGTCCGCCCACTTACCTGGGCGACCACATTGGGCTTTATACCCCAACAACCTCCCACTTAAAGTCCAATGTGGTACTTTAAGTGTGAGAGAAGCTACTATACAAGCTAATATACAAGAGATGTAGAGAAGTGGTGTACTACCCTACACCTAACTGCTTGCAAAAATGCGCAAAGCTCTCTGAGGGAAGTCCTTTTGTAAGTAGATCAGCAGGATTTTCTATGGTGTGAACTTTGACAAGCTGAAGTTGTTTATCCTCGAGCATTTCCCTGATGAAATGATAGTTCACATCCACATGCTTTGTCTTTGAGTGATAAACTGGATTGCGAGCCAATTGTATAGCACTTTGACTATCACAATATAACAGAGGCATCTCTTCTTTGATTCCCAAATTTGTTACTAGTCGATTAAGCCAAATTGATTCTTTGCATGCCTCTGATGCTGCAACATATTCAGCCTCTGTAGTAGACTGAGTAACACAATCTTGTAATCTAGAACGCCATGATATTGCTCCACCAGCCAATGTAAAGACATACCCTGACGTAGACCTTCGCTTGTCTAAGTCACCCGCATAATCTGAGTCTGTAAAACCCTTTACACTTAGCTCATGACTCCCATAGCATATACACATACTCTTTGTAGCTTTCAGGTATCTCAATATTCCTTTCACTGCCTCCCAATGTTTCTTGCCTGGGTTTGACATGTATCGACTTACTACTCCCACTGCAAATGCAATGTCTGGGCGAGTAGCAATCATTGCATACATCAAACTACCCGTTGCAGACGAATATGGAATCTTATCCATTTCAGCCTGTACTTCCTCAGACACAGGACAATCTTGTTTGCTAAGTTTCACATATGGTGGCAATGGAACACTCAATGCCTTTCCCTTCTCCATATGGAAACGTTGCAAAACCTTGTCAATATACTCTGTTTGAGATAACCAAATCAACTTCTTTGATCTGTCTGTCTCAATGCACATACCAAGTATATGACTTGCCTCACCCATGTCTTTCATGTCAAACGATTTTGCCATCTTTGACTTCAAAGCTGAAATTTCTTCCAAGTACTTGCCAGCAATCAACATGTCATCCACATACAAAATAAGGATCAGTCAACTGCCATCCTTAGCCTTCTTTGTATATAGACAGTGATCAAACTCACTACATTTGTAGCCTTGAGAAAGCATAAACTTGTGGAACTTATGGTACCATGCCGTCGGTGATTGTTTTAAGCCATAGAAACTCTTTAACAACTGGCATACCAAATCTTCCTTGCCTTTCTCAACAAACCCTTCTGGCTGCTGCATGTAAATTTCCACATCTAAATCACCATGCAAGAACGCTGTCTTGACATCCATTTGGTGCAACACCAAATCTAATATGGCAACCAATGCAGGAAAGCATCTCAATGTAGTCATCTTGACCACCAGAGAGAAGAATTTGTCAAAGTCAATGCCTTGTTCTTGCTTAAAGCCCTTGGAAACAAGACTTGCTTTGTACTTTGGCTGACTATCATGAGCGGTGATCTTATACCTGTAAACCCATTTACAAGGTAGAGCCTTTTTGCCCTGTGGTAATTTAACTAGCTTCCATGTCTGGTTTTTATGCAGAGCTATCATCTCTGACTGCATGGCCAATTGCCAATTCTCGGAGTCCTTCATTTGCACTGCTTCCTTGTAACATGAAGGCTCATTGCAATTAGTCAACATGCCATAGTTCATAGATGGAACAAACCTATCAAGAGGTCGCGTGATACGTCCAGATCTACGCAAAATAGGTGGCTTAGGCTCAGCCACAACCTGTGGGTCCACTCTATCCTGTCCTTGCTCCTCTTGAGCCCTGACATTTTGTCTTGTAAGTGCATGTCCATATTCTTGGAAGACAACTCTTCTAATCTCCTCAACCCTCTCTGGTTTAGAATGATATTTGGCTTCATTAAAGTGAACATCATTGCTGCGGATAACCTTTTTGGATTCGGGATCCCAAAGTCTGTACCCCATCTCACCAGAATTACCATAGCCTAGAAAGATGCACTTTCTACTCTTTGGCTCAAGTTTGTTCCTAAATTCCTTTGCAATGTGAGTATATGCCTCACAACCAAAGACTCTCAGATGCTTGTATGAGGGCACCTTGCCTGACCATACCATCTCTGCCACTAAATCCTTCTGCAAAACCTTGCTAGGAGATCTATTTATAAGATGAACAGCTACAGCTTCAGCCCAAAACCCATTTGGCAGATGTGCATTAGACAACATACTTCTGACCTTCTCTTGTATGGTCCTATTCATCCTCTCAGCAACACCATTTTGAGGAGGATTGTAAGGAGCAGTAAGTTCACGTTTTATACCTTTTGACTCACAAAAGTCCTGAAAGGCCTTTGAAACATACTCTCCACTATTGTCAGTGCGTAAGCATTTAAGCTTCAATGCCACTCTGATTCTCCACAAGTTTCACAAACGTTTTGAAAACACTAAACACTTCAACCTTGTGCTTGAGAAAGTAAACCCATACTTTCCTCGAGTAATCATCTATAAATGTCATAAAGTAAGAAGCTCCCCCTAGAGATAGGTTAGGCATAGGTCCACACAAATCACTATGAACAAGTGCCAACTGTTTATCTCTTCTACTGCTTCTATGCTTATGTGGCTGCTGTGTTTGCTTACCATACAGACAACGTTCACAGAATTCAAAATCATTAAATGACAAGCCAGGCAAATAACCAGAACGAGACAAGATTTCCATTCCCTTCTTGGGCATATGTCCTAACCGGCTATGCCACAAAGAAACGTTCGGCTACTCAGTTACATTGATTACATTTTTAGAGACATTTGATACATAAATCATGTAAAGTCCACCAGACTTTACTCCATGTTCTACTATCATAGAACCCTCGGATATCTTCCACATGTTCTGTCCAAAAGTGGTGATGTAGCCAGCATCATCAAGTAAACCTGTGCTGATCAAGCTCTTTGTAATTGCGGGAACATGTCTCACATTCTTCAACGTGAAAGAAGAGCCATTCTGAAACTTCAATTGAACATCTCCAACACCTAAGATCTCACATGTCTGCCCATTGCCTAGCCGAACATGATCTTTAGTTGTTACATAAGAAGTAAACCACTCCTTGTTTGGAGACACATGAAGTGATGCCCCTGAGTCTATAATCCAGTCACTTAGTGCATTTCCATCAGATGCTGTAAGAAGAGCTGATTCCATTGTATTCTTCAAGAAGTAGATGTCTCCTGACACTAGACTGTCATCCTCTGCAACAGTGTTTGTCACATTTATTTCTTGAATCTTCATTGAGGACTTGTTCTTCTCACCATGGTCTTCAGCTTTCTCTTTGCCTTTTTCTGCTTTCCATTCTTTGCAGTCTCTTTTCATGTGACCCTTCTTGCCACAATGGTAGCATTCTATGTCACTCTTGCCTTTAGCACTGCGGGACTTGCTATGAGATTGATTCCTCTTTCCACCTTTGTACTTTTCTTTGGTCCTTCCCCTAACAACTAAGGCTATTCCTTTGCATTTGTCCATTGTCTTTCTGTTGGTTTCTTCAGTAAGCAGACTGCCTTCTACACCTGGTATGGTCAAACCATTTGGAGGTGTAGAATTACTCAAAGCTGTGAGAAAAGTGTCCCAACTTTCTGGCAATGTGATCAACAGGAACATAGCTCTAATAGGTTCATCAAACTTGACACCTTGAGCTGACAACTAACTGTAGATGGTGTTGAATTCATTCAGATGATTGGACATAGGTGTCCCTTCTTTCATCTTCAAGTCAACAAGATTCTTAAGCCAGTATACCTGTGAAGCTGCACTCTGCTTCTCATAAAGATCACTCAGCTTTGTCCATGCTTCATAAGTAGACATCTCATCTGCTACATTGAAGTAAACGCTTTCTGCCAAAGTCAGCATAATGGTAGAAAGTGCCAATTCATCCATTTCGCTCCATTCATCTTCATCCATATCTTGTGGTTTTATCCCCTTGAGCTTTATAGGTTTTATCTGCTTCTTTTGTACCAACACGTGCCAAATCTTCTTCTTCCACAATGGGAAATTGGTTCCATCCAGCTTCTTGAGCTTTATAGGTTTTATCTGCTTCTTTTGTACCAACACGTGCCAAATTTGCTTCTTCGACAATGGGAAATTGGTTCCATCCAGCTTCTTGATATTGTAAAGAGCAGTGTCCTGTGATCCAGCCATAGCTACGCTTCACAGTAGTTTACTTTCCTGGGAAAAATTCGACAGAGTTTTCCCTGTAAACTGACCTCTGAACCAATATCAACCTGTCAAATGAACCAAGAAAGCTTCAGATTCTGCAGAAATTTTGGCAGAGTCTCCTTTGTAAAATGGCTCTGGTGTACTAAAAAACATACCAAAAACAGCTCAAAAAACCACTGTCTCTCTAACAGTGTAAGCTGTGGGTAAACCTGTCCAGCACCTGTACCGTCTCTCACTGTCCTGTCACTGTCCTGTAAGCATAGACTGCGACAATGCCTCAATGGTAGTAAAGAAAAGATGCAATCCCAACTGTCTAACTCACAGTCAATACATCCTAGCTGCCTATCTAAGGGTGCTCGAGGGATCACTCCAAGACCTGTATCACCGAAAGGATCTCAACATTCGAGAATCCCCCAGCTCAATAAAACCTCACTCGACCCTCAACAAAGGCTGCAATAAATTTGACAATACATAGACTTCCCACAAACTCATACATCCACAACTTTCCCACTGTATGCTGTAACCGCTGCAGCGGTTGTTTGCTGCGTGACTCACAGCCAGCAAACCCTCAATAGGCATACATCATCTCGACAATACATTCCATGTGGAAGTACTTGCAATGTCAGGATGAAATCTGGAATATCCAGCAGCAAACACAAGCTACCTGATGAACTAGTGAATGTCGCCTACAGTCTGTGTGTAGGTGCGTCCGTGTCGTATGTGACACGCCTCCAAGAACTATGAGCTGTCCTTTGTTGTGTAGACAGCCACAAATTAGCACTCTGGAAGTGCAGATATCCTCAGCACCTGCAATCGTAGGCCGAAACCCCAAATTTGCAGAGGCAGATCTGCACCCGCCGAGACCACGTAGTCGAAAATGGCATGCACAGAACTTTGTCAAAGCCGAACGGTGGCCGAGATGACCTCAGAATGAAATTCTGAGAACACCAGGCCCTTCGGGTTATCCCACAGGATTTGGGGCTGTGTCTTTGCCTGTCGAATCTCACTCCAATCTGAGTAGGTGACTCTGGCTACCTGCAAATGCTACCCCGAGCCTCGATCTGAGGTCTAATACCAGTTGAAGGAGTACGAGTGAAAGTGCGACGCGAGAGAGAGTGCGAGAAGAAGAGCACGATGATATGGTGAACTCTCTCTACTGTAATGTGTAGAGCATAGTGAGTTCTTATTAGGTTTTTACAAAAGAATATGTGTACATACCTGGCGGCCCACCCACTTACCTGGGCAACCACATTGGGCTTTATACCCCAACAATTAGTCCTATAAAAAGAGAGTATATGCTTATAACGCACTGTCGTTCCGGTTTCTGATTGAGTCAAATAGGAAGAAATTTTAGATGTTGATTCTGAAAGTGTCTGAGACTTCTTTAAGGATAGTGTGCAAGTGATTTCCTTGATTCACACTTTCTTCGATGGATACTCTACTAGCAGTCTCTCCAAATATGCCTTGATTTGCTAGTATACGACTAGATCTAAGGTTCATATAGACTTGTGAAGCTCTGAATAGAGTACTCACCGTCGGATTGACTGGTTATCAACTTCTTCCACTTGACTTGATTGCACTTCTGTCAAGATTTAAATTTCTTGTCTCAAACCTGATTCTGTATCAATTTTGATCAAGTCATCTATTCTTTCACAAAGACTGTACAATTCTTGCTAACTGTCGTGAGACTGGTCTATGTGTATCACTTCAAATCGAGCTAAGTGAGTCAGCAATTGAGACTTTAAGATTCTACTTTTGCAAAAAGTCCAAGGACTAATATACAATCTGAAAACTGAGTGAACATGTACCAATTT
Organism: Adiantum capillus-veneris; assembly: GCF_014529385.1. NCBI lineage: Eukaryota > Viridiplantae > Streptophyta > Polypodiopsida > Polypodiales > Pteridaceae > Adiantum > Adiantum capillus-veneris. Next base: position 10,585,520 of record NC_140948.1, on the reverse strand, counting down.
GGATCCGATTGAATCCAAAATTGCCCAATGGTCTTATTGTACAAGTTTAAAAGTCAAAAAGTCTATCTCTGCGAAGCAGTAGTAAATAATTGCGATTATTTAGTTCTCTCAGTTTTTGACACTTTTTGGCTTGATTTGCCAAGTATGCAACGTGTTAAGGTCTCTAGACTAGTTTCACTAAGTTTGAACAAAATTCTTTTAAGTTATCATCTGTTTCGTGTTCGTAGACTCAATTTTCAAGAATTTGGCTTATGTCTTCCTTTTGTGATCCAAATTTTACAAAAATTGATTTGTGTGGTCTACTTGATATTCTTGACCTTGTGGTATACTCTAATGTGCAAGGATATCAATTTTTGTAACAGATGTAAATAATCACGATTATTTACTCTAGCTATTTTTTTGCAGGTTTTTGTTCCAATCTTAACACAGATTTGTTAGGCAGCTTAACTTGAGTCCCCTAGCCAAGTTTCAACAAGTTTGGATAATTTTTGTTCAAGTGGTCAATAGTTTTGTGTCTACAGACTGACTTTGCAAATTTGGCCACAATTTTCAATCCAATGATCCAAATCTTACCAAATTTGTGAGGTTAATAGAACATGCTAAAGCTAGTGATATGCTGACTTGGTAAAAAACGTTGAAAAATGGGACAGTAGTAAATAATCGCAATTATTTACTTATGGTAAATTTTTGCATCTTTTTTATCAACCTGAGCATGTACACATGTTTATCACATCAGTATAAGCCAATAAGTCAAGTTTCATTGAGTTTGAACAACATTTTCTCAACTTACACTCAAGTTCTCAAAAGTCAGTACATAATTTAGTTTTTGGTCAATTTGGTGATCCAAATTCTATGGGCCTTTACAAAAGTTGTTTATACACATGCATAGAGTCTCTGGTATCAATCTTGGTCACTTTTGAACTGAAAGTAAATAATCACGATTATTTACTTTAAGCCTAAATTGAACACTTTTTTGAACTTTTTCCTTGCACAGTCTTTCCATGAGCTATTTTAAGCCTTTGATTCATGTTAAAACTTAATTTTGCCTAAAATGTCAAGAAAACGTAAATAATCTGAGTTTTTGCAAACTCTTGAAATTTTTATCGTAATGCGTCCATAAGCTTACCCACTGGTTCATACAACTTTTAAGCATACTCCCCAGTTGGATTGAGTGGTTGTCAGTGTTATGGTGCTATTTCTAGCCATAGACCTGAAATTCTATAACTTCACATAACAACTCACAATTGCTTCTTTTGGAGAGAGCAATGTTCTGAGTCCACCTCGGATTCTACTCTCCTAGGTTCTACTGCAAAGGGGTTGTGAAAAGTGTCCACAAACACTTATTTTCTTGTTTTTTATTGTTTTTTGAGCCTTGATCTTAAGACTTGTCTTGTCCATCAATCATTCTCAAAATTCTAATCTAATTCTACAATCCTAAAATCCTAAAGATACTTAGCAAGTACAACTTACTTCCAAGCTACCTCTACACAGCAAAAGGCGTCAATCTTAAGCTATGCGGTTTTCAAAAGGAAAGTTTTGACTCTAGGAGATCCTAGAGGAAGTTAAAAGATAACTTCACAAGACGCTCGTATTTTTTCCTAGTTTAAGTCTCTTTGATCCCCGACAGCGGTGCCAAATGTGGAATGGGTGTCTAACCTCACTCCTATCTTATTGCAGACATAGCGAGAACCACGAATATAATTGTCAATCCATGGAATGAAGCTGGCTCGACTAGTGCATAGAGGCTACAAGAGGTTGTCAATCTCTTGGAAAACAACAAACAACTCGCATCTAACTCAGGCTACACTCAAATGACAAAAATCACCAAAAGCTAATCGTTCATCGGCAAACAAATCACATCCATTACAGCATCAAACGACATCCAAACGTTACGAAACTTCTAGGACATTTTTATAAGACCTAAGTATACATGGTTATGGTCTCAGATCTCACTTTAGGTCAAGTGAAAAAATCACGATTATTAACAACAGTGAGTTTTTGACCTAGTCGTTTTCGACCCAGAATGCATCTAAATGCTTAGCAATGATGCTCCAATATCCTGCCTATACTTAGTTTTTGATTTTGAAATGTAAATTCCTACTTATGATAAAATTAGGCCATGGGTCGGCGACGTTAAAATCTACGAAATACTGTGAAATGCTTACGTCAATGCGTAGAGCTCTTACCTGCAATTGCAATGCAACAGACGCGACTGAAATGTGACAACTAGGGAGGGAGTAAGAAGCGCAAGAAGGAGATAAGTGAGTGCGGTTAGCTCACGCTATGTTTCTATTATCCAAAATTTATAAAAAAGTTACAAAAATTGGCTTTTATACCTTAGCCAAGGTTTTTGGTGACCAAAACTAATAATCTGGGAGTTCTAACTAAAGACAAGTGATACAATCTGGAAGCTTGTAGCCCCGGCTCATCAATTACAAAGGTTATCCGGAAAATAGGAGTTACAATATTCCCAATTCATCAAAATAATAAATGTTTTTACAATGAGAGCTCCAAAAAATGGTATCCGAGTTAGCTTGTTGCTAACATGGAGTTGTGAAAATGGTTGCCAAAACATGACGGATGTGAACATATCAAGTAGTGAAGTGTGTTTCTAAGAAGTACAATGGGTCAGAGGATCCATATGCACATGTTTTACTCTTCAAACAAGTTTTGAGAGAGATAAACAAGTGGTGGATTTCTATACTCACTGCGAAGGATTTGGGTTAACATTTGAAGGAACGGCCTTAACATGGTTCCAAGCATTGAACAAGATATATTTTTTCAACATAGAGCACTTTATGTAAGAGTTTGTTGAGGAATTCTCTAAAAGGGGAGTCAAGCACAACATAGTGTCCCATATCTATGCATTTAAACAAAAAGAGAACAAAAAAGTGAAGAAAGATTTTCTTTGATTCAAAAAATACATAGAGAGATATCTTATTAGTAGTGAGGTACCACAAGATGATATATTATCAGTTCTCTTCATAGAGGGCTTGAGAAATGAGAATCTAAAAAGGGACCTACACTTGAAAACCTGCACCATGTTTGAGAAAGTCACTAGAGAAGCATTGTATCTAGTTGACAAGTGTAAGGCTTACGAAGAGGTCACAAGAGATGAAAACAGTACGACCAACAATGCCTCTTCTACAACAATTGAATACACAATGAAGTGGAGTATTCAGGCTCAAAATGTTTCAAAATGAACAAAAATATTTTGAGCCTCGACACTCCACTTCATTGTGGATTCACTTCTGATAGAAGAGGCATTGTTGGTCATATTGTTGCATCTCTCTAAATAGAGATTGAAAGCGACTTCATATCTCATAGTATATCGAACAATGACATGTGTGATGGAACTTTGTGTCTGGCTCTATATGATAAAATTGGAAAATCTTGGCCTCTGTTGGTATTCTTGTAAATCTGGTACTCTCAATCTCTAGGTGATACAGTGATGTCCACATTTGACCAATAGCACATCGTATTTCATGGGATAAATGAGTGTCCATTTAGGCATTCTTGATCACATATCCATTCTTTGTTGATTTGAGAAGATAATCTCTCTAGAAAGCCATCTTTGTGCCAAGCTCTCATGTCGTCTATCTCCAAGTCCTCCTGGTATCTAGCTGAATCAAATATTTTCTGATAAGGTGGATAATCTTGGTGCACGTTAGGGACAAGGAGTATGTATCTAATGAGTATTGGAAGGGGGGGAGTTTGTACATACTAAATCCATGTACCTGAAACCATGATGTCATCTGTGTATACCAACACGAGACACGTCTCCCGATTAGGCAAGCTGTCGAGAAGACTCCAAATCTAGGCAAGCATATATATTTTCAAAGAGATCCTAGATACTGTGTATAAATTAAAAAGATGGATCATGTAAGTGCCTCTATGACGAGTGGGGGTGTAATGTACCCAACATTTTTTAATAAAAGTATTTTATGCACTTTGCAAATATTTAAGGTTTGCATTTTGTTAAGTCATAATGCGTTCAAACGGAATGATCGGATTGAAAATCGGACTTTAGAACTATTACTTATGGTCTTTATTCACTTGAAAACAATAAGGTTGATGAGAAACTTAAGCCTCAAGATTGTATCTAGAGATAAGAGTTGACTCTTTTGAAAAGAGAGAGTAATTTTAGAAAAGGGAGATGAATTTTAGGAAAAGAGGAGTATTTTTAGAAAAAAGAGAGGAGGGAGTTAAGTTTAGAGTTCTTGTCTTGGAACCCAAGCTTCTTCTAAAATTGGAGAACCGAAATCGTGCATCGGAATCCATGTCCACAATTTTGTTTTTTTTTTTGGGAGCCGCGAACGTACGCGAACTTATCCCTCTATTCTTAGCTGGCCTTGAGAGCCTATATAAAGACCCCTCTCCCCTCACTTTGAAGAGACAAAAACACACTCTCAGAAGTGGAAGCTCTTTTGCTTTGATGTTGGAGTTACCTTCTCTCCCTCAACCTCTCTCCCTCAAGCTCTTATCTTCAAGCCATCTCCATCTCCAAGTCTATCTCTACCATCGTTGTGTTGCCCTTGGAATTCTGGAGTTCTCTTCTCTCTTTCCCTCTTCTCTACATCGATACGATGGCCCCAAAGCAAGTGACTCAAAGCTCGAAGCAAGTGACTCAAAGCTCGAAGGAAGCTCATGTCGCTCCACCTCTAAGGAAGGTGCAAAAGAAGGTATCATCTAATCCAAACTTTGCTGAAGCGGATGTATTGGTCGCAGAAGAAGTCAAAGCTGTCCACCTCAAATATGGCAGGTAATCGAACATGTCGCTAATCCGGTAAGACAAATTTATAATTTTGCATTGCTATTCATGTTTGACTTGGGAAGCTAATCATAGGGAACCCCTTAAACTGTCCGAGAAACGTGATTCTATCACAAAAAACAAGCATATGTTTTTATAGATTAGTGAAAGAAATGTTTGATAAATTATCACTGTTTGTTGAATTGTTATTTCTTAATAAATTGTTATTTTTTGATAAGTAAATTCTGATTGATATGAAGAATTGGTTGACCATGTTTGAAGAATCATTTAAAGAGAAGAATTGTTGAAATAATATCTTTTGTTCCTCACGGGTAGCGAGATGATTCGGCGGTTAGCGGAGATTAAGCTAAGGTTATCGGCTCTCTTTTGTTCTTGTGGTTAGCGGGATGCCTCACGGGTAGCGGTATGCCTGGCGGTTAGCGGGATGCCTCGCGGGTAGCGGGATGCCTGGTGGTTAGTAAGATGCCTCGCGGGTAGTGGGATGCCTCGCGGTTAGCGAGATGGGAAGGTTTCACAATTCACAGGTTAGCGAATAAATCCTTTGCAAAGGCTTTGTTGGTTAGAAAAAGAAAGTCCGCAGGTAGCGGCAACTCATGAGAAATTGGAAAAGTTATTTTTGTTGAATAATAGAGCTGTCTTCATTAGGCTTTGTTTGAATTTTTTTGGTATTGTTTGAAGGGATGTATAAAAGAACCTGTGTTTGGAATTAATTAAGCAACACTGTTTGTATATGTAAAACAATGTGATAAAAAGTGTGCGTGTGGGGTGGAAAGTGGGGGCTGGCTCAGGTTGCCAGTCAAGGATGGCTGGTCTTGATTAGTCGAGAAACTCTCCAATCCCTCTTATTAAGAGAAGTGAAATTGGAGACTCATTGTGCTAAGAGTCGAGATGTCCCAAATCTACGTGCCCACAACATTACTACTTAGTTTAAACTAAGTCTCATATCATATTTATGGTTTATGGTTGGCAGCCGTGCCTCTTAAAGGTGGGGAAAAAGGCGTTGTTTATGGATTGTAGATATGTCATTTAGGAAACAACTTTCATTGGAATCTTAGATTTATCGCCCTGGCTTGTGGCGTATGACCCTTATAACCACGTAAATGATGGATAGATGACTTCCTCTCTTCTGTTGCTCATATCTCTACTTTGTGGAAATAGAGTAGGGTGTCATCCAATGGAAAAGGATAATAAAAAGGAAGGCCATCTATCAAGTTGCCCCAATCTTCTCGGGGTTGGGGACCTCACAGGGGGAGCAACAAGCTCTGCGTGAATGATCTTGTATGGTATAGAGGCCTTGGCCCTAATCATTTGGGAAATCATAGAGACCAAAGGCCTCTCCATACATCTCCATCCATAAGTACTTACTGATTGGCTATGATGGTCTACTAAGAAGAATGGGTGAGAGGGAATGACACCTATCCGTATGTCCACCAACTTTAAAGAATGTATTTACTACTATGGGATCACCCCATGTTTTGAAAAAACTACATTTTATATTGTCTCTTTGACTTGGGTCCAAGAAATTAATCTCATTTTGTTTTTAATAAATCCATGTAATACTCTTTGGTTATAGCCGTTCTTTGGAAAAACTCGCTCGGCTTTGTGTTCACTCAAAAAGTTTATCTAGAAAGGTGTGATTCCTTTGTTTAAGGGAGGATGTGTATGGGTGTGCAAAGAGGATGCACGCTTGTGGTAGAATGGGTGTATGCTAAAGATTTGGAAGCATATGTGCATGTCGTTTGATATGGAGTTGCATACCTATGGTAGAGTCCTCTTTGGAAGGGTAGAGAATATAATCACAATGACATGCTTTGTGGATGGGTGTGTGTGTGGGTTTTTGGGCATGAGCATATGTAGCAGAGGTCAGTAGATTGGATTCTTGGTTGTTTGATAACTAAGAGATAGGGGTGTTGTGGATACCTTGAGCTACATAGGGAATATGTGTGTGCTATGGGTGTGTTTCTCATTCCCCTTCTCCATCTTGTGGTGCCTCCATTGAGGAGCACATTGATTGCTCTACAATGAACGTCCTAAGCTTAAAGATGATGTTGGATTTTGGTCCACCAATTTTCACCGACGAGAATGGATAACATTGGATATTGGATTTGGAGTTTTATATGACATTGTTACAGATGATGACCAACAAAGACTATCTAAGAGATTTATCGTAGTGATGGAGGGAAAAGCCAAGGATAGCTCACAAATTTGAAGATTTCTAATATGCAATGGTTGTTTGATGGTTTGAGCATGTTTTATGAGAGATTTAAAGACAAGAATTTCAAGTGTCTAGTTGGATGAGAGGTTTGACCAAGAGGTATGGATAAAGTCAATTGTTGATGAAGAAGTTGATCTAGATGATGAAGATTTAATAGGTTCTACTAGTAGGAGATTTGAAAGTGATGAAGAAGATTCTTGGAGTGATGCAAGATTTAACTTTGTAAAGGATTTTTTGGCCTATGATGAAGATTGGAAAGTTATGCTTGAGCTAGCTTATTGTGTAGAAGTGCAAGACCTTGAAGACTAAGTGGACAAGAATGATTTTCTATCTGCATCAAGTTCAAGTGAATAAGAAACATTGGTATGTTGAATTTAACTTACCTGTACAAGGGGTTGGGAAAACTTTCCTTCACCAACAGGTAGAGGTGCACTGTATGGTTCTAGAGTTGGTGTATGTCTATGGAGAGGTGGATTCATAAATTGACTTTGTGGGAATAGGATTTGCATTCCATATCCAAGAGTATTGGTGTAGGCTCTCAACTTCTCTACTAGCTTAGAGAAGGAGATGGATATCTTGCACTTTGAACTTCACACAATGAGAGTGTGTGTGGGAGAGTATACTTCCGAAGCTATCCCCCTTCTTGCTTTGGTCGACCGCCCTTGTAGCTCAAGCTTGAAGCTCATTGGACCCCTGCAAGACTAGCCAATCACATGCATGATGCATTACAAGCAACAAGGGTAGTCTTGGCACAAGTGTCTCCATTTCACCTTCGAGAGAGAGGACTTGATAAATGCAAAAACAATTAATTAAATCTACTAAATGATCATTTGACCCCTTGGAAGGCTAACCAATAGGCTTTAGGCACACCATGAGGGCAACATGAGGAGGAACTTGACAAGTGTCCTATATGCTTTCTTTGTACCAAGCTTGCCTTGTATGAGTGTGTGTGTGTGTGTTCTCTCTCTAGCTTTCTCTTGAAGGGCTCGCCCCCTCCTTGTAGGGATAGTTGTTGACTTTGTGGAACACCTTATACTCAAGCACCTTAGTCAGCAAGCATGACAAAGCACCTCATGCTTGGGTAATGTTCCCACAAGCTCTCAAGCTCCCTAGTCAAGAAGCACGACAAGCACCTTAGTCAGCAAGCATGACAAGAACCTCAAGCACCTTAGTTATCAAGCACGATAAGCACCTCAAGAACCTTAGTCAGCAAGCACGACAAGCACCTCAAGCTTGGGCCGGGTTCCCACATCAAGCTCAACCCTAGCTTACCTTAGGTCAAAGGACTTTTAACACTAACCTTTGGAGATCTTTAATGAAGCTAGCCCTAAGGTCTTTAAGCTCCATTAGCTAACCTTGCTCTTTGACATATCATGTCTCATTTGAGTCCCTTTACCATTGGCCCCGTGTCGAGATAGACCCGAAAGCACATGTCTATATTCTAACCCTTGTTCCCGTCTACTCTCCCACATTAAATGATAAATTTAATATGATAAAATCATTTGCCTTGGTTAGATATTATATTTTTATGACATTACTCTTCTCTTGAAATCATAGTTGTCCTCGACTATGAGGTAGAAAAGATTAAGCCTTATTCATTAGTCAATTTTTCTTAGCGGTTAGAAGATCCCTTTTATCCTATGACACCTTTACAAGATGGATGAATAATCCATTTGGTGCTTGGGAGACATAGCTACCGTAAGCATTTCTGCTCGTTAGTCCATTTCATTATCCCAAGTAGAGTGACAGATTCTACTTGGTGTCTGAGAGACGTAGAGTGACAGATTCTACTTGGTGTCTGACAGATTCTACTTGGTGTCTGAGAGACGTAGTCATCACAAAACATGATTCTAAGCATGCATACTATTTAAATTTGTGCATAATAAAAAGATAACTAGTCTTATAAGACAAAAACATTGGTCATTTGAAATAAATTTGTACATTTGCTTACTCTAATGTAGCATTGTAAGCATTGACAAGGTTCATACTATCCTTAAGCTATATTCCTTGCATCCATCTAGCATCTGCAACATGATAATTTTTGAACTTAATAAGATAGCGTCGGATAATCTTACCTTGTCGTAGTACCTTGTCTTCATGCCAAAGGATAGCTTCGGGTTGTAGCGCCTCTTCTTGGTCTTCAATTTTGGGAGGGTCTTCAATAATTGGTTGACTTGGGGGCTCTCCTTTGGGTGGCTCTCCTTTGTAGGGCTTAAGTAGGCTCACATGAAAAGCATTGTATATGAGCCAATGGTTGGGCAACTTGAGTTGATAAGCCATCTGATTGATTGGCTTCAAGATTTGATAAGGACCATAGTATCTTTTTGCTAATTTAGCATGATACTTTTGATGGCCCGTAGTATTTTTGCCCGTTGTTAGACTTAATCGAGACTTGGGAAACTTAAGTAAGACTCAATCATTTTATTTAAACGTTAAGGCCCTTCTATGCTTTTCAGAAGCAACTTTTTTCATTTGTTGAGAGATGGATATAGCCTCCTTAATCTTGTGAAAAGATTCTTATAGTCACGGCTATACTCATCGGCAACGAAGATCTTCTCATATACTTTAAGTAGAAAGGGACTTTTAGGTCTTCCCTGAATGATTTCAAAAGGTGCTTTTCCCATAAAAGTATGTACAATATTACTGTGTGCATACTCTACAAGAGGTAAGTACTTTTCCCATCATGAGCGTTGAACTACTTCGATAACATAAGTCTTTAGTAGATAGAGTATTGTAAGATTGGCTATCTCACTTTGGCCATCCATTTGTGGGTGATAGGCCCAAGAGAAATTCAATCTTGCTCCTAGATTTTCAAAGAGACCTTTCCAAAAAATACTGGTCATCTACGATCTCTATCTATTGACACGATGGATGTTGGAAATTCATGTTGTTTCAAAATCTGTGATATGAAGAGATTTGCCATTTGGTGTGCCTTAATAGTCTTTCTGAGAGGAATAAAGTGTCTTGCTTGCTAAACCTGTCAACTATTGTCCTTCTTCCCATATTCCCATGGATAGACTTGGGTAATCCAAAGATGAAATCCATGGATATACTCTCCCATGGTGAATTTGGGATAGGATATGGCTGGAGTAGTCCAGGCTGATTCCTTCTATCATACTTGGTCTTTAGGCATACTACAACATACTCTTGTATGTCCACTTTAATGGTAGGCCAATAGAAGTACATTTCTACCCCTTGGAGAGTAGGTTGAACGCCTCTATGCCCCACATAAGGAGGAGCATGGGATTCATACATGACTTTCTCACGAAGAGAGTGGGTAACACATAGCCTATTGCCATGGAGAAGATAACCATCTTGCAAGGTGAATGGTTCCTCTTTCTTTCCCAAATCAAGGGCTGACATTATGTCTCTAAAGTCAGGGTCAATAGCATACTTATCTATCATAGAAGATAGATCATTGTGAGTTGCTATAGACACCGTAGTAACTTTTGGTCATCATCGTGAAAGTGCATTGGCTACTTGAAAGTGCTTACCAGCAATGTGAGCAATATGAAAATTAAATTGCAAAAGAAAATTTTCTCACCTCATTTGTTTGTCAAAAATATTTGTTTGCATCATGAAGTACTTGAGACTTTGGTGGTCTGTTCATAAAATGAATGGAGTCCCCAATAAATAGTGCTTCCATGTGTGTAGGGCATGTAGAACAGCTAAAAGCTCTTTCTCATAAATGCCTAAGATATGTTCATCCGTATTGAGCCTCCGGCTCTCATATGCTATGGCATGCCCTTCTTGAAGCAAGACTACTCCAAGGCAATCACCACAAGCTTCACATTGGACCGCAAATGGCTTTGAGAGATCCGAAAGCATGAGGACTAGTTGAGAGGTAAGCTTTTTTTTTAATCTTGTCAAAAGCATTTTTCTCCTTAGCAGTGCATGAATACTTAATGTTCCTCTTTGTTAAGTCATGTAATGGTCGTGCTATTTGAGAAAATTTTTCTATGAAGCGTCTATAGTATGCACACATACCAATAAAGCTTCTTAGCTCCTATAGATTCCTTGGATTAGGCCATTGCTTGTATTACCTCTAAATTTGATGGATCCATACGGATGCCATCTTGAGAGATACTATGATCTAAGTATTGAATCTCTTGAAGGAAAAATTTGCTTTTCTTTTGGTTGAGAAAAAGCTTGTTCTCCCTCAATGCTTGAAAAATCACTTGGAGATGTTGCTTGTGTTCCTCCAAGGTCTTGGAGTAGATGATGATATCATCAAAGAACGCCCTAGTGAATTTGTGGTAGGGTCTAAATGTTTTATCCCATTAGACGATTGAATGTGGTTGGTGCATTGGTCAAACCAAAAGGCATGACTAGATATTCATAAAGACCAAACATTGTACAAAACAAGGTCTTTAGGATATCTTCATCCACTATCCTTATTTGATGATAGCCACTTTTAAGGTCAATCCTACTGAATTAGGTAGTGCCTTGTAGCTTATCAAATGGATCTTCTACCTCAAGCATGGGAAATTTGTTTTTGATAATGATATGGTTTAGTGCTCGATAGTCTACACGCATACGGTATGTACCATCTTTCTTTTGCACTAAAAGGACTATCAAACAAAAGGGAGAGGGGCTAGGCCTCACCATCCCTTTGTCTACCAACTCTTGTACTTGACTCATGATCTCCTCTTGTTGAGCTTAGGAAACTTGATAAGGAGGCTTGTTAGGTGGTGAGCTTCCTGGTAGGAGCTCAATTCAATGGTCATCATCCCTCGTTTTGGAGGTAAAATATCATCGATGAGCACACCTTGAAATCCTTTTAGAAAATTAGACAAGTCTAACTCTTCTTGATTCCTACTATTTACATTTGATGAAACATTAGGACCTTTTAGGGACTCTTTGACAAAAATCATGTACGCAAAAACTGAGCTCTTCATTGATTTATCAAAAGCAAGAGGATTTACAAGTGGTATAGTACGACCACACTCACTAGCATCTATATACATGTTCTTTCCCTGTAGGTGAAGTAGATTCATCTTTCAGGGAACTTCATGTTGGAAGCCATACAATTGAACCATGGTGCCCCTAGGATAGCATCCTCATGGTGGAGAGGAGGGATGAAAAAGTCTTCTTTGTCGATATATCTTTGGACATGGAGCCTCAAGTTCCCAATCAAGGGAGTAACGAAGTCTTGTTGTCCCTTGAAATCTGTGTAAGCCATTACATATCTCCCATCTTGAAAGCTTGAATGCCCAACTTGGTGGCCAACTCTATTGATATGAAGTGATGAGTAGAGCCAGAGTCAAACAAGATGCAAGCATCACGCTCCCTTACCTTTCCCCAAGCATAGGAGAGAGGTGATCTTTTGCAATGAGCATCCTCTTTTGGAGCTTCGATGGTGGAAGCTCTAGGAGTCTCATTGCGAGCATTTCTCTTGGGGAAAGAACGATAGCCATGTCCTTGCTCCCCACACTTAAAACATTTATGGTCCTTGCAAAAAGCTTGAAGCTCTTCAGGAGAGAGTTTGTTTTTACCTTTATAAACTCCCTTCTCCTTGGACCAATTGTTGCTGCTGGAATTGCTTTTGGAAGAATTGTGGGCTTGGAATTCCGTCTAGCCCCTTTGCATCATTTTTGTCTTTGTTTTCCATGGGCTTGGAATTCCGTCTAGCCCCTTGTTGGAAATTGGTGTGCAAAGAAACCATGGTGTGGTGGATTACTTTGGTGATAGAACCAGGCCATTGGGAGTTGACATACTCGGCCATCTCTTCAGGTAATCCCACACAAAAAATTTTCTTTTGCTCGACGAAGTCCATCTTTTGGAAGGCAGTAGCCTTGAGATGTAAATCCCAAAACTTGTCCACATATTTGTGAATAGACTCATGGGAGAGAAGCTTCAAATTGCACCATTCGGTAAGCACTTTTTCCTTTGCATCGCTTGCAAGGAATTGCTTCTTGGAGGACTCCGTGAAGCCCTTGTCTCGAAAGGCCACATCAAATTGCTGGATGAAGGCCAAGACTTTGTCGATAGCACCAAAGGTGAGAAAAGAGATACTCTTTCCTCCCTCTTTGAGCTTCTTGAACTCTTGTGACCTTCGGCATGCAAGGTATGATTTAGGATTTCCTTCCTTCTTGTATTCTCTAGGAGAATAGCCATAGCTTTTGTCGGAAGAGGAGGATGGTGAAGAAGAAGGAGAAGAGGGTGACCTCTTTCTTGACCTTTTCTTCCTTTGTTTCCTCTCTTCCCTTTTGGAGTGACAAGGAGAAGGACTGTGAGTTGAGCGTTTCCTCTTGGGAGGAGTTGGCAATCATCTAGACCACCTTCTTCGTGGAGCCACATCTTCAGAGGAATTGGAATATTCATTACTTTTTTGCTCTTTGGATTCCTCCTCTCGTATGGGAGAGAGTCTTCTTTTGGGGGTCTCTTCAAGAGGCCTCCTAATCTCTCTCTCCTCTTGGAGAGGAAGGGAAATCCCATAAGCACAAAGTTGTTGAGTAACTTCGGCTTGCAAAGCAAGGTTGCCCATAGCTTGTTGCAACCTAGTAATAACAAGATAGTTGATAAATATGGGGGCATCATCATTAGCACCTTTATATGAAAAATCAAAGCTATCAATGTTCATTCTACTCTCTTGGTTATCGTCGACCATGTTAAAAAATTTGTGTACTTACTTAGTGTATGATTTGGCTATTCAAAACCTTTGTTGCTACTCCTCTTAGCCTTTGAAAATCAACACTTAAGTATCTACACCCATGGCTCAAATTGGTTAATTATAGAGAGTAGTGGAGTGGGTCTAATATTGCAGAGTTGCCAATGCATAGCTCCTTTTAGACGTCTTATGGCTCTATAATAGTAAAGCCATAGGCAAGTCTAAAAAGACCTCACTATTAAGACCAAAGCTCCTGAGGTGTGCACCATATCCCACAAAGTGGGCTCGACAAAATCTATAATAGATACCAGTTCCACATACCCTAACATAATTAACAAAATCAACCATTAATATGATACTTAAGGACCTCTCTTCTTAAGCAAGAAAAGAGAAACCAAATGCTCTGATACAAAAGTAATGGAAATGGCCTATGAACTTTGAGAGTAGCGAAATTAGGAAAATTAGAGAAAGCATTTTTGTGAGATTACTTTGTGAGCATAGAGGGTGAACTTAATTGATGGTAGCAACATAGACATAGTAGTTAGTTAACTTGGCATGAAAAATATTTTTCAGGAGAGAGACTTTAGAGAACATGACAATAATTGAGGACCGGATTTATGTGGAGCGCGATCCCCCTCCAATAGGCATTTGTATTATAGTTTCTCCCATCAAGAGAGACTTGGTACAATACAATCTTTGTGTTCCTTGTGACCTAGGTTATGCTATGAAGATGGAAATCTTCATGCATCACGAGCATAACATACAACTTTGCAAAATGCATTTACTATCCCAAGCCTCAGTCCCAAGACCTCAAACACCTTCGAAGGTGGAGAGAGCTAGTGTGAAATTAGGGTAGGGAAGAAGAAGAAGAAAAATTCCATAGGAGAAAGAAGTAGTTCCTCACTTATCATCACTCTTCTTGCTGGCATACATAACAGCATAGTAATGAAGATGAAGAAGATGACAAACTTAAGCATTGAAGCATGGCTCTTGGTTGGATTTTCATTCCATAGCCAAGAGTGTTGGTGTACGCTCTCTTAACTTCTCTACTAGTGTGGAGAAGGAGATGGAGCTCTTGCACTTTGTACTTCACACAATGAGAGTGTGTGTGAGTCTATGTGGGATAGTATACCCCCGAAGCTAGCCCCCTTCTTGCTTTGGTCGACCCCCCCCCCCCCCCCCCCCCCCCCCCCCCCTTGTAGCTCAAGCTTGAAGCTCATTGGACCCCTGCAAGACTAGACAATCACATGCAGGATGAATTGCAAGCAACAAGGGTAGTCTTGGGACAAGTGTCCCCCTTTCCCCTTTGAGAGAGAGGACATGATAAATGCAAAAACAATTAATTAAATCTACTAGATTATCATTGGACCCTTTGGGAGGCTAACCAATAGACTTTGGCACACCATGAGGGCAACATGAGGAAGAACCTGACAAGTGTCTTATATGCTTTCTTTGTACCAAGCTTGACTTGTGTGAGGGTGTGTGTGTTCTCTCTCTAGCCCCCTCTTGTAGGGCTCGTCCCCTCCTCGTAGGGATAGTTATTGACTTTGTGGAACACCTTACCCTCAAGAACCTTAGTCAGCAAGCATGACAAAGCACCTCAAGCTTGGGTAACGTTCCAAGCACCGTAGTCAGCAAGCACAACAAGCACCTCAAGCTTGGACAGGGTTCCCACCTCAAGCTCAGTCCTAGCTTACCTAAGGTCAAAGGACTTTTAACACTAACCTTTGGAGGTATTTAATGAATCTAACCTTAAGGTCTTTACATTCCATTAGCTAACCTTTCTCTTTGACAAATCATCTCTCATTTGGGTCCCTTTACCATTGGCCTCGTGTCAAGCTAGACCTAAAAGCACATGTCTATATTTTAACCCTTGTTCCCGTCTACTCTCCCACATTAAATGATCAATTTGATATGAGAAAATTATTTGGGTTGGTTAGATATTAGATTTTTATGACAAACCAACATATCATTGAAAATATCTTAGAAAGTAGGTTCTAAATCCCCAAACTTTGACAAATTTGGAGTTGATTTGTAGAAGTTATGGCCTCCCCAGTGAAGTTGAAATGTGGGGAGAGATTCCATTTATAAAATGGAGTTATCACATCAAAAATTGGAATCTTCTAGTATATAAGGAATCTATTGGCATGATATACATCATTGGATAGATATTGATGGGTACATTCTAAATCCAAAAGGTCCTTGTCAAAGGCTTCTACGACAACAACAACAACATGGGAGACCATTGCGGATCAATGCTATTTCCATAAATGAATTCAAAGAAGATAGACTGGATCAAGTGATCAAGGTCAAGATTGGCAACAATCAAGTAGAAACCATCACTCTACTCGATATAGGATCCTAGGAAAATTTCATTTCCCTCAACTTATATACATAGCTTGGTCAAGAAACGAAGCTTCAAATGGCATAACAAGAGATGCAGAGCTATATTGACCACCAGATCAAAGCACTAGGGTTGGTAACCTTAATTTTTAAAATCAGCCAACATATCTACCCACATAGATTTTATGTGGTAGAAGATCACCAAAACCAACACCAATTGATGCTAGGATACCCATGGAAAAAGAAGTACAATGTTCAGATAGATTGGAGCTCTAATTTGGTACACATTCAACATGAAAATGAGAGCCAAACGATACGATTAATTATAATAATAGGAACAGGGCCAACATTGGAAAAGAAGACTATCAAAGGCAAAGAACCCTTGCATATAGGAAGTATACAGTGGACTCCCAAAGTGTCACCACAGGAACCAACATCTTAGAAAAAGATGGCATCATCATTTCCCACATCAAAAATGACAAAAAATCAGAAGAGACAAATGCACAACAAAAAAGCAAGATGGATACCCAAGGACCAGTTCCAAACAAAGCAAGTATGGGTCAAACAAGATGTAGCAAGTGCAAAAAAATCAATACAAACCTACAAGACAATGCAGACCTAGGAATCATCTCAAATACCCATATGGTCCACTCATGATTCTATCACAAAAGTATGGGTACGAAAGAAGTTAGTTTAAGATCAAAACACACAGGAGAGTACTTGGATCCCTAAGCAAACTGTGTTGAAACTCCTTAAGAGGCCAAATCAATGGACAAAGAACCCTTTAGCGACTCAAAAACCAATAGAGTTAACAAAGCAAGTCTAGGTACCCAATGTAAGGTTTCCACTTCCTAAAACCTTAGAAATTGTATAAAGCCTAATCAAATTGATCTGTTTGTTAAGAAAGTAATGTAGAATTGTCCGACCAGGGAAAATATTGGGATTTTTGGAACCGTAATCATGACTTTACTATGATTAGAAATTTTCAGAGCTGAATTCCGACAAAAATTGGCATAGTTATGGCCTCTGGAAGTTTATACTGTTAACTAAATCAATGAAGTAAATTGTAAAGTCTTGGTATGTAACATTTAATGGCCTAAAAACTTGTGTGTAGCGGAAATTAGCATGAACATAGTGGGCATTTCATTAGAATAGATTCCTAATGAGAATTACAAGAGTGCTTGGGTGGAGAGAGCAACAAAAAGCATAACACCTAGTTAGATAGCATGAAAAATACTTTCAAAAGAGAGAGAAATTAAGCTATTGAAAATAGTTGAGGACCGGATTTGCATGGAGCCGGTCCCCCCTCCAAAAGGCTTTGTATTATGGTTTCTCCCATCAAGAGAGACATTGTACAATACAATTCTTTGTGTTCCTTCAAGACTAGCTAGTGCAATGAAGATGAAAGCTTCATGCACTAAGCAAAACACTTAGCAAACACAACATTAATTATCCCCATTCTCAGACCCAAGACCTCACACACCTTCGAAGATGGTGAGAGCTAGCAGGGTATGAGAGTAGATTGAGAGGAAGAAGGAGTATCTTACGAGAAAGATGTACCTCTCCTCACATAATCACTCATATTAGCATAGCTTAGCTTAGTAATTAGCATGGTAGAGGAGATGAGCATGCATTGAAGCTTGGCTCTTGGTTGGATTTGCATCCACATGCCAAGAGTGTGTCGATGTAGGCTTCTATCTCACAAGCTTGGAGTAGGTGATGAGCTCTCCATTAAAGCTTGGGAAGAGATAGTATTTTTCTTGCTTCTCACATAGACTATGTGAGAGTGTGTGTGTGATAATGCCTTGCAAAAATCAGCCCCCTCTCTCTCTTGGGCGAGGCCTCTTGCTAATTTCTCTTGCTATCCTCCCATTGGACCTCCCCAGGGCTAGCCAATGACTATTAAGCAGCATAAGTGATAGCCTTTCTGACATGTGTCCCCCTTTCCCCTTTTGTGAGAGCTTTAGGTAACTTAATAATTCAACTAAACTCTCATTGGACCCCTTTGCCTCCTGGCCAATAGGAATTAGGCAAGCCATTGGGCTGCTGAATGCTCATTGGACCCCTTGGGAGACTGTCCCCCAATAGTCTTCTAGAGGATTTAATTCTCATTGGTTCTTTTATTAAGTGTTTTTAAATTAATTAAACTAGATTTACTCTAGCCTAATTCTCTTGGTCCACCTCCAAGGCCATCCAATAGGAATTGGGTACACCTTGTGGGCATCTGGCCTAGGAAGCTGACATGTGTCCCTCATTCCCTTTGTGTAAAGGGAGCTTGTGTGTGTGTGTGTGTGTGTGTGTGTGTGTGTGTGTGTGTGGATTTATCTCTCATCCCCTACATGCGAGGCTCGCCCCCTCCCAAGTAGGGATTGCAAAGACTTTTTTGTACACACACAAAGCATCCAATTCCCTTAAGGTTGAGCTTTGGACACAACCTTTGAATTTTGGAACCTTAGCATTTTGGAAGTCTTAATGGACTAAACCTTAGGGTCTTTTAAGTTCATTTTTTCACATGGATCTTTTGTAGATGGCCCCCCCTTTGGATCCCTATTTTCCCTCCTTTGGATCCCTACTGTGGCCGGTCTGCTAGCTTAACCAATATTCTAGCTTTTTCTCCCTTGGCACTTCCCCATATTAAATGATCAGTTTAACATGAGAAAAGCATTTAGGAGAATTAGATATTGATTATTATGGCATGGTAATCATTGTTGCAAAATACTTTTATCATGGAACTTTCTAGATAATTACAAATATTTACAGATATTGTACAAATTAAGTTGTAATAGGTCTGAAAATTAGCAGAAATCGATTTTGTGTATCTGGGGGGTTTTGTGGGGCAGTAATGAACTTTCCCAGGTTGGAATTAGCAGCAGGTGGTGCTAGGGGAAGGCTGGGGGACTGCCTTAAAGTGCAAGTAACTGCCAGAAAAAGCCTATGAGCCCTAAAAACTTATAAATAAGCCCTCTCTCTTCACAATTTAACTTAGACTCGGAGTCCTCGTCATTTCTCTCTCACATAGGGAGAAAACTCTACCAAAAAATCACTAGAGAGAAAATCTCTAGGTGATTATCCACGGTAATTAGCCTAATCCCTTTTTACTTAGCAAAATTATGCTAATTTATCTATACTTTCTTAATCAATCTAATTAATTAAGAAGATTAAAATTATTTACACTCTAAATTACTCTCTTAATTTTTAATATTCTATTGATTACTTAGATTAAGATTAGGGATATTAATGTAATTA
Source organism: Adiantum capillus-veneris (assembly GCF_014529385.1). Classification (NCBI taxonomy): domain Eukaryota; kingdom Viridiplantae; phylum Streptophyta; class Polypodiopsida; order Polypodiales; family Pteridaceae; genus Adiantum; species Adiantum capillus-veneris. The sequence continues at coordinate 10,566,335 of NC_140948.1, read as the reverse complement.
ACTATCAAGCCATATTAGGGCTGAAATTAATCTTTTTGGTCATAAATTAAGGATAATTATACTAATTAAATTTATATTAGTATAAGATAATTATAAGAGTTGGATTAAACTGTCAAGATACTAGGAAAATTATCTCTTAATTTTTTGTAATTAGTTAGGCAAGAATAAGCTCTTTTTAATCAAAAAATTGATATGAAACCTACATAATTAGCTCAAAAATTCTTAAGTTAATTATCAAAATCAAGAAAAACTATTAGAAACACAAGATAAATTCCTCATTACTAGATAAGTAATTTAAGTAATTAATTAGGTCAAAATTGTCTATTTTTTAGTATAAATTAAAGGGGGAAGTTAGTTAAATTAACTAGATAACTATATAATTATTAAAGATAGAAATTAATATTAAAAAGTTGGGATAATTAGGGCTTGCATAGAAAATTAGTTTATCTAATTAATTAGGCCAAAATTTTATATTTTTGAGCATAAAATTAAAGGGGGAAAATAGTTAAATTACTTAGATAATCATACAATAATTACTAGAGATATTAATAAATGTTATAAAGCTAAGATAATTAGGGTATACAAAAAAAATTTGTTTATCAAATTAATTAGGCAAAAGTTGTCTATTTTTTATCATAAATTAAAGAGGGAAATTAGTTAAATTACTTAGATAACTATACAATAATTATCAAAGATAGAAATTAATGTTAGGAATTAGGGATAACTAGGACATCCACAAAAAATTATTTTATCAAATTAATTAGGCCAAAATTGTGTATTTTTGTGCATAAATTAAGGGGGAAACTAGCTAAATTACTTAGATAATCAAATAATACTTATCAAAGGTAGAAATTACCATTAGAAACCCAAAATAAATAGGTCATGCACAAATAATTAATTTAGCTAGTTATCTTAGCTAGTATTGTCTGATTTTGACTATAAATTGGAAAGGGAAATTAACAAATTAAATTATATAATTACATAGTAATTACTAGAGATGGAAAATAGCTTTAGAAAGTTTTGATAATTACCTTAAGCTCAAATAATCAATTTAGATAATTATCTGAGCTAATATTATTTGATTTTGACTATAAATTGACAAGGAAAATTCTAAAATCAATTTATAAGTTAGCAAGATAATTACCAGGATTATAGCACGTCAAAATATACATAGGATAAATATCCCACAAGCAGATAAGTAATTCATAATTTACTAAAGCCAAATTAGGATATTTTAGAAGAGACATTAAATGGGGAAATTAGTAAAATAGCTCCAATAATTATGGGATAATTATAAGAGCACAATAATACTACTAGGAAGTTGAAGAATAAATATCTCACCTAGATATTTATTAAAGATATTTACTTAGTCCAAATATCCTTATTTTTTACGTACAAGCAATAAGAGAGATTATTCAATTAATTCTCTAATCGATTAAGTATCCTTTCATAAGGCTACCACTATGGCTCTGAAGAGGACCCGAGGAAATCCTCAATCCGATGAGGAAGATACAACGCACAAAAGGACTAGGGCATCCTATGACCATGAGGATGGGCTTAGTAGTAGGCCTACAGAGGAGAATCTTCAGGGGCCAGTGCAACAACAGATGGCTGATCAGTCCTATGTGGGTTTCCATTTATTTAATTAAGTCTTTAAATAGGTTTAAGTTCTTTTATCAATTAGCACTGCATACATAAGGACGGAATATGAATCAGAAAAGGAATAATTGGCCAAAAACGGAAGGAAACTTCCAAGAAACCAACAAGCATTGTTTGTAATTAGGAAATAATTGTTTGGGCTAAGACTGGTTGACCTAGGAAAGAATGTTTGATCATCCTTAAGACAACTTGTCTCAAGACACCTCTGATTCCTTGGAATATTTTACTCCAGGTGATGAGTAATGATGGCGAGTCAACCATGGATGAGTCGGCTACCTTCGTGTACGTGGAGTCTTTACCCTGTGCATGTTTGTGTTTGTGGATACCACTTAGGATATCGTTTTTATCCTAGAGGAACTGCCCGATTGTATGGGCAACTGGTTGGCGTATGGGTGCCCAGACTTTGGGTGATGTCTTTTTCCACCCTGGTTTTTATAAATAAGGAATGGGTGCCGTTTTTCATGCCTGTATAGGTGATCTTGAGACAAGCCAGTACTGGTCAGAGATACTTTAGATTGATAGTACCTTGTCTTAAGTCTAAAGATGTTTGTTTGTAAAAGAATGTTTTCAATATTTATTTCAAGGGTTGTTTTAATGAATTAGTGCTATAAAAGATAAAAGGAATCATTATTTAATTGTGATAAGAACGTGGTAGTAATTAAATAACAAAGTATCATGTGTGAGTGCGGGGGTGGTAAGTGGGGATTGACTAAGGTTGTCAATCATGGACAGGTGGACATGATTAGTCAGGTAGCTATCCATTCCCGTGCACTAAAAACGTCTAGAAAACTTCTTTACTTGGAAGAGGAGTCCACCAGCGGCTGTGCCCTCACATATGTTGGGGGAAAAAAGTGTTGGTTGAGGATACCTTAGCCCAAATTGTGGAAGTTATAGGGCAAGAATAGTTTTAGAAATTTCTAAAACGTTGTCCCGTTTCCACTACGAGATAGGACTAGGTCTTCGTCTAGGGCTATAGACCCAAGCCATTGTCAATGGTAAAGGTCTATTCCTTGGATTTTTCTTGTTTAGAGACTGTAACTTTTATTAGACCTAGAGACCTATCAAGGATCCCATCCCACTTGGGTGTCGGTGGGATTGGGGACCTCACACCCAACGAGTTATATCAATCACAAAGAGACCAGGTGCGGATATGGATCCTAGTGGCAACACCACAAAGAAAACATCAAAACCATGTGTTGGGTAAGGAGGTGCAAAAACGACAAGAATGGTGGCCAAAGAAACCAAAGCAAGATACCCACACAACAGTCCAACGTGAATTTTTCCCCATGCCTATGAAAGCTCGTGATGCACTCCTACAATAGAACCTATATGGGCCACAATATATTTCTCCACCCACCTTGCACCCGTAATTTTGCATTTTGTCTAGGAGGACTCAAAAATGGGAGGGGAGAGGCATACAGAACTTATAAAAAAATGAATTTATACATATTAACAAGCACTATTTATCAATGGTCTAAACCTTGTTGCATTTTATTCCGATTTGATTTTTCATAAAAATGTTAAGTAATGCCCGTAAGTACGTAAAGGGGGACTAGGTCCTGATAGGGCCAAAGGTAACCCCATACTCTTGTATATACTCCCTACATGTGGTATTTTTGTATTTTGTCTCTAATTATACGATCAACTATGGTCAAAATTTGAGAAAAACCAAAATAAATTTTATATAGTGAAAACTTATTTTGTTGATCAAGAATAAGTTACCTAATTTGTGGGTAATTTTGGAATAATTTTTGGCTTTATTTTGCTAACATTTGGATTTACCGTGATTTTTTAAAGTACCTTTTTGTGGGATTTTCTTTCTTAAAATCTAATAAAAAAACCCAGAGAAGCAATGCAAAATCTAAAGCCACACAACAAAACACCATACCATGAAGAACTCCCAGAAAAAGTTTGGTAGCAAATTGAAGATGTCAAATCTCGACCTAAAAGCCCGGTGACCCAAAAGGTAAACCTTACATATGTGGGGCATACAAAGTCCAAACGTGGAAATGAAGATCCAACAAAAATATCAAGTATGCACAAAAGGGGATGGGATCAAAAACCAAAGTCGAGGTCTGAGAGCACTAGGCACATATACTAACACAGGGGGAAACTTCAGCTCATTTTCCTATTAGAGCCCTGTGGGAGAGAGAGAAGACCTATGAGCGAGCCAACTTCCAAGATTTTGTATGCACGACATGATGGTCACCATGGAAATCGAAGCTAGTGGTAATTTCTAACTCTATATAGAGCATGTTGATGTATACAAATACTAACACACTCACCACATGGAGGGATTAGGGTCCAAACACCGCAACTAGAGACAAGGTCACTACTACCACATGGGACCATAAAAATAGGCATGCATAGCATCAAAGTGACCACCAACGAATAAGGAATGAACAATTACCACCCAACCGGGAATAGCTTCCAGGTGTTAGCTACCGTGGTTGCTACCACCTAGGCCCAAATTAAAATCAAGTTGAACCCACATGTGCATGTCATAATGATAAACCCAGGGAATTCAATCCCATCAAAATTGGACTACCAAATCTCTTCCAAATAGGTGAAAGTGTAGCAGGAAATAAAAACCAGATCTACTTACAAACTACAGGTCCATATAATAGGTGCATAACATCAAAATGACCACCAATCCATGGGGGAGCCACCCATAGAATTTCATCAAAAAAGGTCCAGGTGTCAGCCACCCCATCCCAAACTGACAAGAAAAATTTCCAACAGGTTCACCTAGCCAAGATGAGTCCCCAGAAATAAGCTAGAATGAATTTGACCACCAGATCATAACACAAAGAGAAATTTGGGACATATTGGTCTAAAAAGATAGAATTGGATTGTAAATTGGCAAAGAGCAGTGCAAAGTCAAGAATTTTGACACCAAAAGCTCCAACACCCTTAGTGGCACCTAATGTACCCAAAAATCACACAAAAAATGGCCAAAATTCAAGCTAAGGAAAAATGTGCTTTTCTTATGTGTTATTCACCAAACAAGTCATGATCCACTAAACCTTAAGCCCATGGACAAGAATTTCTCCATGGTAAGCTCAAGAAAAACCCAAGGAACATGCAGGGAAGAGTTGAAGTTGACTAAAAAAACCAAGGATACCATAATAGGACAAAAGCCTTTTAGAAAAGGAAAAAATTAGGTAAGGGGACCAAGACCCAACTCACAAGATGGTGCATAGCATAAGAGGGACCTACACATCGAGAGGAACCAACAAGTACCAGTTTCATAAGGTTTGGTCATAGATGTCAGCTACCATGGTTGCTGCCACATGAGGGCCTTAGGAAATTTAAGAGTACCAATGTGCTAACCAGCCCCTAAGGAGTCCAAAAATGCTATGTACATAAGAAATGGCCACTTCAACCCCATAAAAACCAAATGCCAAGCTTCTACAAGACAAAAAGTTGGTTATCTAGTAGGATGCAGGTTTACAGGACAAGAGTAAAGCAACAACACATACACAAATGCATGAGGAAGCTACTCAAGCTATTCTGGTCCAAAATGACACATATAGCAGCTACCACGGTTGCTATGACACAAGTCAAAACTGGGGGGGAAATGATACCCTAGCTCTAGTAGGTGAGGTCCACCCTAATAGTGCACAGTTGACTCAAAGAGGACCCTGATTCACCAAGAAATCAATAGGAAAGAGAATTCTTAGTCTCAAAGATAAAAAATGACCATAACTTGGACAAGACCTTGCAGGGGAAGTCAAGAATTTTGTGGTACCCAAAGCTTACCAACTCTTATAAGGAGCTGCAATAGCTAGAAATAAATTGAATTCAACTTGAATTAAAATGTGCGTTCTCTGCCAAACGACTTCCTAATAGATAGCCAAGTCTAGGGTGTAACCTTTAGAAATCTCACAAGAATCCAAGGAAGCTACAAAAGAATCTTGAAGATGATAAAAAAACCATAAGGCAAACAAATAGTTCAAAAGGTTCACTAGCAAGGGAAAACCCTAAGAATGGATCATAAAAATTAGTTAACAGGAGCATACAGGGCATGTTTGCAAAGTACATGGCCAGAGGAACCAGATGGTACCACTCCTACCCAGTTAGAGCACAGATATTAGCTATCGCAATTGGCCAAAGGAACCAAATGGTACCACTCCTACCTCGTTTGAGCACAAATGTTAACTGCCGCCGCAATTGCTACCATGAGACCTTTTTTTGAGTATTGAAGCACCATTGAGATCAGAAACATATCAAGTGGATAGTCCAGAGAACAAGAATAGGAATCAAGGAATTCCTTGTAGAACCCATAGTCCAAGTAGACTAACGACGAGCCCATGAGTTAATCACAAATCTATAGAAGGTAGATGAATATAAAGCAATGGCCACATTGACAAATGCCAAGGGAGAAATAATAAAAGTAGAGATAACCTCGGACACACTCAAAAAAATCACCAAGTTACCAAGGGGGGAGCCGGTGAATCCACAAGGATATGTAGACAAAGACTTTAGCACAGTGGAAATCCCTACTTTTAGCAGCATCAAGGGAAAAAGAACTTGCCATCTCATGAGGGTCCTACACCAACACATACACTTTGACAGACAAACCAATTATATAAGGCCCAAAATAAATCTTGCTTCTACATTACACAAGCTAGTACCCCAGCATAGAAATGTATCGATTGATTTGGCTAATGGGGGTTTGATCCACTGATAGTAGTGGTAGAAAAGAAGCAATCAGGCATTCCCCACCTAGGGGGAGCTGATATCTTCTCCAAGATAGCATCTTGCCTTGTCGGAGAAAGAGATGCCTTAAAGGATACTCCCCACATTAAACAAGTGGGCTGAAATGATGGGGGAACCCAAGGGAAGAAAAGGGACTAGGTCTTCTACATCAACAAGGCCGACCAAGGCAAAAAGAATAGCAAACTTGAATACATCAAAGATGAAGGGGCCAATAAATCTGAGTTTGAGACGGATGAAGAAGAAGTGGAACTCCAACAGGTGGACCCAACCATTCAAGAAAGGAAGCATGGGTTTGTATATGCCCGAAGAATAGAACAAAGGGAAAGGAAGGTCGAGGAAGATCAGGAGAGAAAACAATGGGCCAAGGAAGAACAAAACCATAAGCAAAGGGAGATTGCCTAGGAAAGAAGAAATATGGAATGACTTAGAAAAGAAATTTGAGTTTGCTGGATCAAAGACGGACAAAGAAGAAGTGGAACTCCAACAAGTGGACCCTACCATTCAAGAAAGGAAGCCTGCATCTGTATATGCCTGAAGAATAGAACCAAGGGAAATGAAGGTTAAGGAAGATTAGGAGAGGAAACAATGGGCCAAAGAAGAACAAAAGCACAAGCAAAGGGAGACCGCCCAGGAAAGAAGAAATATGGAATGACTTAGAAAAGAAGAACAAGCCCAAAGCTTGTCAGAGATGATGGAAAAGATCTATCAACAATGGGATCATGCAAGGCAAGAGAAAGGGCAGCAACAAGAAACACATATTGAAGAAACTCAAATATCGAGCCCAATACAAAGCTCCTTAATCCATATGGAATATCAGACCACTGAAGTAAAAATACATCTTGAGAAAACTAGCCAACACCAGGAGGAAATTAAGAGGGATGATATCCCAATCTCACAATCCACACCTGAGGAAACACCTAAGCAGTTAGAGGGCTTGCCAACAATACAAGAAAAAACCTATGATGATTGATCAAGAACAAAGAGTTAAAAATGAGTAGGTATCGAGAGAAATAGATCAGTTTGAAGGCTTGATTAAATGCAAGAAAACCACGATGGCTAGTGCGCCTCTCTCATCAAAAGCAGAAGACCAACAATAGATTTTATCAGAGGTATCAAAAATACAAGAAATGTGGAGAAGACATCAAAAGGCAGGGTTAAAACATTTGCACAAACACTCCCACAAAGACGCTCCACTCAAGTACACAAGACAAGAAGCTATGGTACCGTCTGAACAAGTTATCGTGCTAACAAAAAGAGAAGATATCAGGGAATCAATGAGTCGGCTCAAGGGACAGCATAAGGAGCAACAAAAGAAACTACCAAGGACTGGCCCTACAGGAACCTATGTCAAATTTGGCCAAGACAGTTATGATATCAAGGTTAGTTAACAAAATGAACATAGAAATTATGTAGATACTAGTAGTGATTAGTATCAAGCAGGAATTGAACAAAACAAAGGTTGAGAATAGGGAGTTGGTCGAGACCAACACCAGCCTAGTGGAGGATCTGTAAAGAAGGGATGTTCGGATAGAGCACATCAATGGAGAGCTTTCAAAGTATAAACAGCTCTATGAGAAAGAAGTGATGGCCAGGTAGGTGCAAGAAAGTATAGTCCAAAGTAACAAGCTGGTCCTAGATCAAAAAGAAAATCAACATCAACAAGCTCATCAAAGCGCCAAGGAGTCCACAACACTGGATCAGAAGCAAAGGGTGTCTATTGAGGTGCTTAAAGTTCGATAGTTGATCAAAACCCATAGCTGGAGGCATTCATGGAAGACCCAATGTTTATCCCTATACGCAATACTAAACAAACTGATAGTTACAAGAATCAGATTATTGTTGCAGACTTACAGTAGACACGTGAAATCTCATAGTTAGACAATAAAGATAATATTAGAAAAGGCACTTCACATCAAAAGAAAATCCATGGTAGATGAAGGGCAAAACAAAGATGAAACAATTAAGATGTTGATGAAGGAAGTGGAGGAGCTGAGAAATTAGCTTTTAAAGATTGAACACATCCATAATCTCCCTTGTCAAGAGAAATGACCCTTGGAAACAAGGCCAAAATTTGAAAAACTTAAAAGAAGAGTCACAACAAGAGAAAAAACAACCTAAAGTCCTAGTAGATGTGGGTGCTTCAGCTGAACCACAAAAAATACTGCTAGAATACTCACATCTATCAGAGGAGCACTAGAAAGTGACAAAGGATGTTGTGGCCAAGAACATCCTCTACGAACACCATTTGTTAACATCATATCTATTAAAATATATAACTCCAGAGTAGTTACGAGATGTGGTTCCTGAACCAAAACTTCCCTACCCACTACTAAAATGACTGACGATAGAAGAGAAAAAGGATCTATTGTTGAAAATTTTTCTTGATGCCGATGGTAGCTATAAGAATGTAAATTTATCAAAGTGGACCACATAATTGATCAAACAGGTGAGACCAAAATGGAAAACCAAATTCATGGGGGAGAACAAGATGGTAGTAACGGTAAACTCCTTTTCTCCAACCCACCTTCAGATCGACCCCACATATTTCCCAATCATCAAGAGAAGAAGGTAGGATGACTTTGATCAGCTGCTTGTTTTCGACCCCACATGGCCCAACTACTCGGACTTCCCCAAACCAAGAGAGGCACCTTCGTTGGCATACATGAGAAAGGCAATCAAACAAATGATCAGCCTAGTTTGAGGGAAACCACATATTGCCTACAAAATGATGTTAAAAATTTGTTACATTCTCTCCACCTGTATCAATACATTCAAAAATACAGAGGCCACAAAAATTAAATGGACATCATTCTTGGAAGGGTACAAAGATCTCATTCTCAATCTTAATGATACCCCCCAAGATGAAGGTCATCTATGGCCTATTTTCCAACATCATGTTCCTCCCAAGACACTTCAAGCAAACATTTAAAGAAGCCTTCTACATAAGCTACTTTGAGATCAACTCCATGATCTTCATGCCCATATGCAAGGATCTACGGCTAAAATTTGTAGCCTATATCCTCCATGAACGCAAAAACCCACTAACAAGAATCTACAAGCCTTTGGAGGAGGATTAGGTGCAGCAAATGATGCTGGCCTTTGAACAATGAGTAGATCAATAGGAGCAAAGAAATCACCTTCTTAAAGAGTAAAGTCTTCTCAGGGACAATAAGAAGCCAGGACGGGGGAGTGTTGAAGCAAAGGACCCTCTCACTCCAGTTAACAAGAATCTACAGGCCTCTGGAGGAGGATCAGGTGCAACAAATGATGCTGTCCTTCCAACAATACGTAGATGAATGGAAGCAAAGAAATCCCATGCTTAACGAGTAAAATCTTCTCATGGACAACAAGAAGCCGCGAGGGGGGAATGTTGAAGCAAAGGACCCTCTCACACCAATTCTAATGGGTCAACAAAAAACTCATCCACTTAGTCATTCATTTTTTTTGCCTAAGCCAACAATGTAATTCATGCCCTGACAAAATCTGATTGTACTGGAATAGCTTTGTACTCAATGAGTGGCTAGATATCCTAAGTCCACATTTTTTTGATAATTATCCCTTTCTAGACAAATACCCAGTTTTAACCCTATGTATATAAGCCAAAACTTTGTGATTATTGGGGATCAAGTAATTATTGAGCTTATGTAGTGAAGAGCATGCCTAAACTTGCACGTTTACTACGCATTATATGGGTAATAATGTTAAGTATAGAGCCTGATTTACCCCTTGTAATTTCTGTGGTAAAAACGCACATTTGTAAGGCCCCCATTATGAGGAGAAGCCATTGTGCATGAAGGAAAATCACTCTCCGAAAACCAAAATTTTCATGGCCAAAATTCAGGGGCAACTTTAGGGGCCTCGGGGGCAGAAGCCCCCGAGACTTTTTTTTCCTTCACTGGAATACTATGGTCGGACGGTGGCCGGAAAGTGGTCGGAAAACGACCGGTCGATTGGTCGGTGGCTGGTAGTCAATGGCCCGTGGCCGGTGGTCGGAAGTCAATGGCCGGTGGCCAAATTCAAAAGCGGATTTGTCTACACAAGGGCGGCCACACATGGGCAGATTGGAGGGTCCGATTTGGACTTATTCACACAAGGGTGGCTACACATGGCTGCCTCTCATGAGAGAGGGAAACCCTTTTGGCCTATAAAAGGAGGCCATTTCTACACACATTTCATAGTGTGAAGTTGATGCAACAAGGTGAGTGTGAGGTGGTGAGAGTGAAGCAAGGCGGGAGCTCCATTAAGGGTATAATCCCTTTGTAAACTACTTCTTGTTTTGAAATACTAAAGCCATTGTGGCTGCTTTCCCATGGACGTAGCCCACATTGGGTGAACAACACATATCGTGTGTACTCTCTCTCTCTCTCTCTCTCTCTCTCTCTCTCTCTCTACTCTAAAATGTCTTGTGTGTGAAATCTATCTCTCTCCATTAAGTAATCTACTCAAATATCTATTTAGCTACGTGGTATTTCCTAACAAATAATTTCTATTGAAACTACTTGTGTTGCTTCCTCTCACTCTTAGCACTGTCTACATGTCATTAGGAAGAGCATGGGGTGTATGAGGGCCTCTTTATTTTCCATGAGCTTATAGAGGTGATTACCATTTTGACAAATAGGTGTACGCCATGTGTGCAAGAATGGTGGGTGTGTAAGAGAAGTGTAAGAGTGATCAAAGGATGCACTTTTTCCCCAAAAAAGGAGGTGGAAAATTTTATGATTTTCAACCTTCCATAACTCCCACATATGATCTCTGATTTGAATGGAGATCATATATTTGTAATCTATGAGTCAAGCTCTTTCCATAGATATGCTACATGATATTGTTTTACCCACTAGATTTTAAATTCCATTTTGGGGGGAAACTTTGAATTCAAATAAACTAGCGGTTTTGCTTGTTTGAATTCAAAAGTTGTCTTGTGATTACTTTCTTAATACTAAAGGTTTGACTTCCTTAAACTGCCAAATAAAGAGGTCCTCATAGACCCCATTCTCTTCCTAATGCTAGTGTGTTGTGTTTGAGTGAGTGTGTGTGTGTGTGTGCATGTGCATGCGCATGCACGTGCGCACGTGCATGCGCGCGTGTGTGTGTGTGTGCAATGCAAAGAGCGATTTTAGCTCTAGGTTGCCTTGTGTATTTTTTATCTTTTTGTCAGTTGTTAATGGTGTTTGAAGTGAAACTAAGCATGGATAGAGGTAAGTAGGACTTAGAAGAAGTCAAATGACCCCTCATTCGTCATTTTTGGTGAAGGTAAGAGCTGGAAACGGTCATGGTTGCTCACCTACATGACGGTGACTTTTGCAGGTTTTGTTGGTGGAACCTATTGCCAATGTCCTAGAGAACCCTTATCTCATATTTCATGTCACGGGAGTTCATTTGCCACCGTAACGACCATTAGAGTGAGAGATAGACCGCAAGGGAGACTTGGGCATTTTCCCCTTAGTTACTTCTTGACATGAGAGTGACTCCTTTGTCCTCAATGCATTGTTGTTAGGACATTTCATTTGAAATTTCCATGCACCAGTTGGGTCAACTATGTCCTTGGATTGACATATTTAATGTTGGCTTGAGTTCTCGCTAGGCTACTCCATCCGATTGCGGTGGCCTGCCAACACTTTGTATATCTTGGTGGATTCTGTACTTTGAGATGCTGTGAAATTATCCACAATGGAAGCTCCGTTTTGATATAGATTAGATATTTTTAAGAAAGTTTGTGGCCTTGATACATGATAAATGCTTATTATTATCTATGGCTTTTGTCTTTAACAATAGGTTGTGGTGGTCGATAGGTAAGTGAAGTGCTTGGTAGATTATTTTTCTCATAATATTCACTTGCACTATAGCTCCATCTTTGTCCATAAGAGTTGCATCACCATGTACTGTATAGTGGACATAAGCTCATGTGCTCTTCGAAGTCGGTGCCCCATGGGGGCAAGTAGAAGAAGTTGTCCATTTGTAGACTTCTAGCACCATCTAGTTCTTCCGAATTTTGGTGTAGAGCCCATAGGAATATGATATCCTTGACCTTCATTTCATCAGCCGCCTAGAACTTTCCAATGAATATGTTGGTTGGTATCTTCTCTAGATCTTCTTCTTTAATGTGCTCCTTTCATTGGATGAAATATCTGCCACCTCATAAGGAGCATCTCCCCACTCCGTTGACACACGTCTTGAGGAGAAAATGTGATCCAAATTTGACCAAATTTCACCACAGTGTGTTTAAGATAACTATAAGCACTAGGGAAGACTTGTTTAGGTCAATTATAATCTAGGGATACATGGATTGCAATCCATGTTTGGAATTCAATTTGAGTTTTCTTGGTACCATTAGGTTCATCATGATTAGTAGATGCTATGATAGAAAACATTTTTGGTTTGAATCTCTCATTTGCATACTAAGTTAATTTCCACACTTATTCCATAGACTTGGACAATTTTAAGATTTTCACAAGGATTTTAGTATCCAAATGACACAAAAATTTGCGATTGGGCTATAAATAGCATGTGGGTCAGTATGGCTAGGTGCTGGTCCAAAATGTTGGGAGAGGGACATCATGTTTCATCACACAGAATGGGCTAAGATTTGGGGTGTGTGTCCTAATAGCTAATCCTAGCACATTGATGAAACCTTTTTAAATTGTGATCAAAATTCACTAAGTTGGCAAAAGTTTTTGGCTTATGGATATACTTTCCCAACTTTGACTAAAAGTGATTTTTGAAGTCTTCTTTGTTGCAATTGTGTGGTTAGTAGGTGTTAGTATTCTATGATTTGATGCCTTCTTGATGAAGAACACTTGTGAATCTACCTATCAGACAAGTCTCACCACAATCTGACTTTGATTGTACCTTCTACCAATGATGCCAAGTTTTATGTTCATGTCAAGCATTTTCTAGGATACATTTTGGTTCCTTAAATCATATGAAAATTTCCACAGTTCTAATCACATTGGTTTCTCAAAAACCCAAATTTGTATTGCTTGGATACTCTGAAGGTATAGTTCCTTGAATGTTAGCCAAACTTGTAGATTTATTTGACACCCTTGATGTCCCTGGCCTATAGGTACACTAAGCTAGCTGTGGATCAACTCTAAAGATAAAATGGCATTTGGGAAGGGATCACAATCCATGTTCTAAAGCCAAGTTGCATAGGATTTGTAGGTAGATTCTTGGCATGTTTCTACAGCCATTGGGGGTTATCAACATTTTGGCTTTTTCAATATTTTTTCTTCCTCTTGGTTCAAATGACCATTTGAACTCTGAGCTATGGAAAATTTGGGGTTTCTAGGTCAAAAGATATCCAATTCCACCAAATTTTAGGAGAAGCCTCTCCAAGATGTACTCTAGCTGCTTGCAAGATTTGACCAAATTTTGAGCAATTGTAGGCATGGATCGTCGCGATCCATTCTTGAACAACTTTTCTTATTATTTTTTGTTGCATAAAAGTTGCATGGTCATGGGGAATTTCCTACATAAATATTTTAAAGTTTGGGTGTTGAGGGATATAGATTGCAATCCATGTTCCCTCACCAATCTGAAAACTAAGAATATGGTCTTGAAGTACACGTCTTGTTGACTATTTTACCCAACTTTTTTTGAGTTTGAATCACTTTTGATCTTCCTATCAAGCCTTGGAAACTTGTGGAAATTGGCCTTGGATTTTGATTGTAGTGATCATTTTATTGTTTTTTGTGTTATACAAAACATATGGAAACTTAGAGTAAGTAGGTCACTAAATGATCTAGCTCTCTCTCTCTCTCTCTCTCTCTCTCTCTCTCTCTCTCACACACACACACACACACACACACACACACACACACACACACACACACACACACACACACACACACACACACACACACACACACACATACACACACAAATGAGGCCTAAATTGACCTACCTTGGGTACAAGTATTTGACTTACTAAGAACCCCAAGTGTACTCTTACCCTTTTTTCTTAGATTGCTCATGTCATATCATCTGTGGCTCAAACGGCTCTTGATTTGGATATCTTGTCGCTGTTTGCCCTTGAATTTGTAAATTTGATCAATCTTTTCATACTCACTATGCTTGAAGCTTTTCCTTTACTGATTGAGTGTTTGCTTTTAAAACTTGATTTCGGCTCTTTTGGGTGATTTTATTATTATTTTATCCTTATTAGCTAAATATTAAAGAAAATTGTTAGAATATATTATTATTCGACCAAAAATAGCCAAAATTATTCCTCACACTCATGTATACATGCTCTGACTCTAGGCACCATGTCTGTCAAATTTCGGTTAGTATGGCTCATTGATATGCTTTATAAGAAATAAAACCAATTAAAAAGTAAAAACTGTAAGCAAAAATCGCACTTTGTACATTATACACATGAATTCTCTTCATCTTGTAGTAGCCATAGGCTACTACTCTCCCCTTTCTATTTTGAGTCATCTCGGATGAAATCTTGTGCAATGTGCATGGGTGGTAACATTATGTCTATGCAAGGCCGTGCTATGTGGCCCTATCATGCCACCGGAAGAAATGCATGGGAGAACACTATGTTGTGCAAGATGTGAATATGGAACTGAGTTTTTAGTGGTGTTCATTGTAGCATTAATACTATGTTTTATGCAGACAGTTCTTGTAGTTTCTCTTTTTGGTTTAGCTTCTTCTTGGCCTTCTCCGCTGCTTGCATTGCTCCTATTCAATGAATAGAGTGCAAAGTTAGCAAATTTGTCGGATTTTTCTCTAGAATGTCCCTTTAAACTGAAAATGCTGATAATTTGGTCCAAATTGCTTCAATTCAATTTTTGAACAAGCAAAGATGCATAAAATCATGCAAGGAACAAAACTGTATGGTCAAAACAAAAATTTGCAACCAAAGTAAATAATCATGATTATTTACAGCTGAGAAAAATTTTCAACTTTTGCAAACTTGGATTTATAGGCTTGAAGTATATGCCAAATACATGCTCTGAGTGAAATATGGACTCATTTGGATATACAAGTTGAAAATGGTACCAGATTTTGGCTTTAGGTCTCTGAAACAGTAGATATAAAGGAAATTTGAGATTTTGAAATCCAAATTGATTCAAAGTTGGCTAGTGGGATAATCACAAGATGTACTTTGGATGTATGATGGCCAAATATCAAAATTCCTCAATTTTAGCCAAAAAGTAAATAATCACAATTATTAACTTTTCTTCCAAAATTGACATTTTTTGGTACATATCGGTTCTTGGCATGGCATAGACCTTGCGTATGAGATATGAGGTGATTTGGATCAAGAAAAGTTGTTCATAACCCAAATTTTGTCTTGCAAAGACTTCTTTGCGTTTTTTGGCAATTTTACAAGTAATGGGTGGTCATTTTGGCTCATACTTGATTTTTGGTATGTAATAGGTGTGTACACATGATAGGTGAGGTGATTTGATAATTTCCAAGCAAAAATGATGCAAAAGTAAATAATCGCAATTATTAACTTCAGTGACAAAAACTTTGTAAAACTCACAAATTTTGACCTAGACATGTTTCATACACCTAATACAAGTCCTAAATTGAATTTGGTCAATTTTGGTCATGCTGACATCACTTTGTGCTCTATCGACTCTGAAATCACCATTTTTTATGATTACTCTGTCTGTTGGGTTGGTTGATCAACTTTGAGGCTTTGGATTTGTCCGTAACATAGTCGTGAAGCTACATGTCCAATTCTAGCTCATTTGGAGTCAGTTTGGCCTCATATGTCGAATTTGATGCTTTTTAACCTTCGAGCTGTTTTCTACTTTTCGAGGGACTTGCTTGATGGATTTCACCAAACCAATCATATACATTGTATATGAACCTCATTAGCACGCCATCTGTGGAGTCAGGTTGAAATTCTGGCATTTGCCAAAAACCTAACTTTTCTATTGGGGATCCCCTTGACCCTAGCCGAATGGTCATCTGATGCTATAGAAAGGTTATATTATATTAGTGCATGCTATGGTTCAAATCCCATCCGATTTGGTCAAGTTGGCAGGCCGCTATGGTCAGTTTTAGGTCGTAGGTCTTCATGCACTGCTTGGTTTCTAGGGTTTTTTCTAAGGCTTTAGACTAGCTACCGGCCGTACAAAATGGATAACTATCGAGTAAAGAATTTACCCCTCATATCTCGTGTGAGACGGTGCTGAAAAAGGTCAACTGTGGGCTCCGAAAATGTCGTGCGAAAGAGGCCGAAATCTCTCTCTACAAAGGCTCCAAGTGGAAATGAGGTGGTTTTAGCCTACCATGGATATCTATACCTGGACTTCCCAAACCAAATTTCCCCAGATTCTCTCGTTAGTCCTACTAGGCCATGAAATCTATATTAGACTCAAAAATTTCTCTGATCGGATTCCTGTAGCTCATTCTGCAAGAATTTTGCAAAAGTAAGCATGGCCGCCTAATTTAAGCTTCCCGCTTTTGTCTTCTGATTTCATTGAAAATTTTTGTGCTTGTGCGCCTTGTCCTTCTGATCACCATCGTGTCTTCAATTTTTCCATTTCAGATTCCCTTCTATTTATTATTAATTTTGACTTGTTTATTTGAAAAAAAAAAAAAATAGCAAAATGCTCTAAAAAAGTAAAGTAAAAATCCAATAATTAAGAAAATCCCTTGAAAAACACTGCTTTATTGTTTTTTGTTGGATTTCTCCATTTTCATGCGTCCTTATCAACAAAAATGATAAAAAATACTCAAAAAAGGACTATTTTTTAATGATTTTCTGATAGTATATACACTATTTACACTCATCGGGAAGATATTATCAATGAATTTTCCCTTGTTGATGAATTATAAGGGCATTATTAGGTAATTTTGCAAAAAATCACACGTTAACGTGGAACGTTTTCCTCGCTCTTCAAACATTGCCCTTAATTACTTAGTAATTAATGCCCTTCCACCCCTCCTAGGTGGAGTACTCCGGAACGACTGTGTGCATGGGTTGAACAATTGTGTCTATGCATAGCCGTGATTGGCTCTACCATGATATTAAGATCAATGCAAACCAATATGTTGTGCAAGAGCTGGGTCTTGAGTATTTAACTCAAGGGTTTCCGATGTCGAGGTTTGCTGCTGATGTCTTCCAAAGAGCAAATCTTGTAGCGTTTGTGCTCTCTGTTTGATTGTACCATCAGGATGCTTTAGCACTCTGATTGCTTGAGCTGTTGGTAGCACTTTAGACTATTGTGGAACTTTTTTCTCTCCATTGGTAATTCGGTCGGCTTGGTGCTGCATGGTGTGGCGGATTCTGTTGAGACTTAACTCGCCACTACTTGATTGGTTTCGCAGTTTGTGGAGAAGATAAGTGCTCTTTTTTCTTCCAAACCCATTTCATGTTAGGCTCCTTGCTCGGAGATACTTTATTCTGTGTTCGACTCCATGGAATCTTCTTTTGTTTCTTCGGTGAGGTTTTAGGCATCCAGATCTGAATTGGTTTATCCTTAAGCTGTGATTTTGGTACCCAAATCTACCTGACTCCTTGCATGCTACATGTAGCATTTGATTGTTGAGGGAATGGAGAAGATTTGCTTCGTGGATTGGTCTGCTGATTGCTTCTTTTCCATTCTTCCTTGCTTGGTGCAATTGGAACAATGAGTTGCCATCCTTTAGGTAATAACTTTAGCTAATTCGTATCCCAATCTGGAACTGCTTTGTATGTACATATCTAGGGAATTCCAAGAATCATCGTCTCATTCATGTGTTCATCTGGTAAGCATACAAACTGATGTGGACATGAACATCCATGTACTACCACGCTCAAGTTGACTACTCCCAATGTTGGAGTTGGATTCTTGTTGCATCCTTTGATTGTCGCTATTCCTGCTGTCAATGCTTGACTTGTTGCCTTTTTGTATGTGGAATAACTGACTGCATTCACTCTAGCTCCTGTGTCTACCAAAGCATTGGTGCTATGATTGTTGAGCTATACTTTGATGTGCAGATCCATTCCATCTAACCAGTCGTCATCTGTTGAAACTGCGTCTTTAGGGAATTCCCATTGTCGATCATCTAGTTCCAAAGTGTTGATGGGAATCGGTATTTGTTGATTCTTGAGAGCATTTTTACGCTTAAGTACCCGGAGTCTAGCTTCCTCTTGGGATTCATCAATAACCTACTGTTGCTTGATCTTCCTTTGTTTGGCTGCATGCATTCTCTCTAGCAATTCATTGGTTAGTGGAAAATTGTATTTCTTTAAACAACATACACTAATCCAATTAGCCATTGGTTCACCATCTAGGGTGGATAATTTTACTGCTTCACTTGGAGATACATCTTCAATGATAAATGGTCCGTTCCCTTTTCTTAAATTTAAGAATGTGTTGCTTAAGGGAATAGACTATAACTAAGTCCCCTTTCTTGAATTTTTTTGTGATTAAGTGGGAATCAAAAAACTATTTTTGTTTCCGCTTTTGTGCATAGATATGAGCTACAGTAGTTAGCCTTTGCTCGTCTAGCTTTTCCAAATCTTCAAGTCTTTTTGACAATTCATGTCTTGTCCACTCAAGATTCTGTGCTACCCTTAATGTCGACAATAGAAATTCTATTGGCAGTATGGCATCAAGACCATAAACAAGGTTGAAGGGTATAGCATTTAGAGCTGTTTTGAATGAAACTCGATAAGCCCATAGAGTAGCATGGAGATTCATTTCCCAGTCTGTCCTTCCTGAACTAACCACTTTGGTCAGTGCCGAGCTAAGAATTTTATTCGTATGCTCAACTTGTCCGTTTGCTTGTGAGTGATAGGGAGCTGATTTGTTATGGATGACCATAAACTCATTAAGCAAATACTCTATTGAGGAAATGAGTTCCCCGATCACTGACAATCTCTATTGGCAGTCCATATCTCATGAATACATACTCATATAAGAATGCAGCAGTGGTTCTGGCATCATTCTTTTGAGTCGCTTTAGCCTCGGACCACTTGGTCAAATAGTCCGTAGCTACAATGATATATTGAGCTTGGGTTCTATAAGCAGGTGGTTGTATCGGTCCAACAAAATCTATACCCTATTTTGCAAAGGCTCTAGCCCCCATTATTGGTCTTAAGGGCATGCTGTCTACTCGTGTTGGCATTTTTGCTCGTTGAAAAGCATCACACCTTCAAACATATTCTTTGGCATCTGCAAAAAGTGTTGGCCACCATATGCCTACCATCAAGATTGCTCTTGTGGTGGTCTCACTAGAAAAGTGACCTCTAGCTAATCCAGCATGTGCTTGTTCTATAATCGGAATATACTCATTTTCATTTGCACAAAGACGCAAATATTGATATTTACCTCTCCGATACAATTGGTTCCCAATAAGATCATAGTCTCTTGCTTCAGTTTCAATTGCTCTTTGACGGAGTTTACTCATATCCTCAGGAAATGTTTGGCTCGATAAATAAGTAACCAGATAATTACTCCACTTAGGAACAAGTGACATTTGAAACAATGTACTTGATGATTAGGTGGTTGTTTTTGACATTGAGGGAAACCTTTTATGAAAGATCTAATATCTCTCCTCATAGTCGGCCAAAATACTCCAAGTCTCAAGGTTTGTTGCATAGTTTGGTCTTCCGCAAAGTGAATTCCTACTATGGTAACATGTTCTTGACTTAGGTATTATTCTTTTTCTTAAGGGTTAATGCATAAAATCAATATCCCATCTCAATTTCTTTTATATAGCCTTCCAGCTAGTAATTGATAAATAGCCGACTGCTCGATTAAATCAATTGTGATAGGAAGTGGTATTTGTGAATCCACTTGAGCTATTGTCATCAATGACACAATGTTTTCCTACCATCTAGATATCATTTCCACGGAGAATAAATAGGAATCTGGTAGATCATCGTCTACCCCTTTAGGTGATTCCCTTGAAACAATCCTTAACAAATAATCTTCTTGTTGATGTGTAGTGCCTTTTTTTTACAACCATAGTGAAATCAAATTCGAGAAGAATGATGAACCATCTCACAATTCGCCATGTGTTTCATGGCTTGTTGATGACCAAATATAACAAAGCTTGGTGGTCCACAAATAACTCAAACTTGTTGGCTAATAGGTAATGTCTATACTTTTTAACGGCATAGATCATTCCTAGTCCTTCTCTTTCGGTGGTGGTGTAATTCTTTTCTGCCATGTTCAATTATCGGCTAGCATAAGAAATAGGAAAGTCAATTTTCCCATCTCCTGGTTGGGCTAGTATACAACCAATAGCAAAGTTTGAAGCATCTCCATGTACGTGGAATACATTATCCCAATCTGGTGCTTTCAATATTGGAGCTGAGGTGAGAGCTTGCTTTAGCTTCATGAAGGAATCTTCACATGCCTTGGTCCATTCAAAGTGCGTAATCAAGCTATACATGGGTTTTGCAATTATAGCATACATGTAGATGAGCCGTCGGTAATATCCACAATGTCCCATGAAGGCTTGTACCCCTTGATTGTTGTTGGTCTAAGAAAATCAACAATGACATGAATCTTCTCAATATCAGTAGCTATGCCATTTTTAGACACTATATGTCCAAGAATTTGCCCTTGTCTTCCCATGAATGTGAACTTTTCAGGATTTAAGAAAATCCTATAAAGTCTACATTTCTCGAATACCTTTTTGAGGTGTTCAAAATGATTAGACCGGATTGACAAATGTACACATAGATCATCCATGTATACTTCTAAGAATTTCCGAAGATACTCTTTGAAAGCATGGTTCATCAATCTCTGAAATGTGACTGGAGCATTAGTTAACCCAAACGGCATAACCCGATAGGCAAATATACCCCATTCTATTGCAAAAGCAATTTTATGCTGATCTTTTGGGTCAACCAAAAGTTGATTGTATCGCAAAAAGCCGTCTAAGAAGCTGTAAGCTTCTTTTCTTGCCACTCGTTCTAACACATGCTCAGTTATCAAAAGAGGAAAGTTGTCTCTAACAGTAGCTGCATTCACCTTTTTGAGATTAACACACACTCATAATTTTCCATTCTTCTTAGGTACTGCCACAATTGGAGACACCCAATCTGTGTGTTCAATTTCGTAAATGAATTTAGCTTCCTTTAGTTTTTCAATCTCTTCTTTGATCTTCCTGGCAAATGTTTTTTTATAAGTGTATGGTCTCTGTCTACTTGGTTTCGCATCATCTCTCATGAGTATAGTATGTTGACAGATTTCTGGATCAAAATCCTTGAGATCCTTGTAAGACCAAGCAAAGATATCCCGATATTCCTTTAACAAGCTCAACAAAAGCTTTTCTTCTTCTTCTGTTAGGTCATTTGCAATGTAAGCAGGTCTAGGCTCTTCTCCTGGTTCATCCAAGTCTACCCTTTTAGCATTTTCAAGCCCTTCATAAGATTCACCTTGTTTTTGTAGTTCCCTAATAGGTTGTTCAATTATGATTTTCCGATCTTGGAGAGTATACTTTTTGTAATGGGATGGAACATGCATTACATCCTTACCATCCTCTTCCGTGGTTTCCATTTCGGTTGTGTATATCTCCTTTAGAGCTTTTTTCAACTCTTGATATTTCTTTTTCTGCTCGACTCTGGTCATGAGTGGTTTTTTATCCTGAGATTTTTCTTGAGTACCCTTCCTTGCTTTTCTCGATTTCTGAGACATTTCTGAGTTTCTGTTTGAAGGATATCTTCCAGTTATTTTGTCCTTGACACAATCATTAGCATCTATTTGCATCAGAAATTGTGTTTTACTGGAGACTGATGGCATAGGTCGTGTTTTCACAATATTGATGTCTCTCTTTTGTCTCTACCATTTTTGTCTTTTTGATTTCTAGTTTGGAAAGTCAAAAAACTTTTCATCCCCTCCCTTTAAGACTAATTGAGCTCTCGTATGCTCTTTTTCTAACCCCGAATCTTCTAAGGTAGCTGAGTGTTCATCTAACTCATCAATTGCATCGTAATAGAGGTTAAAAAAGACTTGTAGAGCTTTCATCAGGTCCTTGGGTTCCTCATCCTTGTTTTCACTGTTAAGGACTGACATCATTTGGATGGGAATTATGTCGTAGCCATCCTCATTGCAAAATTGAGTAGGCATAGACGTATTCACACATACGTCCATTGTCACTAAAATTTGAGTCCACTCGAATGGTTCGAATGTATGCTCTGGAAAGGGTTCAGGTATGTAGGCTTTGTCTGTACAATCCCTTTCTAGGATACATTCCTCTCGTCTTAAGCTTCCATTTTCTGAAGCTCCGCACATCCAAATAGGAGTGTCTTTGTTTAACCAGGAGGGAGTTTAGTTTCAGCCAAAGAGATTGGATCAAACTCTTGGATGGGTGTTTTCAAGACATCTCTATAAGTGTGATCTTTTAGATTGACTCTTGTTATAGATCCCACCTGCTTCAAGTACAGATAGTTGTTTCCCCAATCTTGGATAAGTTGTACCTGTGTATGAAAGGTCTTCCCAATATGATTTCATAGTTGAGTTTTTTCCCAAAGTCTACTATGGCAAAAGTGTGTTGATATTCAATTCCACAGGAGTTGACTATCACTTTTTCAAGTAGCCCTAGTGGTCTCTCAATGTGTCCATCAGCCAACTGTAATTTCATTCACGTTTGTCTAATGGCTGGCTATCCCCAGGATTCCCATATTGCTTTAGTGGCTATGGCTATGCCAGCTCCATATCCAGTATTGCCATGGTTTCAATGTCATTATATTTCACTAGGAGGGTGGTGTTTCCTTCTTCCCCTTCATAATATTCTCCGACCTTGTTCATAGGAACTGATCGAATCTCTTTGTTTTTCATTTCATTTTTCAATTTTTCCAAATTCTTAGAGATTAACCCCGTTATCCCCACCTTCCCCTAGGGTTTTTTGTAAATCATTCCACAAGTATGGCATGAGTTTCAACAGTTCTCCCAAAGTAAGAGTGCATTGGATGGGTGTAGACATGATTGAATGAATGTTGTCTACTTCTAGGGTTTTTTTGGCTCTTTCTACTTGAGTGGTCTTGCAAACAATGTATTCATCTTCGTTATCTCCCAAGTAAGAATGTAATGTTTTTAATGATATTCCTGAAGCTTCCGATCCGCAATCCCCATACAAGAATTGTAAATCCATGTTCATATCAGATGGTAGGTTACAAACTATGCTATTATGAGTGATTATATGAGGAGATGTATATCTTTCTCGTAAGAATACTCCTTCTTCCTCTCAATCTAGTCTCATACCCTGCTATCTCTCACCATCTTCGAAGGTGTATGAGGTCTTGAGTTTGAGATCGTGAGGGAATTGATGTTGTGCTTGATAAGTGTTTTGCTTAGTGCATGAAGTTTCCATCTTCATTGCACTAGCTAGTATTGAAGGAACACTTTTGCATACGGAATATGATTTATGCAAGGTTAGGGTGTAACCTGGGGTTTTGGCACGGTCCGTACGCAATGGTATGTCCATTTGAGCTGATTTTGACCTCTTAAATTTTTGTAGCAGCAACAAGTTTCTGCTGAGTTTTTGGGTCAAAAACAGTGTTTTTGGCATATCTTGCACACTCGGACTCAGATCTATATGACCTAGGGGTCTACCCCAAGGTTTGTCGACGTTCCGGACGCAATGGTGATATCAAAATTTTTAAATTCTGATCTCTGAATTTTCTACAGCAACCTACGTTCTTTTTAAGACACAAAAGATTTGATAGTTAAGGGCTTGTATACTGCAAATCATTGTGTAGATTGCGTCTGTGAATATGTACGTCACATTGTGGAGTCCATTGGGTGCTGATTTAACTTGGAATTGTGTATACAAGTGTTTATTTGGGATGTGGTTCTTGGACTAAGACACATCCGTATGCAGTTTCTCGGCACATGGTTTTGTGTTGATGCGTGTTCTATGTGGGAACAGATGTGGAGATGTGGAGCCAACATAGCTAAGTATTTTGGATCCATGGTTGATGATCACAGTTGAGCACTTGTTTATGCGCATCCATTAACGCTTCTTTATGCAAATAGGTTGATAGGTTTTGTCAATATTCCGTTGTGACTGGTACTTCGACTAGAGCGTGCTTGCTCTTTGTATGACTTTTGTGAGGTGATTTCGGACGACTACATTCCTGGATTTGGCCATTTGGGCATTTTGTGTTGTCTCCATTTGTGGTTTACTGTTGATTTTTTGCTCCAGTTACAAGGGAGACTCTGCCAAAATTTTGTCAAATTTGTTTGCCTATTGTAGAGACTTGTGAGATTAATAGTTTGCTCACTTTGTCTGCTTGAGATAGTGGTTTGCTCTCAGGTGGGAGAGTTTTGTGATCTCGAGCATTGTTTGCCATTGTTTGGCATAGCCATGAGGTGATTTTTGTTCACGGCTACTGACATGTTGGTATTGTGGCCACAAGGGGCATATTAGGCAATGTTGCTTCAGGCGTATGAGGCAGCGGAAGAGGCAGATGCATGGTGCTACTATGAGGACAGATGCTAGAGAGTATGCATGTGATGAGCATTTCACTTTTGAGTCTAGGTTGCCTTCAGTCTATTTTAGGTCTTGGGATACCACCTTGTCTACGCCTTTTCTACTAGATGAGCATGCAGTTTTTCACGTGACACCACGTCGTGATTTGTTTTTCTCTTTCTCTAGTGGGAGACTTGGTTGTGTGCAGTTTGTTGATGGTTCAGCATATGACATAGAGGGTGCTGGAGATGTATGCATGTCTTTACCTAGCGGTGCATTGCTTCTGCTACAAGATGTATATTATGTACCAGGACTCAGTCAGAGTCTCATTTCAGTGCGTCACTTGGAGAGTAGTGGATATTGTGTACTACTTGGAGAGCAGTCATTTCAGATGCATAGGGGATCACTGGTGATAGCCAGAGGTGCTAGGAGTGGTCTAGTATACCCTTTGCATATTTCTGACACACAAGGCAGTGTAGTCTCTATGTATTTGCAGCCATGTTTGGAGCGAGAAACGAGGAGTGTCTCTTTTGCGAATGTGCTGCATGGAGAGCAGGTTGTGCATTTGCCTTGTGGTGATGTTCACGCAGATTGTGGTATCTCTGGGAATGCACAGCTTTGTTAGTCATCAGTTGAGGTGACATCAATTGAGCCAAAGATCGATGCATTGTTCTATGATGCGTCTAATACGTTTGAGGGCAACAGTGTCCTTCAGACAGCTGCGTGTGATTGTAGTGGTGCTGATTTTTTGGTTTTGCAATCATTCTCAGCAAATATTCCTTTTCCAGAGGATGCTGACATGGTGATGCATAGTTAGGTCGTTCCTGATGAGGATGCATATGACACTGAGGTTGCTGACAGGGATAGGTTGGCACACATAGTGCATGTTTCATCGGCTTTTGGGTCTCTCATGTCTAGCCTTTTGGTTTCGAGACCTGATCTTGCTTATGCGGTTGGTGCATTTGCAGTGGGAGTTGTCAGTCGTGCGATGACTGACACTGGCATTGTGCATTGTGAAGCCATGCATGTCATCACTCAATACCTGCATCATAATTGTCATCGTAGCTCTAGCCCTAGTTGTATGCATGTTGCATGTACACTAGAGCATGTATGGAGTGAGCCAGTGGGCATAGGTTGAGAGTCGTCTTCTCTCATTTCTTTTATATACTAGTTGTAGGCTAGTCTTCTTGCCACTTATCGGCACACAACCTTTAGTGGGAGAATGTTAGGTAAAGGTGGTGTGTCTCACCGTGCTTTGCCCATGTCCGCCGGCCAGTGTCCGATTGCCCACATTTATCTCCTTATTCTTTATACATACAAATAAGGAGCTCTCACTCACACACTCTCACATGGTGCTCACAGAGTGAGATTTGGGAGCTCCACCCCACATCCTATGTCGTGCTCTCTCTCTCTCTCTCTCTCTCTCTCTCTCTCTCTCTCTCTCTCTCTCTCTCTCTCTCTCTCTCTCTCTTTCTCCTTTGCACTGCTTGCACACACGCACCACATCCGCGCACTCACACACATCTCCTTCTCAAAGGAGAACTCAAGAGCCTCCATCAAAGGAACGAGAAAGGTCTTCCACCACCTCAACGGAGATGTCTACACAAAGACGGCAGGCTAAACGCTCTCCATCTCCTCCAAAACTGAGAAGACCATCACATACTTCTCCACACCATACTTCAAAGAGGGATGACAAAAAGCAAGAGAAGAAAAAGGCGAGAAAGAGGACACCCTCTTCTCCATCTTCTTCATCCTCTTCCTCTTATGAAAGTGATGGTGAAGACAACAAAGGTCAAGGCAAGAAAGAGGTCACCCTCTTCCCCATCTTCCTCAAATTCTTCACCTTCTGAAGAAAGTGATGGTGCAGCCTTTGAACCATAAAAAATAAGAGGCCATAGGAATTTCTATGCCGCGTGGAAGAGGTCATCCAAGCTCAAGAAATTCAAAGAGGGAGGAAAGAGCATCTCTTTCCTTACCTATGATGGCACTTTTGGTGCCACGGACAAAGTCTTGGCCTTTATCCAACAATTCAATGCGGTGTTTGGAGATGAGGGCTTCACAGAGTCCTCTAAGCTACACCATGTAGCTATGCACTTTCAAAAGTCTGCCAGACAATGGTGGTCTAGCCTACGAGCCAACGGTGAAGCTCCACAAACATGGAAAGCTTTAAGATCTTCCATTATGAAGCAGTTTTTGGCCACCGATGCCAAAGAAAAAGTACTCACCGAATGGCAAAGCTTAAAGCTCTCTCCTTACAAATCCATTCACAAATATGTAGACAATTTTTGGGACCTACAACTCAAAGTCACTGTCTTCAAAAAGTTGGATTTTGGAGAGCAAAAGCAACAATTTTGTGCGGCCTTAACGTAAGAAATGGCAGAGTATGTCAACTCCCAAAGGCCACGCACCATATTGGCGGTTATACACCATACTATGGTGGCCTCTTGAATCAATTTCTAAATGGGGGCTAAAAGAAATTCTAAGCCCACGGAAAACAAGGGTTCCAATGAGCCTAACGGGAAGGACAATGTCCGAAAGTCTCCTAAGGGCAACCCCAACAAAGATAAAGAGAAGGGAGTTTATAAAGGAAAAAATAAACTCTTTCCTAAAGAGCTTGTCGCAAGGATAACCGTTGTTTCAAGTGCGGCGAGCAAGGGCATGTGTACTGCGCTTGTCCCCAAAAGAACACACGCCATGAACCTCCCAGAGCTACCTTGGTCAAAATCCAAGAGGAGGAAATTCACCTGAAAGGATCTCCTCTATGCCATGCTTGGGAAAAGGTAAGAGAACATGATGCTTTTATTATCTTTGACCCTGGTTCTACTCATAATTTCAAAGTTGGCCAGCAAGCTAGTCATACAAGCCTACGAGATGGGAGATGTCCTACCTGCAGACGATGCTTTCAAGGGGCAAGAAGCTTCAGTCACTCCCTTAATCAGGAAATTGAGGCTCCATGTCCAAAGCTATGTGGACAAAGAGGACTTCTTTATCTCCCCTCTCAAGCATGAGGATGTAATCCTAGGGTCACCATGGTTTGATCGCATGGATGCCAATGTTAAATTCCCTGAAAGGAGAATCTTTTTAAGTTCAGGAAAAAAGATATGTATATAGATGCTAAGGAAATGGGTAACACTATACCCAGTGTACATACACAAGCTTTCAACAAGTCAATAAAGAGTTCTATTTCCGTGTACATGATTCTTGTTAAAGATTCTCAAAATGAACCTAATGTTTTATCAAAAGAAAATATACACAATCAAAAGGAATTAGAGTTATCCAATTTTCTCAAGGGGTTTGACGATGTCTTTATTGTGAAAGACGACATCCCTTGTGAGCTACCTCCTAAACAACATAATGATGACCATGCAATTGAACTTCTTCCAGGAAGTTCATCGCCTAACAAACCTCCTTATAGAGTTTCTCAAGCTCAACAAGAGGAGATTATGTGGCAAGTGCATGAGCTAGTTGAGAAGGGTATGGTTAGGCCTAGATCATCTCCATTTTGTTCTCTTGTGCTACTAGTGCAAAAGAAAGACGGCAAATATCGTATGTGTGTCAACTATAGGGCACTAAATAGGATCACATCAAAAATAGGTTTCCTGTTCCACGAGTAGAAGACCTATTTGATAAGCTACAAGGGTCCACCTACTTTGGTAGGATTGACCTAAAAAGTGGTTATCATCAAATAAGAATAGTTGATCAAGACATTGTAAAGACCGCATTTTGCACTACGTTTGGTCTTTACGAACACATTGTCATGCCTTTTGGCTTGACCAATGCACCACCCACATTCAACCACTTGATAGAGAAGCTATTCAGGCCTCACCGAACCTTTGATGGAGTGTTCTTTGTGATATAATCATCTACTCTAATTCATTAGACGAACACAAGCAACACCTCCCGATCACATTATCTCTCAAGATGGCATCCAAATGGATCCATCAAAGCTAGAGGTAATAAATGGATGTCATAAACCAAGGAATCTTCATGCGTTAAGAAGCTTTATAGGTATGTGCGCATACTATAGACGCTTCATAGAAAAGTTCTCACTAATAGCAGGACCATTACATGACCTAACAAAGAAAAACGTTAGGTACACATGGTCTGCCAAGGAGAACAATGCTTTCGAAAATCTTATCCCTCAACCTGTGCTTACACTACTGGATCTCTCAAAGCCATTTGAGGTCCAATGTGATGATTGTGGTGATTGCCTTGGAGCTGTTTTGCTTCAAGAAGGGCACGCTATAGGCTATGAAAGTCAAAGGCTCGACCCTGTTGAACATGCTCTAGGCATATATGAAAAGGAACTCCTTGTAGTTCTACATGCCTTAGACTCATGGAAGCACTATTTATTGGGGACTCCTTTCATTCTGGAACGGATCACCAAAGTCTTAAGTACTTCATGATGTAGACCAAGCTCTCAGACAAACAAATGAGGTGGGCAAACTTTCTTCCGCAATTTCATTTTCATATTGCTCACATTGCTGGAAAACCTAATCAAGTAGCCGATGCACTCTCAAGACGGCAGATAGTGAATGCGGTTTCCATAGCAACTCACAATGATCTATCTTCTCTGATAGATGAGTATGCTATTGATCCCAATTTTAGAGATGTGATTTCAGCCCTTGCACCAGGGAAGAAAGAGGAACCATTTACTTTACAAGATGGTTATCTTCTCTAGGGAAATAGACTATGCGTTACTAGCTCACTACGTGAGAAAGTAATGTATGAATCTCATGCTCCTTCTCATGCAGGGCATAGAGGGATTCATTCTACCCTAAAGGGGATTGAAACATATTTCTACTGGCCTACCATGAAAGAAAACATACAAGAGTATGTGTCTAGATGTGTGGTATGCCAAAAGACAAAGTTTGATAGAGGGAAGCAACCTGGATTGCTTCAACCTTTGCCAATCCCTAATTCACCATGTGAGAGCATATCCATGGATTTTATCTTTGAATTGCCTAAGTCTACCCATGGGAATACAGGAATATGGACGATAGTAGACAGGTTCAGTAAACAAGCTCATTTTATACCTGTCAAACAGATTATCAAAGCCCATCAAACGGCAACCCTCTTCATTTCACAAATCTTCAAGTACCATGGCTTGTCAATGTCCATAGTGTGGGATAGAGATCCTAGAATGACCAGCAATTTTTGAAAGGGTCTCTTTGAGAATTTAGGAACAAGGCTAAACTTCTCTTCGGCCTATCACTCGCAAATAGATGGCAAAAGTGAAATAGCTAACCTAACAGTTCTTGATCTACTAAAAGCCTATGTAAAGGAAGTAGATCAAATATCCCAATGGGAGAAGTACTTACCCTTAGTGGAGTATGCCTACAATAACACTGTACATACTTCCACGGGAAAAGCACCTTTTGAGGTAATTAAGGGAAGATCAAAAAGTCCCTTGCTACTTAAGGTACACGGGAAGATCTTTGCAGGCAGATGAGTATAGCCGAGACCTACAAGAATCTTTCCAAAAGATTAAGGATGCTATCTCTATCTCACAACAAAGGCAAAAGGCTGCTACTAACAAGCACAAAAGAGCCCAAGCCTTTAAAGAAAATTATTGGGTCTTACTCAAATTTCCCAAGGCTCGATTAAGGCACACGACGGGCAAGAATCCTACGGGACACCAAAAGTACTATGCTAAGTTAGCAAAAAGCTACTATGGTCCCTTCCAAATTCTTAGGCCAATCAATGAGATGGCCTATCAGCTCAAGTTTCCCAGTCATTGGCTCACACACAATGCTTTCCATGTGAGCCTATTAAATCCTTACAAAGGAGAGCCACCTCAAGAACCAACTATTGAAGACCCACCGGAGATCGAGGACCAAGAAGAGGTACTGTAGCCAAAGTCCATTCTCCGACATGAAGACAAGGTACTAAGAGGCGGTAAGACTATCCAATGATATCTTATTAAGTTTAAGAATTATCCTTTTGAAGATGCTAGATGGATGCAAGGCATACAATTAAAGGATAATTTAAACCTTGTCAATGCTTACAATGCTTCCTTAGAGTAAGCAAATGTACAAATGCTTAAAATGAACAAAGTTTTTGTCTTATAAGACTCTTTTTCTTTATTGTGCACAAAAATGAAGTAGTATGCATGCTTTGATCAAGTTTGCGGAGACGATGTCTCCCAAACACCGAGTAGAGCTTGTCACTCTACTATGGAAGACTGATAAAACTAATGTGCTGCGGCAGCTTAGGGTCTCAAGCGCCAACTAGTCATCCATTCTGGAACAATGTTGTAGGGTAACATAGGGATCCTCTACCCGCTACAAAAAAGACTAATGAATATGCTTTATCTTCTCTACCCCATAGGCGAGGAAGACTATGATTCGAAGAGAGAGGTAATGTCATAATAATCAATATCTAATTCTCCTAAATTATTTTCTCATGTTAAACTAATCATTTTGAATATGGGGAAGTGCCAGGGGAGAAAAATCTAGAATATTGGTTAAGCTAGCAAACCGGCCACAGTAGGGATCCAAAGGAGGGAAAATAGGGATCCAAACGGGGGGCCATTTGCAAAAGATCTACGTGCAACAATGGGATCAAAAGACCCTGAGGTTCAGCCCATTAAGACTTCCAAAATGCTAAGGTTCCAAAATTCAAAGGTTGTGTGCAAAGGTCAAACATTAGGGGAATTGGATGCTTTGAGTGTGTCCCAAAAAGTCTTTGTCAAGCCCTACATAGGAGGGGGGGCGAGCCCAAGAAGTAGGGAATGAGAGAGAAACATCCAGACACACTAACAAGCTTCATTTGTACACAAGGGGAAAGAGGGACACATGTCAGCTCCCTAGGCCAGATGCCCACAAGGTGTACTCAAATCCTATTGGATGGCCATGGAGGTGGACCAATGAGAATTAGGCTAGAGTAAATCTACTTTAATTAATTTAAAAACACTTAATAAAAGAACCAATAAGAATTGAGCTCTCTAGAAGACTATTGGCCAGTCTCCCAAGGGGATCAATGAGCATTCAACAACCCAATGGCTTGCCTGATTCCTATTGGCCAGGAGGAAAAGGGGTCCAATGAGTTTTAGTTTCATTTGTTAATTACCTAAAGCTCTCACAAAAGGGTAAAGGGGCACACATGTCATAAGGCTATCATTTATGCTGCTTAATTTCCATTGGCTAGGCTTGGGGAGGTCCAATAGGGCTGTAGCATGAGCATTTAGCAAGGGGGGTCAACCAAGAGAGAGAGGGGGATGATTTTTGCAAGGCATTATCACTCACACGCTTAAAAAATCTCATGTGTGAAGCAAATAAGACTCTCTCTCCTCTTCTCAAGCTCTAATGGAAAGCTTACCACCTATTGCAAGCTTGTGAGAAGGGATGCTACACCAACAACTCTTGGCTTGTGATGCAAATCCAACCAAGAGCCAAGCTTCAATACATGCTCATCTCCTCTACCATGCTAATTACTAAGCTAAGCTATGCTATTATGAATGATTATGTGAGGAGATGTACATCTTTCTCGTATGAATACTCCTTCTTCCTCTCAATTTACTCTCATACCCCGCTAGCTCTCACCATCTTCGAAGGTGTGTGAGGTCTTGAGTCTGAGACCATGAGGGAATTGATGTTGTGTTTGATAAGTGTTTGCTTAGTGCATGAAGTTTCCATCTTCATTGCACTAGCTAGTATTGAAGGAACACAAAGAATTGTATTGTAAAATGTCTCTCTTGATGGGAGAATCCATAATACAAAGCCTTTTGGAGGGGGGACCGGATCCATGAAAATCCGGTCCTAAACTGTTGTCAATTGCTTAATTTCTCTCTCTTTTGAAGTATTGTTCATGCTATCTAACTAGGTGTTATGATTTTTGTTGCTCTCTTCACCCAAGCACTCTTGTTATTCTCATTAGGAAGCTATTCTAATGAAATGCTAACTATGTTCATGCTATTTTCCGCTACACACAAGTTACTAGACCATTAAATGTTACAAATTTTGTAAAGTTATTATTAAGTTTTTGTATAAGAAATACACAGCATGAGATTACAATGCTCTCCTCTCTCCTTCTCTTGATTCTATCTCCTTTGTTGGTTGTCACATTGCACTACTGTCTGTTGCGTTGCAATCACTGGTAAGAGACATACGCATTGACATAAACATATTATGATAAATCATAGCATTTGACGTCACCGACCCATGGTGTAATTTCATCATATGCAAGAATTTAATCTAGGAAATCACAAAGTAAGTATAGGTGGGGTATTGTGGTATCATTGCTAAGCATTTAGATGCATTCGGGGTTAAGAACAACTAGGTCAAAATCTCACTACTGTTAATAATCTCATTTTTTGCCACTCATTAAAAGTGAGATTTGAGACCATAAGCATGCATTCTTAGGTCTTATATACTTGTCCTAGAAGTTTCAGAGCATTTGGATGTCTTTTGATGCTGTAACTATCATGGTTTGCTTGTCAATTAACGACTAGCTTTTGATGACTTAGGTCATTTGAGTGTAGCTTGTATTAGATGCGAGTTGTCTGTTGTTTTCCAATAGATTGCAACCCTCTTATAGCCTCCATGCACTAGTCAAGTCAGCTTCATCCCATGGATCGACAATTATGTTCATGGTTCTCGCTATGTCTGCAAAGATAAGAGTGAGGTTAGGAAACGCATCCACATTTGGCGCCGCTGCCGGGGACAAGTAGACCTAAACTAGGAAAAACAAGAGCGGCTAGTGTAGTTTTCCTCTAACTTTGTCTAGGATCACCTAGAAACTTTCTCTTTAAAATCATATAGCTTAAGAGTGTTGTCTTTTGATGCGTAGAGGTAGCATGGGAATAGATTGTACGTGCTATGTACCTTGTAGGATTGTAGGATTAGGTTGGGATTTTGGAAATGATTTGATGGACAAGACAAGTCTTAAGATCAATGCTTAGGAAACCATAAAAATAAGAAAATAAGTGTTTGTGGACACTTTCCACAACCCAATTGTAGCAGAACCTAGGAGTAGGTTAAGTAGAATCCAAGGTGCAATCTCAAATCATTGCTCACTCCAAAAGAATCATCTGTGAGTTGTTTATGTGAAGATACAAAATTTCCGGTCTATGGATTGAAACAACATCAAAAAACTGCCAACCACCGGATGGAGATTATGCTCATAAAAGTTGTATGAACCAATATGTAAGCATAAGGATGCATTTGAGGTACATTTTCAAGAGTTGACAAAAACTCAGATTATTTATATTTTCTTAAGAATTTAGGCCAAATTAATTTTTGACTTGACTCTCTAGCTTAAAATATGTCAGAAAAAGATTGACTATTGAAAAATTTACAAAAATTGTTCATTTTAGGCCAAAAGTAAATAATCGTGTGATTATTTACATTTGGCTCAAATTGATCAAGGTTGATACCAGAGGCTCTATGCACGTTTATAAACATCTTTTATCAAGGTTCATAGAGTTTGGATCACAAAACAGACCAAAAACTTGGAAAAAAATGAAACTATATCTACTTAGTTTAAAGTGTTTAACATATAAATAATATAAGTTTACATTTGCTTAGTTTAAAGTGTTTAACATGTGTGTATACTCAAATGATAAAAAAAAAAGCTAAAATTTGACTATTGTAAATAATCACAGTTATTTACTTTTGTCCAATTTTCAAGCAGTTTTGGCCAACCAAGCATACTATAGGTTCTGTCATGTTGTACTGAACACTCATATCAAATTTGGTGAAATTTGGATCTTTAAAGTGAAAATTGTCGCCAATTTTGTAAAGAAAATATGCGGACACTAGACTCTTGTGACAAAATTGAGTAGGGTTTATCCAAACTTTGTGAAAATTTTCTAGGGAGCTTAACTTTGTGAAAATTTTTGTATCACCATCCTGGAAAAAAAAATGAAAAAAAAACCCAAAAGTAAATAATCGTGATTATTTACATATGTCCCAGATTTGAGAGTTTTTACAAAATTGAGTATACCACAGGGTCAAGCTTATCAACTAGAATACTCATATCAAATTTGGTGAAATTTGCATCACAAAAAGAGACTTAATTCAGATTCTTAAAAACTGAGTCTGTGGACACTGAACAGCTGATAACTTGGACAAATCTCGTTGAAACTCGATGAATCTTGTCCAGATACTACAACAAGGTGTTTATGTGGAAAAACAAACCTAAAAAGGGAGAAAACTAAGAAAAGTAAATAATTTAATTATTTACTTTTAAGCCACAGATACAAGATTTTGGACTTTTGAGATTGTACAATGTTAGAGAAACATAATACAAGGTCACTGGTCAAGTTTGGGTTCCATCAGATCCAAATTATACATTTTAACTCAGTTTTCAAGTTGCAGATTAGTCCTTTAGCTCTTTGCAAGGGTAGAATGTGGAAGTCCTTTTGCTGACTCACTTAGCTCAGATTGAAGTGATATACACAAACCAATCACAATAGATAGAAAAAATTGTACAATCTTTGAGAGAAAACAACTAACTTGGTTAAAACGGACACATGAACCATGTTGCAGGCAAAGAATTGGGAGCTTGATAGGAGTGGAATTCAAGTCAAGTGGAAAAACGGATAACAATCCATTCCGCTGGTAAGTACTCTATCCACAGCTTAACAAGTCTATATAAACCTTAGATCTAGTAGTACACTAGCAAATCAAGGCATACTTGGAGAGACCACTAGTAGGGTATCCACACCGAAGAGAGTGTGAATCAAGGTGATCAATTGGGCACTATCTTTGAAGATGTCCCAGAGACTTATTATGACTCAACATTTGAAATGTCTACCTATTCGACTCAGTCAAGAACTAGAACGACAATGTGGTATAAGCACATACTCACCTTTTATAAGACTAACGTCCATGGAGCTCAGTTTTAACTGGATCCTAATGAAGAGTATGTCATTCACATTGATGACCACCATGACATAGAGTTTGAAGAGGAAATAAGAGCAAACAAACAAGGAAAAAAGTATATGGATAAAAATGGGACTCAATATGTAAAAGTTGAAAATCCTGATGTGATAGACAAATGGGGGTCATAAGTGAATACCATAATTTTGGATATGGAAGCAAAAGAAGGTCCATCGACTTTCGAGTTCAAGGGATACGATCAAGTTGATCTAAAACCTTTGAAACGGCTTAGCACTGATAATCCTAGGATTGGAGTCTATTGCTGGGAGGATAGGAATGTCAAGGATCTTTTATGGGATCTCTTATGGATCTCTCATGCCAAGCTAGGGAAGTTAACACCCATGAAGATCATCTATTTCTTCAAGATCAAGGACAAGGGTCCAACAAATCTACCATCTTAACTATCTAGGGATTGTTATAACAATAACTTTGTTATGGTGAGTCCTAAGAAGGTAGAAGAGACCAGATACCAAGGATACTCTATAAGAGATTGGATATTGGGGCAAGGACCTGATCCTCTTCTAGGAGAGGAACTCCGCAATAAATATTTTGGGAGCAATGTTAAAAAACCTGAACCTACCTCATCACAGAGAAAAACGAGTGACATTAGAGCCAGTGCAGGGCTACATGAGTCACTATTTTCAGCAGATTGGTTTGAAGGACTCTAGATAGAACCAACTGCTATAAGAGTTTGAGCTGAGCCGAACAGACGTGTCAGACCATCTGATTTTCAAAAATGGGTCAAAAAATACAATGGATATGAGGATCCATATGACCACTTAGATAGCTTCAATCAAGTGCTAAGAGCAAAATGCATGTTTGATTTCCACACTCAATTTGAGGAATTTGGAATGACTTTAGAAGGAAAAGCTTTGACATGGTTCCAAAACATTCCACCAAGGGAAATCATGGATTTAAATACATTAGCTCAGGGATTTGTAGTTGCATGTTCCAAAACTAGGATCAAACATAACACGGTATCTCAAATCTATAGCTTCAACCATAAACAAAGTGAGTCTGTTAGGGTTGTGCAACTAGGATGAAGCAATACATTACAAGATGCCCATAATTAAAAATACCATCAGAAAAAATATTAGTGTCATTTTTTTTAGAAGAATTGCTCGATAAGGAGCTTCATGCTATACTATATAGCAAGAAGCATACGACCTTAGAAGAGTGTGTATCAAATGCTATTGAATTGGGAGACAATTGTGATATTTTCAATGAAGGAGATGTCCCTAAGGAACTTCATGCTATACTATATAGCAAGAAGCATACGACCCTAGAAGAGTGTGTATCAAATGCTATTGACTTGGGAGACAATTGTGATATTTTCAATAAAGGAGATGTCCCTAAGGATACTCACAGTGAGAAAAGAGCATCCATAAAACTAGCACAAGTGGGATAGCTGTTGTAGCACCACTTACAGCCATAGAAGACATGCTCAAAAGGATGAACAAAATGATGAATAATTTGCAAGGATCTCCTATGAGAGGGCCTAGGCAAGGAATATCTCAACAGGGACAACCAATTAGGCCGCAAAAATAGTGTTCTATATAGGGTAAATGGACAAACCATGAGACCAATGAGTTCTATTACCAACCCACGTATGATAGAAATGTTCAATATGCACCTATGAGACCACAAGGACAACCCATGTGCAGATATTAGCCTAATATGGCCCTAACACAAAAACCATCGATGGGTATGGAAAGACCACAATCAGTGTTGGGTCAACAACCTCCATTTTGTGGACATAATGTAGCGCCTGTAAAGTACATGCATTCAAAAGGATTTATAGATGAACAAGCACTAGTGCATGCTACACCTTATGTTGAGCCTAGTCCATCTATAGTAATGGTAGAAGGAGAGTGGTATAATTCACATCCACCTTCAATGGAAGAGCCTGTGACTTATGCTACACCAGAGCTTACACCGATGTACTTTGTAGCTAATCAAGGTGTTAGATCTCTAATGGTAAGACCCATGATTAAGACAAAGACGAGAAACTACCATAATTGTAGTATAGATGATCATTGGAAAAATGAATGCCCAGAAGCTGACAAGAACATTAAGCCAGTTGAAGCTTTTTGTACACAATGTTGCAAGAAGGGTGGACACTTCCCTGAAGAATGTCCAACATATCCATTAAACAAAGGAAAAGCAGTGGTGAATGTAGTCCAAGTGATACCTAGTAGCTCTTTGGAAAGTGAACCTACCATTCAAGGTGATCACTAGAGCCTAAGCTAAGAAAAAGAAACATAACTCCTCTGACAAATCAGAGAATACTAAAAAGACCAAGAAAAGAAGACGTCAAAAATATATGAGATGAGAAAACAAAAACAAAAGGAGGAAATTGAGGAAAAAGCCAAAAAGTTATCCCAAGAAAAAGTAAAAGAAACTGAGATTGAAATCAAGGAAACCACAAAAAAATCTGGAGGATCAATTTTGGTAGACAAAATTTTTGAGCCAATCAATGCAGCCTTGGAAGCAACTAAGCTTGAAGCTTATCAAAATTTGGTAAGAATTACTAAAGAAATTCTAGAAAAACAATAACCCAAGTTTATGAGTATAGCAAAACCTAAGGAGCTTGTGGTAGAAACCAATAAAGAGAAATCCAAAGTGGTGGTAGAACCCCACCCTGAAACTAAAGAGCCAAAACCCATAGTGCTTGACAATGAGGATGCTTTAGATGGAATTTCGTTTGTAGAGGAAGACGGGCTAGGACATTTATGGAAAAAAGCGAGAGAGATTAATGATGGGAGCATCACTTTGAAATCAGCTCCTATAGAGGAAGTCTGGTTAGACAATTTACCTCCTGATTTGGACATGGATATACAATCCTTATATGGGGATTGCGGTTTTGAAGCATGAGAACTATCTAAGCCATTGACTCTAAAAACACTACGCTCTTACTTAAGAGACAACAAAGATGAGTCAATTGTGTGCAAAACCACTCAGGTAAAAAGAGCAGAATAGACCCTGAAGGTAGAGAACATCCATTCAATCATGTCAACACGTAACAATTCAATGAACTCATACCTTGGGATAATTTTAAAAATAAAATCATATTTATGGAATGATTTATAAAAAACTCTAGAGAAGGTGGGGATAACAGGGCTAATCGCAAAAAATTTGGGTAAATTGAAACATGAATTGGAGAACAAGGATATTATATCCGTCCCTATGAACAAAGTCGGAGAATACTACGAGGGGGAAGAAGGAAATACAACCCTTTTGGTGAGATATAATGAGGTAGAAACCATGGCAATACTAGACAGTGGGGTTGACATAGCCATAGCCACAAAGCAGTATGGGAATCATGGGGAAAACTAGCCATTAGACAAACTCAAGTGAAATTACAATTGGCAAATGGACACATAGAAAACCCCTATGACTACTTGAAAAAGTGATAGCTAGTTCCTGTGGAATATATTATCA
Source organism: Adiantum capillus-veneris (assembly GCF_014529385.1). Classification (NCBI taxonomy): domain Eukaryota; kingdom Viridiplantae; phylum Streptophyta; class Polypodiopsida; order Polypodiales; family Pteridaceae; genus Adiantum; species Adiantum capillus-veneris. The sequence goes on along the minus strand of NC_140948.1, from coordinate 10,527,255 downwards.
ACATAATTTTGCGATAGTGGACTTTGGAAAGAAATTTAATTATGAAATCATCTTGGGAAGACCATTAATGTTAGGTTTGATGATGGCTATGGAGGGTGGCATCTGAGGAGAACGCCATGCCGAGCATAAGTGCAGAGAACAAGTGCAGAGAGTATATAACAAAAACAAAATGCCTTACAATATATATAACTTTTGCTCTCTGTCATGAAAAACTCCACTAAACTGCCCTTACCTGCATGTTATAGGGCATGTTCCCATGTATACAACGGACTTGAACCTAACATTCCTCCCCTCAAGCCCAAACTAGACAGAGCACTCTCATGATACCTCGAGTTTTTGGTGTACTCGTGTCAACCGTGAGTTTTAGGTTCTCTCACAACAACAAGGGATTTTTGGTGTATCCATAACTTGGTGCTATGATAGTAAACCCCCCCTTGAAGAGATAGGGTGTAGGTCAAAAAATTAGCTATTAGTGAGTGGAGTTTTTGGCTCACTGCCAAACCTTGGATTTAAGGTGTACCCAGTAACTTCATGAGAAGCGGGACAATATAGAACTTGAACAATAAAACTGATATTTTGGAAGGTCTTACCACTCATGTGCGGCAGTGTATATAACCCGTACAAGTTTTTATCATGGCAATATTTGACATCTGATGAGAGAAGACAAGGCTTTTGGCAGAAAGTATATGATTGTGGTGACAAGAAATAGAAAATAACAAATCTATGACATTGGACATTAAACCAAAAACTCTTTGAAATTTGTGCTAATTTACCAGGTTGTAGCAAATTTTTGATTGGGTTGAAATTGCTTGGCATTCTGCTATAAGCCTTGATGAGCTTGGACAAAATATCCACCATCTCGCTTTTGACTTGATGAAGCTATTGATAGATTTTGAGATCGCCTTTGAACGTGGTAGTCTTAGTGCCTCTTTTCTTGTGGATAAAGCTGGATTTAGCAAAAATACCAGGAAGAAAATCATATAAATGGCACGAATAAGCCCAAGCCGAACTCCAAAAAAAAAAGCAATACTAGAGAGAGAGAGTGTGTGAGCTTCTGTGAATGCACCAGGTCAAGATTGCCAAGAATAGTATTTTCCATCATGTAATTTTTCACCAAGGAGCATGCCAAGAACAAATTGTACTAGCAAAAATAAGCCTGGTACAGGGTAGTGCCAGAAACCAACTGTGTTCCATATGTTTGTGTCCTTCTCAAGTGCATCATGTAGTACTGTAAAAGGTGCATTGAAAGTGTAGGTACAGATAGCCCAAAATAGTGTGAATAGCAGTAAAACTATTGTCATTCGTCAAAGGACAAGAATTGATGGGAATAAATAAAGAATGATTCCCACATACACAAGGATGAAGAATGCGCTGATGCTAGCATACTTAAAGCTCCATAATGATAGAAGGAAAAGGCATATTGGAAACCCATACACACAATGATTTATCAAAATGATATGCATAATTTTGGTGCTTGGAAGTGTTCTGGTCCAAGAAACTGATGACCTTTTCCTTATAGCATGCGTTAGCTTAGAAGAGGCCAAAAGTCTCTCCTTGATACCATTTTCGTCATCAACTAATCTTGGGATAGTGACTGAACCATTGTATGTCTGAGGTAACAAATATTTGTAATGAAAAACATGCCCATATTCCTCTTGAACCTCAAAAATAGACATCGATAGCAATATATATAAGGACAGTAGCAAGATGCTATGTGTGATCTCAAGCCAACCACACTCTCCTTGCAAAAACCGAAATAGATGGCTGAGCGTCTTGTGCATCTTGAGAAGCTCGCTGAGCGTTCTACACGTCTTGAGAAGTACCACCGTCTGTAGCTCTGATACCAGGTTGGATGACGGCTATGCAGGGTGGTGTCTGAGGAGAAGTGCCATGGAAGGAATAAGTGTAGAGAATGAGTGCAAAGAGGAAGAGAGAAGAACGACACACTTTACTAATTTCTGCTTTTATATATATAAAAAAAAGGCCTTACAATATATACAACTTTTTCTCTCTGTCATGCAAAACTCCACTAAATTGCCCTTGGTTTGAACCTAATAATTCATGCGTCAAGTGCAGCTCATTCAAGATTAGAAAAACAATTACATGTACTTGAAGCAAGTGGGATCAATCACAAGGGTTAATTTGAAAGATCACACTTATAGAGACGTAATTAAAACGCCCATTCAAGAATTTGACTTAGTATCTTTAGCCAAATCAAAGCTTCCATCTTGGTTAAACAAAGGCACACCTATTTGGATGTGTGGAGCCTCACAAAATGGGAGTTTAAAATAAGAAGAATGTATCTTAGAAAGGGATTGCACAGATGAAGCATATATACATGAACCCTTCTTGGAGCATTTGTTTGAGCCATTTGAATGGACTCAAATTTTGGCAACAATGGATGTGTGTGTGAATACGTCTATGCCTACTCAATTTTGCAATGAGGACGGTTATGAAATAATTCACATACAAATGATCTCAACCATTCCAATTGAAGATGAAGTTCAAGAACCCAAGGAATTACTGAAAGCTCAACAAGTCTTTTCAAATCTCTATTATGATGCTACTAATGAGTTTGAAGAACATTCAAATACTTTCGTTGATTTTGGATCTGAAAAAGAACATGTGAGAGCCCAACTACTCTTAAAAGGAGGAAAGGAAAAGTTTTTTTACTTTCCAAACCAAAAACCAAGAAGACAAAAATGGTATAGAAGAAAAAGGAAAACAAAAAACTGGAAGTATAGACCTATGCCATTAGTTTCTAGTAGAACAAAGTTTTAGATGCAGGCAGATGCACATGATTGTGTCAAATACAAAATCACGGATAGATATCCCTCAAACAAAAAGTAAGGAACATCAAAAACATCAAGGAAAATGAGAAAGTAAACTCAATTAAAACCTAATCACCAGGATGATGAATCATCCATGACAAGGGTTAAACGAAAGAAAAAATATCAAGACTTGAAGAAAGCTCTAAAGGAGGTGTATACCACTAAAATGGAAACAACAGAGGAAGAGATTAAAGATGTGATGTGTGTTCCATCCCATTACAAGAAATATACTCTCCAAGACCAAAAGATCATAGTGGAACAACCTGTCAAGGAACTAAGAAAGCAGGGTGAGTCCTATGAAGGACCTAAAAATGCAAAGAAAATAGATTTAGCAAAAACCAGGTGGAGAGCCCAGACCTGTCTACATTGCAAAGGACTTGACTGAAGAATAAGAAGAGCTTTTGCTGAGCTTACTGAAAGAATACCAAGATATCTTTGCTCGGTCTTATAAAGATCTCAAGGTTGTTGATCCAGAAATTTGTCAACATACCATACCTATGAGAGATGATGCAAAACTAAGTAGACATCGGCCATATACTTATAATGAAACATTTGCCAAAAAGATCAAAGAAGAGATAGAGAAGCTCAAGGAAACCAAATTCATTTATGAAATTTAACACACAAATTGGGTGTCTCCAATTGTGGTGGTACCCAAGAAAAATAGAAAATTAGAGTATGTGTCAATCTCAAAAAAGTGAATGCAGCCACCATTAGAGATAACTACCCTCTTCCAATCACCAAGCATGTTTTAGAACGAGTTGTAGGAAAAGAAGCGTACAGCTTTTTAGACGGTTTTTTGGGGTACAGTCAGCTTTTGGTTGATCCAAAAGATCAGCATAAAACTGCCTTTGTAACTGAATGGGGTATTTTTGCCTATAGGGTTATGCCTTTTGGGCTAACTAATGCTCCTTCCACCTTTCAAAGATTGATGATCCATGATTTCAAAGAATATCTTGGAAGTATATATGGATGATTTATGTGTACATTCATTGATCCGGGCTGATCATTTTGAACATCTCAAAAAGGTCTTCAAAAAATATAGACTTTTTAGGATTTTCTTAAATCCTAAAAAGTACACATTTATGGGTAGACAAGGAATAATTCTTGGACATATAGTGTCAAAAACTGGCATAGAAATTGATATGGATAAAATTCATGTTATTGTTGAATTGCCTAGACCGACAACAATCAAATGGGTTCATGCTTTCATGAGACATTGTGGATATTATAGACGATTGATTTATGTGTATTCTATAATTGCAAAACCCATGTATGGCCTGACTACACTCTTTGTATAGACTGATGAGTGTTAAGAATACTTCATGAAGCTTAAACAAGCTCTCACTATAGACTCAATATTGAAAGCACCAGATTGAAATAAGGTATTCCATATACATGTTGAATTTATCCATCGGGGGTATATTAGCTCAACCAAGGGATGGAAATATTGATTTTCTTTTTTTTCTATGCTAGTAGATAGCTGAATGTGGCAAAAAAAACTATACCATTGAAAGAGAGGGATTAGGGATGATCTATGCCGTAAAAAAGTAAATACATTACCTATTAGCCAACAAATTTGTGTTCTTTGTGAACCACCATGCTTTATTGTATTTGGTCAACAAGCCATGCAACATAGGGAGAATAGTGAGATGGTTCATCATTCTTTTGGAATTTGATTTCACTATAGTTGTAACAAAGGGAACCACACATCAAATAGAAGATCATTTATCAAGGATTATTTTAGAGAACCATCAAAAGGGTAGACGATGAACTACCAGATGCATATTTGTTCTTCGTGGAAATGATGCCCCGTTGGTCAAAAAATATGGTTTTATTGATGACTATAGCTCAAGTGGATTCTCAAATTTCACTTTCTATTCCACCCGGATTAATTGGGAAATTGGCTATGTATCAATTACTAGTTGGAAGTCTATACAAAACAAATAAAGATGGAATATTGCTTTTGTGTATTAATCCTAAGGAGAAAACCCAATACCTAAATCAATTGCACATCACCATAGTAGGACTTCACTTTATGGAAGACCAAACTATGCAACAGATCCTGAGACCTGGAGTATTTTGGCCAACCATGAGGAGTGATGTTCACTCATTTGTGAAAGACTATCTTCAATGTCAAAAAAAAACACCCGTATCTCATGTGATATTATTTCAAATCTCACTCGTTCCTAAGTAGAGTAGCTATATAGTTATTACTTGTCAAGCATAATATTTTCAGAGGATATGAGTAAATGTGCCAAAGATCTATTGAAACTGAAGCAAGAGACTATGCTCTTATTGGAAACCAATTGTATCAGAGAGAAAAAGATCAACATTTGTGTCTCTATGCGAATGAAGATTAATATATGCCCACTCTAGAACAACCACATCCTAGATTAGCTGGAGGTCACTTTTTTAGTGGAACCACCACCAGAGCAATTTTAATTGCAGACATATCGTGGCCAAAACTTTTTGCAGATGCCAAAGAATACTTTTGAAGATGTGATGCATGCCAACGAGAATAAATGCCAACAAGGGTAGATAACATGCCTTTTAAGACCAACGATGGGGGCTAGAGTTTTTGCAAAATGGGTCATAGATTTTGTTGACCAATACAACCACCTGCTTATAGAACTCAAGCTCAATATATCATTGTAGATATATTTGACCAAGTGGGCAAAGGCTAAGGCAACCAGGAGAATGATGCTAGAACCACATCCACATTCTTGTATGAGAATGAATTCACAAGATATGGACTTCCAATAGAAATTGTCAATGATAAGGGAACTCATTTCCTCAATGAGGTAATTGAGTATCTACTAAATGAATTTATGGTCATCCATAACAAATCTTCTCCATATCATCCATAAGCCAATGGACAAGTTGAGCACACAAATAAAAGTCTTAGCTCGGTATTGACTAAAGTGGTTAGTTCAGGACAAACTGATTGGGAAATGAATTTACATGCTTCTTTATGGGCTTATAGAGTTTCATTCAAGACAGCTTTAAATACTACACCCTTTAATCTTGTTTATGGTCTTGATGCCATACTACCGATGGAATTTCTATTGCCAGCACTAAGGGTAGCTAAAGATCTTGAGTGGACCGGACATGAATTTTTGGAGAGTCTTGAAGATTTAGAAAATATTGATGAACAAAGGCTAACAATTGTAGCTCACATCTATGCACAAAAATGGAAGAATATTTTTTTTTATTCACATATAGTCACAAAAATCTTGAAAAAAGGGGACCTAGTTTTAGTCTATTCCCTTAAGCAACACATTCCTAAATTCAATAAAAAGGAAAATGGACCGTTTGTCATTGAAGATGTATCTCCAAGTGGAGCAGTTAAATTGTCCACTATAGATGGTGAACCAATGGCTAACTTGATTATTGGATGCCGCCGCTTAAAGAAGTACCACTTTCCACTAATCAATGATTTACTAGAAAAAATTCATGTAGCAAAGCAGAGAAAGATTAAACGACAGTAGTTCGTGGATGAAGCTCAAGAGGAAGCTCAACTTCAAGTTCTCAAGAGGAAAGCTTCTCTTAGAAATCAACAAACACCTATTCCCATCAACACATTGGAACCAGATAAGAGACTATGGAATCACAAAATGATGTAGTATCAACGGATAATGAATGATTGGATGGAATTGACTTCCACATCATAGTACAATTGAAAAATCATAGCACAAATACATTAGTAGATACTGGAACTCAAAGGAATGCAGTCAGTTATTCCACTTACAAGAAAGCTATGAATCAGCCTTTAGCATCGGGAATATCTACTATCAAAGGATGCAACAAAATCCCAACACTGGCATTGGGAGTGGTTAACTTGAATGTGATAGTAAATGAATTTCCATGCCCTCATCAATTTATATTCATACCAGAGGAACATACGAATGAAATGATGATTCTTGGAATCTCGTGGATGTGGACATACAAGGCAGTACCAGATTGGGACACCAATCAACTCAGGCTATCACTTAAAGGAGGACAACTCTTAGTTCCAATTGAACCAAGCAAAGAGTAATGGAAAATAGGTTGCCCACAAAAGAAACCAAGGAATAATCAATCTACATCAGCCTCTAGACAAGGAAATGCTACAAGCAGCATGCAAGGAATCAAGAGTTTGGGTACCAAAATCACAACTCAAAGACAATCCATCTCAAATTTGGGTGCCCAAAAACTCACCTACCATACTGAAAGAGGTTTCACATCTAACAACTCAGATAAAAACACCTTGCAAAAGAGAAACTAACACTAGATGGGTTTGGAAACCAAAGGAGCATTTATCTTCTCCACAAACTGTAAAGCTGATGAATCACTGGAAAGTTAAGTCTCAAAAAACTCCACCACAACAGTTCATCAACCATCAACCAAAATACCAATGGAGAGTTAAATCTCAGCAGCCACCATCATTGTTACCTACGGCTCAGGAAATCAGTGTGTCAATGCATCGAGACGGTACAATCAAGCAAAGAGCACATAAATTATAAAATCTGATATTTAGAAAACATCAACAAGATACCTCGACCACGAAAACCCTTGAGTTAACTACTCAAGACCCAACTCTTGCACACCACATACTGATTTGAATTGCATTGACCTTCAAAGCATGGTAGAGCCAACCACGGCTATGCATAGGCACGAATATTAAACCCATGCACACAGTCGTTCCAAAGTACTCCATCTAGGAGGGGTGGAAGGAAACTTTATTAATTAAGGGAAATGTTTGAAGAAAGAGAAAAACATTGGATGTTAACGTGTGGTTTTTTGCAAAATTACCTAATAATGCCCTTAAAAATCATCAACAGGGGAATTTCAACTAATAAAATCTTCTCGATGTGTGTAAATAGTGTATATACTCTCAAAAATTACATAAAAAATAGCCCTTTTTGTTTGTTTTCATTAATTTTTCTTGATATTAGAGCTTAAAAATGGAGAATCCACAAAAAGTAATAAAATAGTGTTTTTCAATGGATTTTGTTAATTGTTGATCTTTCAATTTTCTGTTTTAGTGCATCTTATTATTTTCTTTGATTTTTTTAATAAAACAGGTCAAAAATTAATAATAAATAGCAAATGAGCTTAGATAGAGGAACTGAGAATGCGTTTGAGAGAAAAAATATGAAAATGTAAACAATCATGATTATTTACATTTTTGCCCAAATGAGCCCAAATCACATCTTTGACCTCATGGGACTAAAGTAGATGATGTGACAAGCCCACCAATCAAGTTTGATCACATTTGAATCTCAAAAACCCAAAATCCCTTCATATATACTGTTTCACAGTCTGATGACTAAATCTGGCACCATTTCCACCCTGTACACTCAAATGAGCTCACACTTCACGCAAAGTATCTAAAACACATGTTCTTCAAGCTTATGAAGTCAAAAATGCAAAAATATGGAAAAAATCATCTCCCGTAAATAATTGTGATTATATACTCTTCTTGCCATTTTGCTTGGATTATATGATTTTGATCTATACATGTATTTATGCATCTATGCATGCTCCAAAATTGGTTTGAAGCAAAACGGACATCATCTGCCAACAATTCAGAAAAAGAGCATGTCAGAGTAGAATTTGTGGAATTTTCTAACTTTGAAACTATTTTTTTCTAATAGGTGCAATGCAAGCTGCTAAAAAAGCAAAGAAGAGAAAGATCCAAAAAGAAAAGTTGCAAGAGTTGTCACCATATCAATTGGAGCCCAGTTTTGGGAAAACGGCCAAAGTAACCTATCTGCCGAAAGAACAGCTTGAGGAGCACAACACCACAGTCTTCGCCGACAAATTCAAAAGTGAAGATGGAAGTCGGGTGTAGTTGCAAATGCTACCGAACAAAGTCAATGATGTAGCAACGAATCCAGCTAGAAAGAATCCAACAGAAGGTTGGGACTTCGAGCATTTTATGATCAAGAACCATGTGGAGTAGACTTCCAAAGGGCTTACAAACTAATGTCGACAATTAAAGAGGATGGATCTGCCCAGATCACATATCAGCAAGTACAACAAGTTGTACAGGTAGTCATCAACAAAGACATAGTGGCTGAAGCACTAAAGCTGCCTACTGAAGGTATGACAATGAGAGCCATAGATAGAAAAATAGCTGGATCATTTACAAAGAGTACAGTTGTCGCCACCTTCTCTGATCTTATGCTAAAGCAAGTAGAGGATCCTACCCGCCTATACCACCAGCACTTCCACTTAATCGCTAAGAAACCACCAAGGTACACTACCCCAAATCATGTTGTTGCAACCACCTTCATGCAGGTATTGAAGTCATCAAGTAGACAATCAGTAGATCATGCTCAGTATGTTCTTACAACACTCAAGAAAACAAAGAAAGATGGAGAAGTCGCATACATAAGTCTTGACCCAAATTGCATACCAGCTCCACGAGCCACAAGATCAAAGAAGAAAAGGGTTTATAAGTTGGATGAAGAGTCAGCGGCGGAAAGCTCACCTCAAGTCCATAGCAATGAAGAAACTTTGGATAATGAAGAAAAAAGGGTAAGAAGGGAAGAAATGAAAAGAAAGGCAATGGCTGCCCATCAAGAAGAACCTCCACAGGAAAAGGCAAGGTTTGAAAGAGAAAAGGAAGCTTATGAATAATGTCAACAAGCCCCATAATAGACTTCAGATCTATGGAGTCCAAGGGATGTCAAGGGTCTTAGAACCAAAAACCCTGAGAAGAAGATCCAAGAAGATCCTGAGGACATGCTAGAAAAGATGTATGCGAAAGTTGAAGCTCTGAAGAAACAAGAGGCATTAGATGAAGCTCAAAGAAAAGCCAGAGAAAAGTCAACTACTCAACAACCACAGCAAATCAGAAGTTGGAAAACCAATTGAAACACATCAAGAATAGGGGGAGATATCTCCAAGACCATCCTCACCCAATACCAAACAAGGGGATCAACCTCTTCCTAGTCCAAGCTCTTCATCAACATGATCATATGAAGACAGGGACATAAAAGGAGATGGGTTAAAGAAAGAGAAGGAAGCCAATCAAGAACAGCCACCAGAAACAACCAAAGATGAGGTTGGGCCTTCCAATGATCCTCAAGTAGAATCCAAAGAGTGGGAACAATGGATGAAGCTATCACCCAAGTCAATGAATATGGAAAGCAAATGCAGTTGATGACTGAGAAAATGCGAACAGTAGCTCTTAGCCACAGTGCTAAAGCTTGAGAACTTGAGCAAGTGATTGATGCGTTCCAAGGTGAGCTTGAAGATAGAATGAATATCATTGAAAATCTTCAAGGCCAAATCAAAGATCTCAAGAATGAAGTAGAACAACACGAAAACATCAAAGAAAAGCAAAAAAAAGTGATGGAAGAATTAGGGAAACTCCTCACAAAGTTATCGAATGCTTGTAAAAGCAAGGACTAGCAGCTGACTGAAGTGAAAAATGAAACTTATGAGCACTACTTAGTCAGTACAAAATCTCCAGGTTCAGCTGAATGTAGCAAATGCTTCTTTGTAATACTCAAAGCAAAGAATCAATGACCAAATGAAATTTCTAAAGCAAATAAGGAAAAACCCATCACTAGCTTCACTAAAGGGAACTAATGAAGTTTACAAAAGGGAAGAGCAGTTGCTTAAAGAGATAGAAGAATTGAAAAAATCCAATCAATTGCTGAGAGAAGGGAATGTGAAAACTCAAGAGGAGGCAGGTACATTTGAATAGCCAAATCTAGAGATACCATCAATCTCCTTTGCAAAAATAGAAACACGACCAACTGAAGGACAAACAGTTTTCAATTCTAGGTACCAATCACAGACAAGGAACAAGTGCCAATGGTCAAGCTCTCTAAAGCTAAATAATATGCACTTAAATAGCAGATTGTTTAAGAAGTGGGTTCTAAATGGAAAGCGGCTATGGATTGGGAGTTGAGGGTCCTTCACTCTGTCAATGTAACTCATCTCACTCCCAATCAAATCAATACTTAGTGGCATAACAATCGTTTCCATATCCTTTGATAAAGGTGGAGATGCTACTGCAAGTAAAAGAAAGACTTTACAAGGATATGCAAGAAGAGGGGTCAGATTCTCTCCACCCCACATGGAGGAAAAATTGGCTCAACAAAAACTCAAGGTATCTCATATTGTTTACAAGGGCACCAAAATCAATTCAAAAGGATCCAACATTTTGTCCTGTATCAAGGGTAAGGACATGGCAAGCACATGAAGCACTAAAAAAGAAAAGGCCTACTTGGCTTAACTACCTGAAATTACCAGCTCCAGAGTAAGGACCGGCATGAACTTCTTCAAGAGCTTACCTAACCTCTCGTGTGCAATGCCTTTTAAAATTTGTAGAATGCTGCTCACATGTATCCAAGTTTTTCATGAGCCCGAACAAGCATGAGCCCCATGGATGTCCTGTTTAGAAGGTAACGAGGGCTTATGCTATGATTTAAGTGGGCAACCTTCAGAAGAATTTCTTTACGGATTCTATGCCAAATGCATGTTCTTGACATCAAACAATATGTTGGCATTCAAAGAAGATTTTTACATCGGGTTCTTTACATGGTGTACAAAGATTTTTGGACCAGTGATCAACAATTTAACTGCAAGGTTTGTTATATATTCAGCCAAAAAACTAAAGAATAAAGTTACTATTCAACTTCTGCAAGCTCCTGAGAAAGAATGGTGCATCCAATATCAAAAAGATCTTCAAGCACTTAAGAACGCCTTGCCAGCCGTCAGCTCAAAGACTACTTAAGTCCATGAAACTGTGTCAAGGGATGACACAGTCAAGGTGGGGGGAGATGTTAGCAGCAAGCTAAACCCATGTAACATTTTTTGGGAGCTTCATTGTAAAACAATTATTCTTTTGATAAATTGAGAATATTGCAACTCCTATTGAACGAGCGGATATTGTAATCTATGAGCCAGGGTTATAAGCTTCCAGATTGTATCAATTAATCCTTGATTAGAGCTCCCAGATGATTATTTTTTGACCTAAGAAACTTGGCTAAAGTCTAAAAGCCAATTTTGTAAAGTTATTATTAAGTTTTTGGATAAGAAATACACAGTGTGAGCTTACGACGCTCTCCTCTCTCCTTCTCTTGCTTCTATCTCCTTTTTCGGTTGTCACATTGCAGTGCCGTCTATTGTGTTGCAACCACAGGTACAAGCTCTATGCATTGACATAAACATATCATGATAAATTGTTGCATTTGATGTTGCCAACTCACGGTCTAATTTCATCATAAGTAGAAATTTAAGCTAGAAAATCACAAAGTAAGTATAGGCGAGGTATTGGGGCATCATTGCTAAGCATTTAGATGCATTCGGGGTCAGAAACAACTAGGTCAAAATATCTACTGCTAATAATCACATTTTTTGCCACTCATTGAAAGTGAGATTTGAGACCATAAGCATGTGTGCTCAGGTCTTTTATATCCTAGAAGTTTCATAGCATTTGGATGTCTTTCGATGCTGTAATGATCATGGTTTGCTTGCCGATGAGAGACTAGCTTTTGATGACTTAGGTCATTTTGAGTGTAGCTTGTGTTAGACTCGAGTTGTCTCTTGTTTTCCAAGAGATTGACACCCTCTTGTAGCCTACATGCACTAGTCAAGTCAGTTTCATCCCATGGATTGACAATTATGTTCGTGGTTCTTATCGCTATGTCTCAATAAGATAAGAATGAGCTTAGGAAACCCATCCACAAAAAGATCCCAAGCCAGCTAGCATAACATTAAAGTTCATTATAACCTTCACGTTAAAGACTTTAATTTCAAAATTCTTAATCATCCCCAAACACTTTACTTTGGCATGGTTTGTTAGTTGAATACTGAACCCAGAGCTTCCGCATGTAATGAGACCCAATCTCTTGACACATGATTGTGTGATCACACAAACTTGCGCACCCCCATCTATATAGGCCTCTCCCGTGTCCACACCTTTGTGCCAAGCGTTCACCACAGGAAAAATGTCGGGTAACTCTCCCATAGCCAAGACTCTGACTTGTCCATGCTTCGGTCCTTTCTCTGGATTCACTAATGACTTCCACTGCCTCTTAAGTTTGGGCACCATATTCATCAGTTGTCCAAAAGTAAAATCTACTTTCCACCCAATCAAGTCTTCCTTTAAGCTGTAAGCTATTTGACCTTGTCCTAGAGGTAAACCTGCCACTTCGAACCGTCTACAAGGTCTTCTCTTTCTCTTAACTTTTGCATCTTTTCCCTTTCTTCTTACTAGGACGTGGAGCAGCATAGCCTTCCCTCTCTCTTTTGCCTACGGGCATCATATCTGCTTCTTTCCTTTCAACCCGCACAATACCCACATGACCACCAGAGGTTGAAGCTTGATTATCCTGTTCAATACCCTACTCTCCCCGCATAAGCCTTGGACATTGAGTTCTGATATGACCAAGTTCACCATAATTATAATAAGTAGGGATGAACCTCCTTTGTGGCTCAAAGACACCTTGTCCGCGATCCACGTTATCATTAGGATAAGCTTCATATGGATGGTCCATTACTCTACCACGACCACAACCACAACCACAACCACCTCCAAGAACACTAAGCCATAATTCCTACATCATGGTCATCATGTCTTGCATTTCAATGTAAATGTTCAATGTTTTCAACCCTTTGAGCAAGTTGGGATTTAGTCTCTGCTTGATTTCCCTCGTTTTGGCCACCATTACCTTGAACATGGACCTCTTTCCCATACTCATTGAATCTTTGAGCTTTCTAATTTTTCTCCCTCGCAATGGTGATTGCTTCCTTTAAAGTAGCGGGCCTTTTCAGCTCAACTTTGAACATCAAACTTTCCTTTAAGTTTTCCACAAAATGGTCCTTCTTTAACATGGCTGGAGGGATTTCATTTCCTAAATCTCGAGCCCATTTATCCCATAAACAAGTAAACTGCATGACAAAATCATCAACACTTTGATCAGCCTTCTGAGTGTACCCCAAAATTTCATGCCAGACTTCATCAGGTACTTCAATGCTCCTGTATTCTACTAGAAAAACCTACTTCACATGATTGTAGTCCAAAATCACCCCCGGTTGTACCACCTCTTCATAATTTTGCAACCAAACTCTTGCCTCATCCTGTAAACTATATTGCAGCAACCGCAATAATATAGCTTGATCTAGTATATTTTGTAGTAAGCAATTAACTTCCAATTTCTCAATAAAAGCTCGTGTATTCTCATTAGGCAATCCATGAAACCACAACCCGTGTATTCTCATTAGGAAATCCATGAAGCCACCATGTTCGATTGCCACAAAAACACTTACATGTGACGTCACACTTACATGATGTGACGTCTTAAGTTCAAGGGATGTCGATGGATCGCTCTAGTACCTAATCCACCTCACACTGGGTAACCCAGCCCCCTATGCTTGACTTCACAAAACCTCACAACCCTCTAAATGATACAATCCAATTAAACGACTGCCTCAAGTGTTGTCCACAATTTGCACATACATAGGCGGTTGTCCATAAGGACCCACATCCCCTTTACATTCTCTGCCTGCAAAATAGACATATTCATAAGAATTAGAGAAGTTGAGCACTTGCTCCTCCATGGGGGCACCAAAACAATGTTAGCGTGCAAATCAAAAGGAAAACGAGTGCCTCTATAGCCTTGCACGAGTCACATCGTCGGAAAGAAAAGCTATTACACCGCCGGAACTACTTGTGATAAGCACATGTATAGATTTAAGCAGAAAACTTATAGAATGAAGCACACTTAAAATTAGGAGATACCAAAGATATAAAGATGTAGCTCATCTTGAGTAGATGTCTATAGAGCATCCATATGCTAAAAACAGATAAAAGATGACAGAGATATAGCCATTCGAAGTTGGGGGGATGTACTCTCTTCTACTAAAAAATGAGCTCTCTAGAAAGTTTGCGGGTGTTGTAGCTATAAAAATGGGGCCTTTTTCTATCTTTTATTCAAGAATTATTTTCTCATCTCCTCAGTCAACAAGGCTCTCTTTGTAGGCTCCATTTAATTGGTCCATTTTTGGGCTCCATTATGGTATGGAATGGGAAGTCGGTGCTTTTTGGCCCAAGGGAAGGGGTGGGGCTTGTGTCCAGGGGACCAAAAAAAGGTCCCAAGTGCCCGGCCATTCTGGTGTGAAGGAGAAAGGGTGCCACCTTCTCCCCTAAGAAGCCCACGAGCCCCCATAGCCAAGAGGGAGAGAGCTCCTCTCTCATTTGATTCAACATATAATGAACTCCCACTTCCCCTCTTATACCCCTTGATTTGGCTCCACTCCCCCCCATGTGGGACAATCTCATTGCCACATGGCACATTATCCACAGTATTCCCAACTTCCTCCTCTCCCCACAGAAAATTCTCAGCTCAACCTCATCTCAGGACCAAATTCCCAGGAGCATAATGCACCGCTCCGGCCACCAAATGTGACGCCGTAAAGCACGACTCAGATCCCATTACTTTGGCTACTTTCATAGATTTAAACTCTCATCATTTCTAATGTAAATCATCAAGTTGGTCTAGTTGCATTTTTTGCATGCATCTGCAACCACTTTCTAAGTCACAACCGCCAACTTTGGATGCACATAACTCATGATGTACAAGTCTGATTCACAAGCTATAAAGCATGGCTGAAAATACTTATTGAAAACCATCCGTTGGGGACTCAAACAACCCAAAAATCTAATAAACAAGCCCGGAAAAACCAAACCTTTGTACATGAATTTTTACATGGTCACTCCCAAGACTCAAAGCACTGTGTACACATATATACATGAGGCTAGTTAGCAAGCTTTTTGGCATGATTTACTGGCTTTATGCTCATCCAAAAAATGCATGACAACTTGTCTCTTGTTTGTCTCTATACATAGCCTTATTATGCTATAATTTCCGTGCTTATATAGCCTTATATCTGATAGCACAAGCATTTTGGTTTTCACAATGATGAATGGCTACCTCTCAACTTGTAATGATGCAATGGTGAGAAAATGTATGACAAGCTCACTCCACCTTGGTAACATCTTGATGTTAAAATGATATAAATCAGGCAAGTCATCATCCATCCCAATGGGTGCTTCACCATGAGTCAATCTGGACAAATGGTTAGCCCTCCGATGAGTTGTTTCTTTCTTGACCACAACCATGAAATCAGACTCAAGCAATATAATGAACCATCTAACAATACACCCTGTACTGCAAGGTTGGTTCACCAAGTATAAGTGCTTGATGATCCACAAAGAATACATTTTTTTTTGCAAGAAAATAGTGTTTAAACTTATTCACAACATAAATCATCTCCAATCCTCTCTTGACGTGGCCTCATAATTCTTTTCCACACTATTAAACCGTCTGCTGGAATAATATATAGCAAAATCCATCTTGTTCTCTATGTGCTATGCTAGAGTGCATCCTACAACATAAGTTGATGCATCTATGTGGACATGGAAAATCTGTGTCCAATCACGAGTCTTTGAGATTGGAGCCAAAATCAATCTTTGATTCAATGTCTAGAATGCTTCCTCATATTCATCGGTCCACTCAAATTTTTTGATAAGGAAGTAGAGAGGTTTGGCAATAATTTCATACATATAGATATATTATTGATAATATCTGCAATGGCCCATAAATACTTGTACCTTCCTAAATTTTGTAGGTTATAAAAAATATGCCCATTCTATTGCAAAATTTGTCTTATGTTGATCCTCTTGCTTTATGGCAAGCTCATTATAGCCTAAAAATCCATCAAGAAAGCTATATGATTCCTTTTCCACAACTCGTTCTATCACATGATTTGTAATAGGTAAGGGATAGTTGTCCCTTATTGTAGCTGCATTTGTCTACTTAAGATTCACACATACTCATAACTACCCATTTTTCTTGGGTTCTACCAGAATTGGTAAAACCCAATCTTTGTACTCAATCTCATAGATAAAATTTGCTTCTTTAAGCTTCTCTATCTCCTCTTTGATCTTCTTTGCAAAGGTTTCATTGTATGTATAGGGATGTTGCCTACGAGGTTTGCATCACTTTTAAGGGGTATCATATGTTTGCACAGTACCTTTTTTCTCTTTTGGATTTTTGGTTAGGAAAATTGTAGAAGATCTCCTCTTTTTCTTTTGGTTTTGTTTCATTTTCAAAGCTACTTGTTAGCTCATCCTTAGAATCCATCTCTAGAAATTCATTATGCTATGAATCGTGGAGTTCAGCCTTGTTTTTTTCACTCAAATCCCTAATGAAAATCTTGTCATCTCTATGTTTATACTCAACAATTTCTTGTGTATCTAGGTTCTCAGTTTCTAACTCTAACTCCATGATAACACTCACCATCTAGAAGGGTGTTATATCATAGACCTCTTTGAAATTTCATTGAGATTACCTCATTTACACATACATCTAGAATAGCCAGTATTTTATTCATGCCAAAAGGATCGACTAATTCCTCAAGAAATGGCTTTGGAATATAATCCTTATCCTCTATTGCTAGGACATAATCTTCTCTCGCCGGGATCTCACCTTCAAAATCTTACAAGATGTGCTTTAGTCTATAGAAATATAGGTATCTCTTGCTCATTGACCATTGCTGAGTCAAATTCCTCTGCAAGAGGAATTTGAAGTCTGACTAATAGCTCTAGCTATAGTCTTTTACACTGATCCTCATTTGTAATCTCTTTGTGCCAAAAGTAGATGTGATCGTAGCCCCAATCTTGTACCATTTACAGTTGATGCATATATGGTCTCCCTAAAATTATATCAAAGTTGTTGCTCTTGCCAAAATCTACTAGTAAAAAGTTATATGCATACTCTATCCCCATAGGAGGATACTATAATCTATTCCAACAAACCCAACATACCCATCTACAAGTTGTAATTTCATTCTCATTTTCTTAAGGGTTGGTCTTCCCCATTTCTCCCATATCTCTTTGGTGGAAATGGCCACTCCAGCCCTACTATCACGTATATCAATCATTTTTATCCCTGTATGTTCCATTGACAAGGTGGTATTTCCTTTTGTCTCCTTTAGTCACCCACTTTGTTTATAGTTACTGGTTTGTCTTGCGTCATTTTACCCATTTGATTATCTAAGAGGATGTATTGAAGAGGAATTCTCAATCCCATCTTTTCTAAGTTTTTACCCACCTCTCCCCATAGATGTGATCTAATATGTAACAACTCATAGAGAGCTATCATGCATTGTAAATGAGTAGACATTAGTTCGTGCAGGCTCTTAGTGTCCATCGTCTTTGAAATTGACTTCCATTGTGAGGGCACTACCCTAACTTCCAATTTTGTTTCGTGTTCTCCTACAAAAGGTGACAAAGTTTTCAATGTTTTATAAAGTTTTACTCTCCATAGATTCTTATGTTCTTGCATCACCATATCAAGATTGTATATCTCCTGGGTAAAATTCATAATCCATGTTGAGCTCAGTGATAGGTACAAACTTGAAAGTCACACTACCATTCTTCTCATTCCTTATTGTTTCCAATCAGTCTTGTGGTCATGGCTCTTTCACTTCAAGAATTGGTATAATCATTTGTGACTTTGAGTCGTCTGTGGTAATAGACCCTATTGTATTTTTTAATGGTGTTTTTATTTTTGGCTTCATTTGATCGTTTGTGCTCAGTTTTCCCATTCCCTTTGTGGATTAATACTTTTAATCTAGGAATGTTTTGTTTCTCCAGCTCCATTAGAGCTTAAGTTGTATCTATAAGACTTTTGCATATTTCAAGTTTTTGTTTCTCTATCTCTAGATGCGGATATGTCAACCTAGCTTCGTTGTAAAATTAAAATAGGGACTCTAAAAACTCTACAAATTTATTAATCAAGATTGAACCTCGCGATGGTGTCTTGGATCACACCACTCTTCTAGTTTGTCCCTTGTTTTCATTTTCTTGTTTTAGTTGTTATTTCATTTGTTGTAGCTTAGTTTCTAAGGTAGTTAGCTCTTTTAGACTTTTTTCTTTCATTTTGTATCATTTATCTTTCCATAATTTTCCTTGAGTCCTTAGTGATATGCTCTCAATTTTTGCTTGAAACGGTAATTTGTGTTCCTCCTCGACTGGTTTATTTTTGGCAGCTTCTTGAGCTAGAGATCTAATCATTGCATTTCCTAGAATTATAGGCTCAATTTCCAATCCACTTAAGCACTTCAAAATCCCAATAGTATTGTGGGACGCATGTCTAACCTCACCATCCTATCTTATTGCAGTATTAGCCAGAACCAATTAATTTGTCACACCATGGGACGAAGCTGACTCGTCTAGTGCATAGAGGCTACAAGAGGTTGTCAATCTCTCGGAAAACAACTAACAACTCGCATCTAGCTAAGGCTACACTCAAGTGACTGAAATCACCAAAAGCCAATCGCTCATCAGCAAACAATTCACATCCGTTACAGCATCAAATGACATCCAAACGTAACGAAACTTCTAGGAAAAGTTTATAAGACCTAAGCACATGTGCCTATGGTCTCAAATCCCACTTTAGGTCAAGTTCCAAAATCACGATTATTAACAGCAGTGGAATTTTGACCTAGTTGTTTTCGACCCAGAATGCATAGAAATGCTTAGCAATGATGCCCCAATACCCCGTCTATGCTTGTTTTTTGGTTTAAAAGTGTAAATTCCTAGTTATGATGAAATTAAGCCACGGGTCAACGACACCAAAAGCTATGAAATACTGTGAATGGCTTAAGTCAATGTGTAGAGCTCTTACATGCGGTTGCAATGCACCAAACACATTCGCAATGTGACAACTGAGGAGGGAGTAGGAAGCATGAGAAGGAGAGAAGTGAGCGCCATTAGCTCACGCTGTGTATTTCTTATCCAAAACTTAATAAAATCTTAACAAAGTTGTCTTTTATACCTTAGCCAAGGTCTAAAATGTGTAATGTCCGGCGCCCAAGACCTTTGAGACTCCACACTTATTGTATCTACAACCTAGGTACACTAAGTGACCTATGCTTTACATCTTGGAACTCTTATTGAGCCCGTAACACGTTACAATTATCACAATGGCTAAATAAATCGGGAAATTACAATACATGGCTATTTTGGAAAAATGTGAAAAGTGTGTAACTCCAATCTTTACTGGTTCTTCACTTTGATCTTCAATGTACATTTGTATGTCTTCGATCTTTAGCAACTTCTGTTAACTGATGTTGACTCAGTTAACATTCACCCCTTCCTATTTTAGTCCCCGTCCTCGGGCACTGTTGAAAGGTCTCCATGGAGGCTCTGGAAGGTTTTTGATTGGTTGTTGATGGGTTGATCTTCATTTTGTCGTTGGATTTGTTGATGAGGTTCGATTTGCTGCAACATCTTTATTGATCGGAGTAGTCGATTTTGAGAGATGATGTTGCATTTGTCTGTTGTAATAGCATCATGATGAGGTTGCTATTTATTTATGAAAAATATGGATAAGGGAAGTAGAATGATGAGGTTCTAAATTAGGGTCTTATACCACGATGACCAAAGGGAAAAGAGTTCCTTTGGTATACGTGCATTATTGGAGTACTTATTAGCATGGGAAATATTAATAAAGTACTCAAGGGATTATTTGCTAATAGATATGGAATGAAAAAGGTAGAAAATGTGAAAGGGTAGCACGATGGAACATTGGTTTGCCTGTTGTAGTCCACTCAAGGTGCATAAGTGGAAGCAAAAAAGAGTGTCTAATGCATATGTGCAATGGTGGGACATCCTATTTATTCATACACAAAAATGCATGGAAAATAATATGATGTGCAAGTAAAATTTTGAGGGGTTCTTCACAAAGATGGTATAGCTATAAAAGCATATGACATGGCTTTGCAAGCTGGCACCGCTTTGAGAATGGTTTTCGTTGACAAGGATATGTGCTCTCATCTTACTGTTCACTGTGCGTGAGTGTTGGACTCTACGACATCACCAATTGTAAGTTAATAGACTTTGACTCTTATGCTCATCTCATCCAGCATGAGTGACACGAATTTAGATATGCTTAACTCTTCCAACTTGAGCGTAAGCCTAATAACTACGACCTTAGCACATAGTTTAATATGACTTAAAGGTTTGGGTCTAATGCTTTGCTCATTTTATGGCTCAGCAACCCGACTCTGACTATGCCAAAGAGTGTTTTTTTCACCCTGGCAACTTGACTTTTTACATTCTTGTGCTTACTACCAACATTTCTTCAGGTAAAAGTAAGCTTGAATCCTCAAAAAGAGGATTAGTGAAGGACCGAGTTGTCATTGAAGGTTTCTTTTGCCATACCTGTTTTATCATCTTTGAATCTACATTCGTGTTGCTTGGGTTGTCCTTATTTGACTATGAAGATTCCATTGGTTGTTTGATTCTCCAATTAAGCCTGTTGATAGAAGTCTTTGATGTTGTTGGAGGCCTTTGTTCACTTTTGGCATCTGGCTTTTGACTAGGAGCATTGGAAGACTTAGGAATCCAAACCTCTTGATGACCTTTGTAACTCCTTTGTTGACTTTGTTGAGCTTTAGGTCCTGCTGAGATGTTGAGATCTTCATGCAAGTCTAGTGTAGTTGCAGTTGGCTTGTGGTTGACTGGTAGCCAAATCTTTGTATACCCTGTGTAGAATCCTTGTCCAAGAAGAACATTCTTTGAGATCCATCTTTGTTCTATATCCTTTTGTGAGCCATGGTAGACTTTAGCATCTTTCAATGTTGTTCTGTTGCATACCTGCTTCTTAGGTATCCTAGAATCTTGTCGAGGCTGATACCTTGTGGGCCTTCTTTCTTACGAGGGACTTGAAGTTACTTCATATGCTCTAACTTGCAGTTTTGGCACCCATATCTTTTGGTTACCTCCATAGTACTTTTGTTCTTCCAAACTCCATTGTGATGCTATCCATCCCATGTGTTTGTCTTTCTGTGATGATTTCCTGTCTTTAATCCAAATCAGATCATTGACTTTGACTAAACTGCTTGAACAAACACTTGCTTGACTCTCCTTTGCTTTCTTGGGTACTTTGGCTGATATACCTTTGATTGTATGGGTGTCTCCTTAGAGGTTTTAGTTGGGTCAGCAATTGACTTTAAGTCTTCAAAGTCTGACTTGCTTGAAGAAGTTGATCCATGAGGGTTCTTTGATGTAGAGGCATATACTGTCACACCTTCTTTGCTAATCGGTGGAAGTTCCACTTTAGCTTTACCTTTGTCTACAAGATTTTTCTTCTTTACCTCTGGTCTCGGTGGCATTCTTTGCTCAATAGCTTTTGTGGTTTCTTTTTGCTTAGTTTGATCTGTACTTACTATTGTCTGATTTTCTTTAAGCTCTTCTGAAGTTTTGTTTGATGGAGATGAATCAATTTCAATACGATCTGCTTTGATATCAATCTTCATTTGAATTGTGCTTGAGGACTCTCTGTTGTTGTCCTCGGGTGACCAATCTTGGTCTTCATTCTTTGATGTCTGTGATGACTCCGTCATGTTTGAATTATGTATCTCTAGCATCTTCTTGGCCATTTGCATTCCCATTATGATGTCGTCTAGCATATCTTTTGCTGTGATCACATGGAATTGAGCTTTGATGATCTGTGAACTTACTTCAATGGTGGTGGAGATGATTCCCTAGTATTCTGCTTGTTTGTTTCCTGATATGCTTACAAATTCAGGAATATCTTTCAACTGTGGTTGGCCACATCTTTTCCAAGTGCGAAAAGACATGAGGTTCTTATCTAGTTGAAAATCTACCTTTACTTCTTTTGACAGCTTTTCTTCATTATCACCAACAATGTTACACTTGATCTTCTCAGAATTTCTTTTTGTATGGAGTGCTTTTGTGGTGGCGGTGTCTGTGGGTTGAAATTTTTCTACATTGGCTTTGCTTTGATCACCTGCTTCTGTTGATGTCGACTCGTATGACTATGATACTGCACATTTTTGCAATTGTTGAGCATTGTCCTCCTGCATTTGAGTAACCTTTGAACTTAAAAGGTCCATTGTACTGTCTGGCAGAATCTATTTCTTCAGAGGAGATTTTGGTGGTGACCTTTGTGTAGCCTTTTGGACTTTAACTTTCATTGATTTTGACTTTTTTGTCACCTGTTCTGGCAGCTTGAGGGTTTGCATCATCTTCAGATAGTCTTTGACTTTAGTCGTACCATCCAAATGAGTTTGTACAATGTCTTGAACCTGCTGAGAATCATTGCCATTTGCATCTCGATATGCATATGCGAGCTTGGTCTCATCCAATTGCTTGAGCACTATGGGATTTTTTGGCTTTTGACTTTGACTCGTGGAGATCAACTGAAACTTTTGTCCCTGATGATCTTCATAGAAGAATTTTTCTACAAATTTTGATGGTTTTTGGGTAAATGGAAAACTTTCAACAACCATATGATCTTCCAATGGTTTTTGCTTTGAAGGGGTCTGCTGGCTAGAAGTTCATGGGCTTCTAACTGGTGTAGCATTTTCTGGTACTAGAGCGAAGCTTGATGAATTTGCAGCTCCCCCCTTCCTAGGGTGATCACTATAGCCTGCTTCATTGTGAGAGCTCAAAACTGTTTGGCTCTGGTTGAGTCTCACCTTTTGGGATTGTGAAGGTACACTTTGGGTAGCACTGTTGATGTTTGGCATCTGTAAACCTTATGCATAGTTTTCTATGTATCTCCATGAAACATGACAAATTATTCCCCAAGTCAAGCTGTAGATAGCATTATCTTTGCCCTGATATTGTCTATCCCATGGGTCTCCTATGATATGAGCTTCTGTGGTTTCAGGACCCAATGCATCATAGATGCTAGAATCTCATCTATATCTACGACTATTTTGGTCAAAGTATATGTTCGTTTGGTCACAACAGCAAAGCTTGATTTCCAATGGAGGTGAGTTTGGCTCTGAACAAATTTCTGAGTTCACTCGGGTAATATCCTTCAGCTCTAGAGAGGATGGGCTATAATAGATTCTTTCCTCTCAAATGAACCATCCTTTCTGATCTATCACTGGATGCACTTCTATGAGCTGGTATGTGGGCCGTTCAAACACTAGTTGATCCTTTTTGTACCTTTTTGGTCCACATAGTGTGCATATGAATTATGTGTACTATACATAGCTAACATCATTCTGTCTGATGTGTCTCTTAGACTCGTGAATGATTGCACATTTGTGGCAGTGGATGCAAAATCATTTGCAAACCTAACAGACTTTTCAACCTTCGGTGATATCTCGACACCTTGACTAAATTCATGCAAGAATTTGTTATTCAAAGAATCAATTTTAAGCTTTTCATGTGTCTTTGCATCTTTATGTTGATTTTGAACTTGCAATGCTTTCACTGGTGCTTCTAATGTTAATGCAGATTCATCTGATTGCGTTAAAAGTGACGAGTTAAATGAAATTACATCGAGATTCTCATTTCCAATTTTCTCTATACCTTGCTTGTTGGCAGTTGATGTGTCCCTATTGTCTAGATTTCTTGGACAATCTTCAGAAAAATGTCCACCTTTTCGTCCACAATCTGAGCAATACGCCATGACTGGTGGTATTCCAACTGGCTCTGTCATGTCAAGCTCTAGTTGAGAAGTTTCTGCTTCTATGCTGGCCAGGTTGTTGGCATCTTCTTTCAAAACACTGAGCAATAAGCTGTAGATTGCATTATCTAGACCTTTGTACCATCTTTGGTTTGGTTATCCAATTAGACTGGCTTCTATTGGCTGATCTGTTGGATCTTCCATTACTGGCTCTTGACTATATATCTGACCACTGTAATCCATGTACAATGACCCTGATTACATATGCACCAAATGTATGTTTTGCTAGCTTGCGCAGATTTCTAGATAACCACTTGGGTTGATTTTTTGCACCTCTATTTGCACTTCGTTTTTAAGCTTGCAATACCTGGCTCCACTGAAGTCGGTGAACATCTGGGAGTTCTCTGAATCTGCTTTTACTCTGATCAATAGGATCTTGGCTCTTGTGCTGCTTTTGCTGTTCATTAAGTATCTATGGCCTTTTGAATCTGTATACAAGACTTTATCTCCATTGTAGCCATAAAGCTGTAAAATTCGCTTGTTTGTACTTGTACCGATGTTGCCATTGCTACTAGCTTGCTTGCTATACTTGAACTCTCAGCTTGAGATGAGTCCATGTCGATTGGTTCTGTAAAAACTGTCTCCTAGCAGATTTTGGTATTGATTAGCAAAAAAAAATTCTGCTCGGGTTTGATAAAACCGCTCTTGCCAAAGTACTTTTGGCAGTTGATTTCTCTTAAACTCACAAGAGTTGATTAACTCTAGCTCGAAAGTGTCAAAATTGATTGCAGTCTTTGAAATGATGAAAATCTAGGCCTTGAATAACCTAACCTGCAGATTAGATTGTTATCCGTTTTTTCCACTTGACTTGAATTCAGCTCTTGTCAAGATCCCAATCCTTTGCCTGCAACCTGGTTCTTCAATATGATCCTAAGTGAGTCAGCAAATGAGATTTCCAAATTCTATCCTTGCAAGGAGCTAAAGGACTAATCTGCAACTTGAAACTGAGTTAACAGGTACCAATTTGGATCCGATGGAACCCAAAATTGACCAGTGACCTTGTATTATGTTGTTCTAGCAATGTACAAGCTCAAAAGTCCAAAATCTTGTTTCTGGGGCTCAAAAGTAAATAATCTCGATTATTTACTTTTCTCAGTTTTTACACTTTTTAGGCTTGTTTTGCCAAGTACTTACCTTGTTGTGGTCTCTGGACAAGTTTGGTTGAGTTTGATCAAGATTTGTCCAAGTTATCAACTGTTTAGTGTTCGCAGACTTTGATTCCAAGAATCTGGCTTAAGTCTCAATTTTGTGATCCAAATTTGATTTGTGGAGTCTACTTGATGTACTTGACCGTGTGGTATACCCAGTTGTGCAAAATTTCTCAATTCTAGAGCAAAAGTAAATAACCACGATTATTTACATCAGTTTTTTTTTACAGGATTTTTTTTTTCAAAAGTAAATAATCACGATTATTTACTTTTGGTGATTTTTGGTCATATGATCATGTACACTTGTTTAACACATCAAGATAAGCATATGAGTCAAGTTTCACTGAATTTGAACAAGATTTACCAAGTCACACTCAAGTTCTCGACATTCAGTACAAATTTCAGTTTTGGTCGGTTTTGTGATCCAAACTTCATGATCCTTCACAAAAGATGTTTGCAATCATGCTTAGAGTCTATGGTATCAACCTTGATCAATTTTGAGCCAAAAGTTAATAATCGCGATTATTAACTTTTGACCTAAAATGATAACTTTTTTCAACTTTTTCCCTAAACAGTCTTTTTATGATCTCTTTTGAGTCTCTGAGTCAAGTTAAAACTTAATTTGGACAAGATTCATCAAGTTTATTAACTGTTTCGTGTCCGCAGACTCTGATTTCAAGAATCTGGATTATGTCTCACTTTTGTGATCCAAATTTCACCAAAATTGATTTGTGAGGTCTACTTGCTATGCTTGACCTTGTGGTATGCCCAAATATGCAAGATTGTCAATTTTTGGAGCAGATGTAAATATTCGCGATTATTTTCTTCTGCTAAATTTTTGCAACTTTTTGTTCCAATCTTGACACAGATCTATTAAGCACCTCCATTTAAGGTCACTAGCTAAGTTTCATCAAGTTTGGACTATTTTTGGTCAAATGGTCATCGGTTTTCTGTCTGTAGATTGACTTTGCAAATTTGGTCACAATTTTCAATCCAGCGATCCAAATCGTACCAGATTTGGTTTGTGGGCTTATTACAACATGGTAAAATTAGTGGTATGCTGACTTGGTCAAAAAAGTTGAAAAATGGGACAGATGTAAATAATCGCGATTATTTACAACTGGCAACTTTTTTCATCTTTTTGATCAACTGAGCATATACACATGTTTATCACATCAATATAAGCCTATGAATCAAGTTTCATCAAGTTTGGATAAATTTTTCCCCAATTTATACTCAACACTCAAAAAGTCACTACAAACTTTAGTTTTTACCCAGTTTTTTGTTAGTTTGGGGATCCAAGTCTTTTGGGCCTTTACAAAAGTTGTTTGTATACATGCAAGCAGTCAATGGTATGAACCTTGGTCAAATCTAAGCTGAAAGTTAATATTCGCGATTATTAACTTTAGGCCCAAAATTGACACTTTTTTGAACTTTTTCACTGGGCAGTCTTTTCATGATCTATTTTGAGCCTATGAATAAAGTCAAAACTTTATTTGGCCTAAAATGTCAAGAAAAAGTAAATAATCTGAGTTTTGACCAACTCTTGAAAATTTTACGTCAAAGTGTCATTGAGCTTACCCACTGGTTCATACAACTTTTAAGCTTACTGTCCAGTTGGATGACTGGTTTGGAGTCTTTTCGTGCTATTTTTAGCTGTAGATTTGAAACTTTGCAACTTCATATAAACAACTCACAGATGATTCGTTTGGAGTGAGAAATCAACTGAAATCCACCTTGGATCCTACTTACCCTACTCCTAGATTCTCATGCAATGGAGTTGTGGAAAGTGTCCACAAACACTAGTTTTCTTGTTTTTTATGGTTTCTTGAGCATTGATCTTAAGACTTGTCTCGCCTTTCAATCATTCTCCAAATCCTAATTTAAATCTACAATCCTACAATCCTAAAGGCACTCAGCAAGTACGATTACTTCCAAGCTACCTCTACACAGCAAAAGACGATAATCATAAGCTATGCGGTTTCTAAAAAGAAAGTTTTACTCTAGGTGAACCTAGAGAAAGTTAATGGAAAATTACACAAGAATCTTATGTTTTCTCTAGTTTAGGTCTATTTGTCTCCGACAACGGCGCCAAATGTGGGACACATGTCTAACCTCACCATCCTATCTTATTGCAGTATTAGCGAGAACCATGATTAATTTGTCAAACCATGGGACGAAGCTGACTCGACTAGTGCATAGAGTCTACAAGAGCTTGTCAATCTCTCGGAAAACAACTAACAACTCGCATCTAACTCAAGTTACACTCAAGTGACTGAAATCACCAAAAGCCAATCGCTCATCGACAAACAATTCACATCCGTTATAGCATCAAATGACATCCAAACGTAACGAAACTTCTAGGACAAGTTTATAAGACCAAAGCACACATGCCTATGGTCTCAAATCCCACTTTAGGTCAAGTTCCAAAATCGTGATTATTAATAGCAGTGGATTTTTGACCTAGTCATTTTGGACCCAGAATGCATATAAATGCTTGGCAATGATGCCCCAATACCCCGCCTATGCTTAGTTTTCGGTTTAAAAGTGTAAATTCCTAGTTATGATGAAATTAGTCCGCACATCGGTGACGCCAAAAGCTACGAAATACTGTGAATGGCTTACGTCAATGCGTAGAGCTCTTACCTGCGGTTGCAATGCAACAAACGCATTCGCAATGTGACAACCGGGGAGGGAGTAGGAAGCGCGAGAAGGAGAGAAGTGAGCGTCGTTAGCTCACGCTGTGTATTTCTTATCGAAAACTTAATAAAATCTTTACAAAGTTGGCTTTTATACCTTAGCCAAGGTCTAAAATGTGTAATGTCCGGCGCCCAAGACCTTTGAGACTCCACACTTATTGTATCTACAACCTAGGTACACTAAGTGACCTATGCTTTACATCTTGGAACTCTTATTGAGCCTGTACCACGTTACAATTATCACAATGGCTAAATAAATCGGGAAATTACAATACATGGCTATTTTGGAAAAATGTGGAAAGTGTGTAACTCCAATCTTTACCGCTTCTTCAGTTTGATCTTCAATGTACATTCGTACGTCTTCGGTCTTCAGCAGCTTCTGTTAACTGACGTTGACTCAGTTAACGAGTATTCATTTTTTATTTTCCTTTATTATCAAGATTTTTTGGACACTTCTCTTGAAGTACATGAGTGATTGCACATTCATCGCAATATCCAAAGATATTTTTACAACCAAACTTACTTCAAATAAGCACAGAGGCTCAAGTTGAGGTAGAGCGTAACGCATACTCTATGACTAGGTTCTTAAAATGAGACTGCAGCAAAGAGATTTTGTTTTGTCATGGAGAAAACACATTTACTACAGAAAAGCCTTCTTCTAAGCCCATTATTTTTCTTTTGATAACTCCCTCCCTTGGAAGAGAGCATTGACGTGCACTAAAGATAAAACTCTACCCACACAGAAGCTCCAAAGCGCTCTCGCAAAACAAATTAGAAATAGTGCGCTCACCATCATAGCTTCAAGGTTTACTGCCCTCTCCATCTTGTGTGAATTTGACATAGAACAAGAGATCCAAACACCCCCCTCTATTGTAGCCTGTCACATTGTCTGAACCTGCCCTATGTATTAAGCTCTATGTGCCTCTTCAAATTCTCAATCAAAAACTTCGAAGAAAGAGTGAAGTTCAAACCTGAGGTCAAGTGAGACAAAGCACTCCGTCATGATCCAAAAAAAAAGCGCTTCTTTTTTAGAGGCTAGCAAAAGGGTATGCTTGCTCAATGGGTGGTCTCGTGAAAAGTGGGCGGCCTGCACCATTAGTTAGTTGAAGAGGAAAAATCATATGAAACTCATTAATGAAGTGCACTTTAGTTTGAATTTTGAAATTCAAACTTTAGATCGGATGAAAATTCTCCCCTGTGGTTTGTAGGTATCGTTTGGTGCTGTTAGGTGATGCACTCCAGTTTGCTGCCAAGGTTGTGCTGCCAATGTTTAGCTTAACGCCATCCTACATGCACTTACAACCTAGCTTCTAGGTGCTATTTCTTGTTGATTCTTGCTTGCAACTATGAGATCCATCAGTAGTAGGGGCAAAGCCCAATTACTCACAGCACTTGAGAGTGGTGAACACAATAGCTCCTTCTAGGTCTCCCCTAAGTGGAAAACAACAGTGCTAACCAGGTGATGGTAGTCATGGTGGCTAAAGAGCAGTGACCAATAGCCACAAACAAGTCTCCCTGGAATGGCATTGGTGGTGGACAGTAGCCTCGACCAGGTGACAATGATGATCGTAACTACAGAGCATTAGAAAATAGCTGGTAGGTAGCAGCAACCAAGTCTCTTTGCAGTGGCATTTCCATAGACGTGAATACATTGGGTGAGTGTTATTGGAGCCAATGTGTGTGTGTGTGTCAAGTGCTCCCACAAATAAACTAATGTCAAAAACCTTTGCTAGAGTATGCCTTGGCTGCATGTTTTAGCTCTTTCAATGAGATCCTAATTCCTTTCATGATGCTCTGAAGGTGTACCTAATTGGCAGTGGATCACAAGGAAACAAGCTGTATTGCATGAGATAAAAAAGAATTAACATTGCAAGGCAATGGCAGCGGCTTTGGGTTGAAGCGACAAAAAATGGGAGATGGAGACTTATGCATGTGTTGTTGGGTAGGGGTTGAAAATAAGTTTTGTATCCTCTAGTATTGTGTATACACATGCTTAACAACGCTCAGTAAAAAAGGAGTTGTGGATACAAAATAGGAGAGGAGGTTTTTTTTGCAAGAGTAGTTTTATGTTCATTTTGAGCACTAATTGTCCAAGAGATATTGGAGGATACAAAATAGAAGCGGGGGGAGAAAGTTGTACCAGTACCATGTCCATGCTCGTACCTTGCCAATTGTGCCATGCAAACATGCACATTAGTAGTTTTGCATGTAGTGTCTGTAGTTTAAAAGGTTTGAGAAGATTAAAGTTTTTGTTGCTAGCCTTAGTTAGATTTCTTAACTATGTGATGTGAGTAGCTTTGTAACTAAGATGGCAATAGGCTCTAGCCTCATGACCTTTATTGACTTAGAGCAAGGTGGAGGCCTAAATTTTCATGTCCCTTACGTGTCTAGAGCAAGGAGGAGGCTCAAACTTAAGTTTGAGCCCCACACTCTTACCGACTTTGGACAAGATGGAGGCTCAAATTTTAACCTGTAAATTTGGAGCAAGGCCAAGGCTCGACTTAAGTTTGAGCCTCATGTGGCTCAAACTTAAGCTTGAGCCTCATGTCCCTTACATATCTGGAACAACGCAATTTCTTAAACTCAAGTTAGAGCTTCATGCCTCTTACATACCTAGAGCATGAACAAGAACTTAAGTTTGACTCTCATTTCTTTACCTATGGGTTTTGGAACAAGGTAGAGGCTCAAACACTTCACACTCCTTACATGCCTAAACCATAGCCCCAAGCGTTTGAACTTTAGCCTTTCTTTGAGTATTAAAGGGACATAAGGCTCAAACTTAAAGGGACTTTAGCCTTTCTTTGAGTATTAAAGGGACATAAGCCTTTCTTTGAGTATTAAAGGGACATAAGGCTCAAACTTAAGTTTGAGCCTCATGCCCCTTTAATGCTTAGATCAAGGTGGAAACTTGAACTTACCCCTTTACCCAGATAAAGACTCAGGATGTCTAAGTCCTATGCCACTTATCTACCTATACCAAGGCAAATGAGTTTCAACCTTGTGTTGCTTATGTACCCACAACAAGGTTGATACTTGAGTCATGCTCCTTAAATATCTATAACAAGGTGTGGAGTCACAAATTTTGAGTGTGCTCATCATGTCCTAAAGTTACCTGGAACATGGTGGTAGTTCTAGCCTCATGTCCTTTATGTACCCCCATTCAATCCCTAGCATAGAATGGGGACACATAAGGGGCATGAGGCTCAAGGACAATGCCTACCAAGAGGTGGAAGCTTATAGTAAAGATTGAAATTCTTGCCCTTTTTTTATTAAAAAAGAGATATATTAGTTTGAACCATATGCCCATTATAAACCCAAACATCCTTTGTATCTATTACTGAGCACCAGAACCAAGTGAGGGTTGAACTTAAGTTGCCTTAGGTTTGACCCCCCTATTCATGTGCTATTGCCTCACTTTTATATGGAAAGAGGGTTTGCACAAACAACCATGAGGTCAAACTTAATAAAAAATAATGCAATTTTAAGTCTCATTTTCAAAAATGGAACCTGAATAATTCTCAAAATTCATAAATATGTCTTATCTAGAGTGATTATTTTTGTAATCCAATCCCACACAAGATAAATAAAAATAAGAATTAGAAATTGTGTCAAGGCGCTACATCCACACATGGCAGAGGAGACAAGATACCCAAGTCTTGGGACGAGGATACAGATAAGCCTAAAGGAGTATATGTGATTTCTTGAAAGATAACTAGATAATTGTACTAATACTAAAGGAAAAAGCAAGTAAAATGTTCTAAAAAGGAAAAAAGGTGGGAACGACCTGATAAATACACACTTGCAAGTGTATGCATCAGCTTGCATACTGCTTTCAAATGCTTGAAATGTATTCTTGGTTTGACATGATTGGAATATTGTTTTCTAGTATTATAGTACTACCTTAGGGAGGTGCATTTATCAAACGATTTGGTGGGTGGGTGGATTTTGGAGGGTTAATTTGTTGGTTGGAAAGTTGAACCCAATTTTATGTTGTCCATTAAGTTAAGTCAAAAATGGGGAAAGAGATCCCAATCTACCGAGTGGGGATCAAACTTGGGAATGAGGGCTTTGTGTAGCTATTAAATACACTCATATTAAGGGAACACTCTGATGGATGTGTTCAATCATAACCAAGAAAAAAGCGTCAGTGACCTTGAACCAAGGGTGAACTAGAGAACACCAGTTGACCCTGGAAGGTTGAGTTTGAAGTTAGTGTGATGACTTTGATTAAAAAGCTGGACTGATAAGCGGAGGTGCTTTGGGGCTAAGGGATCCATACAAGACAAAGTGAAATTTATCACCTCCTTGAGTTGGTGTAGCATTTAATGCACTAGTAACTTGTGTGTAGCAGAAATTGATAACATAGTGAGCATTTCATTAAGAAAGAGTTCCTAACGAGCATAGAGAGAGAGAGTACTTAATTTGAGAAAGCAACATAGCAATTTACACCTAGCTAATTTGGCATTGACAATACTTGAAAAGATAGAGAAATAGAACAATTGACAACAATTGAGGACCGGATTTACATAGACCCGGTCCCCCCTCGATAAAGGCTCTGTATTATAGCTTTTCCCATCAAAGGAAACTTTTGTACAATACCATCCTTGTGTTCCTTCACAAAACTTGTTGGTGCAATGAAGACAAAATCTTCATGCACCAAATTATGCTTGAAAAACACACCTAGTGTCCCTAGCCTTAGTCCCAATACCGCACACACCTTCAAAAATGGTGAGAGCTAGCAGGGAATGAGGATGATTGAGAGGACGAAGATGTATCTTACGAGAAAGAAGTATTCTCCTCACATAATCACTCTAACAGTGTAGCTTAGCTTAGTAATTAGCATGATAGAGGAGATGAGCATGCCATTGAAGCTTGTCTCTTGGTTGGATTTGCATTCCATAGCCAAGAGTTTTTGGTGTAGGCCTCTACTTCTTAATTCTTGGAGAAGGAGATGGAGTTCTTCTTGCACACATGAGTTGTGTGTGTGTGTGTGTGTGTGTAGCATTGTGTTAGACAAAAATGCAGCCCTCTCTCTCTTCTTGGTTGACCCCTCTTTCTAATTACTCTTGATGGCCTCCCATTGGCTCCTATAAAGCTTAGCCAATCACAAATTAGAAGCATAATTGATAGCCTTGTGACATGTATCCCCCTTTCCCCTTTTGTGACAGCTTTAGGTAATTAAATAATTCATTTAAACTCTCATTGGACCTTTTAGTCTTCTAGCCAATAGGAATCAGGCAAGCCATTAGGTTGCTGGATGCTCATTGGAGCCCTTGGTAGACTGTACAATAGTCTTCTAGAAAGCTTAATTTCTAGTGGTTTTTTATCAATCATTTTTAATGATTATACTAATTTTACTCTAGCCTAATTCTCACTGGTCCACCTCTACGGACATTGAATAGGATTTGAGGGGAAATTGGGGGCAACTGGCCTAGGAGCCTGCCATGTGTCCATTTTTCCCTTTGGAGAGAGCTTGGGAGTGTGTGTGTGTGTGTGTTTCTCTCTCTCATCCCCTACCATTAGGGCTTGCACCCTCCTTCCTAGGGATGTGGGAAGACTTTTTAGTCTTCCCATGACCATCCAATTTTCCCCTACTTTGGCCATTAAACAATTGAATTAAATTTAGGAACTTTAGCCTATGGAAGTCTCAATGGAGCTGAACCTTAGGTCTTTTTAAGCCCCATTGAAGCACATTGCTCTTTTACAGACTGCCCCCCTTTGGATCCCTATTTTCCCTCCTTTGGGTCCCTACAGAGACCAGTCTGGCAGCCTTACCAATATTCTAGCTTTTACTCCCCTTGTACTTCCCCATATTAAATGATCAGTTTAACATGGGAAAATCATTTGGAAGAATTAGATATTAGTTTTTATGACAGTTGGCATCGAATAGTAGGAGGAGTCCTGTCTTGGTGTCGGTCTCAAGCGGGAGGGATGTCGGAGATCCCGGTGTGACAATTTGGAGATGGTACAGTCGGTGGTCCCTGGCATGGCCCTCACAAACACATTTAACTACCTGACATGGTCGCATATGTCATATTTTTACAACCATTCTCACTACTCCTGGGTCTATATTTTCCCCTAGGATCTCTAGTTGGAATTCTTTATGTGGCCCTCTCCTCAAGAAGCACATCTCTCTCCCTTGTCAAGGTAATCGGATCTCTTGTTGTATATATTATGCTCAGA
This sequence comes from Adiantum capillus-veneris, assembly GCF_014529385.1. Taxonomy (NCBI): domain Eukaryota; kingdom Viridiplantae; phylum Streptophyta; class Polypodiopsida; order Polypodiales; family Pteridaceae; genus Adiantum; species Adiantum capillus-veneris. The sequence continues at coordinate 10,492,876 of NC_140948.1, read as the reverse complement.
GCTTCATTGCCCCTATGTTTAGTCATTGGAAACCTGGATCCCAAGGATCCCATTGGGATAATCACTAAAATATGTTGTTGATTCAACAATTATTGATCTTTTTGGACACAATCTTCATGTTTCTAGTTTGGTCTCTCAAACAATCGGTCTGATTGTATCAGGATTGATATAATATTGATAGAGTAGGCCTCCAAAATATGTATATCTCTCAAGTTCTCTCCGGTTTACTGTCAAGTATCTATGTCCATACGACATCAACCTTTTCTGCTCCGATAACTCTCCTATGTAAGGTTCATCGCATTATAGTGTATTTGATACCCATTATTGTATTTATACAATCCTATGTGGGTATTGTCTATGTTAACACTAGGTTGGTAATGGGACACTTTTATGTCGTTGGACACTTTTATGTCCTGTTAAGTGACCATTTTCCTTGAATTATGTCAAGAGTTTCAAAATCGATTTTGAGGTGCTATCTATCTAGAAAGTTGTCTCATGAGCTGAAAAAAACTCGACATTTTTTTGGAATATGAATTCCATCTTTAACCTTGTCCTTGCACAACATTTCACAACCTAAACTGTGTGAAAAAATGGGTCCTTTTTTGGCTTTTTTCAACTTTTTGCAACTATACCACTCTAGAATTCATGTTTGTGAGGTCTATAATGCTAGAGAACTATCTTTAGTAGTCCTCAACATGTCCTGATGCTTCTAGGGAGAAATAAATGTTAAAGTTGTAAGTTATGACCAAATTACAAAAATTGTCAAATCCTGTTTTTTAGCCAATTTAAGCTCTTCTATGATAATACCCTATTTTGCATAGTAGACAACGATGGTGGATTTTTTCAATTATAGAAGAAAACGAAACATTCTAGTATATCAAGTATAGCTTTTTCAATATTGCTAGTTTCTTGTGTTAACTATATGCATTTTGTAGGTAGTAACCATATCTAGTCATAAGGATCAAATTTGGCTAGATATTGAATAGTTTCTATTGGATTCTACAACTCATAATGTTGAACCCAAGTTTTTTCATGTTTTTTGTATTTAGCACTTCATCTTTGTCCCCAAGATTCCCCTTGGTAAGAGATGTATTATTCTTTTGACATGCTCCATGGCTCCTTATGAACCTAAAGGACAATAGGGAACTAAGAAAACATGCATATATTATTTGTATTGAGCGTGGCTATAGAAACTTTGATGTTAGGTTTGAAGAATGGTAAAAATTCAACTTTTTTGTACCTATTTCTTTTGGCAAAACAAAAAATGGTGAGTGAGAAGCAATCATATGTTCAGATCACCAACCCATTGAAGTTAACTAGGGAATTTATCTCAAGTCCTACAAAAATCCCTAATCTTATTTTTATGCAACAAAATGTAAGAAATGACTGTTTTGATGAAACTGTACTTGTCCATCAACTTTGGAGGCTTGGTGTGACCAAAAGATGAGAAATTTTACAAATTTCTTATTTTTTCCATGTGTAGTAGGCCTTGAACTATAACCTCATGAGAGGATTTTACAAAATGAGTGGATCTACTATGGTTTTGGAGGTTTTTTTCACAACCATGAAAGGACACTTTTATGTCCTGTTAGGTTACCAACCTAGTGTTAACTTGTTTTGTGTCCTTCACATGCCTTAGTTTAGTATTTGGCTTGTCCAAATTAGATAGCTAATCTTCCGACTCTATGTCAACTTTGTCTTTTGTGCCAATAATTCCCTATTTTTCAAAAATATAGGGAATTTTCACAACTAAATACATTGTTTCCTCCTCCATCAAAGTATCGAGCACTACTATAGTCAATAGGCACTAGGTCCTTAAACTCTCTAGGCCTTTCCTCTAACTTCACATAGTATCAATCCATACCATCTTTGTAGATATATGCACTTTGATGGTTTTTGAATTGATACTTTAAGTGAAACAATTTTGTTTTGGGTGTTTGCTCGGATGGTCCCGCTTCCATGTTTGGTCCCTCGTTAAAACACGCATTGTTGGATCGCTCAACCATGAAGGTGTAAGATCTCTTTGATGATGTATAAGACAAAATTTTCTCAATGATCGGCTCTAAGGGAGTTGATGGTTCTTAATTTACACTCTCTTCAGTAGAAATAATGCTCACTTGGTCTCCTACGGCAAGCTTTCGAATCAGGTGAAATCTACCTAAGCTCAAATACATCAAGAAATAATCACTCTTGCAAACCCCTTACATGTTACCTCTTTGGTTGCTTCCAAAACCTCCAAATCAAAATTACCTCAAAATGTAGTGCTCTAACCTTCATAATTTGCACAATAAGTACTCGATCGCTATGAGCTTACAACCACTTTGCTAGTCCAAAAAAATCCTGAATCGATCAAACAATTGCATTTTAAGTAAAAATCCTATCTTGGCTTGCAGATTCCTCTAATGATGTCCAAATTCAATTTTGAGAAGACCTCTATAATCCTAATAATTATATCTATATGTGGTATCATTTTGGGTTCATTCAGTTATAGGGGGACATGGATCACGATCCATGTACCTTAGTAGCCAAATGTGATAAAATTTGGTCCAAAGATTGCCCTTGGTACCTTGAGACTAGATATATATGATTTTTATGTAATTTAGATTAGTATAGGTTAGTTGAAATCCCAACCCTAGGTCTAGTTTTGCGGTTTTTTAACATGAGCTAATGTTGGTATTTTTGGTCTACTTTTTTATTCATTTTTGCAAATTTATTTCTGGAAATTATGTCCTTAGAGATCTCTGCTACAAACTATATAGGCTTCTACCAAAATCTCAAACGAAGGGCATAGATTGCGATCCATGTTCCATCCCTTCTAAATATGAAACTTTGTCAATTGGTGGAATCTGCTATAAGGAGCTTATTCCCAAAATATTTTTTTATTTAGATTACAAAAAGTAGAAAGCTCTCAAATTTTAGTCAGATAAACTAACTTTAGGTGCTTTCCCACAATTTCCTTCTTTTGAGTGTGTTCTTGATGACAATTGGATCCCAAAATTTAGTTTCAGTTGATTGAAGTTAGTATTTATCAATTGGTCTTTGTATTGCTTCAATCAGCCTTTTGAGACATGGATTGTGATCACGGATCCATGTTCCACCACACATAGAATCTTCTAAAAATTTAAGTTTTGTTTCTAATTTTTTGAGGTTCTTTGGTACCCTCTTTTTGGTTTTAAATCAGCTTCTTTCAGGTCTCTACCATCAAATTTTCACTATTTCAGAGTTATGGTCTTCTTTCCCAAAATATGGTTTTCTGTCCTTTTTGCCCCGGATCTTTTCAGCCAAATATGATGGTGATGGTTCCTACTTACCCAACTCCTATGTGCTGAAAAGAAACAAGAAACGAAAAAGAACAAAAAATACAAATAAAAGTCGTAATGGAAAATGAAACAGCACTCTCAAAGAAATGAGAAAACTTGAATAATAAAATACATATGGCTATCTCGCTCAAACTCTCTTTACCTCTTAAGAATAGATCTAGCAATTCCCTTGACTCTAGACTCTATCAATCACTAAACTCACATCTAGCTGCTTTGTTGCTAATGTGTATGGAATGGATGACAATTCTCTAGATAACAAAATCTCTAAATATGCACTAGGTCACTCACCACCTAAGGATCATTCCTTGGAAAATGATGCCAACGTTAGCAGATCGCCTGACAAACGCTCATAGCATAGCCTTCTTGCACTAACATACTCGTTTAAATACTCAGAGAAGTGACTCGAATGGGACATGGAGACTTTTTGAGGATGTCAACTTCAAGAAGTGAACCTTACAAGCAAGGATGCCAATCTCTATAAGCAAATCAACAACTCAAGAATCATAAAATCTATCTGTGTCCTTTTTAACCACTCTAGGCTATCATGCTATTTCAATGACTAAATGGATTTGGATAGCCATAAAACTTTGGGGAAAGCTATACTGAGTCTAAGGAAACAAGTCTACAAAATCTGGCAACATTTCAACAAGATACAAAAATCACGATCCATTATTTATTGGATCATTAAAATTGCAACAAAACCATTCAAGTAGGTCTCGCTAAGATCTAATAACACTCTCCTATAGTCAAAATATCATACAACAAAGATTTAAGCACTCAGTGTTGAAGACATAGCTTGTTGACACTTAATCATGAATCATCACATAACTTGGAATGCTTACGCTTGAAAGAAAGAGCAAGAGAAGAGGAACACAATGCAAGTTTTAGAATTTGAAATACATTACCCAATCAAGACCTATGTTGATTACAAAGTAGAACTAAGAAGCAACTTGATAGCACGTACAACAGAGCTCCTTCTTTATTCAAAAGATTGGCCTCTTCCAAACTAGAGCTATTGACTTATATATCTAGGGTTTATTTTTAAAAATGACCATTGACAGGCTACTTTGGGCTTTCATACATAATATGATATTTACAACTCAAAAATATATGGCTCTAGGATCAAAATTACATCAGCTCATGTACATGGTTCTTGAAAAAAATAAAGGACAATCTATCAACAATGTGGCTCTGAAATTTGTGTCCGGCTAGGGGAGCGCCCATAATCTCTAATGATAAAACAACAAAGACGGATGGAATTATTATGGAGATATTATTTTTGAGTTGAATATAAACTAGTAAAGTAAAACTTAGTGGTGGCTGATGCTTAAGAAAAAAAAGTGCGATAATGGCAATTACAACCTCTACTACCTCTTTGATTGACCTTGTTCCTGAGAGTACACCCCATGATGCATTTTATAGGAAGATTCACTATTTGTTGAACTTGAATAATCATATAGAGAAGTAAGAGAGAAAATTTAAAGGCTTTCATGTTGAAGACAATGATATCACGATTAACGCGCGATGTGTTAAACTATGTCACAAGATGGTTTGACATGTCAACATATTAAAGCTGAGCGAGTTTGATACCCTGGTATACTTCATCCAGTCAATGAAATGCAATCATATCCATGGATTTCATTACATAACTTCCTTTATCTGTGAATAAGATTTTATTTTTGTGATCATGGATATGCTTGCAAAAATGACTCACTTATTCCTCATCAAGACTACAATTACGGCTAAGGATATAGTTCAAGTTTTCATGAAAGGTGTCTTTATGTATCATGGTTTACTTCACTGTATAATTTTAGATCGTGATATAAAATTCACTTCAAATTTTGGAAAGCTTTATTCTCAGCCATAGGAACCCAATTGTCCTTTAGTACTTGCTTATCATCCTCAAACCAATGAGAAAATAGAGAGAAGCAGCCAAATCATTGAGAATATGCCATGAGTTTATTATATGCATGAACAGAGTAAGTGGATTGGATATTTATATTTGGTTGAATTTGCATATAATTCTTTATTCCAACATATAATTGAGATGACTCTTTTTCAAGCATTATATGGACAGGAGTGTCTCACTCCATCAAAGTGGATAGATCCACTCATAAGAGAAAAGCATCCAAAGATATGTTGAATGAGATGCAATTGTAGATGGACCTCTACGATAAGATATAAAGATTGCTTAGGATAGACGAAAAAGTTATAAACAATATATTCAACTCTTTAAAAAAGGGGATATGGTATTTTTGGGAGTGAAACCCAAACGTAGTTCTTTATAAATGGGTAAGTGCAAAAAGCTTAGTGCAAGATATTGTGGACCTTTTTTCATCACAGAAAGAATCAATGACCAAGCTTACGGAATTTTGTTTTACCATCGCATATCAAGGTATATGATGTTTTTTATATCAGCTTGCTTAAGAGGTATGTACCTGATCCAAATCACATTCTTAATGATTCTCTGTTATCTACTTCCATCGATAAAAGTTTGGAAGTACACCCCGAAGCTATTCTTCAAAGTAGGACTGAAATTCTCAATCACACCTTGTCAAATGGTCAACTTATCCTTTACACGGATGCTACTTGGAAACATGATGATGTAATGAGACTTAATTATCCAAACTTCATGTCAAATTGAGGACACCTCAAATTTTTCATGTGTAGGAAAATGTAAGATTCCCAACTTTTGGGTCTCTTTTAAAATAAGAAAAGTAGGTTCTAATGTTCGTTTCTTAAAATTTTGGGTTAAAATCGACGTTTAGCAATGTTGTGAGTTTTTGGATTGAATATTAAGGTCATTTTCATATTCCAATAGGTCAAACATAATATTTTTGTGCTTTTTGATGCTTTTTCTTTAAAAGTAGGGCCAAATCCTTAATCTACAAGTCCCAAGGATGATATGGTTCAATTTTGTAAAAATCTACTTTTTGAGTGCTTGTCATGCTATTTTTAGCTTTTTATATTTTTCTATTCTTTTCAATAAAAAGGAAGTTCATTTTCTTGTTCAGATGGACAAGGGAAATCCGTGATTCATTTTTAGATTTTTTATTTACTTTTTTACTTTAAACACTATTTTTAGCTTTTTGTGCTTTTTGATATTTTTTAAAATGACCTAAATATAAAAATAATCTTTTTAGTCATCATTTGGATATCAAATGGCCGTACAATAAAGACACATGATTAAATAGGATTTTTATGGGAATTATTTCTATAAAAAAGCGGCACGTAAATATGTCAAGGTAGTATGAGAAAGTTGTAATTAAGACAGAGTATCATGATGCATCCTAGTTCAATTACAATCACATTAGTTGTCAAGATACCATTTCAAAAACTCTGAACTCCATAGCCATCATCTCTTTCTCTCTCTACTTTGCTTCTGAGAAACTATCCTCTCGGTGGTTACTTTATCATATATGTAGGCATGTGTGGGCTTGCCACATGTGTACAAGGATGTTCCATGCTTATTCCATCATGTTTAGCATGCCGATATATGCCTACAGTGTGTTTATGATCACGTAGGTGCATAAAAAGTGCTTTTTGTTTCACATCACGTAGGTGCATTTTTTTGGTCGTATCTCCTAAACCACTATGAATCGGATCAAACCCTTTAAACTAGAGATTAAACAAGGGTTTCATATAAGTGGAAATCCAATCCCATAAGGATGCATAAAATCCTTAAAAATTATAAGAACCCAAATCTTGTTTTTCATCTGTCTTTATTTATTGTGTTTATAAACACCGTCTTTTTCCACGAACTATCAAACTCCTTGGTTGCATGTGCATGTTTGGGGGGGGATTCCCAAAAAATGTGAAAATTTTCAACATTATAAGAAATGCACCAATTCTCAAATTTCCATAATGCAAAACTTTTTTCATTTTATCTAATATGTTCTTCGTTGTATTGATGTGATCCTCATTCTCAGTAAATAGTATGATAGCTCTTCTTCCTTGTGTTGAGCACCGTACATGCATTATGAATGATAGATTGGCAGTGAGTTCTAACTAGGAGATTGGTTCGTTTCAAGACCTTCAGCTCTCCACCATGATGCCAAAATTGAATGAGTTGGATTGCTTTGACATCTATTTCAAAGTCAATCTCAGAGTAATTAATCGAGATCAAACTTTAGATTACTATATGATAGATTCAGACTTCAAATGACCAATTGACAGACATCAACAGACTTTATATGAACAATTGAACTGAAGGAAATAGACTTCAGATTATAAGATCATTGGAATTGTATTCAGAATCAGATAATGATTCAAAATACAAGAGTTCAAAGAAAAGATCCCTAGAATGAATAATCTAGAAAGTACAATTGGTGTTAGGTTCATCACGGAATGCTCCTAAGATTCACAAGATAAAAGATTCTAGGGTAAAGAGATTCAACAGTGAAGAGTGTCAAGCCAAGGGTGCTCAAAATGGGACTAGTGGGTCCTATTTATAAGTGTCCACAGTAGCGCTAGAATCTGATTGGTTGCACAATCACTCAAAAACAGGTAAGTGATGGTAGCTCTGCGAGGTAACCACTAACTCATCCAGCTAACCCCTTGTGTAAGGCCTCTCTAAGAGTGAGTTTCCACCTTCCACATTGAATAGCTCATATGATGCTCAGAGTACCAAAAACTTCATGTGATTGTAATGGAGATTCTAAGAACGTCGAACAAGCTACATTGCATTATTCATATCCATACAATTAATGAGTATAGCAATTTGCAACCTAATGAATAGCACTAGAATAGTCATTTTATTTTACAAAACACTTAATCAAGTAGGATTCAATCGAATCTACTTTGGTTGAAATAAATATACCTAGATACTCTATTTGAAAAAAAAAATCCAATTCCAACATACATAAAGATGTCCATCTAGTCCTTTAATTCATTTGAATACACATTTTTGACAGTTGAAAGTTCTTTGATCGGTATTAAAGTCATTTTGGTGATATTGTAAACATCATTCACTCGGAAATTTGGTATCTTGGATAAAGTACATTACAAACACAAATCCGCTATTCCTTTTTCCTTTCACCTAATATATTGCCACAAATTTAAGAAAACAAATATATGAATCAATTTGAGAAGGAAAGGAATTTGATAATTAGATGTTAGAGGGAAGATTTACAAAATGAAAGTCATGAATAGTGCAAGTGAGTGTTTTTTTCTATGTCCTTGTTTTCTACTTGGATGTTTTGATTGAATAAATCATTTATGTATACGGTTTTATACAATTAATATGCTTAGATTCAGTATCCATCTATCTTCTTTTCTTTAGCAGCTACGATTAATAATGGAGAGACAAACGGAGTTTGAGTCATGGAGCTAGAACGGCGAGGGACTAATTCTACAAACTCTTATGTGATCAAAACTTAATGAATGATTGATTGGTTGGACATATTCATGATGATTTCTTGAGTCATTGTAAAACATTCAGCTTTCTTGTCTCCATTTATTGTAACTCTCTCATTCATGTCATTGGGTTCACATGATTTTTAGTTACAAGTGCATCTTTATAAAATGTTTATAGATTGTGTCAAACTTAGCATTCAGTTATGCTAAAATATTGATGTGTCTAATCCTAATTGCATCACTGTATAAGAAAATATGCCCCATTCTATTGCAAAGGCCATTTTGTGCTAATCCTTTGGCTTTATGGTGAGCTAATTATAGCCCAAAAATCCATCAAGAAAGTTGTAAGCTTAATTGTCCACCACTCTCTAAATCACATGATTGGTGATGGGTAAGGGATAGTTATCTCTTATGGAAGCAGTGTTGACCTTCTTGAGATTCATACAACTGGCAATTTGTCATTCTTTTTGGGCAGTGGCATGATTGGCAATACCCAATCTATGTGTTCAATCTCATAGATTAATGCAACCTCTTTAATCTTATCTATCTCCTCTTTGATTTTCTTCACAAAAGCTTCATTGTAAGTGTAGGGACATTGTCTGTGTGGATTAATATCACTCTTAAGGGGTATTTTATGATGAAATATACTTGGATCCACTCCCCTAAGCTCCTTATACGACCAAGCAAACACATCTCTATATTGTTTGAGAGTAGTTATTAGAAGTTGTTCTTTCTCTTCAGTGGCTATGTAAGCCGACCTTGGTTTGTCCCTAGTTCAGCTAGGTAAATCCTCATGGAATTCTCCCGCACATCATGTGATGTACCCGGCTCCTTGAGTTCCCTCATTGGCCTACTAAATCACAATTTGTTTGTCTGAAATGGTATACTTTTTGTAGTGAGAGGATACATTCCAACTTTTTTGTACTAGAATCCTCTTCACTTTTGTCTCCATTATTCAAACTTCTTTTAGAGTCTATTTCATCTTTTGATATTCGTATTTTTGTTTAGTTTTTGATATTTTTGTTGTGTCCTTGGGTTTATTTTTATTTGCTTCTTTAGATTTTTGTTAGAGAAGCCGATTTCAACGATTTTCTTGTAATTTTGTCTCGGACTCAGTTATCTTCTCCACAAGCATAAGATACTTTGTTTTGCTCAATAATCAAGTCATTGGTTTCTCTTTTGTCATTTGTTGTTTTCTCGCTCATTTAGCTTGATATCTTTGTTTTTTTCTCGTTCATTTAGCTTGAGATCTTTGTTGTCTTCTTGACTTCTAATTTGGAAAATCATAGAAGATTTCCTTATTTGTTGTGGTTTATACTTGTTTCATGAGTTACTCAATTGGTCTATGTGGTCCCTGCCCCTTTTTGAGAGGAGCGGAGTACCTTTGATAGGTCTCCACTCCTGAAAAAGAAAAACCAACGGACATTGCTTTAGCTACTACGTAGCCACGTGCATGAACCGTTAGTGAAGGATTAGTCCTATCTCACTATGGCGGAGCGTGACCACCATAACCCTATCTAATAACTATTTATAATCAATTATACCTAAAAGTATAAATCTTAGAGTGACCAACCTGTGCGCTTTTTTCTCCATGTTTCAGAAGCACAGCTGCCAAGGTTTGTCTCTTTTAAGATTTATGACTTTAAAAAAAAAAAAATCTAGCATTGGAAAGTTACCCGACTCATTGGGTCCACCCGTCCATAGAATGATACCGTCGGGGTATCATTCTCTCACTTTCCACAGCACACTCACCCTTCTTTTGTTATCTAATTACTACCACACTGTTAAAACATACATGTTCCTTTACTTTATTTATGATACTGGTTCGTTAAAACAGCCCTTCAAACAGTATTACAAACAATAGTCAAACAAGAAGTCCTCCAATTTTAAACCAACAACCCTTGGATTAGGTTCACTTAAGAATCTCTACTGGCGCTATTATGTCCGATCGGTATATACATTATTTATAAAAACCCTTGTCCTCATGAGCGTCCCATACCGATTGACAAGTACTCATTGTGCTAATCTGGACGTACTCCCTCCACAGCAACAACGGTGCCAATCTGGGCGTCATCCTCATGACACGGCAAAACAAAACTGCAGTATCCAGCTGGGCTAATCTGGGTGTACTCCCACCAGCATCAGCGGTGCCATCCTGGGCATGATCACGCCTCGACAACTGCCACATAATACCAGCGCTAATAAGTAGAGAGACTTGAGAGAAACCCTGCCGAAGGTTTTGGACAAACATTCTTTCGTATAGCAACCAGTTTAACCAAACTATCTTTCCTACTTGTCAAACATATGCTAAGTTTCTTGGGGTTAAGCCCCTTGGTTTAGGTCCGTGTTTTATTTTCATAAGGTAAATAATATATTCCTATGGTCTCGCATATGCAATGATGCATAACTTGAAACTGCAATACTAACCTGTACCATAGCTCCAATTGGTTTGATTGGTGGAGACATAGCATGTTCCGCAAGGGTTCCACCGTTACTTGTACCAGCTTCATGATCATTAGTGCCTTGGGTTCAAGCACGCTTTGGAGCCATTTTTTTTTACTACACTTATGTTATACACTTAGAACTTTAAATTGGTCAATTTCCCTAGTAATCTCTTGTTTCCAAAGAGAGTCTGTAATTTGAACCCTTGCCAACTCGGATTCACACTTAGTGTTGTTGTTCTACATCTAATTTCTATACATCAAATATTTGCTAATCGTAATTAATCAAAAATCAAGTGTGTAAACTATGAGTGAAAGTTTAGGAATGCACCACTTTTATGCTTCACATTTCTAATCCAATTCTAACATCAATTTCTATAAATCAATTTTTAGTATTATTCAAAATTCTACTTAATCTAATTGACAATAAAATTGATGAATGAGAATTTCATCATGTATAATAAGAATATGATGAGTTCTCTTATGTATTAACTTTCAATTAACTATGCATAAGTTAATAGTGAAGATGTACTAACTAGAGAGAGTAGGTATACTTACAGAGATTAGAGTAAGAGAAAACATACACACACATCTTTTCTAAAGTTAATTGAATCTTACTAATCCATTAGAAAAATTAGAGTAAAAGAGAACACACACACACATCCTTTTCTAAAGATAATTGAATCTCACCAGTCTATTAGAGAGATTAGAGTAAGAGATAACACACACACACACATATCCTTCTTAAAACTAATTGAATCTTACTAATCCATTAGAAAGATTAGAGTAAAAGAGAACACACACACATGATTTTCTAAAGCTGATTGAATCTTACTAATCTATTAGAGAAATTAGAGTAAGAGATAGCACGCACACACACATAGCTAATTGAATCTTACTAATCTATTAGAGAAATTAGAGTAAGAGATAGCACGCACACATACATAGCTAATTGAATCTTACTAATCTATTAGAGAGATTACAGTAAGAGATAGCACACACACACATAGCTAATTGAATCTTACTAATCTATTAGAGAGATTAGAGTAGGAGCTAGCACACATACATCATTCTTAAAGTTAATTGAATGCTTAATTAATACACATCTTATTAGTCCACTAGAGTTTTTGCTCTCTTAGTGGTTTGTGGACGCCTTCTCTCTAAGAGAAGTGGCAACACTTCGTAAGCGCTATAGAGGCAATCTCTATGTCTAAAGTGTGAGCATGGATGCTCTATTTATAGCAGAAAAGAAAACGTCCAACTTTTTTTTCCAAAAAAAAAATTATTTTAATTATTTTAAATTTTTAAATTTTTTTCTCCAAAAATCATACCCGCGTTTTTGGTACCCTTGTGGTACCCATCAGCTTGACCAATTTGTCATTATCATCAAAAGATAAGGCCACACAGCCCCCCCTCATTAAGATTAGTCAAGACTAGCCTCTCCTTTTCATGTGACAGTGTGTCCCACTTTGTCCCCTCCTATGTGAGTCCAGGTGAGTCCATGTGCCTTCATTTGTCATCCCTGTGTATTCTTTTGTCTTTATAATTATTTTATTTATTTCCTTAATGATAATTTACTTTACATTTTTAAGTTAAACTGTATAGTCTTATATTAACTTTACAATAGTAAAAGAAAATTCTACAATCAGTAAATAAGTCTTGCAATAAGTTAGTTATTGATTCATATAGCTAAACATGTCAGAATTTTGTAGCGTAAATCTTAAATTCTAGGTTTTCTCAACCTACGATTCATAATTTGAACTTGAATATCTTAAATAATGAGTGATAGTTAAAAAAAATTCAAATGCATAATAGAACTTGTGTGAAATTTGAAAGTAGAGACCTTACATGGTCATTCTCTATGTTTTTACTAGCTTGTCACTCCACGAATCATGAAACTCCTCATCATCATCATCACTAATGCCTCAAATGGAAACCTCGTCCACTATTTGCTTACAATCAACCATTTCATGAGTCTCCCTTGTCTCAATTTCCACTTCTAGCTCCAAGATAGCATTCACCATCTAGAAGAAAGTTATGTCAAAACCGTCTTTATCGCAAAATTTTGTGGGTGTTAGCTCCTTCACACACACATCTAGAGTCACCAAAATTTTCTCCCATGCAAAGGGTTTGAATAAAACTTCTAGAAATGGCTCTCGCATGTAGCTTTCATCCTCTACTGATTGCTTTAGGATGTAGTCTTCCTATGATTCCATATTTAGATGCTCCTTCTTTTCCAAGTTTTTTCCCATTTGACCCCATAAATGTGGTCTAATATTTAGAAGTTCTACAAGAGTAATGGTGCATCTTATATGACATATCATCAATTTGTGTAGGCTTTTTGTGTTCACCATCTATGGAACTGGACTCCATTGAGATGGAACAACCCTCACCTCTGATTTTGTTTTGTGTTCCCCTACAAAAGAAGGTAAAGTCCTTAATGTCCTAGGTTTACTCTTTGAAGATACTTTTGTCCCTGCATCTCTGTACAATTAGTATATATCGCTCGGATAAATCTCATGGTCCATGTTGATTTTTGGTATTGGGGTGATGACTACAAAGTGGCACTGCCGTCCTTTTAGTTCTTGATTGTTTCCCACACGAATTACGGCCATGGCTCGTCCACTTCAGGAATTGGCTACATCTCTTGAGACTTAGCCTCATCCATTGTGTTTTCCACTACCCTTGTATTTAATGGTGTTTTGTTCCTCGCCTTAGTTGGTCCACCAATTTTGTTTCCATTTTGCACGCTTTCTCCTCCTTTTTAGGTATCAGTACTACTTGTTTAAGAATGTTTTTTTTTTTGCTACATTAGAGCTTGGGCTGTCTCTATGAGCCATTTGCACATTTCCAATTATTTTGTCTCAACTTCAGGATGTAAATATGTCAGTCATTTTTGTTCTAATGTTTGGTTTCTTTTCAATGTTGCCTAGTAGGTCTGCATCATGGCATCCAAGTGCTCATTAATTTTTTCTACTAAAATTGAACCTCTCGATAAAGTTTTTGACAAGTCTGTTTCCTCAACTTTTCCTTTGTTATCTTGCTCATGATTCAGTTGTTTCCTTGTTTTGTGTAGTTTTGTCTCTAAGGCCTTCTTTTCCTTTAGCCTTTTTGCTTTCATTTTATCTCTTTTTGCTTTCCATGATTTTCTTTGAGCCCTTACCGTTAAGCTTTCAAACTTCGTTTTTTTAGCAGGTTTTAACTCCTATGTTTCTGTCATACTTTTTACTGCTTCCTGAGCACGATCTCTAGTCACTACATTGACGGTAACTGTTGGCTTTGACTCAAATACGCTAGAACAAGGCTAAAACCCCAATGACATTCCCAATTGCTTTTCCCTTGTTTTCTAGGTTCTTTGGATAAGAAACCTATGATTGCTCGTTCGAGTATAGAGGCAGAGTATTGGACTGCTGTAATGGCAGCATGTGAGGTAGCATGGTTAGGATTCTTACTTCATGACTTTGGAGTATAGGTATAGAGGCTAGTTGAGATCTATTGCAACAACCTCAGTAGCATACAGCTGGCATGAAACCCAATGTTTCATGCCAGTACCATGCACATTGAGGTGCACTACCACTTCTTAGCATGCAACATTGGCCTTGAGTACATGGCGATTGTAAGATCCCCAAATTTTGGGTCTCTTTTAAAAATAGGAAAAATAGACACCAATGTTCGTTTTGCCAGATTTTGATTTAAGAATGCTTGCTTGACAATCTTATAAGGTTCTAAAGTGAAAAGCAAGGTCGTTTCCATGTTCCAGTAGGTCAAACGGATGTTTGGTTCAATTTTGGGACAATATGCTATTTTTAGATTTTTTATGCATTTAGGTGCTTTTTTGCAAAACGCAGGGCCGAATCCTTAACATACAAGTTCCGGAGAAGCTATGGTTCAATTTTGTAAAAGTCTGCTTTTCGAGCACTTTTCATGATTTTTTGTGCTTTTTGCTAAAAAACGAATCCGCTTTCTTATTCCAATGAGACAAGGGAAACCCATGGTTCAATTTTAAAAAGTTTCACTTTTTTCTTTTTATGCTATTTTTAGATTTTTGTGCTTTTTGGCATTTTTGAAAAACAACGTGCTTTCTAGGAGGACCTAAACATAGAAATATTAGTTTTAGTCTCCGTTGAATTTAAAAATTGACCACCTAGAGAAAAGCAGTATTGTAAATATGATGGGGCAGTACGGGAAAGCCATAATTATGTCCGGGCATCATGGTGCGATATAGTCTAGTCACGATTTCATTAGTTGCAGGGATATTAGCTAGTTAGTCAATTTTTACTATAAAAATTGAATGGTAAGTGGGAGAGTTGACTTCCATAAGTTGTGCCATGCTTTTAGAAAAGACTAGAGTCTTTTCCCAAAAGTTTGCAGCTAATCTAGGCTGAGAGGGGGCACTTGTAGCGTGCCTTGGGCATCACTCTGGCTTGATACAGTGCCTATAAATTGGCAGGGGGTGCTCAGTTTTCAGGGCCGTGAGTTGCGTCTACTACCGCAAAGCAATACATACCAATTATACGGAGTGGTGCAAGCTCTTCATCACCATCTCCATAAGGTCTTCTCTATCATTTACGACGAGAAGAATAAGAAGAAGAATACTCTCTCTCTACTTGCTTACTATCTCCTCTCTCGTTTCACAGTGTACGTGCTCTCCGAAGGCTCTAGTGGTGAAAACCTCTACGTAGCTCTCATCACCGCTCTCTTGCGGCAAAGCAAGAAGCCATTTGACAGCCTAATCAATTCTAAAGCATGCATCGCTACTACAAGACTAGGATCACCTACATCACTTAGCCTTAGATAAAAGGGTCATTGACCTGGGGCTTTGCTGAATCGGGAGTGTTGCCTAGGTCTTCTTCTTTTGTGCTAGGTGATTAGTCCTTCGGGGGTTGAATGACCTACATGGCTAATGCGTCGGGGATCTTGCCTTGAATTTGTCTAAACACCCAATGTTGGGCATCGAAGAGTCCTGGCACCTAAACTGATATGGTTGGTGTTGATACCGTACCAATTGCTGGTATTTGGGATCCTTTTAGAGTTCGGGTTCATGGAGGGAGTAGAAGCGGCCTCAATCTCTGTCTTGCTCAGGTAGGTTGGAGGTGTTGTGGCTCGCTCCCGGCGAAGTGAAATTCTCTTTGATTGTAGTAGAGCAGAAGTGGATGGGTGGACCAGTCAATCCCTACACAGGGTGCGGTGCTCTATTAGTTATTTTGTTATACTTCTTTTGATGTTATGGTATACCCAAATTTTTTCATTGTATTAATACATGGTTGCTTGCTTCATTTAGATGGGGCATTTAAAGATTCTTTATTGTCATTGTCTTGTGTCTCTGCGCACTCTATTTCATCCTCCACTATATGCTCTCTCTCTCTCTCTCTCTCTCTCTCTCTCTCTCTCTCTCTCTCTCTCTCTCTCTCTCTCTCTCTCTTCCTGCAATGCGGTGTACACATATATTCACCCTTTACAATGTTACTTTTTTTCTCGTGTTTGCTTTCATCCATCACACCCATTCAGGGGTAGCACTAGTCGCTAGGTTCCTCTAGATGCAGTCCAGCTCATGGCCTAAACTCCATGCTAGGTCGAATGTTGAGACCTCCTCCCCTATGAAACCGTATACATAAATGAGGCAACCAATAGCAGTTTGGTAAAGAGTGACATCAGCAGGATCGCCAGCATCATGTAGACTCAACTTCAAACCTGTTTCCATGGGAGTGGCAATAGGTCCTCAAGTCCAAACTTACATAGCAATGTCTCTATGTAACTTTTCTGACACAAGGCAATACCACCATCACATTGCTTAAACTATATACCCAAGTAATGATGCAACAGTGCCAAATCTTTCATCTTGAAAGTAGCATTCAAATTAGCCTTAAATTCAGCAATATGTCTCTCATTTGGTCCAGTGATCAATAAATCGTCGACATAAAGAACCACAATGAGAAGTACATCACCCACACGCTTTACATACAATGTGCTTTCTGTTGGACTGTTACAAAAGCCTCGTTTGACCAATTGAGTGTCAGCTTTCTCATACCAAGCACGAGGAGATTGCTTCAACCCATACAAAGCCTTCTTACATATGCACACTTTGTCCTCTTGTCCTTTTATGAAAAAACCGCGAGGCTGTGTTACATAAACTTCCTCAAATATGTCATCATTCAAGAAAGCAGTAACAATGTTTGGTTGATGTACATCCCAACCAAAATGAGCTGCCAATGCACATAGAAAATGTAGAGTAGTCATACGACAAGTGGGAGCAAAAGTCTCTTCATAATATATGCCTTTTCGTTGTGCATAACCCTTTGCAACAAGTGGAGCCTTATGGTGATCGATCTCACCATCCGGCTTGCGTTTCAACTTGTAAACCCACTTCGTACCAATGGCCTTTTGCCAGGAGGCAAATCACATAAAGTCCATGTGTCATTTTCTATAAGTGCATCATATTCTGATTGCATGGGAGCCATCCAATTTTCTAAATTTTGTGCTTCATCAAAAGACAGAGGCTCCTCAACATCATGCAAGCTAGACACAGCCAAAGCATAACAATCTGATGCATAAGATGCATGGTGAGAGCCTAAACGAGTACGACTAGACAAAGGTGCATCCAATGTACTGTCATGCAAAGTGTGCACCAGCCATTTTGGAATACCCCTAGCCTGTGCTCATTTTCAGCCCTTTCCTCATCAAGTACATCATGTATATCTGCATCAATAATAGGCTGATCTGTAACCTTTTTAGAAACCACCATAGGCTATACATTTACCTCGTAGGAACTTACATTCGTATTTCCACTACTCAAAAGAGGCAACAAAGTGTCATAAATGTCATGTGAGCTTACATTATTGTCTCTAGTACATGACAACAAGGGCTGAACAGAATCTTCCACAAACACTACATCCCGTGAAACCAAAATACGTTTTTTTTGCGCATGATACAACCTATAACCTTTGCTTTCAGCACTATAACCAGCAAAAATACATTTGACAGCCTTATCATCCAATTTTCTGTGTTGTGTTTGTGGCACCAAAGCATATGCCAAATAGCCAAAAACACGCATGTGCTCAATAGAAGTCTTTCTATCATGCCATGCTTCATATGTAGTAATAGACTGCAAATCTTTTGTAGGACACTTGTTTAGTTCATAAGTGGCACACATGATGGCCTCAAGCCAAAAAGAATGCGGAAAAGCTTGACTTTTGACCATACATCGTGCCATTTCCGTAAGTGACCTGTTTTTCCTCTTAGCAACACCATTTTGCTAAGGTGTATAAGGCACTATACATTGGTGTTTTATCCCACGACTAGCCAGAAATGCATTGAATTCATGAGACGTATACTCGCCCCCTCGATCGGAACGGAGGGTGCCCATAGTGCATTTCGAGACATTTTCAGCCATAGCCAGAAATTGTTTGAAGCACATAAGAACTTATGACTTTCCTTTAAGAGGAAATACCCATGCAAGGCTGGAGTAATCATAAATAAAAGTCACGAAGTAATGGTAATTTCCCAAGGATGGAGTTTGCGTGGGCCCACAAACATCACTATGCACAAGCTGCAACCTACATGTGTCCCGAATTGAACCATCCTTTGGAAACTTAGAACGCTGCATCTTACCCAAAATACAGCTTTCACAAACATGTTTGACCAGTGCTTCAAGAGGTGGCAAAAAAGCAACCATATCAAATTTCTGCAAACGTAGCAAACTGACAAAATTCAGATGACCAAAACGTGCATGCCAAAGTTTTGCATCTGTCATCCACAAATTTGACTACAAGTCCAAGTCTAGAAAGTGCGGATACAGACAAGAGATTCTTCTTGATCCCAGGTACATAAAGTGCATCAACAAGTGTGAAGGAACTGCCATTTGCAGCATTGAGCACAATCTTTCAAAAACCTTGAACCAGATAAGAGGCATTGATGGCACAAGTGACTGAATTTCCATGAGGGACAAACTCGAGAGAGGCAAACAATTCACGATGTGAGGTAATGTACTTTGTAGCACCGCTATCGAAATACCACACATGTGAATCTGCAGCAAAACTGACAAGCATGCATCATGGACAGCAGGATTGTAAGTGCACTCTGCACTAAAAGCCCATTTTGTGTCAACATCAGCAACACAGTCTCCTTTCACAAAAGACTCAACAATGGTTGCATTTGTAGTAAAACCAGCATTTGCAGTGGAAGCACCCTCTTTCTTCTTAGCCTCTTTGGCCTTCAACTTAGGACACGACTTGATCAAGTGATCATTAGCTCTACAATAATGGCAATGATTTTTTTTTCCCCTTATCACCAGAATTTACAGACGATGTGCTGCCAGCAGAAGCATTGGGAACAGAAGTTTTGCCACTCGCAACAGAACCATAAGAAGTGGTTGCATTTCTATTACCACCCTTTATTTCAGAAGCAATAAAAGCCTGTTCAACTGCACGCTTTCTAGTCCTGTTTTTTCTAGAAAGTGACTCTTGCAATAGCAATGTGCATAATGCATCAGACTTGACAACTTCTGGATTTCCTTGGGTCATAAGCCTCCAAGTACTAGCAAAAGTATGGTAAGAATTTGGTAAGGCATCAAGAAGAGTCTACACAAGGGAACTGTCTGAAATGACTTCACCTGTAGAAATAAGTTGCTCATTGACATCCTTGACACTAGCAAGAAAAGTGTCCATATCATGTTCCTCATGCATAATCTTCGACTAATGCTTTTTACGCAGCAAAGCAATTTTAGCCTCATTGCGACTTGCATAAAGACCAGCCAAAATATCCCAAGCTTGTTTTGCAAATTTTGCTGAACGGATGTGAGGAACAATGGTGTGCGTCACAGACAACGCAATCAATGCATGAGCCTGCGCATCGTTTACATCTTAACGAGCTTGTTCTTTCATAGGCAAAACAACACTAATAGCAGCAATCCTTGCAGCAAGACTTGCAACATCCTCAACATCACTTATATCCTCAGAACCAGGACGTACATCAATGCCTTGCACAATATTCTAGACGCCCTTTGACACAAGAACGTGTTGCATCATATAAGCCCACATAGGGTAATTGTCCCCATCCAACCTGTCAGCAGCAAACATCTTGAACACATCTGTGTTGTTGTTGTCAACCATGGTAAATGCTACACCTGATGTGAAAACTGCCCAAAAATAGGAGAAATGGAGCAGGAACAACACGTGCTATATAGCGCAAACCGTAGAAGACTATAAGGCACATGTTATGCAGAAAATGGTAGTGACAGAAATTCTACACAAAATGACGAAATTGCCCGTGCAGTCCTGCCTATAGTGGAAACGGAGGCCGAAATGAGCCCGAATCAAAAATCTAATCAGACCGAGATCTAAGAGCTCTCCTGAAATATTTTTTGACTTGCGAATACTTGCAAAAGCTTATTGAAATTGAAGAAAGTGAGCAGGTGTGTACTGGAGCTGCTGGCGACTGAGCCGGGGAGGACGCAACCTGCTCTGATACCGATGGTTAGAATTAGGGTTGCAGAGAGACACACACAGCTTGGAGAAGATGAAGAAGCTCAAGGCACACAATAGAGAGTATGTTACTTAGTGTGCAATGGAAAGATAGATGGCCCTAGAGTGATGGGCGTATATACAATGCTTGGGGGAAAAAACCTCCTAAAGAGGGAAAAAATGCCCCGGCGGTTCTAGTGTGTTCACACACATCACTACCACATGTATATGGTAACAAATTTGATGGATTATGTGCATAAATTTTTGGCATAAATTTGGGTGTGTGTGTCTACTCAATGGCATTTGATATCCACATTGGGGATGAATAATTGGGATCAATTACCAATTATGATGATTGAAAGGCCTAAAAGATTGGTGCGTATGATCAAATGACTTGGTATGACTCAATTTTGTATACAATTGAGGATGATTTTATTACCATTGATGTGTATGCCAATTGGATATGGTAAAAATTTGAATGAATTATGCAATTTCTAATGTCATAATCAAAAGTGAGTATCCATGCAAAAATTTATTTTACTATGATTGAAATTGGTTTGGGAAAAGGCTATGATTTCTTATTTGATGTGAACTTGTATGTGTTTTGTGTGTGGGCATGCAAGACTACCAACAAGCCTACTCACGCTTGATGAATTTGAATGAGTAACTTATGTTGCAATGATTATAAAGTGGGATGAATTAGAGAGGAAATTTATGCATTAATGAAGCATGAATGCATCACCTGATTAATTGAGATTGATTCAATTTTTTCAAATTTGAGAAGTTAAATTTTTTCATGAATAACCTCTCACGAATGCTCAAGAAATCATCAAATTAAAGCAATATAAATGAAAAACTGAATTAAAATGTGCATGAATTTAATGCATCCAATCCATTTTTCGTCAAAGGAAGATATCGTGTTTCGATTGTTCAAACAAGTTGAAATTTTCAATTATGAAAGGATTCGTGCATAGTATATGTGGAATTCAATGTTTTGATTTATCACTCATAAATTGTGATGGAATGAGCTTGAGTCAGCCCTTTTTTGAAAGATCGGGATGGTTGAGAAGATTTCCCTCATCTTGAAAGAGTGTTTGAAGTGCATCTCCATGCTATCTTCACTCTCCGTGGGCACATCTTTAAGAGGAGGATTTTTATAAAAATGTTTTTTGAATCCTGCCACTTGCAACCATCCCCCTTTTACCTACTTATGAGGCAAGTAGCTTGCTCACATATTCACCTCACTGCGGGACTCCACACTCACACACACATGCACGTTGATTGCCTGGATATGCTCACACTTTTTTTTTTCAAAAACACCTTGATTGCAGCCGCTGGCCTACAGCTTCGCCTCGGCCCCATTCTCTTTTTAGTCAATGCATTGCAGCCTGCCTATAAATGGTACCGCAAATGCACTCTGCTTGCTTGGCACCGACCCCACACCACACTCAACACACACACACCCATGATCGACCTACTTGCTCCAAAACTGCCGTTACTTTTGTCTAAAAACTATGGAACGCCATCATGGCCTCCTCTGCAATACATACCTTGCATATGTTGGTCTTATCCTTCACCCACCATCCCGGCTTAATTGCATGCTATCAACCTTGTGGTCCCCACCCACTAATTGGTCTTTGGACCCTTCCCAAACACACACACACACGCTCGCGACAGCCATGATTAGCCTCGCTCTGATCACCACATTGCAGCACAACATATGGACCATCCTTGTCTGCTTGCAATTATCCAAACACCTTGAGCCGTTTTCTGCAGCTAGTCTAGTTCAGAACAACCACACACACACTCAGTTCGGGACCCACTTGCCCGGCTTGGGATTCATCTCTCTCTCTCTCTCTCTCTCTCTCTCTCTCTCTCACACACACACACACACACACACACACACACACACACACACACACGTGTGCGCGCATGCATGCGTGTTGGTTTTCTAGGCTCCTTGCTCATCTCTTTTGCTACCCCTACTTGCATGGACTGCCTCGCGTCCCACAGGCGCATGCGAGCAGTACTGCAGCAGCCCACCATGAGAAGAAGTCAGAAGCATTAGAAAAAGAAAAATAAAAAAGTTTCTTTATTTTAATCAAAGAGAAGGAGAGGTTCTCACCCTCCTCCTTTTCAAAACAACAAAAATTTTAAACAAATGTTCTCCTTGACTTGTATGAGCTTGGGCCGGCCGATGAAATTGGAAAAAAAATAATGAATAAAATCAAAGAAGCGCGAAAGTAAGAACGGCCAATCTCGCGGCCAATGAAGAAGATATTTGTCATTGTTCAGCTTGTGGTTTATGTCAATAGTAGAATGTTTTAATGCATTTGTTGTTGAATGATAATTAGCCAATGTTACAAATTGGGTCTTGGATTACCGATAGACACAGATGAAAATTGTACTTCATCGTACACTTTCTCTCTCATTGCTATGTATGTCAAATGTGCTTATTACAAGCATCAATTTTGTGCCCTTTGCGACAGTTCATCGAAGTATTGCATTAGTGGCATTCAAAAAAAAAAATCAAGATATGATGGATCATGAGCTTTTTCATGCACTAAAAGTTGACTTTTTGCAATTGAGTACTCGCTTTCTCTTGATTTGTATGAATTAAGAGCATGGGACATTGGTTTTGTGCACTTGTTGTTGATTGAATTAAACTTCTTTGAATGGAACTCATGGGAATATGAAATAGTTCAGGGGTTTTTAGTGTTTGATGTGAATATATGAAACTTCTCATTGCACTAAGGAATTGATCTATTTTGAACGGAAATCAGCCAATGGTACGATTCTGTTATGCAATGTATGGAAATATACTTGCTACCTGAAAGAAAACAGTCACACATCGAGTGTATGCTATGATTTTGAGAGACTTATATGAATAAGTGAACCTCATTGCACAAACTTTCTGGTTCATGCATTGGGTGAGTGTCACCTTGATTGTCACCTCATTGCACTAAATGAAATACTCTTTTCACCATGCATGCAAGCCTCATTTGAGAGCTACATTGATGATGCATACATGCTTGATAGAGAATATGATTTAAAATTTGGTCTTGGCATTGATTATGTATTTTAGTGTCTGATATGTATGCAAAAATCATTGGAAAAAGCAGGAAAATTGAGCCTGTTTTTGATAGCCAAAAGAGATCACTAAAATATGGGCTTGACATTGACTGTGCATTTTAGTGATTTCTCTAAAATGAAAAATCCTTGCATAGCACTAAAGTTGAGATTCTTGAATGGCCATGAGATAGCATTGAACATGATTTTTAGTGCTTGTATTGGGTTGACCATATGAATGTATAGCACTAATGATTTGAGTTGTTTTGAAGGGGTGTGGTTAGAAGTGTACTCTCATTGATCCAAGAAGGGGTCATCATTGCAAAAAGTTGCAAAATTTGGCTAGTTAGAGCCATTCCAATTGTTTGGATTAAAATTTGTATATATGCTAGCTCATAGCTTGGTCAAAAGTTTAAAATTTTTCATTTCAAGATAGTATTTACTCAAGTTTTTAAAGAGCTTTCAAGTACAAAATTTGGCTATTGAGAGCCATTCATTTTCATTTCGTCAAGTTGCACTCATCTCTAGCTCATAGATTGCTCTAAAAATTGTAAGAACTTCAATTGAGCTAGTTGTTAGCCAACTTTTTGAAAAGATTTAAATTGTAAAATTTGGCTATTAAGAGCCGCTTCAAATTCATTCAAAAGTTGCATTATTTCTAGCTCATGGCTTGCTTTAAATCTTCACTTTCATTTGAGCTAGAAATTAATCGACTTTTGAATCATGCATGAGAGACTTTAAATTGTAGATGCTTATATAGAAGCATTGTATCTCTCATTGTTGATGTGTATGCATAAATTTGCTATCAAAGAGCATCATGTGCTTAACTAAAGGCATTTTTTTCCGTTGGATTCCTTCCCTTTGGCAAATTCGGGTATGCAAGACCCTAGCTTTAGGTTTTCATTAATGTTTTTTGTGTGTTTTTGGATTTCAATAAAAGGCCTTTGAAGCTTGTGTTTATACTTAGCTTCAAATCAGGTTCTTTTGCAAATAAAATGATCAAATGACTTCTCTACACAAAGGGGATGCTTGCTCAAGGATGCTCAAAAGAGAAGGAATAGGTGTAATTGTTCCCTGATTTTTGCTCTTTTGTTCATCATTCCCTATGCTTGGCATAAGTAATTTTTGCTTCTAAGCTATGGTTATTTCATTTTCAAAAAGCTAGGCATATTAAAGTTTCAACACTTTGCTTTGTGAAAATTAACTCATCAAAAAATTAGGTTTTATGTATGCTAATCATAGGTAATTGGCATTGATCTTAGGTTAATGTAGGTTCATTTCTTATTAGTTCTAGACTCTGAATGATAGTTTTATTACTCCATTCATTTTTAACATGACCTAGGGCTATGATTAGGCTTTAGTCCTTTAGTCCATTGCCATTAGCATCTCATGTTGGAAGCGATAAAAAACGTGTTAAAAAATGAAACAATGAAGCAAATAGTGTCAAGAAACGGTAGCAAAAATTCTACTAGACACATGAAAAGAAAATTTCTATGTTATGTTGTGTCTTGTGAGGCCTAGCGCCTTATTGGAATTTGGCAGGCAACGGGAATCACCTTGGCTCGCTTGGTCAAGGCCCTAAACCAATACCCTGGGCTGATAGGGGTTAGTCGTCACCTTGGTAGGCTAATAGGCTTTTGGAACACCTTCTTGAGGGTTCAAGGAGCCAAGAGTCGCACCTAGACTTGCCTTGGGGTGGTAGCCTTGTATTGTGCTTTACTTTTTTCAATGAATGAACAAACACAAAACTTCCATGAGATTCAAAAAGCTGTGACAATGTGCAAATACATTAGGAGCTTTTTTATAGCCATAGACGTGATAGACTTGAGTGGTTTATTAATATTGGTTACATAGTTTTTAGGCTAGTAGGTCTATGAGCTTGCATTAGCTTAGGGTCTTAACTGATGCTTGTTTTTCATGCATAAAACTGAAATTTCAAGTGGTTTAATCTTCACGATAGTTTGAGTGTTTTTTTTCTTTATGTTGTTTAGTTTTTGACTATGATTCACCCATATTTTAGAAGCAAAAAATTCACATTGCTCATTGTACTTCATGTTTTTATCCATGTTGGCTTTTGATGCTCATTACTTGTTCTTATGTTTTGCACCTCAATATTTCTTCCATGGACTTGCTTTCTACCATGTCACTGTGTTTTGCTTCACCAGCACACGAGGACGTGCGCCAAATTAGGAAGGGGGAAATGTTAGCAGCAGCGGCTAACACAGGATACACTGAATATGCATCAAGCGGGAGACATGCTATGGTTTTGCATAATATTTCCAACTCACTTTGTATAAGTCTTGGACTCACTTGGAGTTCTAAAGTTGTATATGCTAGTTAGAGGGCTCAAGCTTAAACCCATAGTAAAAGGGATTGTGGTGAAAGCCTTTAAAAGGAAGCCTTTATGCAAGGAGGCTTCATTCTTGAGTATCCACTCTTGAGGATCCACTTTTGAGAGATCTCTCTCTCTCTTGAGTGTTACTCTATGGATGGCCTAGCCTTGAGCTTAATGTCCATGCTTAAGAGACTAGGACTAATCCATTGTAATTAGAGAAGCTTCATTAATCTAATTCCTATCTTACTCATTATTCTTATCTTCTCTACATTTCATTATGTCATGAGGTAGTATTACACTTTCATTATTCTATAATTGAGAGAGGTATGTACTTCTTGCTTTGATCTTAACTCTCTTCTTCCATAAGTATTTCAATTAGTTGATTTATCCTCTAATTATCTTGATTAGTGTAGTGTGTGTGCACTCTTGGTCATGTCCCCGAGGAGGTCACCTAAGAAAAACGTAACCTATCACGTGAGTTCAACAGAAGGGTAATTAAAGTTCTTGAAACTTATAGAAATATACATACACAAGGACATTATTTTTCCAAATTTGAAAAAAACTTACATATTTTAAAAGAAAAGGGTACATTATATTGCCAAAAAAATTCATAAATAAGGGGTTTTTCAAACATGTTTTGAATGCACGTGATATGGTAGTTTTACACATAGTGAACCCCCCGAGGTCATGTCATTAGAGTTTGTGCCTAATTGTGTGCTTAAGTGTGAAGATTTGGGAGCCTTGAGCTAAATGCCACTTGTGTGTGATGTGATTAGAGTAACTTGGTTGGCATGTGAAGATTGGGAAAGCCAACTTCAATGCAATTAGTGTGTGCCTTGATCATTGATGCTTGTGTTGATTGTGTTCTTGTGACTCCATAAGATTGGCAAGTCGGACTTTGATGGACTTGATGTGTGAAGAAGTGGATTGATTGGTGATTAGAGTATGTTTAGATTTAGTCTTGACATGGCTAATCTCTACTTGCATTGGTGAGGTATTCTCTTGAATCCTCTATTTATATGCATCCGATGCTCGTGCTTCCATGCCCTAGCCGGGTTTCCGATCCATGGATTTGATAGTTTTGTGTGGGTTGTGATTAGGTCATTGCTACAACATCTCCCAACATTTGGCGCCGTTGCCAGGGAGGATTCAAGAGAGCACCTATCCAATGCAAGTAGAAATTAGCCATGGCAAGACTAACTCTATACATACTCTAATCACTAATCAATCAACTCCTACAGACATCAAGTCCACTGAAGTCCGGCTTACCATAGACTAGAAACCCCAAGAACACTAATGATAAGCACACACTAATTGCATTGGTATTGGCCTCTCCAATCACCACATGTCAATCACGGCACTTCATCAATAGCTACACACACGAGGTGAATAGTGCTAGAGTTTCTAAAACCTATCTACACACAAGCAAGCAATATGGAGCACACATTAGTTAAAAGATTAAGATCCAACTTAATCAACCTAATTAGTGATGCTAAATATCACAAATTGAATGCTTATAGAAGAATAAGAGTGGTTAATAGCAAGAAGTACATACCTTTGTCAAATCTAGACTAATGAGAGTGTAATACTAAATTAAGGACGTAATTAAATGTAGAGAAGAAGTAGACTAATAAGAAAATAGGAATTAGATTAATCAAGCTTCTCTAATTACAATGGATTAGTCCTAGCCTTTTAAGCATGGGCATTAAGCTCAAGGCTAGGCCATCCATAGAATAACACTCAAGAGAGAGAGAGAGAGAGCTCTCAAAAGTGGATCTTCAAGAGTGGATATTCAAGAATGAAGCCTCCTTGCGTAAAGGCTTCCTTTTAAAGACTTTCACCACAATCCCTTCTACTATGGGTTTAAGCTTGATCCCTCTAACTAACATATACAACTTTGGAACTCCAAATGAGCCCAAGACTTATACAAAGTGAGTTGGAAATATTATGCAAAACCATAGCATATCTCCTGCTTGATGCATATTCAGTGTAGCTTGTGTTAGCCGCTGCTAACAATATGCTCTAGTCCTGTAGAAAAACTAAGATTTCTCATGAAGTTATATTTTGGATCCTACTTTTGCAATGTATTTCTTGTCAGAGTCCAAGAATTTTTCTTTACAAAACTTATGTTGGAGTTTGGAGAAAGTCATATTTGTATGCAAAAATCCTAGAGTTCAAGCACAAATCGTTTTTTGTTGGAGAAATCAAGTTTCAAGCCAAGTTACAACCATACTTCTAAAGAGAAATTATATCTTAGCCCAACTCATTACTATAGGTATTTTCTTGGAAAAAAATAAAAAATTCATTTGTAAGATTACTAAACCACTTTTTGCAACTACAACCTAATTTTGCTAGCAGAATTACAAGGGACTGCAGTTTGACAATGTCATAACGTTCACATTCGGCATCAAAACATAGTCATTCAGCCACTCAAACCAAAGGGAAAATGGTGTTTGAGCGTGTAGTTGAGGTTAAAAGCTACATAAAACATCATCTAAGATGTCAAAATTACAAAATTAGCTTCTTGAATTAATATATATTAATTTTGGAGGCTAGACGTTTCTTGCAAAATGTTTAATATACGAAAGAGAACTTTGATAGCATATTTATCTTTCTTTATTTTGCCGTGGACCTTATATTGAAATTTTATAAACAAAGACAAAATACTTTCCAAACTTAATTTCTCTTGAAAATATATTTTGTTGTCTTTGATAATTGTATCAAATTTGGGAGAAATTGTGTGTCTATGTTGACCCCCAGCTCGTCGTTAGCTTGTGGGTTATAGCTCAAAAAATGGCAACCCGTCTACTTAATCAAATGAAGGATTTTCTAATAGTGACACTAAATTAATGCAAGGTGCCACTAAATGAAGCACAAATTAATCAAGATGTGTTCAATTTGAAACTCTAATGATTAAATTTTCATTATCCAAACTCAAATCAAGACTTTTTGATCGTCCTAGTGAGAACATGAAGGCTACATCAAATTGTGAGTTAATTGCGTGATAGAGGGCTCAATCAATAGCAATTTGCAAAAACCAATCCACATGCACAAATCAAGAAAAGGAACCACTTGTAGAACTAAACAAAAGTAATTTATCATTAATGGGAGTGCTAAATAGAGAATCTTATTAGTGATGAACACACACTAATGTGTGGTTTAAAAATTCTCATTAGTGGCATGTGTGTGTGTGTGTGTGTGTGTTGGGGGGGGGGTCTTTGTGTTTTGTCTAAAAAGTGCTAGAAAAATCAAGAATATTCCCTTGGTTTTCTTAAGAAATAAGACGTAGCTAAATAGATAGAAGAGTAGTTTACTTAATGGAGAGAGATGTTTTTTCACAAATGAGAGATTATAGACTAGAGAGAGCGAGAGAGAGAGCACATATAATATACGTGGTTCACCTAATCTGGTCTACATCCACATAAAAGCAGCCACTCAATGGATTTAGTACTTCAAAATAAGAATTAGATTACAAAGGGACTATACCCTTTTAGTGCTCCCACCCTTGCTTCACTCTCACCACCTCTTGCCACTTTGTTGCATCAACTTCACAATGTGTCACCTCTTCAATCCGTTTTTGTGTGTAGAAAAGGCCTCCTTTTATAGTCCAAAAGGGATGTCCTCTCTCATGAGACGCAGCCGTTTGTACGCGCCCTTGTGTAGACAAGTCCAAGTTGAATTCTCGCATGCGCCCCTGTATGGCCACCCTTGAGAAGACAAGCCCAATTTTGAATTAGGCCACAGGCCATTGACTTTCATCCACCGACCATCACCAACGAGCCGACCGTTTTTTTACCACTTTTTTATCGTTGGCCGGCCATAATATTTTGGAAAAGCCAGTCTCAAGTGAAGCTCAAGACTGGCCATGGAATTTTTGGTTTTTTGATGAGTAATTTTTCTTCACGCACGATGGTTTCTCTTCATAACATGGGCCTTACAAATGCGCGTTTTTAATACAAAACAAGGGATAAATTAGACTCCATACTTAACAATCTCCCACTTGGAGACTGATCTCCACACCAAATCTGTGATTGATTTGCATCCTGGCTTCTTATCCTTGAATGCTGATTGAAGATGAGCAAAAGCTCAACTTCTCCTTGTTGACTACCTTTGTAAACATGTCTGCGATATTTTCACTTGTGTGCACCTTCCCTAGCTTTGGCAGTCCCTCTTCCAAAAGAGTATGTATGAAGTGATATCTCACATCAATGTGCTTTACCCTTGAGTGAAAGGCTGATTTCTTTGCAAGATAAATGGCGCTTTGACTGTCATTGTACAAGACACAATTGTCTTGCTTGCATCCAAGATCCTCCAAGAATCTGTGAAGCCACAAAATCTCTTTGTTTGCCTCCGTCGTTGCTACATATTCTGCTTCCGTGGTAGAAAGTGAAACCACTTTCTGCAGCTTTGAAGCCCAGATTACTGTTCCGTCTCCAACTGTGAAGGTATAGCCAGTAGTGCCCCTTTGAGTATCTTTGTCACCTGCCATATCTACATCAACATACTCTTGTAAGAAAATATCAGTGCCTCC
Source organism: Adiantum capillus-veneris (assembly GCF_014529385.1). NCBI lineage: Eukaryota > Viridiplantae > Streptophyta > Polypodiopsida > Polypodiales > Pteridaceae > Adiantum > Adiantum capillus-veneris. The sequence continues at coordinate 10,462,367 of NC_140948.1, read as the reverse complement.
AAAATATAAAGCATTTGTTGTTGTCCCTTTTAGATACCTAATTTCACAGCTTGGCAGTGCTCCGTACCTGGGCTGTCCATGAACCTACTTACAACTCCCATTGGATGTGCAATGTCTGGCCTTGTCCAAACCATAGCATACATAAGAGAACCTACCACTGCAGCATATGGAACTTTAGACATATAGGCTATCTCCTCTTGTGTCTTTGGACACATATCCTTGGTTAGTTTAAAGTGACCAGCCAAAGGTGTAGAAACCATTTTTGCATTTTGCATTGCAAACCTTTCTAGTATCTTCTTGATGTAATCCTCCTGAGATAGCTTTATTGTCTTCTTCATCATGTCCCTTGATATATTCATGCCAACTATCTTCTTTGTAGCACCTAAATCTTTCATTGAAAAATATTTAGATAGCTCCTCTTTTAGGTCTTTGATGTCTTGCATGTTAGAACTTGCAATCAACATGTCATCAACATACAACATTAGGATGATGAACTTCCCATCTACCAAATTCTTTGTGTAGATGCGGTGATCTGAGCTGCATTTTGTGAATCCCTAATCCAACATCCATTGATCAAACTTCAAGTACCACTATCTTGATGCTTGCTTTAAACCATACAAGCTCTTCTTTAATCTGCAAACCATTTTCTCCTTACCTTTTACTTCACCCCTTTGGTTGAATCATGTAAATTTCCTCCTCTAAGTCACCATAAAGGAATGCCATATTTACATCCATTTTCTCAAGATTTAAATCTTGTGCAGCCACAAGGATTAAGACAAGACTAATTGAGTTCATTTTTACAACAATAGAAACTATCTCATTGAAGTCAATACCTTTCTTTTGAGAACACCCTTTTACCACAAGCGTGGACTTGTACCTTTTCTTCCCACCTTCTTCTTTCTTCAGCTTATACACCCATTTGTTCTGCAATGCCCACTTACCTTTAGGCAACTCAACCAACTCCCATGTTTGGTTGCGATGTAATGAGTCAATCTCCACTTGAAATCTCTTCATCCATTCTTCTTTGGATTCATGATGCATAGCTTCTTCATATGATTCCGTCTCTCTAGAATATGAGATCAAGAGATGGTTGAAGGAAGGAGCAACCTTTCTGGAGGTATACTTTCTCTTTTGGATCTTCGGGAAATAGGTTGAGGTCCTCATTTGGTTGACATTGTTGCACGTTATCACCGTTTGCACTCCTTGAGTCTTCATCGTCCTCAAGCTACATGTACTCATCACCTATATCTTTTTTTTTTCTTTCTAAGTAATCTTTGTGTACATATTTTTCTCATTGAAAATTACATCCCTACTTTCTAAAGATTTTACCATCTTTAGGATTCTATAGATCAAATGGTACAAGAAAAAGGATATAGAGACTCCTAGGCCACATCTATAGTGAGCTCAGGCCATGTTGGGAAAATATTTATGTCAAATACCACGACCAAAATAGAACCCTCATCCTAAAAGTGACAAATGGTCAAAATAGGCCTTAAATCATTACTTCCTCAATGGCGTCTTCTTAGTCTTCTTAGGCCATGTGTACAAAAATATTGGCTTTGAAAGATTCCAAATAGTAGGGGTCAAACTTACAATTATAGGCAACATTAGCCATTTCTATTTTAAAAGATGGATGAAAAATGAGAAAATCTTCCATAATTTAGATTTCCCTCCCATCTTTTTGAGAAAAGATGGATGAAAAATGAGAAAATCTTCCATAATTTAGATTTCCCACCCATCTTTTTGAGAGATACCCCTCCCCACGGGTCTATGCAAAAAATACACAATTTACACTTTTATACAAGTTTCAATACACAATTCTTGTCCTAAAATCTAATATCTAACCAAACCAAATGATTTTCTCATATTAAACTGATCATTTAATGTGGGAGAATAAACGGAACAAGTGTTAGAATATAGACATGTGCTTATGGATCTATCTCAACATGGGGCCAAAGTTAAAGGGTTCCAAATGAAAGATGGTACATCAAAGAGAAATGCTAGCTAATGGAGCTTAAAGACCTTAGGGTTAGCTTCATTAAAGACCTCCAAAGTTTAGTGTTAAAAGTATTTAAACCTTAGTTAAGCTAGGACTATGCTTGAAATTAAAATTGCATGAGATGCTTGACAACAAAGGTGCATGCTTGAAGGTAGGCATGTGCTTGAAGTCAAATCCAATCCCTATAAGGAGGGGGCAAGTGTTACCATATACATGTGGTAGTGATGTGTGTGACCACATAACTACCACATGTGTGTGAACACACTAGGACCGCCGGGGCATTTTTTCCCTCTTTAGGAGGTTTGATCCCCCGTGCATTGTATATACACCCATCACTCTAGGGCTATCTATCTTTCCATTGCACACTAAGTAAAACATTCTCTATTGTGTGCCTTGAGCTTCATTCATCTTCTCCAAGTTGTGTGTGTTTATCTTCAACCCTAATTCTAACAATTGGTATTAGAGCAGGTTACGTCCTCTCGGGCTTAGTCGCCAGCACACACCTGCTCACTTTCTTCGATTATAGTGACGTTTGGCGAGTGTTCGCAGCTCAACAAATACTTTTGGGAGAGCTGGTAGATCTCAGTCTGCTCAGATTTTGAATTGGGCTTATTTCGGCCTCCATTTCCACTACAGGCAAGTCTGCACAGACAATTTTGTCATTTTGTGCAGAATTTCTGTGAGTGCCGATTTCTACATAACAGGTTCCTTATAGTCTTCTATGGTTTGTGCTATATAGCAAGTGTTTTTCCCGCTCTGTTTCTCCTATTTCTGGGTAGTTTTTACATCAGGTGCAACATTTACCATGGCTGAGAACAACACAGATGTGTTCAAGATGTTTGCTGCTGAGGACAGGTTGGATGGAGACAATTATCTTATGTGGGCTTACATGATGAAACATGTTCTTGTGTCAAAGGGTATCTAGAATATTGTGCAAGGCATTGATGTACATCCTGGTTCTGAGGATGCTGGCGATGTTGAGGATGTTGCAGGTCTTGCTGCAAGGATTGCTGCTATTAGAGTTGTTTTTCTTACGGCAAAACAAGCTCGTTGGGATGTAAAGGATGCGTAGGCTCATGCATTGATTGTGTTGTCTATGAAGTGCAATATTGTTCCTCACATCCGTTGAGCAAAGTCTGCAAAATAGGCTTGGGATATTTTGGCTGGTCTTTATGCAAGTCGCAATGAGGCTGAAATTGCTTTGTTGGGTGAAGAGTTGGAGTTGAAGATTATGCATGAGGAAGATGATATGGACACTTTCCTTGCTAGTGTCAAGGATATCAATGAGCAACTTATTTCTGCAGGTGAAGTCATTTCAAATGGTTCTCTTGTGCAGACTGTTCTTGATGACTTACCAGATTCTTAGCAGACTTTTGCTAGTACTTGGAGACTTATGACCCAAGGAAATCATGAAGTTGTCAAGTTTGATGCATTATTCACATTAATGTTACAAGAGTCACTTTTTTTAAAAAAATAGGACTAGGTAGCGTGCAGTTGAACAGGCTTTTATTGCTTCTCAAAGAAAGGGTGGTAACAGCAATACAGCCACTTCTTATGGTTCTGTCTGCGAGTGGAAAAAATTATGTTCCTAATGCTTCTGTTGGCAGCAATTTGTTTGGAAATTTTGATGGTAAGGGCAAAAATAAAATGCATTGCCATTATTATAAAGCTAATGATCACTTGATCAAGTTGTGTCCTAAGTTGAATGCCAAAGAGGCTAAGAAGAAAGAGGGTGGTTTCACTGCAAAAGTTGGCTCCACTACAAATGCAGCCATTGTTGAGTCTTCTGTAAAAATAGACTGTAATGCTGATGTTGATGCACAATGGGCTTTTAGCGTAGAGTGCACTTAGAATCCTGTTGTCCATGATGCATGCTTGTCAGTTGCTGCAGATTCACATGTGTGGTATTTCGATAGTGGTGCTACAAAGCACATTACCTCACATCATGAATTGTTCACTTCTCTCGAGTCTGTCCCTCATGGGAATTCAGTCACTTGTGCCAACAATGCCTCTTATCCGGTTCAAGGAGTTGGAAAGATTGTGCTTACTACTGCTAATGGTAGTTCTTTCACACTTGTTGCTACACTTTATGTACCTGCAATCAAGAAGAATCTTTTTTCTGTATCCACACTTGCTAGACTTGGACTTGTAGTTCAAATTTGTGGATGATAGATGTATAGTTCATGATCTCAGTTTTGGTGATGAAATTGTTGCATCTAGCCTTTTGTGCCATGGGCTGTATAAGCTCACTTTTTATGACAAGTGTGGACAAAATTTTGCAAATGTTTTTGCAGATTCAAGGGCTATTTCACATGCAAAACTTTGGCATGCACGTTTTGATCATCTGAATTTTGCAAGTTTGCTACGTTTGCAGAAATATGATATGGTTGCTTCTTTGCCGTCTCTTGAAGCACCTATCAAACATGTTTGTGAAGGTTGTACTTTGGGTAAAATGTAGCGTAAGTTTCTAAAGGCTGGTTCAGTTAGGGCCACATGCAGGTTGCAGCTTGTGCATAGTGATGTTTGTGGACCCATGCAAACTCCGTCCTTGGTGATTACTCCAGGCATGCATGGGTATTTTCGCTTAAAGCAAAGTCCGAAGTTTTTATGTGCTTCAAACAATTTCTGGCTATGGCTGAAAATGTCTCGAAATGTACTATGGGCACCCTCCGTTCCGATCGAGAGGGGGAGTATACGTCTCATGACTTCAATGCATTTATGGCTAGTCGTGGGATAGAACACCAATGTACAGTGCCTTATACACCTCAGCAAAATGGTGTTGCTGAGAGGGAAAAACAGGTCACTTACGGGAATGACACGATGTATGGTCAAAAGTCAATCTTTGTCGCATAATCTTTGGCTTGAGGCCATCATGTGTGCCACTTATGTACTAACCAGGTGTCCTATGAAAGCTTTGCAATCTATTATTCCATATGAAGCATGGCATGATAGAAAGCCTTCTATTGAGCACATGCGTGTTTTTGGTTGTTTGGCATATGCTTTGGTGCCACAAACACAACATAGAAAACTGCATGATAAGGCTGTCAAATGTATTTTTGTTTGTTATAGTGCTGAAAGCAAAGGTTACAGGTTGTATCATCCGCAAACAAAACATATTCTGGTTTCACGGGATGTAGTGTTTGTGGAAGATTCTGTTTAGCCCTTGCTGTCATGTACTAGAGATAGTAATGTAAGCTCACAAGACATTTATGACACTTTGTTGCCTCTTTTCAGTTGTGGAGATACGAATGTAAGTTCTAATGAGGCTAATGTAAATCCTATGGGGGTTTCTAAAAATGTTACAGATCAGCCTATTACTGTTGCAGATGTACATGATGTACTTGATGAGGAAAGGGTTGAAAATGAGCAGGCTAAAGGTATGCCAAAATGGCTGGTGCACACTTTGCGTGACAACAAATTGGATGCACCTTTGTCTAGTCGTACTTGTTCAGGCTCTCACCATGCATCTTATGCATCAGATTGTTATGCTTTGGTTGTGTCTAGCTTACATGATGTTGAGGAGCCTCTGTATTTTGATGAAGCACAAAATTTAGAAAATTGGATGGCTCCCATGCAATCAAAATATGATGCACTTATAGAAAATGACACATGGACTTTATGTGATTTTTCTCCTGGCAAAAAGGCCATTGGTACAAAGTGGGTGATCGATCACCATAAGGCTCGACTTGTTGCAAAGGGTTATGCACAGCAAAAAGGCATAGATTATGAAGAGACCTTTGCTCCCACTTGTCATATGACTACTGTGCATTTTCTATGTGCATTGGTAGCTCATTTTGGTTGGGATGTACATCAATCAAACATTAATACTGCTTTCTTGAATGGTGACATATTTGAGGAAGTTTATGTAACGCAGCCTCGCGGTTTTGTCATAAAAATACAACAGGACAAAGTGTGCAGATGTAAGAAGGCTTTGTATGGGTTGAAGCAATCTCCTTGTGCTTGGTATGAGAAAGTTGACACTCATTTGGTTAAATGAGGCTTTTGTAATAGTCCAATAGAAAGCACATTTTATGTAAAGTGTGAGGGTGATGTACTTCTCATTCTGGTTCTTTATGTCGATGATTTGCTGATCACTGGACCAAATGAGAGACATATTGCTGAATTTAAGGCTGATTTGAATGCTACTTTCAAGATGAAAGATTTGGGGTTGTTGCATCATTATTTGGGCATACAATTTAAGCAATGTGATGGTGGTATTGCCTTGTGTTAGAAAAGTTACATATAGACATCGCTATGTAACTTTGGACTTGAGGATTGCAAACCTATTGCCACTCCCATGGAAACAGGTTTGAAGTTGAGTCTACATGATGTTGGCGATCCTGCTGATGTCACTCTTTACCAAACTGCTGTTGGTTGCCTCATTTATGTATGCAACACGAGGCCGGATATTCAGTTTGCAGTCTCACTGGTAAGCAAATTTATGCATAGCCCAGGGTCTAAGCATTGGCAGGCTGTCAAGAGGATTTTCCGCTACCTTAGTGGCACTTTACATCTTGGCTTGTTTCATCCCAAAGGGGGATCATTGCCGCCAGACTTACATGCTTTTTCAAACTCAAATTGGGCTGGTTTTTTTGACAAGAGAATGTCCACAAGTGGTTTTAGTTTCATGCTTGGCAATTCATGTATATCATGGTTGAGCAAGAAGCAACCTACTATGGCCACTTCAAGTTGTGAGGCTGAGTACAGGGCAGTCTTCACAGCTACGGTTGAGTGTGTATGGCTCAGACACCTTATGGTTGATTTGGGTGTTGGACAGGACACTGCCAACACTATCTACACTGACAGTCAGAGTGCATTGGCACTTGCGAGGAACCCAGTTTTTCATGCTCGCACAAAGCACATTGAGGTGCATTACCACTATGTCAGGGAGAGGCTCTCAGCAAGAGAGATCAACTTGTCTTATGTGCCAGCACAGGACAACCTTGCAGATCTTTTTACAAAGGCATTGTCTCGTGAGAAGCTTGAAGCTTTGCACAAAGCTTTGGGCTTACTCCCCTTTGTGGACTCATCATGTCATCAGGGCATGGCACTTCCCTTTACTCATGTGCCATCTCTTGTTCACTGCATCACTCCAGAGGGGATTTGTTACCATACACATGTGGTAGTGATGTGTGTGAGCACACTAGGACCACCAGGGCATTTTTTCCCTCTTTGGAGGTTTTTTCCCCCATGCATTGTATATACTCCCATCACTCTAGGGCTATCTATTTCCCATTGCACACTAAGTAACACACTCTCTATTGTGTGCCTTGAGATTCCTTCGTCTTCTCCAAGCTGTGTGCATTTCTATGCAACCCTAATTCCAACAGTGAGCCCTTGAGGCTAGGGGCGAGAGAGAGAGAGAGAGAGAGAGAGAGAGAGAGAGAGAGAGAGAGAGAGAGAGAGAGAGAGAGAGAGAGAGAGAGAGAGAGAGAGAGAGAGAGAGAGAGAGAGAGAGAGTCCATGCACTTGCATGCTTGAAGGTAGGCATGTGCTTGAAGTCAAATCCAACCCCTACAAGGAGGGGGTGAGCCCTTGAGGCTAGAGGCATGGGAGAGAGAGAGAGAGAGAGAGAGAGAGAGAGAGAGAGAGAGAGAGAGAGAGAGAGAGAGAGAGAGAGAGAGAGAGAGAGAGAGGCGTCTTGAAATTCAACATGCATGCCTTAAAGGAGGGTGTGAGACACACAAGTAGGGGATGAGGTTGAATGACTTCTCTCTCTCCCAAAGGGCACCCCCTGCTCAACAGGCAAAAGGGACACATGTCAAGCCCCCAGTTAGGTTTCCCTCAAGGTGTGCCTAAAGACTATTGGTTGACCCTTAGAGGGGTCCAATGAGGATTTTTCTAAATAAATTAAATGATTAGGCATTTATCAAACTCTCTCTCTATATGGGGGAAGGAGGACACTTGTCCAAATACTACCTCCACTGCTTGACTTGACCCAGGCTTATGATTGGCTACGCTTGAGAGAGCCAATGACCTTCATGCATGAGCTAGGGAGGGGGTCGGCCCAAGCAAGGAGGGGGATTACTTGCAACATATACTTCTCTCTCTCTCTCTCTCTCTCTCTCTCTCTCTCTCTCTCTCACACACACACACACACACACACACACACACACACTCATTGTGGGAAGTGCCAAGTGCAAGAGCTTCATCTCCTTCTCCAAGCTTTTTGAGAAGTTGAGAGCCTACACCAACACTCTTGGCTATGGAATACAAACCCAACAAAAAGTCATGCTTCAATGCTTAAGCTTGCCATCTTCTCCATATTCATTACTATTCTATTATGATATGCTAAGGAAGAAGATTTATGATAAGTGAGGAACTATTTCTGCTCATATGAATGTTTCTTCTTCCTCTTTCCTACCCTCATTCCCCGCTAGCTCTCTCCACTTTTGAAGGTGTTTGAGGCCTTGGGAATGAGTCCGGGGATGGCTAATGCTTTTACAAAGGTTCTGTCATGCTTGTGATCCATGAAGCTTTCCATCTTCATTGCATCACCTAGGTCTTAAGGAAACCAAATATTATATTGTATCAAGTCTCTCTTTATGGGAGAATCTATAATACAAAAGCCTATTGGAGGGGGGGACCGGCTCCACATAAATCCGGTCCTCAACTATTGTGAAATTCTCTAACTCTCTCTCTTGCAAAAGTATTGATCATGCCAAGTTAATTAAGTATAAATGTCATGTTGTTAAAACTAATTAAGTTCACCCTCTATTTTCTCAAAGAAGCCTCTTAAAAATGCTCATTATAGTCTCTTAATTTTTTTGTTCTCAATGTTCATAGGCCATTTCCGTTACATTCAGGTATCATAGCTATTGGTTTCTCTGTTTTTGCTTAAGAAGAGAGGTCCTTAAGTTGTCCATGAAAGGTTGGACCTATTCATTGCAATAGGGTAAGTGGGACAGGGATCTATTATCTTGGTTGAAAATGACTTAGTTCAAGGAGGTACACCATTGGAAACTATAGTCTTAATAATGGAGTCTCTCAGGTCTTGCCTTTGGCTAAACCATTATTGAGCTACTAGCAAGATCAACAGGAACCATAATCAATTGAGCAATGTTAGACCCTCTCCATTAGTATTTTCAATCAACAGTTTCTAAACCACGAGGGTGGTTGCTTAACACTAGGTTGGTAACCTAACAGGACATAAAAGTGTCCTTTCAGGGTTTTGAAAAAAACCTCCAAAACCATAGTAGATCCAATCATTTTGTAAAATCCTCTCATGAGGTTATAGTTCAAGGCCTACTACACATGTAAAAAATAAGAAACTTGTAAAATTTCTCATCTTTTGGTCACACCAAGCCTCCAAAGTTGATGGACCAATGAATTTTCATCAAACAGTCATTTCTTACGTTTTGTTGCATAAAAATAAGATTAGGGATTTTTGTAGGACTTGAGATAAACTCCCTAGTTAACTTCAATGGGTTGGTGATCAGAACATATGATTGCTTCTCACTCACTATTTTTTGTTTTGCCAAAATAAATAGGTACAAAAAAGTTGAATTTTTACCATTCTGCAAACCTATCATCAAAGTTTCAATAGCCACGTTCAATACAAATAATACATGCATGTTTTCCTAGTTCCCTATTTTCCTTTATGTTCATAAGGAGCCATGGAGCATGTCAAAAGAATAATACATCTCTTACCAAGAGGAATCTAGGGGACAAAGATGAAGTGTTAAATACAGCAAACATGAAAAAACTAGGTTCAACATTATGAGTTGTAGAATCCCATAGAAACTATTCAATATCTAGCCAAGTTTGATCCTTATGACTAGATATGGTTACTACCTACAAAATGCACGTAGTTGTCACAAGAAACTAACAATATTGAAAAAGCTATACTTGATATACTAGAATGTGTCGTTTTCTTCTATAATTGAAAAAATCAACCATCGTTGTGTACTATGCAAAATAGGGTATTAGGTACCCCAAAACTCAAGGAATATTAGCTTTATGTTACAATATACGACATAGAAAATCAAAAATGGATTTGGATATCATGAAATCCACCAAAAAAATCATAGAAGAGATAAAATTGGCTAAAAAACAGGATTTGACAATTTTTGTAATTTGGTCATAACTTACAACTTTAATATTTATTTCTCCCTAGAAGCATCAGGACATGTTGAGGACTACTAAAGATAGTTCTCTATTATTATAGACCTCACAAACATGAATTCTAGAGTGGTATAGTTGCAAAAAGTTGAAAAAAGCCAAAAACAGGACCCGTTTTTTCACACAGTTTAGGTTGTGAAATGTTGTGCAAGGACAATGTTAAAGATGGAATTGATATTCCAAAAAAATGTCGAGTTTTTTTCAGCTCATGAGACAACTTTCTAGATAGATAGCACCTCAAAATCCATTTTGAAACTCTTGACATAATTCAAGGAAAATGGTCACTTAACAGGACATAAAAGTGTCCCATTACCAACCTAGTGTTAAGAACTAATTTTCAAAGGTAAAGAAGAGCAGTGACTAAGGTTTTTGAGGGTGCTAAAGTACAAAGTAATTTATACATAAGTTTAATTAGCACGGTTGACAATAACCAAAAGAGTAGAAAGAATATTGACAACTTTGATTTTACACATGAAGGTGCTGATAATGATGACCCCATGTTTGTTAATTATCTTGTTACTAGGTTGCAACAAGAAATGGGCAACCTTGCTTTGCAAGCCGAAGTTACTCAACAACTTCGTGCTTATAGGATTTCCCTTCCTCTCCAAGAGGAGAGAGAGCTTAGGAGGCCTCTTGATGAGACTCCCAGAAGAAGACTCTCTCCCATAAGAGATGAGGAATCCAAAGAACTAGAAAGAAGTGAATCACTAAGCTCCTCTGAAGATGTGGCTCCACAAAGATGGCGGTCTAGATGATCGCCAACTCCTCCCGAGAGGAAACGGTCAATCCATAGTCCTTCTCCTTTTCACTCCAAAAGGAAAGAGAGGAAACAAAGGAAGAAAAAGTCAAGAAAGAGGTCACCCTCTTCTCCTTCTTCTTCATCTTCCTCCTCTTTCAATGAAAGCAACAACAATTCTCCTAGAGAATACAAGAGAAGAGGACATTGCAAATCCTACCCTACATGGAGAAGGTCCAAAAAACTCAAGAAATTCAAAGAGGGAGGAAAGAGTGTCTCTTTTCTTACCTATGATGTCACCTTTGGTGCTATTGACAAAGTATTGACATGTATCCGACAATTTGATGCGGCCTTTGGAGACGAGGTCTTCACAGAGTCCTCCAAGCTATGTCATGTAGCTATGCACTTCCAAAAATCTACTCATCATCAATGTTAGGCTAGCCTTCGTGGCAAAGGCAAAGCCCCAAACACATGGAAAACTCTACGAGTTTCCATCATGAAGCAATTTCTTGCAAGCGATGCAAAGGAGAAAGTGCTTATTGAATGGCAGAGTTTGAAGCTACTCTCCAACGAGATGAGTCTATCCACAATTATGTAATCAAGTTTTGGGGTTTACATCTCAAGGATACTATCTTTCAAAAGATAGATTTTGCCAAGCAAAAGCAACAATTTTGTGTAGGATTACCTGAAGAAATGGCTGAGTATGTTAACTCCCAACAGCCTGGTTCTATCAAAAAGTAATCCACACACTATGGTTGCTTCACGCATCAATTTCCAATAAGGGGCTAAAAGGAATGCCAAGCCCATGGAAAACAAAGATCAAAATGATGCGCCAAAGGGGAAAAACAATACCCAAAACTCTTCCAAGAGTCAATTCCAACAACAACAAAAACAATCGGTCCAAGAAGAAGGGAGTTTACAAAGGTAAAAATAAAGTCTCTCCTGAAGACCTAGAATCTTTTCGCAAGGACCACAAATGCTTTAAGTGTGGAGAGCAAGGACATGGCTATCATTCTTGCCGCAAAAGAAATGCCCGCAATGAGACTCCTAGAGCTTCCATGATCAAAGCTCCAAAAGAGAATGCTCATTGCAAAGGATAACAACTCTCCTGTGCTTGGGGAAAGGTAAGGGAGCATGATGCCTTCTTCTTATTTGACCTTGGCTCTACTCACGATTTCATATCAATGGAGTTGGGCACATCTCTCCTCTGCTTGAGGAAAGGTAAGGGAGCATGATGCCTTCTTCTTGTTTGACCTTGGCTCTACTCATGATTTCATATCAACGGAGTTGGGTCACCAAGTTAGACATTCAAGCTCATGAGATGGGAGATGTGTTGTAGCCAATGCAGCCTTCAAGGGGCAAGAAGCTACAGGTACTCCCTTGATTGGTAAATTGAGGCTTCATGTCCAAGGCTATGTTGACAAAGAAGATTTCTTCATCTCTCCTCTCAAGCATGAAGATGTCATCCTAGGGTCACCATGGTTTGACCATATGGCTATTAATGTAAAGTTCCTTGAAAGAAGGTTGTATATCAATACAGGAAAAGAACATGTATATAGATGCTAATGAGCCTGGTAGTACCATACCCCTTGTAAATTCTCCTGCTTTTGACAAATCAATGAAAAGCTCAGTTTTTGCGTACATGGTTTTTTCAAACAATCCATAAAAGGTCCTAATGTTTTATCAAATGAAAATGGTAGGAATCAAGAAGAGTTAGACTTTTCTAATTTTCTACATGGATTCCAAGATGTTTTTACCGATGATATCCCTATGGACTTACCCCCAAAATGAGAAGATGATGACCATCGAATTGAGCTCATACTAGGAGTCTCAACGCCTAACAAGCCTCCTTATCGAGTTTCCCAAGCTCAACAAGAGGAGATCATGAGGAAAGTACATGAATTGGCAGACAAGGGGATGGTGAGGCATAGATCCTCTTCCTTTGGTTCTCCAGTCCTTTTAGTGCAAATGAAAGATGGTACATACCACATGTGTGTGGACTATCGAGTGCTAAGCCATATCACTATCAAAAATAAATTTCTCGTACCGCGGGTCGAAGATATGTTTGATAAGCTACAAGGTTTGATCTACTTCTGTAGGATTGAACTTAAAGTGTCTATCATTAAATAAGAATAGTGAATGAAGATAACATAAAGACCACGTTTCATACAATGTTTGGTCTTTATGAATATCTTGTCATGCCTTTTGGTTTGACAAATGCTTCAGCCATATTCAATCATTTGATGGAGAAAATATTTACACCCTACCTCAAGTACACTAGGGAGTGTTCTTTGATGATATCATCATCTACTCTAAGTCCTTGGAGGAGCACAAGAAACATCTCCAGGTAATTTTTCAAGCTTTGAGGGAGAACAAGCTTTTTATTAAATTAAAAAAAGAGAATTTTTTTCCTTCAACAGATTCAATATTTAGGTCATATTATCTCTCAAGATGGTATCCATATTTGGATCCATCAAAGTTGGAGGTAATAAAAGCATGGCCTAATCCAAGGAATCTACATGAGATACAAAGCTTTATTGATATGTGTGCATACTATAAACGCTTCATAGCCAAATTCTCTCAAATAGCAGGACCATTACATGACTTAACAAAGAAGAACGTTAAGTCATGGACTACTAAAAAGAAAAATGCTTTCAATAATCTCAAAGATAAGGTTACCTCTCCCAACCAACCCTTATGCTTTTGGATCTCTCAAAATCATTTGAGGTCCAATGTGATGCTTGTGGTGATTGCCTTAGAGAAATATTACTTCAAGAATGGCATGCCATAGCATATGAAAAATGAAGGCTCAATGCCAATGAACAAGTCTTGGGCATATTATACAAAAAAGAGATTTTAGCTTTTCTACATGCCCTGTAACATTTAATGGCCTAGTAACGTGTATGTAGCGGAAAATAGCATGAACATAGTGAGCATTCCATTAGAATATCTTCCTAATGAGCATAACAAGAGTGCTTGGGTGGAGAGAGCAATTAAAAGTATAACACCTAGTTAGATAGCATGAAAAATACTTCAAAAGAGAGGGAAATTAAGCAATTGACAACAATTGAGGACCGGATTTTCATGGAGCCGGTCCCCCCTCCAAAAGGCTTTGTATTATGGTTTCTCCCATGAAGAGAGACATTTTATAATACAGTTCTTTGTGTTCCTTCAATACTAGCTAGTGCAATGAAGATGTAAACTTCATGCACTAAGCAAAACACTTATCAAACACAACATCAATTCCCTCACAGTCTCAGACCCAAGACCTCACTCACCTTCAAAGATGGTGAGAGCTAGCGGGGTATGAGAGTAGATTGAGAGGAAGAAGGAGTATTCTTACAAGAAAGATGTACATCTCCTCACATAATCACTTATATTAGCATAGCTTAGCTTAGTAATTAGCATGGTAGAGGAGATGAGCATGCATTGAAGCTTGGCTCTTGGTTGGATTTGCATTATAAAGCCAAGAGTTGTTGGTGTAGGCCCCCCTTCTCAAGCTTGGAGTAGGTGGTAAGCTTTTCATTAAAGCTTGAGAAGGAGAGAGATTCTTCTTTGATTCACACATGAGATTGTGTGTGTGGGTGTCTATGTGTGTGTGTGAAAATCCTTGCCAAAAATCAGCCCCTCTCTCTCTTGGTCGACCCCTCTTGCTATTTGCTCATCCTCACACCTCATTGGACCTCCCCATGCCTAGCCATGGAAATTAAGCAGCATAAGTGATAGTCTTATGACATGTGTCCCTCTTTCCCCTTTTGTGAGAGCTTTAGGTAATTACTTAATTCAACTAAACTCTCATTGGACCCCTTTGCCTCCTGGGCAATAGGAATTAGGCAAGCCATTGGGCTGTTGAATGCTCATTGGACCCCTTGGGGACACTGTCCAATAGTCTTCTAGAGAGCTAAATTCTTATTGGTTCTTTTATTAAGTGTTTTTAAACTATATTTACTCTAGATTAATTTTCATTGGTCCACCTCCATGGCCATCCAATAGGAATTGAGTACACCTTGTGGGCATCTGGGCTAGGGAGCTCACATGTGTCCCTCATTCCCTTTGTGTAAAGGGAGCTTGTGTGTGTGTGTGTGTGTGTGAGTTTCTCTCTCATCTCCTACTTCTAGGGATCGCCCCCTCCTATGTAGGGATGGTTGAAGACTTTTGGGACACGCACAAAGCATCCAATTTCCCTAGGCTTTTGACCTTTGGATAGAACCTTTGAATTTTTGGAACCTTAGGTGGCCCCCCTTTTGGATCCCTATTTTCCCTCCTTTGGATCCCTGTGGTGGCCGGTCTGCTAGCTTAACCAATATTCTAGCTTTTTCTCCCCTCGCACTTCCCCATATTAAATGAGCAGTTTAACATGAGAAAATCATTTAGGAGAATTAGATATTGATTATTATGACATTACCTCTCTCTTGAAATCATAGTCGTCCTCGACTATGGGGTAGAGAAGATAAAGCATATTCATTAGTCCTTTTCCCTAGCGGGTAGAGGATCCCTATGTTACCCTACGACATCGTTCCAGAATGGATGATTAGTCCATTTGGCGCTTGAGAGCCTAAGCTATCGCAAGCATGTCTGCACATTAGTCCTATCAATCTTCCATAGTGGAGTGCCAAGCTCTACTTGGTGTTTGGGAGACGTCCTCTCCACAAACTTGATCTAAGCATGCATACTACTTCGTTTTTGTGCACAATTTTTTTTTTAAAAGTCTTATAAGACAAAAACTTTGTTCATTTTTAACATTTGTACATTTGCTTACTCTAGGGAAGCATTGTAAGCATTGACAAGGTTTAGGTTATCCTTTAATTGTATGCCTTGCATCCATCTAGCATCTTCAAAAGGATAATTCTTAAACTTAATAATATATCATTGAATAGTCTTACCACCTCTTAGTACCTTGTCTTCATGTCGAAGAATGGACTCGAGCTGCAACACCTCTTCTTGGTCCTCGATCTCCAGTGGGTTCTTCAATAGTTGGTTCTTGAGGTGGCTCTCCTTTGTAAGGCTTTAGTAGGCTCACATGGAAATCAGTGTGTATGAGTCAATGGTTGTAAACTTGAGTTGATAGGCCATCTCATTGATTGGCCTAAGAATTTGGAAGGTACCATAGTACCTTTTTGCTAACTTAGCATAGTACATTTGGTGCTGTAGGATTCTTGCCTGTCGTGTGCCTTAATCAAGCCTTAGGAAATTTGAGTAAGACCCAATCATGTTCTTCAAAGGCTTGGGCTCTTCTGTGCTTGTCAGCACTAGCCTTTTGCCTTTGCTGTGAGATAAGATAGAATCCTTAATCTTTTAGAAAGATTCTTGTAGATCTCGGCTATACTCATCTGTAGTGAAGATCTTCCCGTGTATCTTAAGTAGCAAGGGACTTTTTGATCTTCCCTCAATTACCTAAAGGTGCTTTTCCTGTGGAAGTATGTACAGTGTTATTGTAGGCATACTCCACTTAGGGTAAGTACTTCTCCCATTGGGATCTTTGATCTACTTCCGTTATATAGGCTTTTAGTAGATCGATAATTACTAGGTTAGCTATTTCACTTTGGCCATCCGTTTGTGGGTGATAGACCAAAGAGAAGTTTATCCTTGTTCCTAAATTCTCAAAGAGACCCTTCTAGAAATTACTTGTCATTCTAGGATCTCTATCCGACACTATGGACATTGGCAAGCCATGGTACTTGAAGATTTGTGAAATGAAGAGGGTTTCCATTTGATGGGCTTTGATAGTCTTTTTGACAGGTATAAAATGAGCTTGTTTACTGAACCTGTCTACTATCATCCATATTCCTGTATTCCCATGGATAGTTTTAGGCAACCCAAAGATAAAATCCATGGATATACTCTCCCATGGTGAATTAGGGATTGGCAAAGGTTGAAGCAATCCAGGTTGCTTCCCTCTATCAAACTTCATCTTTTTGCATACCACACATTTAGAAACATACTCTTGTATGTTTACTTTCATGGTAGGCCAATAGAAATATGTTTCAATCCCCTTTATGGTAGACTGAATCCCTCTAGGCTCTGCA
Organism: Adiantum capillus-veneris; assembly: GCF_014529385.1. Lineage (NCBI taxonomy): Eukaryota > Viridiplantae > Streptophyta > Polypodiopsida > Polypodiales > Pteridaceae > Adiantum > Adiantum capillus-veneris. Next base: position 10,445,485 of record NC_140948.1, on the reverse strand, counting down.
TAAGAAGGAGCCTGAGATTCATACATTACTTTCTCACGTAGTGAGCTAGTAACACATAGTCTATTGCGATAGAGAAGATAACCATCTTGTAAAGTAAATGGTTCCTCTTTCTTCCCTAGTGCAAGGGCTGAAATCACATCTCTAAAATCGAGATCAATAGCATACTCATCTATCATAGAAGATAGATCATTGTGAGTTGCTATGGAAACCGCATTCACTCTCGGCCATCTTGAGAGTGCATCAGCTACTTCATTGTGCTTGCCAGCAATGTGAGAAATATGAAAATGAAATTGCAAAACAAAGTTTGCCCACCTCATTTGTTTCCATGAGTCTAAGGCATGTAGAACTGCAAGGAGATCCTTTTCATATATGCCTAGAGCTTGCTCAACAGAGTCAAGCCTTCGACTTTCATAGCCTATGGCATGTCCTTCTTGGAGCAAAAAAGCTACAAGGCAATCACCACAAGCATCACATTGGACCTCAAATCGCTTTGAGAGATCCGGTAGTGTAAGCACAGGTTGAGAGATAAGCTTTTCTTTAAGCTTTTCAAAAGCATTGTTTTTCTTGGCAGACCATGTGTACCTAACGTTTTTCTTTGTTAGATCATGTAATGGTCTTGCTAATTAGTGAGAACTTTTCTATGAAGCGTATATAGTATGCACGCATACCTATAAAGCTTCTTAGTTCATGAAAATTAGTTGGTTTAGTCCATCCTTTTATTACCTCTAACTTTGATGGAACCATTTAGATGCCATTTTGAGAGATAATGTGACCTAAATAATGAATCTCTTGTAAGAAAATTCACTTTTCTTTCTAATAACATAAAGTTTATTCTCTCTTAGAACTTGAAATATTACTTGGAGCTGTTGCTTGTGTTTGTCTAATGAATTAAAGTAGATGATGATATCATCAAAGAACACTCTAGTAAAGGTTCAGTGAGGCCTGAATAGATTCTCCATCAAGCGTTTGAATGTGGCTGGTGCACTGGTCAAGCCAAAAGGCATGACGATATATTCGTAAAGACCAAACGTAGTGCAAAATGCAGTCTTTACAATGTCTTGATCAACTATCCTTATTTGATGATAGCCACTTTTTAGGTTAATCCTATTGAAGTAGGTGGACCCTTGTAGCTTATCAAATAGGTCTTCTACTCGTGGAACGGGAAACCTATTTTTGATAGTGATCCTATGTAGTGCTCTATAGTTGACACACATACGATATGTGCCGTCTTTCTTTTGCACTAGTAGCACAGGAGAACAAAATGGAGATGAGCTAGGCCTAACCATGCCCTTCTTAACTAACTCATGCACTTGCCGCATAATCTCCTCTTGTTGCGCTTGAGAAACTCTATAAGGAGGTTTGTTAGGCGGTGAACTTCTTGGAAGAAGTTCAATTGCATGGTCATCATTGCCTCGTTTAGGAGGTAGCTCACAAGGGATGTCGTGACTCATCAATAAAGACATCCTGACACCCCTTGAGAAAATTGGATAGCTCTAATTCCTTTTGATTGTGTATATTTTCTTTTGCTAAAACATTAGGTTCATTTTGGGAATCTTAAACAAAAATCATGTACACAGAAATGGAGATCTTTATTGACTTGTTGAAAGCTTTTGTATGTACAATGGGTATAGTGTTACCCATTTTCTTAGCATCTATATACATATCTTTTTCCCTGAACATAAAGCAGATTCTCCTTTCAAGCAATTTAACATTGGAAGCCATGCAATCAAACCATGGTGCCCCTAGGATTACATCCCCATGCTTGAGAGAGAGATAAATAAGTCCTCTTTGTCCACATAGCTTTGGACATGGAGCCTCAATTTCCCAATTAAGGGAGTGACTGAAGCTTCTTGCCCCTTGAAAGCACCGTCTGCGGGTAGGAAATCTCCCATCTCGTAGGCTTGTATGCCTAGCTTGGTGGCCAATTCTATAGATATAAAATTGTGAGTAGAACCAGGGTCAAAGAGAATAAAAGCATCATGTTCTCTTACCTTTCCCCAAGCATGGCATAGAGGAGATCCTTTGTGGTGAATTTCCTCCTCTTGGATTTTGACCAAGGTAGCTCTAGGAGGTTCATGGTGGGTGTTCTTTTGGGGACAAGTGCGGTACGAATGCCCTTGCTCGTCGCACTTGAAACAACAGTTATCCTTATGATAACGCTCAAGCTCTTCAGGAGAGAGTTTATTTTTGCCTTTATAAACTCCCTTCTCTTTAGCTTTGTTGGAGTTGCCCTTAAGAGACTTTTGGACATTGTCCTTCCCCTTAGGCTCATTGGAACCCTTGTTTTCCATGGACTTAGAATTTCTTTTAGCCCCCGTTTGGAAATTGATTCGAGGCGCCACCATAGTATGGCGTATAAACGCCGATATGGTGCGTGGCCTTTGGGAGTTGACATACTCCACCATTGCTTCAGTTAAGCTCGCACAAAATTGTTTCTTTTGTTCTCCAAAATCCAACTTCTTGAAGGCAGTGGCTTTGATTTGTAATCCCAAAACTTGTCTATGTATGTGTGAATGGATTCGTAGGGAGAGATCTTCAAGCTTCGCCATTCAGTGAGTACTTTGTCTTTGGCATCGGTGTCCAAAAACTGCTTCATAATGGAAGCTCTTAAAGCTTTCCATGTTCTTGGAGCTTCACCGTTGGCCCGTAGGCTAGACCACCATTGTCTGGCAGACTTTTGAAAGTGCATAGCTACATGGCATAGCTTGGAGGACTCTGTGAAGCCCTCATCTCCAAAACGCCGCATGGAATTGTTGGATAAAGGCCAAAACTTTTTCCGTGGCACCAAAGGTGCCATTGTAGGTAAGGAAAGAGATGCTCTTCCCTCCCTCTTTGAACTTCTTGAGCTTGGACGACCTCTTCCATTAGGCATAGGATCTCCTATGGCCTCTTTGAAGTATGGTGTGGAGAAGTATGCGATGGTCTTCTCCGTTTTGGAGGTGATGGAGAGCATTTATCCCACCGTCTTCGTGGAGCCATCTCCACCGAGGTGGCAGGAGACTCACTTCTTTCTCATTCCTTCGGTGGAGGCTCTTGAATTCTCCTTTGAGAAGGAGATGCGTCATCAAGGAGAAAAATTTTGAGCCCTTCATATGGATCCTCTTCTTCTTCCCGCATCGGAGAGAGGCCTCTTTTGGAAGTCTTGCAAGGAGGCTTCCTAGGTGTTGTCTCGTCATGGTGGGGAGCTTGGAGAATACCATGAGCATGAAGCTGCCGTTGCACTTCACTTTGGAGGGATGGATTGCCCATGGCTTGTTGAAGCCTAGAAACAAGATAGTTAACAAGCATTGGGGCATCATTAGTAGCCTGCTCATTAGCAAAATCAAAGTTATCAACATTAATTTCACTCTCTTGACTATTGTCAGCCATTCTAACAACTTTTAGGTGTAAAATTTTTAGGTGTACTTTGGCACTTCAAGCCCTAATTGCTGCTCCTCTTCACCCCTTTAGAAAAAGCACTCAAGCTACTGTACCCGTGGCTCGAATACCATTAATTGCAAGGAATAGAAGAGAGGGTCGTTCAACACCAAAATAGCACCGGCTCCTGTCAAGCTTCTAATAGCTCAATAGTGGTTAAGCCCCATAGGACTCAACAATTAAGACCATAGCTCTCGACGGTGATGCCCCGTTAACTGCACAAAGGCAGGTGCACTGCAAGGCTGAAAAATCCCTATTCTACTTACTCATATGCAATTAATAGTACCAACCATTTATAGCTAGCTTGAGGACCTCCCTTCTTGAGCAAGAAAAGAGAAACCTCGTGATCTGATACCAATGTAAAATTCATTGGCCTAGTAACGTGTATGTAGCGGAAAATAGCATGAACATAGTGAGCATTCCATTAGAATATCTTCCTAATGAGCATAACAAGAGTGCTTGGGTGGAGAGAGCAATTAAAAGTATAACACCTAGTTAGATAGCATGAAAAATACTTCAAAAGAGAGGGAAATTAAGCAATTGACAACAATTGAGGACCGGATTTTCATGGAGCCGGTCCCCCCTCCAAAAGGCTTTGTATTATGGTTTCTCCCATGAAGAGAGACATTTTATAATACAGTTCTTTGTGTTCCTTCAATACTAGCTAGTGCAATGAAGATGTAAACTTCATGCACTAAGCAAAACACTTATCAAACACAACATCAATTCCCTCACAGTCTCAGACCCAAGACCTCACTCACCTTCAAAGATGGTGAGAGCTAGCGGGGTATGAGAGTAGATTGAGAGGAAGAAGGAGTATTCTTACGAGTATTCTTACGAGAAATATATACATATCCTGACATAATAACTCATATTAGCATAGCTTAGCTTAGTAATTATCATAGTAGAGGAGATGATCATGCATTGAATATTGGCTCTTGGTTGGATTTGCATCACAAAGCCAAGGGTTGTTGGTGTAGGCCTCCCTTCTCACAAGCTTGGAGTAGGTGGTAAGCTTTCATTCAAGCTTGAGAAGTAGAGAGAGTCTTCTTTGCTTCACACATGAGATTGTGTGAGGGTGTGTGTGATAATCCTTGCCAAAAATCAATCCCCCTCTCTCTCTTGGTCGACCCCTCTTGCTATTTTCTCATCCTCACACCTCATTGGACCTCCCCAGGCCTAGCCAATGGAAATTAAGCAGCATAAGTGATAGTCTTATGGCATGTGTCCCTCTTTCCCCTTTTGTGAGAGCTTTAGGTAATTACTTAATTCAAATAAACTCTCATTGGACCCCTTTTCCTCCTAGCCAATAGGAATCAAGCAAGCCATTAGGCTGTTGAATGCTCATTGGACCCCTTGGGAGACTGTCCAATAGTCTTCTAGAGAGATTAATTCTTATTGGTTCTTTTATTAAGTGTTTTTAAATAATAAACTAGATTTACTCTAGCTTAATTCTCATTGGTCCACCTCCAAGGCCATTTAATAGGAATTGAGTACACCTTGTGGGCATCTGGGCTAGGGAGCTGACATGTGTCCCTCATTCCCTTTGTGTAAAGGGAGCTTGTGTGTGTGTGTGTGTGTGTGTGTGTGTGTTTCTGGTGAGTTTCTCTCTCATCTCCTACTTCTAGGGCTCGCCCCCTCCTATGTAGGGATGGTTGAAGACTTTTGGGACACACATAAAGCATCCAATTTCCCTAGGCTTTTGACCTTTGGATAGAACCTTTGAATTTTGGAACCTTAGCATTTTGGAAGTCTTGATGGGCTGAACCTTAGGGTCTTTTAATCCCATTGGTGCACATTTCTCTTTTTGATGGCCCCCCTTTTGGATCCCTATTTTCCCTCCTTTGGACCCCTATTGTGGCCAGTTCGCTAGCTTAAGCAATATTCTAGCTTTTTCTCCCCTCGCACTTTCCCTTATTAAATGATCAGTTTAACATGACAAAATCATTTAGGACAATTAGAAATTGATTAATATGACATGCCCTAGACACATGGGAGCACTATCTATTAGGGACTCTATTAATTTTGCGCACGAACCACCAAAGTCTCAAGTACTTCATGACCCAAACCAAGCTCTTCAACAAACAAATGAGGTGGGTAAATTTTCGTTTGCAATTTTATTTTCATATTTCTCACATTGCTGGTAAGCATAATCAAGTGCCCGATGCACTTTCACGACAATCAAGAGTCAATGCAGTGTCTATAGCAACTCAAAATTATCTATCTTCTATGATAGATGAGTATGCTGTTGACCCTAACTTTAAAGACATAATGTCAGCCCTTGTCTTAGGGAATAAGAAGGAACCATTCAACTTGTAGGATGATTATCTTGTCCATGGCAGGAGGCTATGTGTTACTCACTCCCTTTGTGAGAAAGTTATGTATGAATCCCATGCTCCTCCCTATGCGGGGCATAAATGCATTCAACATACTCTTCGAGGAGTAGAAACGTACTTTTATTGGACTACCATGGAAGTAGAAATACAAGAGTATGTTTCAAAATGTGTGGTATGCCAAAAGACCAAGTATGATAGAGGGAAGCAACCTGGTTACTCCATCCCTTTCCAATCCCTAATTCACCATGGGAGAGTATATCCATGGATTTTATATTTGCATTACCTAAGTCTATGCATGGGAATACGAGAATATGGAAAATAGTTGATAGGTTTAGCAAGCAAGCACATTTTATTATTGTCAAAAAGACTATTGAGTCACACCAAATTGCAACCCTCCTCATATCCCAAATTTTCAAACACCATGGATTGCCAACATCCATCGTGTCAAATAGAGATCCTAGAATGATCAATAATTTTTTTTAAAGGTCTCTTTGAAAATCTAGGTACAAGATTGAATTTCTCTTCGGCCTATGACCCACAAATGGATGGCCAAAGTGAGATAGCCAATCTTAAAATTCTCGATCTACTAAAGACATATGTTACAAAAGTAGATGAACACTCACAACGGGAGAAGTACTTACCCCTTGTAGACTATGCATACAATAATATTGTCCATACTACTACGAGAAAGGCACCTTTTGAGATTATAGAGGAAAGACCTAAAATTCCCTTGCTACTTAAAGTACATGGGAAGATCTTTGTTTTGCTAATGAGTATATTTGTGACCTACAAGAATCTTTCCAAAAGATTAAGGAAGCTATATACATCTCTCAATAAAGGCAAAAGGCTGTTGCTATTAAGAACAGAAGAGCCTTATCGCTCAAAGAAAATGATTGGGTCTTACTCAAGTTTCCCAAGGCTTGATTAAGGCAAACAATAGGCAAAAATCATACGGGCCATCAAAAGCATTATGCTAAACTAGCAAAAAGATACTATGGTCCTTTTCAAATCTTGAAGCCAATCAATGACATGGCTTATCAACTCAAGTTTCCCAGCCATTGGCTCATACACAATGCTTTTCATGTGAGCCTACTTAAGCCCTACAAAGGAGAGCCACCAAGAGAACCAATTATTGAAGACCCACTAGAGATTGAAGATCAAGAAGAGGTGCTACAACCCAAAGCTATCCTTTGACATGAAGACAAGGTGCTACGGCATGGTAAGATTATCCGATGATATCTTCTTAAGTTTAGAATTATCCTTTTGAGGATGCTAGATGGATGCAAGGAGTACAACTTAAGGATAGTATGAACCTTTTCAATGCTTACAGGGTAAGAAAATATAATTGTTTCCTTGAAATGATCGATGTATTTGTCTAATAAGACTAATTTTCTTTTTATTGTGCACAAATTTAAGTAGTATGCATGATTCTCTCAAACACCAAGTAGAAATTGTCACTCTACTTTGGAACTATGATATGGACTAAAAAGCAGACATGCCTGCGGTAGCTAAGTCTCCCAAGCCCCAAATGATTAGTCATCCATCTTGGAATGATGTCGTAGGGTAAAAAGGGATCCTCTACCCGCTAAGAAACATCAACTAATGAATAAGGCTTTATCTCTTCAACCTCATAGTCGAGGACGACTATGATTTCAAGAGAGAGGTAATGTCATAAAATATAATATCTAACCAACCCAAATGATTTTCTCATATTAAAATGATCATTTAATGTGGGAGAATAAATGGAAACAAGGGTTAGAATATAGACATCTGCTTATGGATCTATCTCAACACAGGACCAAAGTTAAAGGGGTCCAAATGAGAGATGGTTTGTCAAAGAGAAATACTAGCTAATGGAGCTTAAAAACGTTAGGGTTATCTTCATTAAAGACCTCTAAAGGTTAGTGCTACATGTCCTTAGACCTTAGGCAAGATAGGCCTATGCTTGAGGTGCTTGATAATTAAAATTGCATGAGGTGCTTGATAATGAAAAATGCATGAGATGCTTGACAACTAAGCTGCATTCTTGAAGGTAGGCATGTGCTTGAAGTCAAATCCAATCCCTACAAGGAGAGGCGATCCCTTGAGGCTAGGGGCATGACAGAGAGATAGAGAGAGAGGCCATGCACTTGCTAACCCTATGCTTGATGAATAAGGTGTTTGAGTGCTTAAGAATGTAGGGGGCCAAGTTGCTTGGGGCTTTGAAAGCCAACATGCATGCCTATAAAGGAGGGGGTGAGTCACATAAGTAGGGGATGAGGTTGAATGACTTCTCTCTCTCCCAAAGGGCACCCCTTGCTCAAGAGGCAAAAGCGACACATGTCAAGCCCCTAGATAGGTTTCCCTCAAGGTGTGCCTAAAGCGTATTGGTTGACCCTTAAAGAGGTCCAATGAGGATTTAGCTAATTAAGTTAATTGATTAGGCATTTATGAAGCCTTGTCTCTCAATGGGGAAAGGAGAACACTTGTCCAAGGACTACCTCCACTACTTGACTTGACCCAAGCTTATGATTGGCTACGCTTGAGAGAGCCAATGAGCTCCATGCATGAGATAGAAGAGGGGGTCGACCCAAGCAAGGAGGGGGATTGCTTGCAAGATACTCTCTCTCTCTCTCTCTCTCTCTCTCTCTCTCTGTCTGTCTCATCACCACACACACACACACACACACTCTCATTGTGAGAAGTACCAAGTGCAAGAGCTTCATATCCTTTTCCAAGCTTGTTGAGAAGTTGAGAGCCTACACCAACACTCTTGGCTATGGAATAAAAATCCAACCAAGAGTCATGCTTCAATGCTTAAGCTTGTCATCTTCTCCATCTTCATTACTATGCTATCATGATATGCTAAGAAACAAGAGTGATGATAAGTGAGGAACTATTTCTTTCTCATATGAATGTTTCTTCTTCCCCTTCCCTACCCTCATTCCCCGCTTGCTCTCTCCACCTTTGAAGGTGTTTGAGGCCTTGGGAAGGAGGCTCGGATGGTTAATACTTTTACAAAGGTTATGTTATGCTTGTGATGCATAAATCTTTCCATCTTCAGGGCATCACCTAGGTCTCAAGGAAACCAAAGATTGTAATGTATCAAGTCTCTCTTTCTGGGAGAATCTAGGTACCGGCTCCACATAAATCCAGTCCTCAACTGTTGTCAAATTCTCTAGCTCTCTCTCTTGCCAAAGTATTGTTCATGTGAAGTTAATTAAGTATAATGGTTATGTTGCTACAGGTAATTAAGTTCACCCTCTATGTTCTCAAAGAAGCCTCTTAAAAATAATCGCTATAGTCTCTTAATTCCGTTACTCTCAATGTTTATAGGCCATTTCCATTACAATTTCAATATACAATAGAGTTGTGGAAGTGTTTGCATAGGGGAGGAGTTCTCAACGCTCGACCTAGCATGGAGTTTAGGCCATGAGTCAGAATACATCAAGAGGCACCTAGAAACTAGTGTAACCTCTGAATAAGTGATATGAATAAAAGCGTACTCAAGAAAAATAACATTATGGAGGTTGAATATATGTGTACACCACATTGCAAAAAGAGAGAGAGAGGAGAGAGAGAGAGAGAGAGGGAGAGAGAGAATATTGGAAGGTGAAATAGAGTGTGCAGAGACACAGGAGACTGACAAAAGAGAATCTTTGAATGCCCCATCTACATGAAACAAGAAACCATGTATTAATGCAATAACAAAATCTAGGTATACCATAACATCAAAAAAATAAAATGACTAGCAGAGCATTGGGCCCCATGTAGGGATCGTCCAGTCCACCCATCCACTTCCTCTTTACTACGAACTAAGAGAATTTAACTTTGTAAGAGCGAGCCAAAACACCTCCAACCTAACTGAGCCAGACATAGCTTGAGGCCACTTCACCTCCCTCCATGAACCCGAGCTTTGAAAGGATCCCAAATACCAACAGGTGGTAGGGTATCAAAACCAACCATACCAATTTAGGCACCATGCCTCTTTGATTCCCAACATTGGGTGTTTAGGCAAAGCCAAGGCAAGATCCTCGACGCATTAGCCATGTAATTTGTTCAACCCCTGACACACTAATCATGTAGATGAGCCTAAGAAAAAATAAGACATAGGCAACACCCCTGATCTAGCAAAGCCCCAATTCATCGACCCTTTTGTCTAAGGCTAAGCGATGTAGGTGATCCTAGTCTTGTAGCGACGCTGCCATGAGAAACATAACACGTGAGTCGAATCATAATAGCATCTTCCATATGCACAAACAATCTTTTTCAAGCAATCAAATTGTATAGGGTCTCTACCCTTTCAAGTCCACTATGAACCATCAAAACCCACTTTTTGATCCAATCCAAAAACCATAAACCATAATCCAATCACATCACATGGGCGAGCCCCTCACCCAACTCAGGGTGATGTGCATCCACTCTTGCAAGACCACTTTAGCACACAGAACATGGCTGCAAAAATTTTGGTAGCCTAAAAATACTGTAGCATAAAAATATCAAAAAAAATATCCAAGAGCCACATAAGCTTCCACAATCAAAATCACAACCATAATCCATGAGGGATATCAGCCCTTGACAATAACCCTTATTCCATATTGAACCAACTCCCACACTTGGAGTTTGGCATATCCACTACAATCGAACTGAGCCCACCCACGTGGCCCTTAAGACATGAAATTTTTATGCATTAAATAATACCAAACAACAGCTAAACATGATATCAAAACCCAACTTTTACAATACCCAACCATGCATAAGTGATGCACTATGACTACACCTCACCCCCCTAGCACATAGAACTAGTTTTTGACCTAAAAGGGTGAAAAGCAATGTACACATGCATATGAGTAATCCACATCCATCGATGAGGTTCCATATATCATTTGACATCATTCCATCATCATAAACATGATGAAAAATAGCTCCGTCATTTTGATCAACCATAAACCATAACTTCACATATATGCGAAAAACAGCTTTTTGCAATTTTGGGTGCATGCATAGTATGCAAATAGAAGTATCTGACCTCAAACCAATGCATAAATCTTAGCTCCATAATATAGACTAACACCTTATCACATTACTTTGCCCATATGAGACTCATGTAACAAATAGTAACAAGAAAAGAAAGCCACTTTATTCATATCTGCATGTAGGGTTCGAGTTGACTAACCATATACCCTCATATAAGTTTATGGACATATAACACTTGAAATCAACTCAAAAAAACAACCATAAATCATATATAAACAACTTGACCAACTCACAAAGTCGTATGATACTCCCCCTTGGTAGCACCTCCACACGTAGGTAAACCCAGTCATGGAATAGTTAATAATCGCACTCACAAAGTGATATTGGAGACCTAAATATATTTATCATCAATTGTAATCAATAATTTAATTTTTCTAAGTGGGTTTTCTCATCCAATGAATCTATATAATGATTCTCCAAGGAGCTTGGGGTCCATTGTGCAGTGGGCAGCAAGCTGTTTTCTTACCATAACTCTTAGCTCGGGATTTTCACATGACACCCAAGAGAGAAAATGTTTCAATTGATGTGTTTTATCTATAAATTTAAAAGTTTTGACCTTATTCATAGCCATTTGTGAGATATGACCAAAATAGTATTCCTATCATCTCTGTGATGTGAAACGAAAACCGTTTCATGCCCACATTGATGCATCATCTTATGCTATAAGATGCATACTAGCTCAATCAAGTGAAGGTAACATGGATTTTCCCATTCGTTATGCTAGTCAAAGATTGAATGGTGCTAAGAAGAACTACACCAATATGGAACAAAAAGGATTGGGAATGATCTAGGAAAAAAGTCTCAACACTATTTATAAGAAAATCAACTCACATTCTTTGTAGATCATGAAGCTTTTGTTTATCTAATGAACAAACATTATAGTATAAAATATATTTTTTGATGTTTTATCATACTTCTTGAGTTTGATTTCACAATTGTATATAAGAAAAGTATGACCCATTAAAGGGCTAGCCACTTTTCACAAATCATGCATGATAAAACACATATGGTTTATCGTATTTCTTGAGTTCGATTTCACAATTGTAGACAAGAAATGTACAACCCACCAAAGGGCTAACCACCTTTTACCAATTATGCATGATAAAACATCTATAGGAACGAATGATGATGTACTCAATTCATATCTCTTTAACAGGTTGTAATTGATGAAATGTGACTAGAGGAACCTTAAGCCATTAGAGGAGGAGAAAAGATAGAAGGCTCAAGAATAGCCAGCCAAAGGATATACACCAAGTTTGATCCATCATGGAAGAAGGAATGTGTCATGTAACAAAATCCACGATGACGTAGAGACAGAAAGAGTAGCTCAAGAGCATCATACAAAGCTCAAGATGAATCCTCCCCCTTGGGCAAATAGACAACCACCATTGTTGCCATCAAAAACAAAGAAGAAGAAAATTTGGATACCTTGCAGATGATCCACTATCTTGACATAACATTGTTGATCAGTTGGTTTGTTATGCTTTGGACACAAAACAGAAAAAAATATGGGAAGCTCCTCTTCCTTTACTAGCAATGCATAGAGCAAAAACAAATTCTATGAAATTCATCACAATTTGATTTTCTAGTTGGAGCATTTTCTTGTAGAATTTGATAAGATGATACACGCTCTTCAAGTTCATCTCCTGCTCTCAAAGTTTAATCCTTGTCTTTGACCCTTTGTTGCTGGTTGCATTGTTCTCTACTAGAATCTTGATCTTGTAATTTAGTACTCCTAGAACAATTTGCATCTTTATTAACAACTCTTTGATTTAAACCTTGATATCCTTCATGCATTTGTATGTCAGTGTGTCTCCTAAAAGCATTTTCAATGATTTGGAAATGCATTGTGGAGGCGGTTCCTTCACATGGTGATTGACAATTATATCATTATTTTGGAAATGCACTGTGGAGGGGGTTCCTTCACATGGTGATTGACAATTATATCATTATTTTGGAAATGCACTGTGGAGGGGGTTCCTTCACATGGGGATTGACAATTATACCATTGTTTGTCAGGAACCATTTTGGTACTCTCTCCAGTACGTGAATGCAGTTGGGAAGTGAAGGTATCTCACAAACAATTTGGTCATGATATTTAATCAACTTCCATGGCTCCACCATTTGTTTGGTTCCCACATACAAATATTTTTAGTCACCGTTGAGTATCAGTCGACAATGGCGTCTACTATCGTACGGTTATCCATACGTATTATACAGAGTGGTCCAAGCTCTCCATCACCATCTCCATAAGAGATTCTCTCTTGTTTGTGAGAAGAAGAAGAAGAAGAAGAACACTCTCTCTCTACTTGCTTACTATATTCTCTCCTCTTTTCACGGTGTACATGTTCTTCATTCACTTCGCGGGTGGAGCCTATAAAAACCTCTATGTAGCTCTCATCATCCCTCTCTTGTGGCAATTCAATAATCCTTCCAGCCATCGTTTATCACTTCCCAAGCACAATAAGAAGCTATAAACTCCTAGCCATCATCTCTTTCTCTCTCTACTTGGTTTTTGACTAACTACCCTCTCGGTGGTTGCTTTTTTGTATACGTAGGTATGTATGGGCTTTCTAGAAGTGTACAAGGATGTTCCATGCTTCTTTCATCATGTTTAACATGTTGATTTATACACACAGTGTGTTTATGGTCACGTAGTTATTTTTGTTTCACGTCATGTAGACGATATGACATTGTTTTGGTCGTATCTTTTAAGCCACTATGGATCAGGTCAAACCATTTGAGAAAAAGATTACACATATCATTCAGAGTATTTTCTTTCTCGTGTGTCACGTGAAATTTTTGCATGAATAAAGAGTTCTGGTAAAAATACAGTTTGTTTTCCACTACTGAGTGAATATTTTGGACCCAAGGCTCCTTGGAGAACCATCATATAGATTCATCGGATAAAATAACCAACTTAAACAAATCAAAACCTTGATTAAACTTTCTAATAAATATATTTAGATCATCGGTATCACTTGGTGAGTGCGAGTTATTAACCGTTCCTTGTACGAAGTTACCTACGTATGCAGGGGTGCTACCGAGGGGGAATACCATATGAAGTTGTGAGTTTGATGAGTGGTCCATATATGTTTTATGGTTTGTTTTGGAGAGTTTATTTCAAGTGTTTGGTGTCCATAAACTTATATAGGGGTATATGGTTAGTCACCCCAAACTGTACGACCAAATCTGAATAAAGTGACTTTCTTTTTGTGTTACGGTTTTTCACATAAGTTTCATACCAGTAAAGTGATGTGATAAACTGTTATAATATGTAATGGGGCTAATCTTGATGCAGTGGTTTGAGGTCAAACACTTTCTTTTGCATATCATGCATGCATTCAAAAACAAAAAGAAGCTGTTTTTTACATATATGTGATGTTATGGTATATGATTGATCAAAGTGGTGGGGCTATTTTACATCATGATTTTGTTGACATGATGATGTCATATGATATGTGGAACCTCATAGATTGATGTAGATGTCTTATGTGTAAGCGTACACTGCTTTCCATCCTTCTAGGTCAAAATTAGCTCTATGTGCTAGGAGGGTGAGGTGTAGTCATAGTGTGTCACTTATGCATGGTTAAACATTATCAAAATGAGGTTTTAGAGTCATGTTTAGTTTCTGATCATACTTATTTCATGCATTAAAAAATTCCTTTCTTAAGGGCCATGTGTGATGGCTTGGTTGGTTACAGCGTGTATAGTTAAAACTCCAAGAGTGGGAGCTGCTTCAATAAGGGTTATGGTTTATGGTAAAGGGCTAAGATCCTCATGAATTACAATTTTGATTTTGATGGTGGAAGCGGATGTGGCTCTTGGATCTTTTTTTTGTTATGGCTATACTATCAAAATGTTGTCAAATTTTTTGCATCCATGGTATGTGCTAAAGTGGTTTTGTAGGTTGGATGTGCATCTCCCTGAGCTGGGTGGATATCCCACCCATGTGATGGGATTGTATTATGATTTACTCTATTGGATTGGAATATGAAGTTGTTTGATGATTTTATGGTGAATGTGTAAGGGTAGAGACCCTGTAAAGTCCAATTGCTATGGGAAAGGATTGTTTGTGCATATGCAAGTTGCTATTTTGATTGGACTCATGTGTTATGTTTCTCATGAGAGCGTCGCTACAAGATAAGGATCACCTACATCGCTTAGCCTTAGATGAAAGATTCAATGACCTAGGACTTTTTTGGATTGAGGGTGTTGCCTAGATCTTCTTCTTTTTTGTTAAGATCATCTACACAATTAGTGCCTCAGGGGTTGAACAACCTACACAGGTAACATGTTGGGTATCTTGCCTTAGCTTTTCCTTAACACCCAATGTTGGGAATCAAAAAGGCGTGGCACCTTACCTGGTATGGTTGGTGTGGATTTCCTACCACCTACTAGTATTTGGAATCCTTTCAAAACTCGGGGTCATGGTGGGAGGCAAAGTGGCCTTAGCTTATGCATGTGTGGTTCAAATAAGTTGGAGGTGTTTTGGCTCTCTCTTTGCAAAGTGAAATTCTCTCTATCTGTAGATAGCAGGATTAGAAGTGATGAGTGGACCGAATGATCCCTACACAGGGTTGAGTGCTTCTTCTAGTCATATATATTTTGAGGTTATGGTATACCCAAGATTTGTACTTGCACTAATTCATGGTTGCCTGTTTTCACTTAGATGGGGCATTTAAAAATTTTATTTTGTCATTCTCTCGTGTATTTGTGCACTCTATTTCACCCTCCACTCGTCTGTTTTCCTCTCTATTCCTGTTATGCAATGTACACATATATTCACCCTCCACTTGGTCATTTTTCTTGAGTGCGCTTTCATCTATACCACACATTTAGTGGTAACACTAGTCGCTAGGGTACCTCTAGATGGATTCAAGCTCATGTCTTAAACTCCATGCTACCTCAAGCATTGAGAACTCTTCCCCTATGCAAACGCTTCAACAACTTTTAGCATATATTGAAATTGTATAAAAGTGTGAATTATATAAAAGTGTCAATTGTATTATCTTTGCATAGACCCTTGGGGAGGGGTATCTCTTAGTAATTATTTATAAATCCATAATCTCATTTGATATCCCATGAAATTTTTTTCTAGCCATTACTAAAGTGTACTTGGTCTAAAATGGGACAGCATCCCCTTTTATAATCATTCCAATTGGCTAGCATTGCCTTCCTTTATTGGGCATAATCCAAAGGGCAGTGACACATGAATTAACAAGTTAGGGCCTTAGATTTGACACGATAGGGAAATAAGTAGAGGTGACAGTCACCAAAATAGAAACCAAGCATTGTAACATGATGATATAATACTCCTAACATGCCAATATTATGCTTGTATCATGTCGGTATCATTTTATTTTTTTACCAAAGTAGTTTATTGTACAAAACGTAGGATTGTTTTGGTATCATATTAGTAATATTTAACTAGTGGTTTCCTAGGGGATCTTACTTTTGGTTATTTTGGTTCAGAAGTTACAAAGAGGCATGCATTCCCAAAGTTTTTGCAAGCCATTAGAGCCTCTTTAAACGGGTGAGCAAGTTTAGAAAAATGTGTCTAAACTACAATAGTCATAGAGAGGTGGAGGGAGTGATGCTTTTAGCAAACAATGTCCAACAAGTGGAAGCCAAAGCTTTTGGTAGAATGACAGAAGTTGTTTCCAAGAATTGGGCTATATTGAAGGAAGCAAAACTTGACTTTTTCTCCACATAAATGCCAAAAACCAAGGACTAACCGTACTAAAGTAGAAGAAAAAAATTAGGCAAGCAAAGAAGATTAAGAGTTGTCTTATGAGACAGGGTATGGAGAGCACATTCAAGAGGTATAAAGGCACTCTCAAAGAGTTAGAGACGTAATTTGTAGGTCTCGTCATTAATGAAATGATAGTAGAGCCCCTTGACATCCACGACTTTGACATCCTAGTTCTTTTCCCTTTTCACATCCTGCACATCAATCTCCCAAAACATGTGATTGGCATGCCAATCTTGTGATGTATCTATGGAAGAAGCACCATCTATCACGATTTTTCATAGAAATGCTATCACATCTACAACATATATTGTAACTTTTAGCAGTCCGGTTATAAGTGGTATTACATTAAGGCTCTCTTTACTATTGCTCATGCCTCATCATGCTCTCCCTTTTTGTGGCCTAATCCAAAAAAGCTCAAGGATATTCTCCATCCTGTATAAATAGTGTATCTACAAATCAAAAATCAAAGAAGAGAGAGAGAGAGAGAGAGAGAGAGAGAGAGAGAGAGAGAGAGAGAGAGAATATTATTCTATACCTTGGAAGAAAATAGAATGGTCATCTTTCTTTGAATTGAGAGGCGACTCCATCATATCACACCAAATCTAGCTGATATTCAAGCCAAATTGCCAAAGCTACTCTACATGCCTCAAAAAATAATATTGAACAAAAAGTCTATCATGTTGCTTGTCGTTTGATAAAAAGAAATGCAGTGTCTTGCGGATGTTGCATGCACAATGTTAAAATTTTGAATTAAAGATATTATTGGAATTATATCAGAGGTTTCCAAAAATAAAATTATTGTTTCAAGAGGAATGGACTTGCAAGTATGTTATGTACACATAAGTAGTTACTTGATCGGAATACCAATGCATGGATTGGATCTCAATCTACTCCTTAAAACCGTAGTTCTCTACGAAGTCAACAACTGAAATAAAAAAATCATTTGGAATCTCTGGATACATTCTTTACATTGCTCTGCGCGCTTGCCATCTGTACACAAAATTATGCAATGTGGATTTCCTCAAATGTTGAAAGAACATCATAACAAGATTGTTGCATGACATTTCCTTGTGTGATAGCACTTTTCTTTTCTTGCTTGTTGGTACCTTGAGATCTTTGAAAACCTACACTACCATCCTTTTGGAGGGTAAAGAAAACATTGATACACAACAATCCAATGTAGCCAGGGCACAATTTGTACATTTTCCAATAACATAATCTAAATTATGGTAACTACCACCTTTTGCTTTCAGACATAATATTGTATCCATTAATGTTGTCATGTTGTTTTATGGGTTTTGGGTTTCCTTGCATGGGCATAATGATATATCTTCTATGATAGATGAGTATGCTATTGACCCTGACTTTAAAGACATAATGTCAGCCCTTGCTTTGGGGAAGAAAGCGGAACCATTCAACTGGCAAGATGGTTATCTTCATCATGGAAATAGGTTATGTGTTACCCACTCCCTTCATGATAAATTTATGTATGAATCCCATGCTCCTCCCTATGCGGGGCATAGAGGCATTCAACCTACTCTTCGAGGAGTAGAGACGTACGTCTATTGGCCTACCATGAAAGTGGACATACAAGAGTATGTGTCAAAATGTGTTGTATGCCAAAAAACTAAGTATGATAGAGGGAAGCAACTTGGATTACTCAAGCCATTGTCAATCCTTAATTCAACCTAGGAGAGTATATCCATGGATTTTATCTTTGGATTACCCAAGTCTATCCATGAGAATACAGGAATATGGACAATAGTCAACAGGTTTAGCAAGCAAGCACAATTTATTCCTGTCAAAAGGACTATTAAGGCACACCAAATGGCAACTCTCTTCATATCTCATATTTTCAAACACCATGGATTGCCAACATCCATCGTCAGATAGAGATCCTAGAATGACCAATAATTTTTGGAAAGGTCTCATTGAAAATCTAGGTACAAGATTGAATTTCTCTTTAGCCTATCACCCATAACCGGATAGCCAAAGTGAGATAGCCAATCTTACGATACTCAATCTACTAAAAACCTATGTTACAGAAGTAGATCAACGCTCACAATGGGAAAAGTACTTACCTCTTGTAGAGTATGCATACAATAATACTGTCCATAATTCTATAGGAAAATAACCTTTTGAAATCATAGGTGGAAGACCTTAAAGTCCCTTTCTACTTAAAGTACATGGGAAGATCTTCGCTCTACCTATGAGTATAGCCGTGACCTACAAGAATCTTTCCAAAATATTAAGGAAGCTATATCCATCTCTCAACAAAGGCAAAAAGCTATTGCTGACAAGAACATAAAGGCCTTGACGTTTAAAGAAAATTATTGGGTCTTCCTTAAGTTTCCCAAGGCTCAATTAAGGCAAACAATGGGCAAAAATCCTACAGGCCATCAAAAGTATTATGCTAAACTAGCAAAAAGATACTATGGTCCTTTTCAAATCTTGAACCCAAGCAATGAAACGGCTTATCAACTCAAGCTGCCGAGCCATTGGCTCATACACAATGCTTTTCATGTGAGCCTACTTAAGCCCCACAAAGAGGAACCACTAAGTGAACCAAGTATTGAAGATCACCCTCCCAAAATCGAAGACCAAGAAGAGGTGCTACAACTCGAAGCTATCCTTCGGCATGAAGACAAGGTACTATGACATGGTAAGATTATCCAACGATATCTTATTAAGTCCAAAAATTATCCTTTTGAAGATGCTAATGGATGCAAGGAATACAGCTAAAGGATAGTATGAACCTTGTCAATGCTTACAATCCTACATTAGAGTAAGCAAATGTACATGTTTCTTTTAAATGATCAATGGTTTGTCTTATAAGACTAGTTCTCTTTTTATTGTGCACAAATTTAAGTAGTATGCATGCTTAGAATCATGTTTGTGATGACGACGTCTCTCAAACACCAAGTAGAATTTGTCACTCTACTTGGGAGAATTAAATTGACTAAAGAGAAGACATGCTTACGGAAACTAAGTCTCCCAAGCATTAAATGGATTAGTTGTCCCTCTTGGAATGATGTTGTAGCATAAAAAGGGATCCTCTACCCGCTAAGAAACATTGACTAATGACTAAGGATTTATCTCTTCTACCTCACAGTCGACGACGATTATGATTTCAAGAGAGAGTTAATGTCATACAATCTAATATCTAACCAATCCAAATTATTTTTCATATTAAATTGATCATTTAATATGGGAGAATAGATGGGAACAAGGGTTAGAATATAGACATGTGCTTACGGGTCTATCTCAACACGGGGCCAATGATAAAGGGGTCAAAATGAGAGATAAACTGTCAAAGAGCAAGGCTAGCTAATGGAGCTTAAAGACCTTAGGGTTATCTTTATTAAAGAACTCCAATGGTTAGTGTTAAAAGTCCTTTGACCTTAGGTAAGCTAGGGTTGTGCTTGAGGTGGGAACCCGGCCTAATCTTGAGGTGCTTATCGTGCTTGATGACTAAGGTGCTTGAGGTGCTTGTCGTGCTTGCTGACTAAAGTACTTGAGGTGCTCCATGACTAAGGTGCTTGAGGGGCTTGAGGTGTTCCACAAAGTCAACATGATCCCTACTCAAGGGGGGACGAGCCCTCATTATAGGGGCTAGAGAGAGAACACACACACCCTCACACAAGGCAAGTTTGATACAAAGAAAGCATCTAGGAACTTGTCAAGCTCCTCATCATGTTGCCCTCATTGTGTTCCTAAAGCCTAATGGTTGGCCTTCCAAGGGGTTGAATGATAATTTAGTTAATTGTCTATGCATTTATCAAGTCCTCGCTCTCAAAGGGGAAAGGGGGACACTTGTTCCAAGCCTACCCTTGTTGCTTGATATGCACTAAGCATGTGATTGGCAAGGCTTGAGGATGTCCAATCAAGTGTCAAATAGTGCGAGAAGAGAGGGTCGACCAAAGCAAGGAGGGGAGTAGCTTGGGAGATATACTCTGCCACACACACACACACACACACACACTCACTCACTCACTCACTCAGTCACACTCATTGTGTGAAGTGCAAAGTGGAAGAGCTCCTTCTCCAAGCTAGTAGAGAAGTTGAGAGTCTACACCAACACTCTTGGCTAAGGAATGCAAATTCAACCAAGAGTCATGCTTAACTGCTTAAGCTTGCCATCTTCTCCATCTTCATTACTATGCTATTATGTATGCTAGCAAGAAGAGTGATGATAAGTGAGGAACTATTTCTTTCTCCTATAAATTTTTCTTCTTCCTCTTCCCTACCTGCATTCCCCGTTAGCTCTCTCCATCCTTGAAGGCGTTTAAGGCCTTGGGATTGAGGCTGGGGATGGTTAATGCTTTTTACAAAGTCTATGTTATGCTCGTGATGCATGAAGCTTTCCATCTTCATCGCATCACGTAGGTCACAAGGAATACAAAGATTGTATTATATCAAGTCTCTCTTGATGGGAGAATCTATAATACCAAAGCCTATTGGAGGGGGGACCGGCTCCACATAAATCCGGTTGTCAAGTTCTCTAAACTCTCTTTCAAAAGTATTGTTCATGCCAAGTTAAATAAGTATTATGGTTAAGTTTCTACCGCTAAATAAGTTCAGCCCCTATGTTCTCAAAGTAGTCTCACAAAATGTTCTCTCTAATTCTCTTAATTCCGCTATTCTCAAAGTTCATAGGCCATTTTCATTACAAATTATATGGACTTTTTTGCAAATGATCCCATTCATAAGGAGTACTTTTCTTCAATAGAAGAGTCAAATAATGAGACTAATAAGAAAAATTACAAGAAAACTTCATATAATAACTACCATGATCAATAAATGAGTATAGCTCATGAAAAGTTTTAAGTTTAGGCCATGATCTTTGATTTTCTTTGGATCAATATGAATTTTCTTTTCTAAAACAATATGTCTGAAATATTCAATGGAAACTTGAAAGATGAGTTTTTCTCGGGATTCATATACAAATGATTTTGTTTGAGCAAGTCAAATACACTTATTAAGTGTTCTTTATGCTCGTTTTCATATTACTAAACCCCAAAATATCATTGAAAATGAAAATGAAAAAATCATGATGATTGATTAAAATGATGTTCATCATGTATGTAAAAAGAGACTATTGTGTTTCTGAGACCAAACAGCATAACAAGAAACTCATAATGCCCAGTTCATGTGCTAAATGCAATTTTATAGATATCCTCTTCAAACATTTTGACATGATTGTATCCAAACTTAAAATCAATCTACTGAAAACATTTTTCTCTTTAAGTTTGTTTAGCAAATCTTCTATTCTAAGAATAAAATACCTACTCTTAATAGTGATATTATCGAAATCTTGTAGTTTATACACTACTAGGTCTTATGAGTCTCCATTTGAGTAAGTTTTTTATTTGGTTTTGTATTTCTTTATAAAAAGCTTAGGGTTTACTTGATAAGGTGCTCTACAAGGTGATTCACTACTCGAGATAATATTTATTCTATGGTCTTCAGGGTGTGAAGGTGGAATTCCAAGAGGCAAGTCATGCATTAACATTCCTCAATTGAGAGAGAAATGCATTGTGTGAAAGATTTTGATAAACTTTTAGACTCGAAAAATACTTCATAGTTAAGCCTTTTGGGTTCGCCAATGTCCTTACAGCTTCGTCTGTAGAAATAAGTTGCTCATTAATATCCTTGACAACAGCAAGAAAAGTTTCCATCTCATCTTCCTCGTGCATAATTTTTTACTCCATTGACTCCAGCTCTTTACCGGCAATGCAATTGTATTCTCATTGCGACTTGCATAAAGACCAGCCAAAATATCCCAAGCCTGTTTTGCAGATTTTGTTGAAGGAATATGAGGAGTGATAGTGTGCTTCACGGACAAAGCAATCGATGCAAGATTTTGCGCATCTCTTACATCCCAACAAGCTTGCTCAGTCGTAGAAAAAAAATCTCTCGCAGCAACAACCTTGCCACTAAAACCTACAACATCCTCAACATCGCCTACATCCTCAGAACCAAGACATACATCAATGCCCTCCATAATATTCCAAACGCCCTTTGACACAGGGACATATTGCATCATGTAAGACCACATAGGGTAATTGTCCCCATCCAATTTATCATCAGCATCAAACATCTTGAACACATCTCTGTTGTTGTCAGCCCATGGTGGTGAATGCCTGCACCTGATGTGAAAACTGCCCAAAAAGAGGAGAAACGAAGTGGGACCAACACATGCTATATAGCACAACCCGTAGAGGACTATAAGGGACCAGTTATGCAGAACGGCACTGACAAAAATTCTTCACAAAATGACGAATTTGCCTCTACAACAGTCCCTGTAGTGGAAATGGAGGTCACAATGAGTCCGAATCGAAAATTTGAGTAGACTAACTTTACGAGCTCTCCCGAAGTAGTTGTGGACTTGTTGACGCTCATCGAAGCTCACAAAAATCGAAGAAAGTGAGCAGGTCTGTGCTAAAACTGTCGCGACTAAGCCCGGGAGAACGCAACCTGCATTGATACCAATTGTTGGAATTAGGGTTGCAAGGAAATACACAGAACTTGGAGAAGATGAAGGAAGCTCAAGGCACACAACAGAGAGTGTATTACTTAGTGTACAACGGAAAGATAGAATAGCCCTAGAGTGTTGAATACTCCCCCCTCAACACATGCCGAAAACTCTTTCAGCTTCGAAAGTCCTGTCCTTCGCTAATCAATTTCGATTCTATTCAATTTCCCTTTTTTCCAAAATTGACCACGCATACTACTACTGGGATGCTTTAAAAGAAAAGCATTACTTTTGTAGATGCTCTCGTAAGATACCCTTCTCCCTCGCCCCCAAACTTGAGCGTCGCCCCCGAAAGCTATACTGGCTATCGCCAGAGAATCGCAGTGCATGCCAAGGCAACCCTTGAGCTGCAAGAAAGACATAGAAGTGTGCCTGCCTGCCTTTACCCTCGACCCAAGATAGCCCTCCGGCAGACTATGAGAGAGAGAGAGAGAGAGAGAGAGAGAGAGAGAGAGAAAAGGGCCTGCCCTGCCTTCATCTTGCTCATACTCAACCCAAGACAACCCTCCTGCAGACTATCCAAGAGCGACATGAGATGAGAGAGAGAGAGAGAGAGAGAGAGAGAGAGAGAGAGTCAGTAGCACTCCCTGCGCATGAGAGAAAGAGGGGTTTCTCAATATAGTCGGTGAGAAAAAGCCAGACTCCAACCCTTTGATGTGCATGTGAGAGAGAGAGAGAGAGAGAGAGAGAGAGAGATATGGCATGGCAAGCCACACGTGTGTGAGAGAGAATCCCAAATCCCTTCCTGATTCCTCACCCTCAAATGGCCATATTTTTTCCATTTTTTACAATTGGGTGCCCCCTACTACAACCTCTTGAATAAGATATCTTGAATTTCAAATTCGGTGTAGATTCTTGCTTCGTGTGCGAAAGGTTGCAAGTTCACATATCAACTAATTAAATCTCTGTAGTCTCTTGAAATTGGTTCAAATGACAACCTCAATAGGCTCTGCTCAAACCGCTTAAAGCTCCAAAGCTTGTTGCATTTAACCTAAACTTATCTTCTATTTCTTCGACCCTGCTTCTTCGATTTCTATCGCTTCTCTTCTTCTTCACAAGTTCAATAAAAATTAGATTCCATGTGTGGTTGATTTTGAAAAAAGTTTGAATTGAGTCGAATCAGGGAAGATACGGTCAAAGTCTCTCTCTCTCTCTCTCTCTCTCTCTCTCTCTCTCTCTCGTGCGCCGTTGCTGTGCGAAAAGTCTATGTGCATTTTCTAATCCATGCACGCATGGGCTCGTGCATGGACACATGTAAGGGTAGTAGGTATCAAGCGAGTATGTGTCCCTTCTCCGATATATATATGTCTCTCTCTGTGCTTCTATGGCGAGGAAGGCCGACGGGTCTCTACAGGGCAACCAAGGGGCTTGTGCACGGAGGGGGTCTCTCTCTCTCTCTCTCTCTCTCTCTCTCTCTCTCTCTCTCAACGCTGGAGTTGCACGCGGCTACCATTGCAGGTGGAAGAGGGGGGAGACAAGCGGGGGTTTCTACGCGTAGGTCTCTCTCTGGACTGGCGAGGGCTTGGAGGTCAAAACTTGACGTGGAAAGGGAGGGAGGCAGGCACGGCGGGGCTGGGCAGGAGACGTAGGGTGACAGAGGGTGAGGGAGCTGCGCGAGCAGAAAGAAGCAGACACATGGACTTTGGGCTTTTTTTAAGGGGGTTGGAGGAGAGAATATTAAGGGGGAGGGGGGCTCCGGACTAAGTGACACGGACATGGGAGGGTGGAATCTACGGTAGGAGGATTGTGGGCCGTAGATATGGAATACGGGTACCCTAGATTACTTTTTGTAATCTAAGGTACCCGCGTTTCGAAAGTAATGTAGGGTACCCCATTTTACGAGCGTGGGGTTTGAACCCGTGACCTCACCCATGAGAGGCACATGTCGTAACGACTTCACCTTGCGTGCGTTTTTGAAACATGGAGGTCCTAATTTACTTAAAACACATGTGCAAGGCGACAACCTCTGAAAGTATTGGGGTATCCTAAATTACAAAAGTAATCGAGGGTACCCTAGATTACTTTTGGTGCCGTCGTTTGGATCTACGGCCCACAATCACCTCGTAGATGGGGGGGGGGGGTGTTATTGAGGCAGCATCAAGTAAGAAACTGAGTTTCTTTATTGTTATGTCAGCATAGTAAAATATGTCTGAACGATTTACGAAAAGGGAAAATTACCAAAATACCCCTCTAATTTGAGGAAATTCCCAAAATACCCCTGTATCTATTTTGGTTGGATTGTTCAAGATTTTCTAATCTTCATTCATTTTTGACAATTGAGATCCATTTTGAGTGCTCAGGAGGTAATTTGTAACCAGTTACCATCGCAAAAAAGGTAATTATGTCTAAAAATAATGAAGTAATTCATCTCCAAAGCCAATGTAACCAACTCAAATTGTAGTTTTAGCATCTTGGACGATAGACAATCACTCTTCTTGTGACGACCTACAAAAAATTTTATTTTTCGAGAAATTTACTCTCACAACCAGGGGTATTTTGGGAATTTTGGAAAATTTGAAGGGCATTTTGGGAATTTATGACAAAATATCGGGGGTATTTTGGGAATTTTTGAAATTTGAGGGGTATTTTGGGAATTTCCTAAAATTAGAGGGGTATTTTGGTAATTTTCCCTTACGAAAATCGTTCAAAAAGTAGGGAATCTGGAGATGATCCGTTTGCGGCGAAGGCCAGAGGTTCGACAGCGAGGCAAGTCCCAGGACAGAATTCGGGACGGGCCCTTCTCGCAAGGCGGTGGACGGTGGACGGCTATACTTCACCGTCTCCTCTTCGCATGTACACTCGCCTTTTTGCAACAGAGGGAGACCTCTCTCTCTCTCTCTCTCTCTCTCTCCATCCACAATGAGCTTTTAATTTTTGGGGGGGGGGGGGGGGGGGGGGGGGGGGCGCGGCTACAAGCTCTCTCTCTCTCCCTCTCAGGGTCAAGCAGCAGGCCCTCATGCAAGCCCAACATGGATGCCGCCCAGAGACTTACGAGCAGAGTTGGAACTTACGCGAGGGCTGACAGAGGAAGGGCGGAGGTCGGAGGGGGGAAGGCCTATGCCGACGTGGAGTTCTCTCTCTCTCTCTCTCTCTCTCTCTCTAAATAGGTGGGAGAACTCAGGACGTGTAGAGTGTTGATTTTCTGCTGCATTGGTTCTGCAGCTTCGAAGAGGGGAGAGAGGTGTCGCTCACGGCTGGAGGCGGCCTATGCATGGGAGGCAGGTACTCGGACGGGGGTGGAATGGATGAGGTGGCACAAAGGGGCAGGAGGGTGAGCGAGCAGGTCGCGGAGACAGGGGAGGAGGGGGGGGCTCACGTGGATTTCTTGGCTGGACGGGGCCGAATATCGAGATAAAGAACTGCGTTTCTTTATTGGTACGCCAGGTATGAGTAGTAGTAGTAGGGTACCAACTCGAAAAAAATCAAAAATTAAGCCATTTAAGTCTTTTTATGAAATCTTGGAGGCTTTGATTGTTAGTGCTGAAGAAGCTGGTTCATGATCTTAATGATCCTTCTCATTTGAAATTTCCATTGGCCCATAAGAGTTGAAATTGTTGTAAATCAGCAATAAGCTTGCAAAGCACTCCTACAACACTTAGTTTTGAATTCCCCTATGACTCTACATTTGTATGATCATCTCTTTGATTTGCAGCCGGATATCTTTCATGCATTAGTAGGTCAGTCTGGTGCCCACTAATATCTCTATCTATATCCCTAGAGACTTAAGAGATATAGTGATTAAGTCTTCTATTGTTGGGTTTATGGCTTTGTCGTCATTTGCAAGGCATTTTTTTGGGACCCTATTTAATACTTGGATGTCATGGAAGTTGGCAGACTGACTGATCATGATAATTGGCTGATTTCTAGTCTTCCACGATCCGTTTGGTCCCCACATACAACATCCAAAACCTCTCCAAGTTTGAATAGATTGTGTCATCATCCAAGTATTGCTAGATCTAGAGATGTTTTTGCTTTTGTAGGCTTTTGTTTAGTGTTAGTAGCTCGTTAGAGTGATTACGATTAGATTCATATTTAGGGTCTAAGAGAATGCCTTTCCCTTACAATGACTATGATATGCCTGCCTACCAATTTTTTGATGATCAAGTGGCTTGTGTTGGTTGTCCCCATCTTGTGGTGGTTGATCCTTAGTAGGCCTATCTGCGGCATGGTCTATGGAGGCTAGCTCCCAATAATTGTTGATGGACTTGTAGTAGCTAACCCTGTGTTCTGTCCACCCTCATTGTCTCGTCATCATCATCATCATTATTTTTCTTCTAGTTTTGTTGGTCGTGTGTCACAGGAACAGAATAATAGAGATAGACAGCAAAAGGTAGAGAAAGAGATCTTTGTATTGATGAATCTTTGCAGACTTTTGATACAATAGAGGAGCAATTGAATATGGGCGCACTCCGTTGTACGCATCTCGAACCTCCCGACCACCCCCGAGCTTCAGTTTGCTTGCATGCAGCGTCTCACTCGCACTCACACTCGCACTCGCACTCGCAGAAGAAGAGATCGGTGAATGATCCCCAAATGCACCACCCGTCGCGCTTTTATCCTTCTTTTCCTCGAAAAGCCTACGACTTCTCAAAATAGTCGCTTTTTAAGCGTTCAGTCAACTCGATTTTCGCACCAAGTATACCTTCATAATCTCAATTGCAATAGTCCACCATGAAGAAACAAATCCACTTCTTGGTTGATAGCAGGGAGAGTTGTATGATGTTGTATGTCTGCCTGTCCCTGCGTATACTACCTTGCTGCTGCCTTCTGTTTGTTTCCATCATAACTTTTACAAACGAACTCAGAACAAAGCAATCCAGTTACTCAAAACGACGGAAATAGGTTTGGTCTACCAGGTTTCGCGGACAGAATTTCGAAAAACATCTTTCTTTGGCTGAAAACGCAACTTTTAGGTCGCGGCTCCTAAAACCTCTATTTTTGGGTCTCCACTACTTTTTCAACTTATTTTAAGCCTAACCATGCAATTTAAACTAAAACACATAAATATAAAACACTTATATTAATAAAAATCTCAATTTTACTATTCATAGACAGACTATCTGTTATTCATTAATCTTTATCAAATACGTCTTTAGTGTATTATTTTAAAAAAAGAATATATGTTCTCTCTTAATAACTCAAACTCATTCATATAAGCTCTATTTAATAGACTATTCAACAATCTTTCAAATCGTGGTAAACGAAAGATGTGCCCTACTACATTCTTTTCGACTTTAAGAACTTCAAAGATTAGTCCTATTACATTCTCCCCTTATCAAAATTAACTCTGTCCTCAGAGTTGGAAAAGAGAGAAAATTTCTGTTTACAAAACACTAAGATCAGCACATGATGCATCCTCTATTGGATAGTTCTGCCACTTAACCAAAACTTCCACAATGTCTCTATTTCTCAGATGTTTAACACGCCTATCTAGCACTAAGTCTGGTTCTACGGTCAATGTTTCGTCATCTTTCAACTTAGAGTTGTCTTGTAAAACATGATGCACATTAGGAACATACTTTTTCAATAAACTCACATGAAATACAGGATGCACTTTAACATAAGAAGGCAATTCCAATTTGTAAGCTAATGAACCAATGCGCTTCAAAATTTTAAACAGCCCAGCAAATCATGGAGACAATCTTCTATCCTTTCCAAGAATCAAATGAGACTTCTCACGAATAACCTTTAAGAAAACCATATCACCAGTTTCATACTCCACAACACGATGTTTCTTGTCATAATACAATTTATGTCTCTTTTGAACTTCTCTAATATTCCCCCTGATTTTGACCAACTCGCTATCCATTTTCTCAAGCATCTCACGTGACAGTTCTACCTTATTCCTCGAGTTAAGGAAATTAATAGGTGTGGGACAATTATAGCCATACATTGCCTCAAACGGAGTCATCCTAATAGATGAATGATATGAACTGTTATATGCAAATTCAACCAAAGGCAGATATTCATTCCAATTAGATTGGTTTTCATTGACATACATTCGTAACATATCTTCTAAAATATGATTCACTCTCTCTGTTTACCCATCTGTTTGAGGATGAAAAACATGCGTAACTGGGTACCTATAGAGTCAAAAGTCTCTCTCCAGAAATGAGAAGTGAACTTAGAATCTTTGTCAGAAACTATGCTCTTGGGCATGCCATGAAAACGAAATATCTCTTTCACAAACAAGCGTGCAATGGTCAATGCAGTATCAATTATTTTTACAGGAAAAAAGTGAGCTTGTTTTGTGAGTCTATCTACCACCAGAAAGATCGAGTGATACCCTCCACGAGTAGTAGGAAGTCTAATGATAAAGTCCATGCATATGGACTCCCACTTCTGTAAAGGAATGTCTAAGGGTTCAAGGTCACCAGGCATCCTCTTATGTTCAATCTTAACTTGTTGACATTGAAAGCATTCACCCACATAATTCTTAACATCCAATTTCATACGCGGCCAAAAGAATGAACTTTTAATCTTTTCATATGTTTTATTCAATCCAGGATGACCAGAAAAAGGTGAATTATGACACTCATGCATAATTTGACTCTTAAAAGCAAAATTTGCAGGAACACACAAGCGGTCATAATAATACAGATTTACCTTATACAAGTGATATCTGTTCTCATACATCTCACCAATATTCTCACGCAAGAATTTCAAAATAGGCATATAAAAAGAATCATTTTCAAATTCAGCATGTATATCATCAATCAAATTAGACCGCACAACAGTCAACAAAGTACACATAGGCCTACGACTCAATGCATCTGCAGCTTTATTTTCTTTTCCACACAAATACTTCAAATCAAATCCATAATCATCCAAAAATTCAATCCATCTCCTTTGTCTGTTGTTTAACAATGGCTGAGTGAAAATATACTTCAAGCTTTGATGATCAGTACGCAATTCAAATTTGACACCAAGCAAAAGATGACGCTGTTGGGAAACAAGCAAACTGAAACACCTCTATAGTGATGTCACCCAAGAGTGTTGAAAGAGAACTACAAGACGCAAAAAGCTTTGAAAAATCATTTTGAAACACCACAAGTCCAATAGGAGTAGACCCTTGGGAATTTACTAGCCGTCGCCCACCCAAGAGACTATGTCACATAGTAGCAAAACCCTGTCAAAGCACGGATTTATAGCACACGTCGACCAATGAAGATGAAGACAACAGCCTCTCCTTTCACAATCAAGCATCACAAACCCATAACTTCAACATCAATTCCACAATTCATAGATACATGCCCTCCGAATCTGTCTACACACAATTTGCCACTAGGCTGCCATAGCCATAACCCTACAGAGAACTAGTCGTAACCTGAAGAGCACAACTCCAATTGGGGCACTTTAAAGCTTGAAAAAAATATTGAAAAATTACTGGAGAGAAATCTGAAGATTACCAAAATCGATTCCATATGCCTCCATGATAAAAATTGACGCGAACAGAAAGCTGTCCCAACACGACTACACGTAGAGAAGGCTAGTCGGGGCAAAAAACTGCATCCAAGAGCACCAAGGAGACACAACGAGCTAAAACCTGAAAATTTCTGATCTTTGGCTGAACTTTTTTTATTTTGTACATGAGTTTTTGTTATATACAAGGCTCACTTCAAAAAACTCACTCACGGGCACTTACAGTAGTAGCCCGACAGCTGTCACTAGACTAGTGACTTGCAGTGCATGTTAATGTGCTTGCTCTAAAAAACCCGCAAAAAGAAATTCCACATGCCCTTTTGACATTGGACGTCATGTCCATACAAATTTACAAAAAACGGGGTGTCAGAAATGCGCCCAACATAGTTTGCCATACCTCAGCCTGCTAGATCATTCATGATCAGCAGCACAAAAGAGATCCTGTAAACCACATGAGGGAGTCTTCACTTCATCTTCATCATTAGAAAAATGATCAGAAAATTATTCAAAAGAAGGATCATCCTCAATCAAAGTAATCAACCTTGCAATATATTTCTTCAACCTGTAGCCATTCACACGTGCTTTATGCGGGGTACCATCCAAGTCAGCAAGCTGATATGTGCCATTTGGAAACCTGTTTAAGACCAAGAAAAGACCTTGCCACTTGATTTGAAATTTCTTTTGAAAAGTGCTATCAAGCTTACTATTGTAACAAAGTACCATGTAACCCTTCTTGATGTCCTTGTTCTTTACCTTCTCATTTGCCTTTGCTTGATTCTTCTTCAAGACCTGCTCATAATGCTCAAAAGCTAACACCCTATCCAATTGTACACATTGCAAATATAAAATTCTTTCCTTGAATTCATCCTTGGGCTCTTCTTCAAGCTTTAGCATCATCTTCAAGGCTGGTATCTCCACCTCAATAGGAAGTAAAGCCTCTTTGCCAAAAACTAGATGGAAGGGAGAAAAACCAGTACCTGATTTGATGGCAATCCTATAAGACCATAGAGCACAAGGTAACTCTAAATCCAAAGTCTTCACATTGTTTCTTGTCATCTTTGTAAGCATCCTTATGAGCTCTCCATTAAACCTTTCATTCATGCCATTGCATTGCGGATAGTATGGAGTAGTAAACCTGCGATGCACATGAAGCTTTTCACATAGATAATCCACCAACTCTCCCCTGAAACCTGGACCCTTGTCAGAAAGTAACTCCAATGGCATACCAAATTTGCAGCAAATATCTTCATATATAAATAAGGAAACATCTTTACTCGTGATGTGCTTAACAGCTTTGGCTTCGGTCCACCTGGATAGATAGTCAACAGCAGTAAGTATGTAACATTTGCCTCTAGTTGTCATAGGTAGAGGACCTATTGCATCAATATCCCACTTCTCAAACACATCATAAGACACAATGGTGCCTCTAATTCTGATTTGAGAACCCTATTTTCCATACTTTGACACTCTTTACAAGACTTGCACCAATGATGAACATCACGTTGAACACTTGGCCACACATAACCCTCCTGCAAGACTTTATGCAAAGTGATCTTTGAAGCAAAGTGACCACCACAAGAACCCTCATGATTCTCCTCTAAAATTTTTTAAATTTCCTCTTTCCAAGGCACTTTTGTCATCACAAGATCATCCCCCTTCATATACAAGGCATCACCAAGTAGCACATACCTTTTGTCACGACTTAGGAAGGTGTAATTTTTTGGCTTCTCCAACCCTGATGGAAGCATACCTGTTTGTAGAAACTCTTTGTCCCTCTCTAAAGCTTCCCTTCCCAAATAAAGAGGAGAATCATCCCTTATCACATACAGTTGCCCAATTGAAGCTTGCGCTGCACCATGTGCTTCTTCATTTTGAGACCTGTCCACATGCCTTAAACTCCAAGCTTCAAAATGCTTAAGCAGATTCTTCACTTGAAAACACATATTTTTCAGCCTTGGATTCTTACTTTTCCACACCCCAAGTACTTGCTTAACCACCAAAAGAGCATCACCTCTTACCCTCACACAACGGATGCCAAGCTCAAGGCAAAGGTTGAGACCTTTCTCCAAAGTAGCAGACTCATCTTCATTGTTGCTTTGTGCGGTAAGATTCAAACTCCTTTTAGTTACCAAAGAACCTTGAGGATCATAAAATACCACACCTCCTGAAGCTTCACCATGCGCTTTCCTGTAAGAGCCATCAAAAAACAATAGATAGGCATTGTCTATGTCAGGAGCTTCCATGTGTTGCTTCTTCACTGCATCCTCCTTAAGAAGAATAGGGATTTCCTTATAGGTAAGCAAATCAACCAATGTAGCCCTTGTAATCTCCTCAACAAGAAAAGAGAATTGGAATTCATGTAGCTCCACAATCCACTTCATGAGCCTCTTTGACAAAGTAGGGCTATTCACCAATTGAGGTAGAAGAGTGTAGCTAGTGAGGAATGTGAATGGTTTAGGGAGAAGGTAGTGCCTAGACCTTCTACATGTATAAATCACGCTTACCATAATGAGCTCCACCTCAGTATAGACTCTTTCCACCTCTAGATTCACCCTGCTAGCACAATAGATAGGCTTCATGTAGTGAGAATTGTTACCTCGTTGAAGAAGCATAGCTCCAATAGCATCCTCACCTACTGATGGATTCACATAAAACTCATTATCCCAATTAGGAGCTTGCATAGCAGGAAGAGAACCAAGAACCTCTTTGATACCTTGTAAAACCTCTTCACATTCATTTGTCCATTGTAGAGGATCCAACCTTGCTACTTGTTGTAGAGGATAAAGAAGTTGAGAGGACAAAGGAATGAACCTTGCCATATACTTCACCTTTTGAATAAAAGTAGAAAGTTGCTTTGTATCTTTAGGTGATGGGAGGAGTGAAATGCATGATCTTCTTCATTCTTAGAATACACAAAAATATCATCCAAGAATACCAGAATGAAGTCATCAAGATACGAGTGAAAAATATTATTCATTAAGCACATGAAAGTTGCTGGTGCATTAGTCAAACCAAAAGCAAGAACTGTAAATTTATAATGCCCATAACGTGTACGAAAAGCAGTCTTTGGAATGTCCTCGGCCTTAATGAAGATTTGATGGTAGCTAGGATGAAGGTCAATCTTCGAAAATATTGTGGCACCACTCAATTGGCTAAGCAATTCATCTATGTGAGGAAGAGGATATTTGTTCTTAATGGTCTGTTTGTTTAATCCCCTGTAGTCAATGCATAACCTATATGTACCATCCTTTTTCTTTTGGAATAACACGGGACTACCCCAAGGAGATACACTAGGTTTAATGAAACCCTTTTTCAAAAGATCATCAAGTTGTATCTTATTTAAGCTCATCAATGTTGAACCTGTATGGAGCCCTTGAATAAGGTGTTGCTCTTGGATATAGATATATGGCGTGGTCTACCGCTCTAGGCGGAGGTATACCAGGAAGATCGTCCGGAAACACATCCTTAAATTCATGTAAGAGATCCTCTATAAATTTTGGATTTGTCTCTTTCTAATTATCCCCAGATTCTTCTTTAATCTCATTAGCAAACACAAGAAACGTCTCACACCCTTATCTAAGTCACCTTATCAATTCCATGGCCAAAACTAGATTTAGAATCTCCTTCTTTCCACGAAGAGTGTGACTTATCATCATCAAATGATTAAAGATATATTTTTCTTTCTTAACAATCAATCAAAACATGATTTTCAATCATCTAATTGATACCAATGATAACATCATGCATATCAATGTTTATGATATAGAAATCATCTTTATGCTTCCGACTCTTCAAAGAAAAAAAAACAAATTTTCTAATAACTCTTTCGTGAAACTATTATTACCACTGGTTAAGTCCACAAGTCTTTTGACTTCTCGATTTAATTTCAAGTTTAATTTCTTAATCAATTTAGACGATAAGAAGCAATGAATACTACCCAAATCAATTAAGAAATTCAAATTTAAATCTCAACTTTTACGCATAATTTCAATCACAGAATCTTTCAAAGGACGTATCAAAGACATAAAACATCACAAAGAAGGGGTAGATGACTTACCTGTATCGTACGCATTGCCAAAAGTCTCCAATTGAGCCATCTTGGTACGTATTGTCTTATCCGTCACCTTGTTCGAGCATTCGAAAGTCTGGTGGTCGTGTTCTCGATATTGAAAGTATAATCCAAATCTTTGAGTTCTTCAATCCACTCTTCTAAATCTTCGCATATCTTTCTTATGCCATCAAACTCTTTAAGCTTAGCCTTCGTTAAGAATGATTTGGTTGTCGCTTTTCCCATATCGTCATCGTTTCTTTTTTGTGTTGACGACCTCTACGTCCACCGCCACCATTCCCACCATCACCACCGCCAAGTGCCCCATCGCCACCATGATGATTATTGTTTCCTGGTGGAGTAGCATGGTTTTCTCCTTCATGTTCACCATGAAGGTCCACATAGATATCAGGCTCTCGTGCTGCTTTTCCCTGTAGATCCTCAACACTCTCCCAATTTGTAATTTCTAGATCTTCTCGTAGTCGTCGAATCGGGTCTTCTTGCTCCTTCATCCTCCCCTCGTATCCTTCTATGTCCAGAATCAACCACTTGCTCTGATACCAATTGTCATAGGAACAGAATAATAGAGATAGACAGCAAAAGGTAGAGAAAGAGATCTTTGTATTGATGAATCTTTGTAGACTTTTGATACAACACAGGAGCAATTGAATATGGGCGCACTCCGTTGTACGCATCTCGAACCTCCCGACCACCCCCAAACTTCAGTTCGCTTGCATGCAGCGTATCACTCGCACTCGCACTCGCACTTGCAGAAGAAGAGATCGGTGAATGATCCCCAAACGCACCACCCGTCGCGCTTTTATCCTTCTTTTCCTCGAAAAGCCTGCGACTTCTCAAAATAGTCGCTTTTTAAGCGTTCAGTCCACTCGATTTTCGCACCAAGTATACCTTCATAATCTCAATTGCAATAGTCCACCATGAAGAAACAAATCCACTTCTTAGTTGATAGCAGGGAGAGTTGTATGATGTTGTATGTCTACCTGTCCTTGTGTATACTATCCTACTGCTGCCTTTTGTTTGTTTTCATCATAACTTTTACAAACTAACTCAGAACAGAGCAATCCAGGTACTCAAACGACGGGAATAGGTCTGGTCTACAAGGTCGCACGAACAGAATTGCGAAAAACATTTTCTTTGGCTGAAAACGCAACTTTTAGGTCGCGGCTCCTAAAACCTCTATTTTTGAGTCTCCACTACTTTTTCAACTTATTTTGAGCCTAACCATGCAATTTAAACTAAAACACATAAATATAAAACACTGATATTAATAAAAATCTCAATTTTACTATTCATATAGACAGACTATCTGTTATTCATTAATCTTTATCAAATACATCTTTAGTGTATTATTTAAAAAAAAGAATATATGTTCACTCTTAATATCTCAAACTCATTTATATAACCTCTATTTAATAGACTATTCAACAATCTTTCAAATCGTGCTAAACGAAAGATGTGCCCTACTACATTATTTTCGACTTTAAGAACTTCAAAGATTAGTCCAATTACATCGTGGGTCTGATCATCACATTTGTTTCCTCATTCTCATAATCATCATCTTTATTCTTTTGATTCTCTATATATTTTGAAAGGCCTCATTTACGAGTGATGTGGTGTATGTCCTAGCTCTCTCTTAGAGATATGAATGAATGGATTTGACTACTTTATCAAGATCAGTCACATTCAAAGCCAGATCGTTGTCTTTATTTATTATATGTACCAAAGAGTGATAAATGTACTTTTCCATGATTGCCTCTTTGTTAGGTGGTGTTTCTGATATAGCTTCTTATAGTCTACTTTCTTTGCTTCTAGAAACATCTGGAATCAATGAGTGTCTCGTTGAACCCGTTCAATCTCTTACTGTAAAAAATTTTTCTCCTCCTACAACACCCTATTTATATTAACTAATTTATTTATCTTCCTCTAGAGGGCCTACACATCTCTAACTTGGCTCTACTACTGGAGCTGTAATTCGAGAATCTATTGTACCCAGCCTACTTTGTCTTTCTTTACCTACTCTAGTGCCTCTTTCATCATTTTAAGCTCTTCTTTTATTTTATCCATTTCTAAGCTAGACACAAATGCATGTAGCTCCATCATCTCGCCTATGGACTCTATCTTGAACCACTTTAATAAATCCGTAATTATTTGTTTCTTAGTGGATGACCCAATTTTGTATGTGTTGATGGTCTCTTTGTCCTTGTTAGTTGCACCGTCTCTTTGCCTTTACTTGCAACTTGTTTTGTTGTAGTGTCCTTTGTCTGTGTTGTGCTAGTCTTGTCAGACCCTCCAATCTTGGTTTCTTCAAAAGACACAATTGTGATCTTAGGCACTTTGTCCTTAGCTACCCTATCCCAGATTGTCTAAACATTAACGGGTATTGGAAACAAACTCTGCCCATTAACACTAGCTAGAATGGTAACAGGACACTTTTATGTCCTTGGACACTTTTGTGTCCTGTTAAGTGATCATTTTGCTTCAATTATTTGGAGAGTATGAAAATGAAATTCTAGGTGCTATATATCCACAAAGTTGCCATATGAGCTAAAAAAAACTTGACATTTTTTTTGGAGTATCGATTTCACCATTAACCTTACTCTTGCACAACATTTTTGAGCCTAAACTGTGTGAAAAAACGGGTCCTGTTTTTGGCCTTTTTTCAATTTTTTGCAACTATACCACTCTAAACTTCATGTTTATGAGGTTTAGATTGCTAGATGATAAGACTTCATAGTTCTCAACATGTTTTGATGCTTATAGGGAGAGCTAAGTGTTAAAATTAAAAGTTATGACCAACTTACAAGAATTGCATAATCCTGTTTTTTGGCCAAAATTATCACTTTTATGATTTATTTGGTGGCTTTCTTGATATCCAAGTTCAATTTTGATTGTGTAAGTGTAATGTATAACATAAAGCTAATCTTCCTTAAGTTTTGGGGGGACCTAATATGCTATATAGCATAATATATGATGATGGTTGAGTTTTTTGTTTGCTGAAGAATACGATACTTTTTAGAGTAGCAAGTATAACTTTCTCAATATTGCTAGTTTCTTAGGCCAATTGTGTGTATTTTGTAGGTAGTAACCATATCGAATCATAAAGTACAAACTTGGCTAGATATTGAGTAGTTTCTATGGGTTTCTAGAGGTCATAATACTAAACCCAATTTTTTAGTGTTTGCTGTATTTAGCACTTTATCATTGTCCCTAAGATTCCACTTAGTAAGAGATCCATTATCCTTTTGACATGCTCCATGGTTCCTTTTGAATCCAAGGGCCCAAAGGGAACTAAGAAAACATGTATATAGTATCTGTATTAAGCGTGACTATAGAAACTTTGATAATAGGTCCGCAAAATGGCAAAAATGTAACTTTTTTGTATTTATTTTTTTGCCCAAAAAAGAATTAGTGATGTAAACTAATCAACCATATGTTTTGATCACCAACCTATTGAAGTTAACGGGGCATTTTATCTCATGTCCTACAAAAATCCCCACTCTTATTTATATGTGATCAACCGTAAGGAATTGCTGTTTTGGGCAAAATGCACTGGTCCATCAACTTTGGAGGCTTGTAGTGACCAAGGGATGAGAAATCTTACAAGTTTCTCATTTTTTCCATATGTAATAGTCCTTGAACTATAAGCTCATGAAAGGATGTTTCAAAATGAGTGGATCTACTATGGTTTTGGAAAATTTTTCCAAAATCGTGAAAGGACACTTTTATGTCCTCTTAAGTTACCAGTCTAGTGTTAAAGGAGATACTAGATATACCAGGCTTTAATTAAGCTCCTAGATTTAGCCTTGGTAGTCCACTGCATTACGCTATTGTACAAGAATTGCCAAATATTAGTACTAGTTTTTGGGTTTTGAACCTTGCCCAGTAACATAGCAAAGAATTTTTTAGAGAGATAAGTGGAGTTATTCTTGAGGCTGATGGTTTCACCGATAATTGTGTCGACTTTGTCAACTATGGATGGTGTATATTTGGGCATATCTAGAATGCAAAACACATCTACTAACTCATCAAGGAGCTCCAAGGTTCTGCCATTCAAACTAGTGTTGTGCCTTTGGTTGCTTGATACGTGCTAAGCACCTACTAGGTGATCCAACATCAAAGGTTAGTGCTATAGTATCCACCACCACTTCTAGACCCCACAATTTTAGGAGGTCCTTCTCTCTCTCTTGGAGAAAATATTTAGCAATTTTGTTGTGTTGGACAACACCTATACGTTCTGTTATAAAAACCATTAAATTCTTTGCATTTCGTGTCATGGTGTATAACGTCTCTTGCATCTGTTGTGAAGTGGACTTCTTTCCCATATACGACTTTGATGAACCTGTTTGTAGAGAGGAGAACTTACTTGTGGTAAATGATTTGTAGAGCGAGTAGAGAGGTGTCTCTAATAGGGTAATAGTCAAAGGAGGGTTTATGTGTAGAGTTGTATGCTATGAGATCAAAGATTTTTCTATACGGCAATGCGAGTAAAGTGTAGATGGGTGAACCCTTCACATAGTTATATGTATACATGCAATGAATGCTCCACTATTTGCCTACCTTTGATTTCTGTGCACCGTTTGTGAGATGTCATGCATGCATTTTCCTGCTTGATTTTTTATTATTGACAAGATTCTTTTTTTGATTGTTTCATTCATTCCCAATGATGATCGCTATTCGATTTTGGCTTCATTAGTGCATGTTACTGAATCTAGACCGGTCTGACTTCTGGAGTTTGAATCAAGTGCTCCTTGAAAGTGATGAGTTCTTGAACTGGTCCTGAGTTTGACATATGTGGATTCTGGGCTTGAGGTTGCTGGCACCTCTTCTACGAATTTTGAAATTGTATTGACAAGGAATAAATTGAGTGGTTCCTTTTTTGCGTCTGGTACTCAGGGGTCTCACCTCTTAGACATGTAAGTTACTACGTGAGTTCAAATGAATGGGGTTTTTAATTGATTTTAGAGAAAAACCTGTAATTTTTGAAGAAAAAGGGACCATTTTATTACCTTGAGCATGTAAGTAGATGTGTTTTTTTTATACCCTTCAAACGCACGCTATATGAATAGTTTCTTAAAGGTACACCCCCAAGGTCTCGTACTAGTTCTATTAGAAGCTCCTCTACTTTGGAATAGTATAACCTGATTTTGGTCCCATTGTAGACTCCAGGCAACAGTAAATCCAACAAGTCTCTGAGTCTTACTATCACATTGGAGAATACCCAATCTACTTCATAGGGTTGTGACAAAGCTATCTTCAATTTTGTCTTCTTCGGTCCCAATTTGGATTGATATAATAATACTAGATCACCCCTATAAAATTCTCCTACCTTTATCCTACTTTCATGCCATTGTTTCCTTTGTTGAGCCACTTCTTGTTCAATCATGTCCCTCTATTTGATTTCATCAAACTGTAAAAACTCATCCAATATTTGCTTTAAATTTTGATTAAAGTCCATGCCATAATTGATCGCCATCCTGAGACTGGGAATATTAAATTCCATATGTACTACTGTCTCTTTGTCATATACCATTTTGAAAGGTTTCATCACAGTAGCAACCTTGTATGTAGTTCTATACGCCCATAATGCGGACTAAAGCTTAATGTCCCACTTATGCGATTCCTTATGAAATATCTTAGTGAGGATATCCTTGATACTTTTATTATTTCTCTTTGCCTATCCATTGCACCTAGGATAATATGGTGTTGCTTCTAGTGATTTACTGAAAACATCTCAATCATAATCTAAATAGTTTCAATGTGTTCTCCCTAATTTAAAACTATTTCTACTAGACAACCATTTTGGTAAAATAATGTTTTCATATAGAAATGTTGTTGTTGATTTTAAGTACTATCTGGTAAATCTTTAGCCTAGATGCATTTGCTGACATAACATGTGGCCATAATAATATATTTTTCCTTCCCTAGAGTGAGTTTCTTGAATGGCCCCATAGAATCTAGACCCCATTTCATGAAAATACTCAGTGGATATATTGGAGTCAGTGGTGTCATATCAGTTGGTTTTGGCCTTCCCATTCTTTGGAAAATATCACATGTTTTGTAGAAGACTTTGACATCATCTATCATGGTTTTCCACCATAATCATGCCCTGAGGATATTTTAATACATGATATCAGCTGAAAATTTTCCTTCAAAATCCCCATTGTGAGCTTTAGGGATCACTTTCATTCTTCCTCTCATTGGTACACACCTGCAAAGCACACCATCAATGCCTAGTCTGTATAGTTCTCCAACAATGATACTAAATTTTAGAATTTTTATAATAAGTTCTTTATTCTTATTTTGGAGGTTTCATCTAGAAACTTCCCTAGTTGAAGGAGATCATAAATGTCCTACCATTATAGTCTAGTTCTTCTTCAATTGTGCTTTAGAATAATTCAGTACCTCTTAACGATGTTTTGGAATATCCCTTTGTTCTTCTTGAAAGAAGGTATGCCCGACAGTGTGTCTTCATTGGTTTGTGGAAAATTTGAAACTAAATTTCCATAAGAAACATTATCCATTTGATCAACCTTCCTTGTTTTATGACTTTGTTGATTAAAAAAAATAAAGCTTGATGATTGACACAGGAGAGAAATATATTTCCTGGTAGATAATATTTGAATCTAGTAGTGTTGAATACCATCCCCAATTCTTCTCTTTTAGTGGTCGAGTACCCCTGGTCAACTGTACTAAACGTGCAGCTTGCAAAGTAGATTGATTAGTCTATCTTCCCATCAAACTAGGCCCAGTATGGCTCCCATAGCCATGCTAGAAGCATCTACATGAACATGGAAAATAACATCCTAGTTAGGCTGGCAAAGTACCGACTCTTGTTGATCGCGTCTTTTAAGCATTGGAAATTTTGTTCACATTATTTAGTCCAGATGAATTTATTCACTTTCTTGGTTACTTCATATCAAGATAATGCCTTGGTTGTAAATATATGTACAAATATCCTATAGAAGTTTATATATCCCATAAACAAGCTCATCTCAAACACTGTGGTTGGCGCTCTAGCTTGATGAATGCACTTGATCTTATTATTTGACATTTTCATCATATTCTTGGAGCTATATGTCCCAAAAGTTGTCCCTTCTAGACAATGAATACTGACTTGAAGGCATTGAAACAGATCCTTTTATCTTTGTACTTTTTGAACACCATTTCGAGAAACAATAAGTAAATTTCTTTCATGGAGAAGACTATAAAATCATCAACAAAGATGGCCAAAAACGTATGGAAGAATTCATTGAAAATTTCCATCATACATTTCTAAAAAGTTTCTAGAGCATTACAAATCCCAAATGGCATCACCAGTTACATGAATGCTCCCCATTCAATGATGAATGTGTTCTTGATCGTATCTTCAAGTGCAATCTCTAGCTGATTGTAGCCATTATAGCTATCCATAAAGCTATACATTTTGTGGCTTGCAATCTCATCCAGCATCATGTTTGTGAATGGTAACGGAAAAGGATTCTGAATGATCTTGGCATTTAGTTTTTTGTAGTCCACACACACTCGCAGCTTCTTGTTCTTCTTAGGGACTACCACTATAGGAAACATCCAATCACTTTTTGCTACATCAGCGATGAACCTTGTCAATCTCCTCCTTTACCTTCTAAACTTAGTTAGGGTTTTTTATGCACCTTTGCAAAATGACTGGCATCCAGCTTGGGGGAATGTGATGTTGGAACACTTTTGCATCTACTAATTTTGGGTCAATATGATCCCATGAAAATACGTCCTTGTACTTGTAGAGTAGTGCCCTTGTTTTTTCTTTGATTGTTGTCGGGCATATTCATTGCTTGTAGTTCCTAGCACAGTGAGAACTAGGCCAACGAAGAAAATGTCAACCAAAGGACGGAGCTTGACCCGTAGGTGTTGGTGCAACCAAAGTTGGTCCGTGCTAGAAAGTGGTCTATGCTAAGCAAAGGTTGTCGACAGGTGCAGTGCACAAGGCTAGGGCAGGTATCAAGGTCCTAGGTAGCCAAAGGGTAGTGGGGGTGTATGCCCATTTCAGCGTTTTAGGCTAAAACACCTCCAATTTGTCTCAACTAGGATAGAAGATGAAGGTGTCCAAAATGCCAAGTCTAGATGGCTTGTCAAACGGAGCCTCAGTGTGCAAGATACTGAAGTACAAAGTTAGAAGGTATTGCAGATCCTCGAAGGGTAGGGCAGCTGGGGATAGGTGGCCCAGGCTGATGTTAGTGGATGCATGTGTAGAGTACAAATTATGGAGCATGCATGTTTTCTCGGATTGCAAATCACAGCTCTGGTTAGCAAGTTATGGTCAGTTGAAGATTTTCCAAGGGCCGGATTTGAGCCCACTTGCCCGCATTGAAGAATGCACCATCTGGCATCTTTTTGGCCTCACCAAGATTCTTGGAGATATTCTAAATCATGTGAAGGTAGCACAAATTGATGGCTCGTTAATTGGATGCTTGGTGAGCAAGATACAGCAGGATGAAGTTGGAAGCATTTGGCGGTGGAGAGTTTGCCAATAATTTTCTTTGTTTTTTATGGCGCGAATACAAAGGTCAGAGAAGTCAAAAAGTAATCAGATTTTCATGTCCCTTGCTTGACACGATGTATATTTGATCCGGCTTTTGGGCTCGGCCATCGCGCATGGGAGCAGAGAGAAGGAGCAATGGTGGTGTGTCGCCAAAGTAGGGGATGAGAGATCTTGTTGAAATTTTTGTGAAGGCTTGGGAACCCATGAGGGTGCAGTGGAACGAGGGGCCGACACGTGGCATGGGATAATCCCACATGCACAGGGCGGCATAAATTGCGCACACTATATGGATTGGTCCATGTGGCCCTATTGAATCACAAGGTGGAGTGTGGGGAGCTTAGACTCCCGTGAGCTATGGCATGAGAGCTTGGTGGCGCTTCGAGTGCTGTGTGCGAGTGGCGGGGGTAGAGCGCCGTGGTGTTTTGGCCAGGAGGAGTGGCACTGGTGGCGTGCACCCGTGTGAGGGGAAAGGGAGGAGCTGTTGGTCAACGGCCGTAGCCTGATGATGTGGCAGTTTTGCAAGGGACCGTGCCGCCCCTCAAGGGGCCCCCATTTGAAAGGAATGAGTCACCCCCCTCAATACCAACATCGCTAATGCCATAGGGTAGGGAAGGTTTCATGTGATCAAGGAAGAGAGAGGAAATCCGAAGTAAAGGAGCCCGAGACTAGTCAAGCAGTCAATCCCACTAGAGAAAGAGAGGAGGAAAGCTGCAGTAAAGGAGCCCGAGACCAGTCAAAGCGGTCAATCCCACTGGAGAAAGAGAGGAGGCTAGTGGGAAAAAGGTCAAGAGAACCGGATAGAAGTGATAAAAAAGGAGCCAGAAGGATAGTGAAAATTTTGGGTATCCCAAAGAGGTAAAAAATGAAGAAAAATGGAAAAAAATACAAAGAGGCATAGGGACCAATAGAGACATCGCTAATGCCCCTCTCCCAAGCGCAAAAGAGAGAGGAATTGAGTAGATGAAGCAAAGCGGCTATCCCTTCCAAAAGATGCTAAAATGGAGATGTCAGATCTTCAATGTGAGAGCACTTTCCAAAGTTGAAGACCCCCCCTATAAAAGTCAAATTTTCATCAAAGTAGTGGCTTTTTTTTGGGCTTTTTTGTGCCGTTTGAAGCCTGCAAAGTGGAACTCTTTGACAGAGGAGTGTGCATGTCAAAGCCCTTTGTATTTTTCTCGTGGAAATGGCCATGGTGACGGTGTTCCAAGCCTATGTACATATTTTGTGACGTGCAATCGAGACCCTATTTCCCCGTCTTGTTGTTGTTTCCCCTTCCTCCCTTCTCTAGTGTTTCCCCTTGGTGCCGGTTGTGTGGAAGTGTGTACCCCCCGGACTAATGGTGTTTTGTGTGAGAGAGTGAGATTGAGCGGTTGTGTGCGTGTACAAGGGTGGAGACAGACTGTGGCACTAGGTGTGCATTGTAGGGTGGATTTGTGGAGTGTGTGGACAGTGGAAATTGAGCAAGTGGTGGTCTGCTAGGGTAAAGTGTGTTTTTGAAGGTGAGTTTTGAGAGGATAGGGGTCGTATGGATACCGTGAGCTATAGAGAGGCCCTTGTGTTTGTGGTGGGTGTGCTCCCCCATTCCCCCTCTCCATCTTTGGGTGCCCCCATGAAGGAGTATGTTAATGCTCCTAGTTGACGTTAAAGTGGTGATTTTGGT
Organism: Adiantum capillus-veneris; assembly: GCF_014529385.1. Classification (NCBI taxonomy): domain Eukaryota; kingdom Viridiplantae; phylum Streptophyta; class Polypodiopsida; order Polypodiales; family Pteridaceae; genus Adiantum; species Adiantum capillus-veneris. The sequence continues at coordinate 10,400,760 of NC_140948.1, read as the reverse complement.
GATGCCAAAGGTGCAGCCTTTGAAGAGCAAGTGCTACTATTGATGGCTTGGACGAGATTTCCTATTTTCACTGAGGTTGAAGATGCGTAGACCTGGCTGCAAGACTATGTGTTGTTCCGGTTGGAAAGTGGTTTATTGAGAGAAGACGGTGTGGTTCAGGTGTTCCCGCTCCTAGTTCATGGTAAAGCGAGGCTATGGTTTGATAGCCTGCATGATGAAGACAAGGTAGATTGCAAAGCCCTGGAGATGGCTTTCCGAGGAAGATTCATTGCGGATGTACAGCTGGATGAAGTAAAGTGGAAGCTAGACGGTTTGAAGCAAAACTTGGAGGGTGATTTTCAAGCGTTGGAATGGGAATCCCAAGCCCTTTGGGGGAAATTGATCAAGGTAATTGTTGCAAAAAATGACAGATTTTTGAAATTGAGTAAATTCATGGATTGCCTGCATGAGTAAGTGCGAGATAAGGTGGAAATAGATGGCCCAATGTCATGTAAAGAGGCGGTAGCTCTAGCGAGAGTACGAACCAAAAAGATTTTGAAAAAGCACGAGGCTAGGCAGGGTTTTCCAAATGCAATGATGCCAATGTAGTGTAATGTGGTGGTAGCCGATCCACAGATGATACAAAGAGAAGTGCAAGTACAAGAGGAACTAGGGGTTCTTTGGCTATAGAGAAACAGGGTGGTTCATATGCCAAAGATACTGGCTAGAGCAGTTCCAATGGTGGAGGAAGTCGAGGTGGTTCCAGAAAGGATAAAGGAGGTGCTGCCAAGTTCGAGTGCAGTAAAGAGCAAAGAGTACATTTTGTAGACTAGGTCAAAATGGTCAAGCTAGAGGAGGTTCCTGAGCTTGAAATGAAAGAGGAGACCTAGTCGAATGATAGTAGCTCTATAGATGCAGATACAAGTTGGGAGACTGAATCGTCTCAATCGAGGTATGATGAGTCTAACCTCTTACATGTGAGTGGAGAAACAGTGAATATGTGCGAGGAGCAGCATAAAGTGCAAGCCGAGATTCCTAATGAAGACCAAGTAGAGCGGTCTAGGCCTACAGGTGATGATGTGTAGGTAAAGGTGATGTGTGGTGCTATGCTAATGGCCATGTTGATGAAGGTAGAAATGGAGTATGCCATAGTGGTGCAACAGGTGCAAAGTTTTGCCAAGAGGGATAGAACAGTTGTTCCTATAGAGGGAGACGAGGATGATGCAAAAGAGAACGAGTTTCTCTCTTCTTTGGCAGAGCTTGATGCAATGGTATAAGAGTAGGTGATTGTAGACGACAAGCAAATGGTGCTTATTGACCTTGAAGGGCCAGTTGAAGAGGAGGATCTCAACAATGCTGGAATTGAGGGCATGGTAGGTGAGAAGGGTAGAGTGAAGTCAGAGATAGAGGTACTTCCTATGCATCAAGTGCACTCTATGACAGGTGATGTGAATTCCAAGGCGGTGTCCAAGATTTCTAAGGAGGTCTATGAGTGGTGGTTGAAGGGAATGCTAATAAACACAGCTGTGTAGTGTGCCATTGAGCACGTGTAGGATTTGCTAGATGAGGATCTAGCTTTATATGGTTGTGATGGGTTACGTATGTCAGGTCTGTTTGATACAAGCGATGGGGCAAGTATGTTTTTGGATGGGGAGAACAATGGTGCTCCATTCGGTGTTCTTGGAGGTTCTTTTTTTCAAGTGGGAAATTTTCCAATGAGTGCAGAGTAGTAGAAGGATGTTGATGGAAGTTTGGCTATGTGGTTGGTTATGTGCTTGGTATGGCACTATGTGAGGGTGTTACAGGTGGATGTAGGAGACCAATGCAAGGTGTTTGACCCAGGTGATTGATGACAAATAAAACAGGGACTTAGGCAACCTGCATTAGCAAAGGTGGTGGGTGACAAATTCCAAGTTTTGTATAGATGTTAGGTGTTTTTGTGGTGTACATAGAGTTTGCTTTGAGTGTGTAGTTTTTTAGTGCAATAAGCCTGTATGTGGTTGAACATAAATTTTCAATAAGGGGGTGGGAAATGATGGTGCAACCAAAGTTTGTCCATGCCGGAAAGTGATCTATGCTAAGTAAAGGTTGCAGGAAGGTGCAGTGCAGAAGGCTAGAGCAGGTACCAAGGTCCTGGGTAGCCAAAGGGTAGCGGGGGTGTATGCCTAATGCAGCTTTTTAGGCTAAAAAAACTCCATGTTGGCTCAAGTGGGATAGCAGATGAAGGTGTCTGAAATTCCAAGTAAGAACTCTAGAATGTAGTGTTTGATGTTCTCCAGAAGCCGGTCCAGACGGCTCGTCAAACCGAGCCCCGATGTGCAAGATACTGAAGTACAAAGTTAGAAGGTATTGCAGATCCCGAACGGGCAGGGCAGCTGGCAACAGGTGGCCGAGGCTGATGTTAGTGGATGCATGTCTAGAGTTTGAATTATGGAGCATGGTTGATTTCTTGGATTGCGAATTGGAGCTCTGGTTATAGCAAGTTATGATCTGTTGAAGATTCTCCAAGGGCCGAGTTTGAGCCCATATGCCCGCATTGAAGAATGCGCCATCTGGCATCTTTTTGGCCTTGCCAAGATTCTTGGATATAGTGCGCACAATGTGAAGGTAGCAAAAATCAATGGCTCATCAATCTGATGCTTGGTGAGAAAGATATAGTAGGATGAATTTGGGGGCATTTGGCGTGGAGAGTTTGTAGATAATTTTCTTTGGTTTTTATGGCCGCGGATAGCAAGATCAGAGAAGTCAGAAAGTGATGAAATTTTCACGGTTGGTGCTTGACACGATGTAGATTCGATAGTGCTTTTTGGCTCGGCCATCGGGCATGGGAGCAGAGAGAAGGATCAATGGTGGTGTGTTGCCAAAGTACGGGATGAGAGATCTTATTGAATTTTTTTGTGAAGGCTTGGGAACTTATGAGGGTACAATGGAACGAGGGTCCGACACATGGCATGGGTTAATCCTGCATGCGCACGGCGGCATAAATTGCGCACACTAAATGGACTGGGCCATGTGGCCCTCTTGAATCACGAGATGAAGTGTAGGGAGCTTAGACTCCCATGAGCTATGGCGTGAGATCTTGGAAGCGCTTCCAGCGCTATGCGCGAGCGGCGGGGGCCGAGCTCGGCGTTGTTTTTGCCAGGAGTGGTGGCGCCAGTGGTGTGCGCCCATGTGCGGAGGAAAGGGAGGAGCCGGTGGCCAGTGGCGGGTGCCTGATGACGTGGTAGTTTTGCAAGGGACTGTGCCCGCTCCTCAAGGGGCCCCCATTTCAAAGAAATGAGTCACCCCCCCCCCCCCCCCCCCCCCCCCCCCCCCCTTCCCAGCTAGCGACATCGCTAATGCTATGGGGTAGGGGAGGTTTCATGTGAGCAAGGAAGAGAGAGGAGAGCTTGGGTAAAGTAGCCTAAGACCAATCAAGGGGTCAATACCACTAGAAAAAGAGAGGAGGTTGGTTGGAAAAAGGTCAAGGGAACCAGATAGAGGTGATAAAAAAGGAGCCAAAAGAGCAATGCAAAGTTTGGATGGCTCAAAGAGGTAAAAAATAAAGAAAAAAGGAAAAAAACAAAAAGAAGCCTAGGGGCCAATAGCGACATCGCTAATGCCCCCCCCCCCCCCCCCCCAAAGTGCAAAAGGAAGAGAGAGGAATTGAGTAGATGAAGCAAGGCGGATACCCCTTTCAAAAGATGCTAAAATGGAGATCCCAGATGTTCAAATGTGAGAGCAGTTTCCAAAGTTGAAGAACTCCCCTATAAAAGTTAAATTTTCATCAAATCAGTGGCTTTTTCTTGGATTTTTTGTGGCATTTGAAGCCTGCAAAGTGGAACTCTCTAACAGAGGAGTGTGCCTGTCAAAGCCCTCTGTATTTTTCTCATGGGAATGGCCATGGTGACGGCATTGCAAGCCTATGAACATGTTTTGTGAAGTGCAATCGAGCTCCTGTTTCCCCGTCTTGTTGTTGTTCGCCCTTCCCCCCTTCTCTTTCTCCTGCTCTGGTGTTTCTCCTCGGTGCCGGTGTATGGAAGTGTGTACCCACCCCAGACCGACGGGGTTTTGTGTGAGAGAGTGAGATTGAGCGGTTGTGTGCGTGTGCAAGGGTGGAGACAGACTGTGGCAGTAGGTGTGCATTGTGGGGTGGATTTGTGGAGTGTGTGGACAATGGAAATTGATCACGCGGTGGTCTGCTAGTGTAAATTGTGTTTTTGAAGTTGTTTTCCGAGAGGATAGGGGTGTTTTGGATACCCTGAGCTATAGAGAGGCCCTTGTGTTTGTGTTGGGTGTGTTCCCCCATTCCCCCTCTCTAGCATCTGGAAACAAATAGATGGGTGTCAATAATCATCTCCTCGACCTTCTAATGAAAATCACTAACAAGGAAAACCAACTCAAAATACACTATGTATGCAAGCAAGCTATCATGTCTATGACAATTACACTCTCCGAAACAAGACCTAACGTTATCAAATGACCTCTATACACCTAAAGAACACTACCCTAAACGCTCTAGACCAACTCACAACCTGTAGACACTTGGTGCAAAAATCACGTATGAAGACGTGCCAAAAATTATAGGTCAATGATTCTTGACCAGTTTAAGCCTAATGTGTAGTTCTAGTCACTATGAATGCAATGACATATAGAAATATCTAATCGGATGCATGGTTAGCAAGAAAAGTCACCTCAAAGATCGTGGGAGAGCTCTTTCCTAAGGGATTGAAACCGTACAAGCTTGGCGTTGGTGTGTAGCTGTTACCATTGCTAACACAATGGTGAAAATTCCTTCATAATGGTGAAAATGCCTTCACAATGTAGCATTCGTAGTGTACGTTGAGGGTAGAAGAAGATCATTTACTCTCTCACACAAAACTCACGGCACACTTAGTTGAGCTCAAAAGTTGATTAATTCCAAAAGATGTTCGTAGGGTTGCAAAATTGTCTTTTGTACCTCAGCCTTGAAGGTTCTAGCTTATCAAAATCATCACCTACTTTCTCCCATGGGTTCAACTGATCTACATATTAGTATATGACAATCTGGAAACCGAATCGAGTCCCAAAAAGTAATTACATTGAGCTTGATGGAGTAAATAATAAAAATTGGGCTTTTGCCGTGTTCAGTGGTTAACACTCCCCCCCTCCACATCCATTTCATCCCTGACATGATAGTTGTTTGACATTTTGTCTCCTGTGTATAGTTGTTGTAGCATATTCTGAGGCATTGGTGTCAATGGAACCCTTCAAGCTTCAACATCTTTAAGTACAACTCATACCTTATGTTGTCCAAGGTGACTGTCGACGGGCCGAAGATTTTTCTTTCATAAGTGAATAAGCGGGTGTAGAAGAATTCCTCAAAGGCTTGCATATGATATCTTGGCAGAACATTAGCCTTTGATAACATAAGTGTAGAACCTCCAAGGATGTCTGCTTCAACAAGTCATATGTCATCCTAGTTACGTGTTGCCCCATCGATAGTAATGTGTAATCCATTGCTTTTGATGGGGTGAACCCTTCAAGGCAGGCCAGGAGGGTCTTGCATATCTTCCAAATCATCACTCACGTTAAGCTCAGAGAGCCAGTGAAAGTATCAATGGTTCACTTTAAGGTTTTGACCATACAAGAAAAACCTATCCCTCGGTGGTTCACTGTTCAGTACCCCCTTTATAATGTGTGTTCATGGGGTATTGAAAAAACCCTCTTTTAACATGTCTGAAGGAATAAAATGACCCCTTGTTTTAGGAAATTTGTCCAAAATTGAATATAAACACCCCTTATTTTAATGTATGACTATTAAATTGCCTAAATTCTTTGTATTTTAAAACCCCTCCTATGGAACTCACATTATACATTAACATGGTTACACAGTGCACCCCCTGAGACCTATTATCTCTCCTTCCTTAGGTGGTGGAATTGATGGGTAATTGAGACAAGTAAGGCGTTTCTTCAGTAGCCTAGCATGAATTCCCTAGGTGCATACATGAGGTATTGGGCAAGTATTTCAGAAATCTTGGGTACTTGAGGTCCCACCCTTTCCTACATTTTGGTTGGGAATCCACTATCTTTGGTAGGCTCTGGGTCCTAGAGATCCCCTTTGTATATTGGCTCTATCACTTTTGCTTCCACTCTCTTCTTGATTGCCATAACTTTATATTTTAGGAGAGGGTAGGGAAGGGATGGTTGCATCCACTTTTCCCTAAGTACATATGTGGCCAGGCCTTGGACTCCCATGGAGTGACTCATTCTCCTTTCCCATTCCAAGGCAGCCTTATGGTCTTCTGTTGTTGCTTGCTCAATCAAAGTTTGGAGGCATGCCTCCTCTTCTATCGTTAGTGGTCGTTCTGCTTCTCCTTGTGTATGTAATCGTTCTTCTAGGTGTTGTAGGTCTTTTGCACCTTTGGGGATCTCCATTGGCTCATTTTGTGCATTGATGCCCAAATTTTTAGGCCCTTTCTCTATCTCTAGTGTTCTTGTCTCTTCTTTTCCTTGTTGGAGCTACGACAATCGTTGTTGTGCAAGGCTATCCTTCTTGTGGCCTCCTTTGCTTGATCAACTAACGGATATTGCAGATGCTCTAGATGTAGTTGGAGTTGTTTGTTTTCTTTTTGTAGGTCTTGTTCACGGTCCATCAATCTCTCTTTAGCGGCTACGGAACCTTCTACCATGTGCATTTTTTGAAGTTGTTCTAGATTTAATTCCCTATGAATCCTTGCAAACTGGGCCTCCAAGGCTTGTATTGCCTCGCTGTCTGCTCTTGCACTTTCTTGTGTAGCCTTTGGATTTCTCTAATCCTTTGGATTGTCACATCTTGAAGCTCTAATTTTGCTTTTAGCTCAAGTACCTCATCTTTGGCTACCTCCAACGCATCCTCTGTCTTTTCCCTCCCTTCATGCAAACTCTTGACGTTGCCTGAGACCTCTGCCATCTGTAGTGTAAGAGTGTCTCGTTCAATCTTAGCATATTTTAGTGTTTTAATGAGAGTTTCAGGCTCTCTGTATTCCATCTCGTCTCTTTGACTTGCTATTTGGAGAGTCTTTTTGTGATGCTCTCATACTCTTCCTGCATATTTCCCTCCCTAGTGTGTAGCATGCTATTCTATTTGCGATTGTAAGAGATCGCATTCTCATTCTATCTACTATTTAATGAGCATATCTTGCATCTTCTTCATTATCTGATACCATGTTGCTTGCCAATGGCCTGGGTAGTGGACCTAAAAATGAAACCTGGTGTCCCCTACTTAGCATTACCCCCACTGGAGGTGGTCTCCAAGGGTTGGCCAAAGGTCTCTATTGTGGTAGTAGTGGAACCTTTAACAACCCTCATACTCCAGGTGGTGGTGACTACACTTGAAGTGGTCTTCTCTGTGTATCCTAGTACAACCTAAGCTTTTCTTCCTCTCTCTCTTTGTCTTTTGCATCCCATGGTGGAATAGAAGTGCCATATATAACCTCAAACGCATCCTCAGAGCTTTGAGGAGGTCTTCATAGGTGCATCGTTGTGCTCCTTTATTTTCTTCTGGCGTCAACTCAGCCTCTATTTTCTTCTTTGGTAAGCCCTTCTCTTAAAATGCTGAGGGTTTATAGCTTGTAGGTAGAGAGGTAGGTTCTAGGTAAGGTTCAAGTGGCAAAGTGTTCACTCCTTGCTCACTTTCTTGGTCTTCATTCCCTTGTGGTTCTGGCATCTCTTTCAACTTCTTCTTGACGTCTTGGACTTATTCAACTATGAGCGGCTCTTAATCTTGTTGTTTAATCACTCATTCAGATTCTTTATAGGCTTGAATGTAGTGATCGAACTCATCTTCAAGTGGTCTTGAGGAATTGCCCCCAATCTTTGCACGATCTGACACCCACTACACTTAAAAGTCTCCTTTTAGAGCTCGCTCCCCCTTGAATTGTTTTATAAGGCGTTCAATTCAGGTGGCTTTTTGGATTGCAATCTCTTTCAGTTTCTCTTCTTTGATCATGGTTGCTTTCCCCTTTTTCTTTGGTGGTTCCTCTTTTGTATCCTTCTGCACGGTCTTGAGCTTTCTCTTGAGCCCCATAGAGATAGGGGGGGCTACTGCTGTTGGAGCCTCTTCCTTAACATCCTCTTTCAATCTTAACCACTCATTCTGTGTGAGTTCTTCTATTCATAGTCCTCTTGCTCCAACTTCTTAATATCCAATCCTTGTGATAACTTCTGGCCCTGCACCAATGTACTTTGGCTTATTTGTTTCCATTCCAACCACTTGTTCATGCAGATACTGGACAAAGTTTACATCTTTGGGCACACTCCTTCTTAGTTCCCATGTGATCGTGGTGGCTACTTCATGGGGTGGTGTGATGTACTTTTGTGGTTGTTTGGTGCAAACATGAAAATATTGGTTGTAAAGCCTGTAGAGTTTTGCAGCCCTCGGATCCTCTAGGTCTTCAAAGGTGGGATTTGACTTCTTGTGAACGTAGAACTTCCCATCATCTCTTCGTTCTCTAGTGTTCTCGTCTCTTCGTTCCCTAGTGTGGAGTTCGAGATCATATGCAATGATTTGAGGGGTATTTACTACCTTAGTCTTTTGGCCACAATGATGTCTTTCAAGGACATCCTCTTCTTTTTACTTGGTGATTTGCTAGCTTCCATTGATCTTGCAGGCACTCCAAGTGCAAATTTTAGTGTTGTTACAAAAATTTGGCATTTTTCCAATTTCTAGTTATCCAAATGACGCCAAATTTGAAACAATAGCTAATTAGGGACTAAGCGTGCTCTTCTGTATGTGGTTAAGAAAACATTTTGGGTGCAGATTTATGTTGTGAGACATCATACATGTATGATGTCTAGGTGCTCAGAACTGAGTGATTTCTCGTATGCGAATAGCTTATAACATGTTCATCATGGATATATGCTTGGATCTTAATTTGGATGTCATTTTGGCAAGATGTGACCATTAGAACTTCTTTTCATGTTCTAAAGTTGGATTCTGGCTTAGATCTGAGAAAATGAGGTTCAAATGAGGTGAAACTGGGTAGATGCTTTTATAATCATGTGGTAGATTCTTAGAAGGGGTCAAGTTAGCTTCCAAGTTCATTTTTAGGCTAGTGAGACATCATACGCACATGATGTCTACTTTGTTCAAAATGGCTCAAACTTGTACTATAGTTGGGTCTTAGCATGATATAGACTCCTATGAGGTCAAACTTTAATTTGGGTGTCTATTCATGTGTTTGAAGCCAAAAATCAGGTATAGTGATTAGGATTCCAAAACCTGGGTTGAGATGGGTATAAATAATTAAAACTTGATGAGACTTGGGTTGTGGGCTAAGATTAATGGGATAATGGCATTGGAAGTGAAAAATCCCCCTAGATTGGTCATTTTTACCTTTGGAGACTTCATACGCGTATGATGTCTCTGTTGAGATTTTTGGCCCAGACTTCATCTGTAGCATCCTCAAGTGATGAGAAATCCTTTTATCATCTCAGCTTTTGAGTTGGAGATTAGTCATGTGTCTGGGGCCATAGAACATGTCTTTTGCAAAGATTTTGTGATTTTAGGCTAAAGTGGTCACAACCTTGCTCAAACTTGTCCAAATTGAATGCATGGCCTTTATACTATGTGGAGAACATGCTCATGATGAAAGTTGTGGAGATTGGAATCTACATGAGAGAAGAGACATCATACACATATGATGTTTACTAATGCAAAACAACATGAAACTCCTTGGGTAAGTTGTGTATAGCATGTGCATTGTGTCCATGGTCTCAAATTTCAAATTGATCTTGCGATGAGTGTCAAAGGGATCGAAGGGGTTTGTGCATCTATATTTTTTCTTTTTGTGTAAGTGGAGGTCAAAAGATATCCAAATGTGATGAAAATTTGATGGGGAGTTCATAATGATGTGTATAAAGTGCTAGAATGTCCAAAATCGCAGCAGGATGTCAATTCAAGGGGTCTAAACATCATACGCGTATGATGTCTAGGTTGGAATTTTTGGTTCAAGATTGTTGCAAAGGTATCTCTTGATGTGTGTATTGCTCTAATGTGTGCAATTATGAATTAGGACAAGTACTTATGTGCATAAGGCCATAGAATGGGTTTAGGACACTTGATTGGAAAATGATGAGCGTGGTGATCAAAACGTGCCCAAAGGTGCCCAAACTTGGTGTAGAGCCTATATGCACCATGATTTACGAACCTCGATGCCCATAATGTTGACAAAACTCTACTACGACGGGTCTAGCTAGACATCATACACATATAATGTCTCATCTTGCAAACCAGGTATTTGAGCATTGGGACATGATGTATAGGCTATGTGCTTGGTATGTGGAAAATTTCACTTGATTTGGAGAACTTCTAATAAGTTTAAATCCAAATTATGGGATTATGCCAAGAGTTTTTTTTTTTTGGACCTTGGGCACCCTCATTAGCTCCAAATCTTATGAAATTCTATGTGCTTCATGTTTAGGGTTATGCACAACGTGTCTGTAAAGTCATGTGAGTGAAATATGTGCAAAATATGACTGTGATACATCATACATGTAAGATGTTTACCTTGATAGAAAGTTCGTTTGATACCTTGGGGGGTTCTGTGCTTGTGCCCTCAGCCTTACTAGCTAGTTTTCAACTTAAATAGTCAAATGTTTAGCTTAGAAACTCCCTGTTTGGCTTTTTAGTCTCAAAAAGAGATTTATTCATTTGGAGACGACTTCCCATGATGATTACTCTTGAGCTCCATTTCCCAAGCTTGTGGATACAGAAGGGCACCTTTCCATGGATTTGGTGTATCGTTCGCCTTACAGATATCCTTTTTGGCGATATGTCGCACAAATAGCATCTTTTTGGGAGAAGATGGTCGATGACAATTTTCTTATTGTCTAACCATATGTGTTAGTTGTTGGTGATATGCCGATGATGCTCGTGAAGTTTGATGGAAAACAAACGCACCATTTGGCTGTGAAATCCAAATGACACTTTGCAGGTCCAATGCCTAGCTTGATGTTTTGATCAATTCCTGGTAGTCTAGCTCTAGAGATATTACATAGAGTTGTAGGTACCCTTGAGGAGAACCTATTCCTGACTTTTGGTAGCATCTTGACAACTTTCTTCTGAGTTCACTTCTGCAGGCTCCAAGAATTAGGGTTTTTGATTGGTCTAAATTAGTATAGGAGGTTCTAGACATGTTCCTCTCCTCTAGCCTAGGTTTATCCCCCTATCAAGTCTCATAGATACCAGGTTGGTGGTTGTTGCATTATGGCCCCTTTTCGGTCTCTTCCTTGCGATGCCACATTGCCCTTTTCGTCAGTTTTTCACGAACGAAGTGAGCATACAACATGTAGGGCACACGGTGAGGATCCTACCTCTCAGGTGTGATGTCGAATAATGTCCCATGTGCATCATATGAAGCCATAGAAATTCCGTGCGTTATAGTTCTCTCTAGCTCTCTCTAACTTGTGAATAATAGAAATGAGAGAATAAGTGAGGTCAAAATATCTTATATTGGGGTTCCTTGGACCACTTGCCAGATTTGACATGTGCTTTTATCTTGTCATGAAATGCACTTTAAGCTCAAAAAAAATCCCCTTTGGACTCTGTTTGACCCTTTTTCTGAATAATTTTCCCTTTGATCTAAAAATTGGTCAGCTTGGGCTTTCGCAACTTTTTTCCGTAATTCTGCCTAGGCTTCACCATATGATGGCTAAACATTCTTGTATTTTCCTTTTGTTGTACCGACTCCATCTCATTTGCTTTTTCTATTTTTCTTTATTTTTTTCAAGAAATTAGAAAAAATAGAAGGAGAATACCTTAAGTAACTCAAAAAACACCAATTAATCAAAATAAATAAAAAACAACACAATGAAGCATTATGTAGATTTATCCGCAATGTTTTTAATTGGATTGCTCCATTTTCTTACGTTTATGCATGAAACCTGTTATTTTTACATATATACACATACCTACAGGCTCATTGATGACGTTTGTTCTCATGTATCTATTGAATCACATTAGATAAGGGCATATATACTTGGGTGCACCAATTTTTACAATCAAACACAATCAAAACCCAAAATCATAGAAAGTAGTGCCCTTTTATTACTCTTCTTTGGTTCGCATTGAGAAGTCCTCTCAGATGATGGCTATGGTATGTGTTGTGCAAGGTTACTAATTGGTGCTAATACTAGCCAATGTAATGAGGCCCTATATGCATACTCAATCAATGCATAGGAAAACGTAATGATGTGCAAGAGGACTAGGGTATGAGCGATGTGCTTATTGGCATTCGATGTGGAGGTTTCCTATTAAGTCAATACCAGGGCAGGCATGGCTCCGATAGAGTGCAACAGCAAAACAAGACCGAAACCGAGATGGTTATCAGGCTGCACGAGGGCTAAGGGTTTTGCAAGAACCACCACTCTATTAAAGATATCAAGGAGAGAGTAATCCAAAAACTCAAGGGTCGACAGAGCCTGGAGGACCACCCATAGAACGAGTTCGAAGGGATGAAACACCTCCAACAAGAACTGTTAGAAACTATGGCTTAGGAGCACCACTAGGAGAGGAACCAGCTTATTACAGAAGACCTGAGGAGGTATATCAATTAGGACGGGGAGATCCAATGATGAGGTTTGTAGACCATCGGAGAATTAGGCCTTCTCAAGTGCAAAAATGGGTAAACAAGAAATACACAGGAAGCAAAGACCCAAGAGATCATGTAGCGGCCTTTGTGCATGTAATTAGAGCCGAAGAGGTGTTAGACTTCCCTACCCAATTTGCAGGGTTTGGACTAACCCTAGTGGATGATGATGCCACTTGGTTTGACTCTGTAGAGCGTAGAGACTTTGAGTCTATGGAGGAAGTGTTTGACGAGTTTATCAAGGAATTCTCACAAAGGAGGATAGCTCATAATACCGTCTCAAAAATCCATAAGTTCAAACAGAAAGATGGAGAATTTGTACGAAAGGCATCCCTAAGACTAAAAAGATATGTTAAGTTCCGTCCTGTTGAAGAACTGCCAACCCAGTCCAGACTTATGCTGATATTTATCCAAGGACTAAAGAATGCGGATCTCCAGAAAGACTTACATATGAAGAGAAGCACGACGTTGAATGAGTTGACCAAGGAGGCTCTTTACCTTGTGGACAATTGTGCGGTCTACAAAGAGAGGGAGTTCAAGGACCTTGACAACGATTCATCTTCACAACAAACTGGAAGCAAGTCTTCTAAGACAGCACCGAAAGGAGAAGTAGTTGTAAACCAAGAGCAGCTTGTAGATGAAGTGCTAAAAAGATTAACTTGTATGCCAAACCCCAGGCTAAACAGCCCAAGTGGTGTGCTATTGAACAAAAATGGACAAACCATGGGACCGAGGAATGTTATTATAATAAGGGATATGTGAGAGAGAGACCTTACTCTCCCCAAGATCCATTAGCTTCTCCTCAAGTTCCACCGATGCCTAGATATCAAGCAGGCAACCTACCAGGACCTGTAGGTGTCGAAAGACCACAACCGGTGTTGGGGCAACAACCACCCCTACCAGGATTACGACCAGTCGGTTTAAGATACACACCAACCATAACTGAATCAGAGGATAAGGCTTTGGTGCCTATGCATGCATATTACGAAGATCCCAATGGATATGCGGCAAACCGTGTCTATTACCCACCGGAAGAGCCCTCGACACCAGAACCATGGAGCATGATAGGAAATACAGGACCACAAACTGGTGCACAGGCAGCGGGAGAAGGAAGATATAGCTTAGATAAACGAACATTGTTGTTTATAGCCAATGGAGGCATGGGCGGACAGAGACATGCATACCAACAAAGAGGAGCTCAAGGAGGACCTCAACAACCCAAGGGACCCTGCTACAAGTGTGGTGGAGACTGTTGTCTACGAGACTGTTGTCTACGAGACTGTCCTCATGATGAAATCATTAGAGTCAATGCATATTACACTGAGTGTGGAGTTACTCATTTGATCCCCGATTGCCCTAAAAACCCAAGCAAAGGATCAAAAACCACCTTGAACATGTTAGAAGCAGTACCTTCCAGTGGAGGATCGGAAAATGAAACAATCATACCCATCCAGGCGGTAACACGAGCCCAAGCTCGAAGAAGAACGAACGAACCCATAGTTGAAGAACCAAAAACCGATGCCCAAAGTTCAGAAACGAGAAATCAGAGAAGCACTTGGAAAGCTAGAAAGGCGCGTAGGAAAGCCAGGAAAGAACAAGAACAAACAGCTCTGTCCGAGGAGTTGAAACATACAAAGGATAGATTAGAGAGGTTAGAGGATCTAGCTAGCTTAAGCTCACACACCACAGCAACTATAGCACCCAAGGAAATAGCAGAGCCCAAAAGTGCAGGATTAGGAGGATCTGTATTGGCTGACAAGGTAAATGAGAAGCTGGATGCGCTTCTAAAAGCTTATGAAGCTAGACTCAAAAAGAACCAAACCCAGGAGCAAAGGTGGATGACCTATCCATATGCAGAAATAGAAAAACAAAGGTTGGAAATTTGTAAAAAGATGATCAAAATAGCTCAATCATTGATGGAAGACACGTTGGGTAAACCTGCAAATCGGCATGAGGCACCAGCTCCAACCCCTATCCAACCAACTTTAGAGAAACATGTAGAAACAAAGGAAAGGCTCACCAATGCCTATGAGTTCAGAGGAGAGCCTACCATAGTGCCAAATACCACAGATGAGGCAAGTGACGAGTTCCAACCTAAAACATTGGCAGAAATGGGTAAGGACTGTAACGGTCTAGACGATTTGTGGAAGCAAATCTGTGAGGCCAACGAGGCTAATAGGATGAGTAACCACATGAATAGCACGAGAAAAAAAAAGAATGTAACCTTACCTCATATTGAAGAATTTGAGGCAAGGTCACAAATGAACTTTGAGATACATTCACAAGGGGGAGACCAAGGGTCAGTTAGTTCGGGGCACAGCCAACCAGACTCGCTGAAAACTTTACCCTCTTACCTAGGAGAGTATGAAGCCAAGTCGGAGGTGAAAGAAATCCCATCTGAAAGACTTTCTTCTAACAAGGTGATGGATTTACAAGGATTGATTGAGTTGTTGTCCACTCCGGTGGCATGCACCATCACATTAGCAGAACTCCTAAGGTTACGGCCAAACATGTGGACCACAGTAGGTAAATGCCTAGAAAAATTTGGAGTGAAAGACCCCACCTTTAAGCTACAGGAAGGGATCAGAGAGTTGGACAGGCCTCAACTAAACACTAGGCCAGTACCATTGAAAAAAGTTGGAGAGTACTGCGACGGAGAAGATGGAAACACCACGCTACCAGTAGAATTCCAAGGAGTAGGTTCCAAAGCTATTCTTGACAGTGGAGCGGGAGTTGCTATCGCCACCAAGGAAATCTGGAAAAAATGGGAAAAACCAGCTTTGAAGGCTACCAGAATGAAACTGCAATTGGCATATGGGTTCATGGAGAAGCCTCTAGGACTCTTAGAAAAAGCGATTGTCACTTCGTGCAGAATGGAGTACGAGAATACATTTGCAATAGTCAATTTCGACAAAAAGAACAATTCTGAGATCATCTTGGGACGACCATTCATGCGACAATTGAAGATGGTCCAAGATTGGGGTTACGACCACATATACCTTAGACATGGCGAGACAACAACTAAAATACACCTGAAAGACCATAGTTACAAAGATGTGAACCAAACATCTGTGGAAGAGTTTGATTCAGCTACAGTAGCAGGATTAGAACTCCCAACATGGTTAGGGCAACCAAAAGAGCTATGGATGTGCGGAGCTTCACATTGTGGAATCTAAAGAAGAGAGGCATGCATCTTAGAAAGAACGATAGAGGACAAGGAGTATATTCCGGAACCTTTCCCTGAAGATGCCTTGGAACCTCTAGAATGGGAACACATACTAGAAACATTGGATGTCTGTACCATTACAGATGGTCCAACAACAAAATTTTGCGATAAGGATGGCTATGATGTGCTACCCTACTACATGGTAAGCATTATACCAGGAGAAGAAGAGACGGTAGAACCACCAGAACAAGAAGAGTTTTATAACTCCTCTGAACATCTGGAAGTAAATGATGATGTAGATAATGAGTGTTCAGACATCTCAAGTGAGCGTGGAAGGAAAATCGAGAATGTCAAGTTTTATGATTTTGCTAATCAACACCCTAGACGCCAGGAACGCTATAGGAGGAAACGAGTAGGAAACAAAGCGAGAGAGAACCTAATGCCCAGGATAAAAGGTAAAACTCACTATTTGATGCTTGTAAAAGCAGAGGATTGTGTGAAAGATCAAATATCAGGAAGATTCTCAAAAGATCGAAGGGGAAGAACGCGAGAGGAAATAAAAAAAGTATGAAAAGCTAAAACAGAAACAAAATCACAAAATAAAAAAAGAGACAACAAAAGACCAAACTAGAGCGTAAACAGAAATACCAAGAACTGAAACGGTCTTTAAGAGAGATATGGACTACTGAAGAAGATAGTGATGGTAAAGGGGAGTCAGAAAAGGGGAACATGAATGTACCATCACACTATCGGAAATTTACTATCCAGGACAGAAAAATCATCATGACACCACCAGTTAGGGAAAGAACCAACCAAGAATCTTACGATGGGCCAGAAAATGCAAAAAGGATAGACCTCGCAGAACCAGGTGAAAAGCCTCAGCCGGCGGTCTATATAGCCAACGATTTAGAGCCTAAAGAGGAAGAACGGCTAACACAACTTCTCAAGAAGTATAAAAATGTGTTCGCATGGTCCTATAAAGACCTCAAAGGAGTTGATCCATCAATATGCCAATATACAATTCCTTTGAAATCGGATGCAAAACTTAGCAAACAACGTCCTTATACTTATAATGACACATTTGCTAAACGAATCAAAGAGGAGATTGATAAACTGATCGAAGCTAAATTCATCTAAGAAATCGAACATACAGATTGGGTGTCACCCATTGTGGTAGTTCCCAAAAAGAATGGAAAACTGTGAGTGTGTGTAAACCTCAAAATGGTAAATGCAGCCACCATAAGGGATAACTATCCCTTACCAATCACAGAACATGTACTTGAGCGAGTGGCCGGGAAACGGACTTATTCCTTTCCGGATGGGTTTTTAGGATACGACAAACTGACAATAGCAAGGGAGGATCAACACAAAATAGCGTTTGCCACAGAATGGGGGATTTATGTGTATCGATTTATTTCGTTTGGCTTAACTAATGCCTCAGCTACCTTCCAAAGGTAAATGACTCACGCATTCAAGGAATACCTAAGAATATTCTTAGAAATTTACGTGGATGATCTTTGTGTACACTCTCTTCTACGAGAGGAACATATTGACCATTTGCAAAAGGTCTTTGAAAAATGTAGGACATATTGAATATGTCTTAACCCAGAAAAGTGTGTATTCATGGTTAAGCAAGGCCGCATCTTAGGACACATTGTCTAAAGAAATGGCATAACCCACTGACCTAGACAAAGTCAAAGTCATTGTAGACCTACCCAGGCCTACTAATGCGAAACAAGTTCAATCCTTCATGGGACACTATGGATATTATCGAAGATTCATATACATGTATGCGGTTATCGCATAACCTCTGTATCGTTTGCTAGTCAATTTCGATTGGACCGAGAAGTGTGAAACTTCATTCCAAAAGCTGAAGAAAAACCTTATATCAGCACCTGTATATAAAAAGCAAGGGATGGGACCCTTTATGGTTAGTGATCTATCACAAAGTGGAGTTGTCAAGCTCGCTACATTAGCAAGTGAAGAAATGCCGAACTGGATTAGCGGATGTCGACTGAAGAAATATCATCTACCACTCACACAAGAGATGCTCCAACAAATTCATCAAGGAAAACAAAGAATGAAAGAAAAACAAAGAGTACGAGAGGAAGCTCAAGCAGAAGCACAAGAACGCATAGCAAAAAGAAGACTTCTACGACAACAACAACAACGTGGAGCACCATTGCGAATCAATGTCATTCGACTGACGAAGTTGGATGAAGACACAGTGGAGCCAATAATTGCGGTCAAAGTGGGCAACAATCAAGTTGAATCGACGGCATTGAAATACGGCCATAAAAATTGCATGTGAGTGTATATAATGTTTTGCGGTGATGTTTGTGATTTATTATGATTTTTGGGGATTTTGTAAGTTGAATTGCTATTTTCCTTTTAATTTTGCTAATTTTCGGCAGAAAAACTTCAGAAATACAAAAAGCAGGTGAAAAACGGTCGTAATGAAAAACAAAAAATATGGGGATGATCAGTGACTATAGGACAACCTATGGTATAGTGGGGGTGCAATTATGAGACTGGAGCGGAAAGCGTGTTTTGGCCAAGTTTTGACCGAAATGCCAAATTTCTGGTAAACAGAGCAAATGGAGTCCAAATCAAGAAATTTTTGAGCCTAAACCGCATCTCGCAAAAAGATAGGAGCACATGTCAAATTTCACGAAAAGTGGTTCGGGGACCTCCATTATAAGAAATTTTCACCTCATTTTTAGCTCATTCTCACTATTGACTTTGTGGAGAGAGCTTCTACCACCTAGAGCGGACCGACCTTCCAGCAGCTTCTACGACGTGCACGACTACCCGCCGAGCTCCAGACATGAGAGGTAGGCTCACTACCTTGAGTTTTTCACGCATGTTTGTCATTATGTCGCGAAAACTAGCATAGGAGTCACACACAAAGAGGGTCTTGCCAGGAAGGCGGTCTTGCTAGGAAGGCACCGGGCCTCTTGCTGTGAGAGTTTGTGAGGAAGCTCAAGGGTTATGAGAAAGAGCTAAGATGTAGATAACATAGCTTCTAGAGCTAAAGAAGAAATGTAGCCAAAGAAGCCGCTCAATTAGAGATAGACTTAAGTGTGGTGGTGGTATTAAAGATAGGTAATGAGAGATAGAGATAGAGTTAGAGACAAGTATTGGACTAGATATGAAAATGAAAGTAAAACTAGCAACATATATCTTACATGAGAGCAATTGCCACCACCTTAATGGAGAGAGAAGATGAGGCAAGACTTCAGCTTTTCTTCAAGAGAAATTGTGGCACTAAGATGAGTGTGTCACTATGGAATTGAGCTATTCTCACTCACTCATAACTTGCCCCCAATGAAGAGAAGGTTGCCCTTTTTATAGGTGAGGGAGCCATGTTTTACATAATCACTTGATTAGGCTAAAGAGTTAGCCCAAATCAAATGTTCTTTGGATATTTCTTAAAATGGGCTATATTAGGACTCAAAATATCATGAAATTCAGCATTTTTTGTCGTTGAGGCTCCATGTGGGTGCATGATGTATCTGGGCCCCACCTAGGCATCTTCTGTGTGGCTCCAGCAGGGGGTCCCAACTTGTGCGTCTTGTCCTTCAAGGCATCTTTGAGGTGTCACATTCACATGCTTGTGTCTTTTATCCTCCAAATATATTATTTTATGGAAAAAGACCAAGATTACCTCTTTTCACTTGATTCACCTGTTTACCATCTCTTCTTGCAGTGTAGTTGTGAGAGGATTTTTCACTCTTTTCCCTGTAACTTTTGACCTGTAGCTCGGACTTACATGCTTCAAAAAGCAAAATTGGCCTACTAAAAGAGCTTGAATTGGTTTTGGCCTTTTCTCCATGTCCTTAGGTTGGGATTTTCAAATTGGGATGGTCCAAGAAGCTTTGGATCTTCCTTTTCATAAAGTCTTGTAGTAGGCCCTTCCCTCTTGTATGTATCCAAGAAGGTATGCATTATTGAAGGGTTATATTATTAAATAAATGTGAAAAGAAGAAAATAATTTTTATATGGTAGGGTATAGCTGAGATATTAGAAGAAATATACAAATGCTTTTCCCCCAGACAAAAAGAGGCACAATCATTGATACTTCTCTTGCAGTACTTTCTAATAGTAATGTACATTTATATTACTTCAAAGGTAATACTAAGGTATGGTAGAAAGCTTTTATTTATGCATATGAGTATTATATGAAGTATACTTATGCGTCAAAAAGTCACAAGATAAATCGTTTAATGCCCGTTCCCACTATATACGTGCCACAACACAACAACGTAGGATGTCTCTAGCATAAATTAGGCCTTCTGTGTAAAGAGTGACATCATGGGAGCCAATACCATGGTGCAATGAGCCCATATACCAATTTTCAACCCATTTTGACATCAATTGCTACCTATGATGGACTTTCTACCCAATCTGTGACCTAAAGCCGGAATCAGCCCAAAAATCCACTTTTTGAGCCATGTTCCATGAGCCATGCACTACCAGCATGGCAAGTATGAACCAATTCTGATGAAAAAGACATCCTACGCGTAGGATCTCTAGATGAAAATTTTTAGCCAGATTTGTACTCTGAGCACATGCACAGCTTCACAAGTTCCTTTTAAGCTTTATTTTCAATTTTCAAGTCATTTGGATAGTTAAAACTCAGTTTCGCAGCTAATATGGAAAAAATGCTAACTTCGGACTACTTAGTGCAACAGGATCTATGGCAGCCGCGAAGTCACCGGCAAAGAAGAAAAGAATGACCATCAAGGATTACCTGGAAGAAGTGGAACCCTTCGTCATTCCAGAAGGAACACTAAAGCCCACCAGCACATGGATACAAGAAGATATGTTAGAGTCCAACGACCTAAAGATCTACCAAGAAGTGTTCAAAGACACTAAAGGCAATGTTATCGAGCTACCAATGCTGCCGCGAGAACTAAATGAGTTCGTCAGAAGAAAGATGGCCGAGTACTTGGAGAATATTGATCTCCACAACTACTTTGAAGCAATACCGGCAGGTGTGGACATAAAGAGAGTCTGGGAGTTTGTGACAACCATCAAAGAGGATGGAGTGGCCAAAGTAACAGATCTACAAGGCAGGCGAGAAATAGAGATAATCATCACTGAGCAGGTTGTAGCAGATGCACTAGACCTCTCCAACAAGAGGGATAGTGTAACGAAAAGAAGAGATGAGGTAAAGGTGTACAATGAGAAGAAAGGGAATTACACCTTTGAAGATATTGCCAACCCAAGAGTGGCAATCATGAGCCAGTTGTACAACCAATACTTCCACATGTGTACGAAGAGGCCACAAAAGTACAGAATTCCGCCAGGTGCAATTACCACGACATTCACTTGGGCAATGACGAAAGGCACCCCAAAGATAATCAATTATGCAGCGTATATACATGACAACTTAGTAAAGATGGGTAACAAGAAGCCAACCTATATTGTGCCAGGAGAACTAATCACTAAGGCGATTTATGGGGCACTACACGCAAAAGGAAGGTGGCCTGAACCCTCGTCTCAGAACGACTCGCTAAGGCTAAAAGAAGACAAAGAAGACGAGCCTCAAAGAGCACCAAGGGTGGCTACAAGACTGAAAAGACGGCTAGAGCCAGTTTAAGAGGAGCAGCCGGAGCAAAAGAAAGGAAAGAAGGAATTTGCCCAAGTGCCTGTCAAAGAAACAAGGTCACAAAAGGTGGCAAGATTAGAGAGGTTGATGGAGAGTTTCCGAGCAGAGAGAGCCCTCAAAGGTGATTTAAGTGAACTCTGGGAGCTATCTCTAGAAGCTATGTCGGGATCATCCCAAAGAGTGCAAAGGGACAGATTCAAAGACTATATCAAGAACTTTGAGATTCTTGATGCCGCATCACAGAATATACCGCATGTCCCTTTCACAGAGGAGGAAGTGGAGCAAATACGGCAAAAACTTCTAGATGAGCAAGAGAACCAAGAAAGAAAAAGAAAAACTAAGGCAGACAGGGATTTAAAGGGCAAGCCTACATCTCTACCGGCCAGCCCTAAACCCAGCCCACAGTCCTCACCACCGACCTCACTGTTAGGAAATAAGACGTAGCTAAATAGATAATTGAGTAGATTACTTAATGGAGAGGGACAGATTTACATACACGAGATTATAGAGTAGAGAGAGAGAGAGAGTACACACGATATACGTGGTTCACCCAATGTGGGCTACGTCCACGGGAAAGCAGCCACTCAATGGCTTTAGTACTTCAAAACAAGAAGTAGTTTACAAAGGGATTATACCCTTAATGGAGCTCTCGCCTTGCTTCACTCTCACCACCTCACACTCACCTTGTTGCATCAACTTCACACTATGAAATGTGTGTAGAAATGGCCTCCTTTTATAGGCCAAAAGGGCTACCCTCTCTTATGAGAGACAGCCATGTGTAGCCGCCCTTGTGGGAATAAGTCCAAATCGGACCCTCCAATCCGCCCATGTGTGGCCGCCCTTGAGAAGACAAGTCCGCTTTTGAATTCGGCCACCAGCCACCGGCCATTGACTTCCGACCACCGACCACCGGCCACACGCCATTGACTTCCGCCCACCGGCCAACCGACCGGTTGTTTTCCGACCACTTTCCGGCCGCCGTCCGGCCATAATATTCTGGCGAAAAAAAAAAGTCTCGGGGGCCTCCGCCCTCAAGGCCTTTAAAGTTGCCCCTGATTCTTGTCCGTGAAAATTTTGGTTTCCGGTGAGTGATTTTCCTTCACGCACGATGGCTTCTCCTCATAATGGGGGCCTTACAAATGTGCGCTTTTACCACAGAAAATTACAAGGGTAAATTAGGCTCCATACTTAACAATCTCCCACTTGGAGACTGATCTCCAAACCAAACCTGTGACTGCTTTCCATTCTGGCTTCTTATCCTTGAATGCCAATTTAAGATGAGCAAAAGCTCAACTTCTCCTTGTTGACCACCTTTGTAAACATGTCTGCAGGATTTTCACTTGTATGCACCTTTCCTAGCTTTAGTTGTCCCTCTTCCAAAAGAGTGCGTATGAAGTGATATCTCACCTCAATGTGCTTTGTCCTTCAATGAAAGGATGAGTTCTTCGCAAGATGGATAGCGCTTTGGCTATCACTGTACAAGACACAATTGTCTTGTTTGAATCCAAGCTCTTCTAAGAATCTGTGGAGACACAGAATTTCTTTGCTTGCCTCCGTCATTGCTACATACTCTGCTTCCGTGGTAGAAAGTGAAACCACTTTCTGCAGCTTTGAAGCCCAGCTTACTGCTGTGCCTCCAACCGTGAACACATAGCCAGTAGTGCTACTTCGAGTATCTTTGTCACCTGCCATATCTGCATCAGCATACCCTTCTAGAAAAATATCAGCTCCTCCAAAATACAAAGCATTTGTTGTTGTCCCTTTTAGATACCTAAGTATCCACTTCACAGCTTGCCAATGCTCTTTACCTGGGTTTTCCATGAACCTACTCACAACTCCCACTGCATGTGCAATGTCTGGCCTTGTCCAGACCATAGCATACATTAGAGAACCTACCGCTGCAGCATATGGAACTTTAGACATATAGGCTATCTCCTCTTGTGTCTTTGGACACATATCCTTCGTTAGTTTAAAATGACCATCCAAAGGTGTAGAAACTAGTTTTGCATTTTGCATTGCAAACCTTTCTAGTACCTTCTTGATGTAATCTTCTTGAGATAGCTTTATTGTCTTCTTCGTCCTGTCCCTTGATATTTTCATACTAGGTATCCTCTTTGCAACACCTAAATATTTCATTGAAAAAGATTTAGACAGCTCCTCTTTTAGGTCTTTGATGTCTTGCATGTTAGCACTTGCAATCAACATGTCATCAACATACAACATTAGGATGATGAATTTCCCATCTCTCAAATTCTTCGTGTAGACGCAGTGATCGGAGTTGCATCTTGTGAATCCATGATCCAACATCCATCGATCAAACTTCAAGTACCATTGTCTTGATGCTTGCTTTAACCATACAATCTCTTCTTTAATCTGCAAACCATTTTCTCCTTACCTTTTACTTCATACCCCTTTGGTTGAAGCATGTAGATTTCCTCCTCTAAGTCACCGTGAGGGAATGCCGTATTTACATCCATTTGCTCGAGATTTAGATCATGAGCAGCCACAAGGCTTAAGAAAAGCCTAATTGAGTTCATTTTTACAACAAGAGAAAATATTTCATTGAAGTCAATACCTTTCTTTTGAGAAAACCCTTTTACCACAAGCCTAGACTTGTACCTTTTCTTCCCACCTTCTTCTTCCTTCAACTTGTACACCCATTTGTTTTGAAGTGCCCGCTTACCTTTAGGCAACTCAACCAACTCCCATGTTTGGTTGCGATGTAGTGAGTCCATCTCCACTTGCATGCTCTTCGTCCATTCTTCTTTGGATTCATGTTGCATAGCTTCTTTGTATGATTCCGGCTCTCCAGAATCTGAGATCAAGAGATGGTTGAAGGAAGGAACAAACCTTTCTGGAGGTCTACTTGCTCTTGTAGATCTTCGGGGAATAGGTTGAGGCTCCTCATTTGGTTGACGTTGTTGCACATTGTCACCGTTTGCAGCCCTTGAGTCTTCACCGTCCTCAAGCTCCATGTACTCATCACCTGTTTCTTTTGTTTGTTTTCTTTCCAAGTAATCTTTGTACATATTTTTTTCGTTAAAAATTACATCCCTACTCGTTAAGATTTTACCATCTTCAGGATTCCATAGGCGATACCCAAAGTCTCCTTCTCCATAGCCAATGAAGAAACACTTTTTGGACTTTGCATCTAGCTTTGATCTTAGGCTTCTATCTATGTGCATGAAAGCCTCACACCCAAACACTTTGAGAAATGCATAATCCACCGGTTTACCTGTCCATGCCTCTTCTGGAACTCCTCCATCCAAAGCCGTTGAGGGTGACCGATTGATTAAGTACACAGACGTACTTACAGCTTCCGCCCAAAGCTCAAGCGGTAGGCCTGCATGTAGCCGCATGCTTCGTGCTCGTTCCATGATTGTCTTGTTCATCCTTTCCGAAATCCCATTTTGTTGAGGTGTACTTGGGGTTGTCCTTTGCCTCCGAATGCCATTGCTAGCACAAAAGCTTTCAAAAGCTTGGCTGCAATATTCGCCTCCATTGTCGGATCTGAGGCATTTAACCTTGGTACCTGTTTCATTCTCCACAAAGGCTTTCCACCTTTGAAATATGGAAAATACATCGGATTTATTCTTCATGACATAAACCCATGTTTTTCTAGTCGCATCGTCTATGAATGTTACATAGTATAATGAGCCACCAAGTGATGGTGTACTTGCAGGACCCCAAACATCAGAATGAACCAACTCAAGTTTTTTATTTTTTCTTTCATTTCCCGATTTTTGAAATTTTACCCTCTTTTGTTTACCATAAACACAATCTTCACAAAACTCTAAGTCCACTTCTTTCAAACCTGGTAGAAGTTTCTTTGTTTGAAGGATTTGCATTCCTTTGGCACTCATATGCCCAAGTCGATAGTGCCACACCGCACTGTCAACTTCTGTAGTTGCTGCACAAGCTGAAGGTTGTGTGCTAACAGTACACAAGTAAAGTGTACCGACTTTTTCACCCTTGGCAACCACCAAAGATCCCTTTGAAATCTTCCACAGTTTGTTTCCGAATGCAATGTTGTGACCTTCATCTTCCAATTGTCCTGTAGAGATCAAATTTTTGCGAAGAGAAGGAACATGCCTAACATCTTTAAGCTTCCATTCATTTCCATTAGCAGTTTTGACAAAAACTGTACCTTTGCCGACAATCTCACAAGCTTCATCATCTCCCAAGTATACATACCCAAAATTACCTTTGGTGTAGTCTTGGAAATGTTGCTTGTGTGGTGTCGCATGGAATGAAGCCCCGGAATCTACTATCTAGGAATTAGACACATTGTCTAATGAGAGAATTAGAGCATCTTGCTCTACTTTACCTGCCACATTGGCCTCCGATGTTGGCTTGTTGTCTTGAGACTTTGTCTCCTTCTTCTTCTTGGACCATCAATCCTTCTTGACGTGGACCTTCTTGCCACAGTTCGAACATTCAAGAACTGACTTTGTGCGTGACTTGCTCCGCCTTGAGCGATCACGACCCTTTTGGTTTTTGAACCTCTCCTTAAGCCTTCCTCTTGTTTCCAGTGATAGTGCAACACTTGATGATTCTCCTGTGCTTCTCCTTCGCATTTCCTCGCTTAGGAGAACACCCACAACATCATCAAACTTAAGAGTATTTGTGCCAGAGATAGAATTACTTACAGCCATCACAAGGCTGTCCCAACTATCCGGTAGAAATGATAGTATAAGGAGAGCTGGCACTTCGTCATCGAAATTGATTTTCACTGATCGAAGTTGACTTATGTTTGTGTTAAAGTCATTTAGGTATTCTGCAACTGAACCATTCTCTGCCATCTTTAGATTGAACAAGCGCTTCATAAGAAATACCTTATTGGATGCCAATGGTTTCTCGTAGAAGTCGTCAAGTGACTTCATCAAGTCCTCTGTGGTCTTCATCTCCGAAACATTGAAGGCCACCGTTGACGCCAAGCTTAACCGGATTGTTCCCAGTGCCTTTCGATCAAGGACAATCCATGCTTCATCTGCCATTGTTGCGGGCTTCTTCGCAAGACCACCTAGTGGCAAATAGAGGTCCTTCTGGTAGAGATAGTCTTCAATGTGCATCTTCCAATGTTAGTAGTTTTTGCCATTGAACTTCTCAATCTTGAGCTTCCCTTCCTCTGCCATAACTCCCACTCAATTCAAGGAATCCTTTCCTTGAGATAATTTAACTACGAGCAAACCTTGCTCTGATACCAGTTGTTAGGAAATAAGACGTAGCTAAATAGATAATTGAGTAGATTACTTAATGGAGAGGGACAGATTTACATACACGAGATTATAGAGTAGAGAGAGAGAGAGAGAGAGAGAGAGAGAGAGAGAGTACACACGATATACGTGGTTCACCCAATGTGGGCTACGTCCACGGGAAAGAAGCTACTCAATGGCTTTAGTACTTCAAAACAAGAAGTAGTTTACAAAGGGATTATACCCTTAATGGAGCTCCCGCCTTGCTTCACTCTCACCACCTCACACTCACCTTGTTGCATCAACTTCACACTATGAAATGTGTGTAGAAATGGCCTCCTTTTATAGGCCAAAAGGGTTGCCCTCTCTTATGAGAAACAGCCATGTGTAGCCGCCCTTGTGCGAATAAGTCCAAATCGGACCCTCCAATCCGCCCATGTGTGGCCGCCCTTGAGAAGACAAGTCCGCTTTTGAATTCGGCCACCGGCCACCGACCATTGACTTCCGACCACTGGCCACCGGCCATTGACTTCGGACCACCGGCCATCGGCCATTGACTACCGGCCACCGGCCAACCGACCGGTTGTTTTCCGACCACTTTTCGGCCGCCGTCCGGCCATAATATTCCGGCGAAAAATAATATTTTGGCGAAAAAAAATGGTCTCGGGGGCCTCCGCCCCCGAGGCCTTTAAAGTTGCCCTTGATTCTTGTCCGTGAAAATTTTGGTTTCCGGTGAGTGATTTTCCTTCACGCACGATGGCTTCTCCTCATAATGGGGGCCTTACAAATGTGCACTTTTACCACAGAAAATTACAAGGGTAAATCAGGCTCCATAATTAACACTCACCACCTCCTAGCAGCCCTCCACAAGAAGATAAGGAGGCTGAATACAAACTAGAAGAACGGGAAGAGGCCGAGCAAGAGCAGAGTCAGAAGCCAAAGCCAAAGGAAGAGGCTAAGCCTCGAAGTGAGCAAAAAGAGTTAGAAGATTCTTTTCACAACTTTTTCGACTTGCTAGCTGCAGGATACACGAAGGAAGAAGCCGCCACAGTCGCATTCGACTTGGCAAGCACAGGGCCTAAAGAACAAATGCAAGGCATCAAGCTAGTGGAATTAAAAGAAATTGCCACAGATACAGTGGACCTGCACCCGACCTCCAACGACTGGGACGTGGTGATGACGAAGCTAACCGGGTTGAGAGCGCAATCCATGGCTTCAGAAAGAGATATGGAAGCTCTCAAGGACACTGAAGTGAATATTAAGATGGAAGTAGATTCTCTACAAGGACAAAGCCAAAGGAAAAAGGAGAGGGAAGTTGAGCTACAGGCTAGCCTAGCAAGGGCACTGCAAAAATGCCAAGCAATGGAGGAGGCAAATCAAGAAGCAGCAAAAAGAATGCAAGCAGTTGAAGAAGAATGTCAGCAGCTCAGCAAATCACTGCTAGATGCTGAGAAGGAAAGAGATAACCTGACCCTACAGCTGGCAAAAGAGTCTAAAGAAGTTGAAGCCATGAGAAACACCAAGGAAAAGGCGGAGATAGATAAAGAAGCCAGCCAGGATGAGGTCCTTGAGCTCAAGGACCAACTCAAAGTAAAAGATCAGACCATCCAGAGGCTGCGAGCATCACCTGCCCGAGTCAGAGCTACTAGCTCCACTCAAATCACTACGGAGAGTCAACTCTATGAAGAACATATGCAAGAACTTCAGAAAGAGCTGACTCTAGAGAAAAAGCAGATATTAATGATGGCAGAAGGATCTATCGTCATGCAAACAAGAATGGAAGAAGAGCAAAAAAGCCCTGCAAGAGGAAGTAGAAAGTATGAAAAGAAAGCTCGAGGAGGCGGAGAGGATAAACGTTGAACTAAATGACCTCCTTGTGAATATGGGCGCAGAAGCGGAAACGGAAAAGCAAAAACTCCTGAGGCAAATAGAGGAGTTGAAAGGACAGCAAGCAAGAGAGCAAGAGGACACAGGGCCAACAACCAATGAGGGCATTGACTTAGAGAATGTGGCAGATCCGATGGACACGCCTATGCAAGAGGAAATTCTAGAAGGATCCTCTCAAGAGCCACAGGATCTAACACAGGAGGAGGAAGAAAAATTGCGTAAATCAATAGAGGTGGAGCTCAGAGAGACAACAAAGGAATCCTTGGAGTGGGACCAGAGGGTTTTCAAGTCTATGACCATTCAAAAGATCAACGCTAGCAACCTCAGGCGCGAGTGGCTTCAACCCTCTCTCCCATATCCATTGCTGAAATATGAGGCAGCCACCATCAACAAGCAGATAAGAGAAGAGCCGACCGTACCACTTTACAATGCAGATACCTCACAACAAGAAGGGGTCAGGCTAATTGTGTATTCTCAGCCAAAGTGGAGGAAAGCCTGGCTCACAAAGTACCCACAATACCTAATCCACTTGGTAGAGGCACCGAAAAATATCAGAGACAACCTCAGCTTTTTTCCTCTACCAAGGATCAGGACATGGAAAGCGCAGGAAATCTTGCAAAGAAGCCAACCCACTTGGATGAACTACCCTAAGCTGCCGGGCTTGAAGGCAGGTGAGAGAATAAGTGTCCAATACATGGTGAAAACCCTACCATCAAGTTGTTCACTGGCTCACCTGACCTTACATGCATCATGATGAAGAAAACCTGCAAAACCCTCTTAGCAGTGGTTGAGACTTTCAAGCCATGCCAAGTGACCGACAACATCTTTTCCTTCTAGGATACTTACAGATGCGCTTATGACCTGTCTGGTCAGCCTTCCAAGGAGGTGATACATGCAATGTATCAGAGGATAATGTTTCTACCATCCTATCACCTCCAGGCTTTTGAAGAAGCGTTCAACACACACTTCTTCACAGAAGTTTCCCGATTGTATCCCAGTTTTGATAAGCTAGATTGAATAGATGGTTGATTTTGGAACTTTAGGGTTTGAGAATTGTAAGGTATATATAGCATTTTTTGACCTTAATGAAAAACCTTTTTGTCATTTTTAAAACAAGTTTTGAAGTCTGTGAGTGAGCGTATTGTGTACGAGAGAGAGTGTGAGCTTCATCTTGACGCTACGTGTGCACCGGTGGTCGGAATCGAGTGCGGAGAAGTGCAGTGTGTTGCCCCCAATGAGAGCTACGTGCCGATACCTACATTGCGCACGTACGGTCCCGGTTTGCGAGCTCCTTCTACGATCTTCATCTGGTATTTGGGTGAGCATACGTTGTCCAATTTTGCATTACAACATATCCAGGCATTCACATTGAGTAGAACTACACATTAGGAACTTTAGATTTCGAAAATGAAGACCTGAAAATTTCGGCCAGACATCCTACGTGATTTTGCACCGGGTGTTTTGGGTTGGGATTTTGGTTCATAGACCTTAGGGAGAGCGACCTATTGGTGTTAGTAGGGTCTCCTTCAAGTTCTATGGTGTTTTCGAGATTGTTTGATGGGTGTTCGGCTCTAGAAAGCGTTGTAGGAAGTTTCCTCTTATAATGCACTCTTGAAGGCTGTGACTTAGACAATTGGTAGAGACCTCTGTAGGAATTAGTTAGGAGTCAGTCGAGTGTAGGTTGACACATTATGCTTGCTTCCATGCATCTGCGGGTCGAGCTTCGTCCTTAGCTAACATTATATGTTAGGTGAGTTCTCACTGTGCTGACGTCCGTCGTGGCGTATCGGTCCAACATGCATCGTATGGACATCGCATTTTTTCTGATGATAGAGACTTGCCAAACCAAGAGCTACCATGTATGTCCACTAGAAAGAGCGCTAATAAGTGATAGAAGATGCTTAGATCTCTCTCTCTCTCTCTCTCTCACTCACTTTAGAAAAAAAAAGAGAAACAATATCACTATTACCGACTATTTTCAACATATACAAAACATCTTTACAACAATATGTTGAGCTTGGAGAATATCCAAGAAAAAGTCTTTTCACTTTCAGGGACCAAAGCTAACTAGATCTACTTCGATTTTTTACTTATCTTTCTTCTCTTTTACTTCACCTTGCGCATTCTGCCACTTAAATTTTAGTCCTCATGAAAACGAAGCCAATGTGTGAGCACAACCAAACTACCTTGTAGGATCTTCTCTCTCTCTCTCTCTCTCTCTCTCCTCTCTCTCTCTCTCTCTCTCTCTCTCTCTCTCTGTCACACACACACACACACACACAAAACTCTTTGAAAAAGTTTGCGTCTCTTTCAAGTTTTAGATTTCAAGTCCGCTAAAATATAGTGCTAAGAGCTGATTGAAAACTCAAAACAACCAATTCAAGGGAGGGAAAGAAGGATAAAATCCGGTTTGAAAATTCAAGAAAATAGAGTTCAATTGTAAAAAATGCCATTGTTTTGAGAAATTTCCTCTATGGATGTTTGTAAAATTCATTCTTCCCAAACACTGTCTAAAGCATGTGAGCCGGTGCACTCTCTCTCTCTCTCTCTCTCTCTCTCTCTCTCTCTCTCTCTCTCTCTCTCTCTCTCTCTCTCTCTCTCTCTCTCTCTCTCTCTCTCTCTCTCTCTCCCTCTCCCCTCTCTCTCTCTCTCTCTCTCTCTCTCTCTCTCTCTCTCTCTCTCTCTCTCTCTCTCTCTCTCTCTCTCTCTCTCTCTCTCTCTCTCTCTCTCTCTCCCTCTCTTTCTTTCTCTTTGACACGCTGAGCATACACTCATTAGAAGTATAACCAGCTGACATTTGTCCAAAAATGATTTGCGAGAAAAACCCAGCAGCAGTACCACAAAGTAAAACTTACTTTAGCAACGCTACATTCCAGAGAGGCACCTACCTAAGATTGATTAATTAGCTAATTCTCTGGAATCTCAACATCCCCATTGGCAATCTCTGATTTCAAATCCTGGGGATCCTTGCCATCCACAGAGAAACCCATAGAAACGCAGTACCCAAAATTTCCTTTACTGTGCCAGCAAGCTCCTTTGCCATTGAACGGGGACGCATCACCTAGGCTATCTCGATCACATCAAGAGAAATGTTGCCATTGTGCTTGATGTTCTTAAATGTATAAGGAGAAGGAAGAGGAATCTGCAGGTCAAAAACCAGCTAAGAGCTCATGGGGCACACTAGCATGGAGCGAAACCCTATCGCCAATGCTAGGACTGAGGGGAAAGCAAAAGACGAAGAAAAAGGCAATCGAGTGCTACAGTGGCTTGCATGGTCAAATTAAGAGGAGGAATTCTGACAATGCAATTATGCAAGTATCTAGCAATCATGAGGAGCATCTGCTGTATAACAATGTCATAAATGCAAACGATGGCATCTCTGTTGTTTCTCTCAGTGGGCTTTCTGTCAATGGGCTTCATCATTGTGGGCAGGAATCTAATGTCAGAGCTCGCCCTCTTCGAGATTAGGAAGAGAGATAATTGTTGCACGAAACTCAGAGAGGATTAACAAGGCCCTTAGCACTAATCATAAGCAACTCAAGCCGTCTTCAAAGACCGTGTTCACACTAGAGCACACGCGCCCACCACAGCAACACTCGTTCTTGAGCAAGCATTATAGCACGTTTAGCTACTATTTCAGTCCCGCGAGGAGCAACAGCAGAAGCAATGCATTCATCTTCTTCCTATCGCGCTCGGACTGCTCCTTGAGGGCTTTGATCACAAGAGAAGCACGCTAATTGCTCCCGTAGTTCTAGTCCTGCTCTCGTTCAACATCACCATTGAGGGAGCCACCCGGAAACTCCAGTAGATGGTAGACATGAAGCTGAGTGATGCATGTTTTGTGCCCACGATGAAGATGGAAGGTTGATAAGGCAAGGGTAGCAAGAATATGAGGAGGTGGTTTTTGTTCGTTTAACAAGAGGGGAGTTTGGAGCTGCCTTTTCATTGGCACCCAAGATTGGGCCTCTGGGTTTGTCGCCCAAGAAGGTAAGAGAGGACATTGCCAAGGAGACTGTCATGGACTGGAAGGGCCTGCGCGTTATTGTCAAGCTCACTGTCCAGAATCCTCAAGCCAAGGTTGATGTCATCCCTTCCACTATCTACGAGGAATCCAATTTAAGCGGCATCTCTGTTGGTTTCCTCTCCTTTCTTTTTGCACCTAAACATTATTACAAAACATGAAACATCATTGCAATCAAAACTCAACAACTCAAGCATAGGAGAGCTAATACTTGTAGTTGGCAACATGAAGTGATTCATCAGTGCCAACGCCCATAGCAGCATCCCCAGCATACTTGCCAAGGACAGCCTCAGAGTTGGCCTTGCATCAGGCAAGCAAAGTAGCTTGTGCTGCAGGAATGTTTTCCTTCTTTCCAGCTCGAGTCTTCCAAGTGCTGGCTTGTAATTCTCGTCCAAATGAGAAATAAAGTGGCCATGGCTTCTTGGTATCCAGCTCATTCATGGCATTCAAATTCAAAGTTTCTTCTTTCTCACTTTGACCTCCCGACAAGAACATGACACCAGGAACAACAGGAGGAACCGTCCTTTGTAGTGCTTGTACTGTGTATTTGGCTATCTCCTGAGGGGTTGTCTTTGGTGCTTTAGAGCGAGAAGTAACCATGTTTGGCTTCAACAAGAGTACATGATGATCTCTCAAAGCCTTGTAGATAGCAGCAAAAAGCACAATCTCCGTCACGGCAGCACATTTCTTAATATCATGGGGCCCATCCACAAGAATCTCAGGCTCAAGAATGGCGACTAGACCATTCTCTTGGCATATGATGGCATAGCGAGCCAACCCATTTGCATTCTCAAGTATGGCAAGAGGAGATGGCTCAGTTGGACCAATATTCTTGAGCACAGCTCTCCACTTCGCAAATCGGGCTCCAACATTATAATATTGCTGGCAGCGTTGGGCAAGGCCGTCCAGTCCCTGAGTGGTTGTCTCACTGTCACTGTCTGCAAGGTCGACAGTGCCCTTATCTACCTTGATACCGGGGACTACTCCACAAACGGCTTGCCACTCGCTATTTTTTGATAGAGGGTTTCCTCAAAGAGAATGACACCACAAAGGTACTGGAGGGCATCTGGGACAGTAAAAAGAATCTCCCATGGAGCTCCACATGTATACTTGCCAAACGCTTCCCAATAGTCCCTATGTTGTCATCGGCTGCCAGGATGCCCTTGCCAGGGGTCGCAAGGTACTTGGCATTGGCAATAAGCTCAGTTGCGTATTTACCCTCAAACGCGGCCATGGCGGCTAGCAGGGTAGATACTAGAGGTCTCTCTTTCTCTCTCAAAAAACTCAACTCTCTCAAAGAGCGCGCGCCGGCGCGCGCTCTTTGAGAGAGTTGAGTTTTTTGAGTTTTTTGAGAGAGAGAGAGAGAGAGAGAGAGAGAGAGAGAGAGAGAGAGAGAGAGAGAGAGAGAGAGAGAGAGAGAGAGAGAGAGAGAGAGAGAATTAAGAATTGGAACCATCTATTCGTGACGAGCTTACTAGCCTGCATCTACTTGCACTAATTCCCTGCTCATGCCCTGCCTCGCTCGATCCTCACTACGAGCAGGTGAAGCAGCAAAGCGATGAGTGGATAGAGGTGGTGGCTCAACCGCTCTCCGCTGCAGCCTGTCGTGCCGTCCGCGACAGTCTTCTGCCGCGTCTCGTCTGCCGCTTCTTTTGCAAGCTCTCTCGAGGCCACGCCTCCTGCACGCCATTAAATTGATCGCGTGGCTCATGATTGCTGACGACAATGACGACAAGCCTGAGCTTATGGGCTCCGACTTCAGTGCCACCGCCCACCGCGTAGGCCTAGTCATGGCCATCTTGCGTGGCACACAAGATGCAGGCACCGATGGCTATATTAGAGACCGCTGTCTTTCGAAGAGGTTGGCGGCCCTTGCAGAGTTGTGGCAGGACATGTCCCAAGTAATGAGCCCTAGTCTTCGCTCTCGCTTCACCGGTTGGCTTCGCTTCAGTTACCTGCAACGTTATATTTCTAAGGGGTCCGGCTTTAGAGTAGAAAATCTTGCCACAGGTGAGCACACTGGGAGATGACAGTAGTAGCTGAAGCGCAGGAGCAAGTGGAGAAGAAGACGCGGGAGCTGATGCAGCACCTGTAGAAGCACAAGCCAACGTCGAGTCAGGTGGTAGGGTTTGTGACACTCCTGGTGGGGGCGGGCGTGGTGGTGCTCACAGTGATGGCCCCACTGCTGCTGCTGTTAAGCCCAGTGTTGGTGCCTGTAGGCTTCTTGATGGTGTTGTGCACGACAGGTGCCCTCATAGCCAGAGGGGTAGCCATAGCGGCTGTTACTGCGGTGTCGTGGGTAGACACTCTGACGTTTCCCAGCAGCTGGACAGCGCCGGATTCTGCATCAAGGACGTGGCTAATGGGATGTGATGCAAGGTGCGCGACTTGGCCGGCTTCGCCCTTCATCTCTCCTCTCATGGCAGCAGCGCTGACGCCGAGGCTGCCCCTGGAGGTTAAGACTACCACAATTCTCTTTTCCTATACCACTAGGTAGCTTGCAATGCTCTTAATCAAGGTCCCGCCCTATAAAAATGCAAACCAAAATACTAGTAGAAATTTTCAATTTTCAAAAACTTTTCAACTATTTTCTCAAAAAAGAGAGAGATAGAGAGACAAACACAGAAAAACCCTTGCGCTCTTTGATAGAGTTGAGTTTTTTTTAAGAGAGAGAGAGAGAGAGAGAGAGACCCTTGCGTGCCGGCACGCGCTCTTTGAGAGAGTTGATTTTTTTTTTTTTTTTTTTTTTTTTTTTTTTTAGAGAGAGAGAGAGAGAGAGAGAGAGAGAGAGAGAGAGAGAGAGAGAGAGAGATCCACGCCCAAGAGGAAGTAGAAGCAGTTGCGGCATAAGCAGTCATGATGGTCAAGCATGGTAATGGTG
Source organism: Adiantum capillus-veneris (assembly GCF_014529385.1). Lineage (NCBI taxonomy): Eukaryota > Viridiplantae > Streptophyta > Polypodiopsida > Polypodiales > Pteridaceae > Adiantum > Adiantum capillus-veneris. The sequence goes on along the minus strand of NC_140948.1, from coordinate 10,365,430 downwards.
GACGTAACAAGCACGGAAGAGGCCACACCAACCCCATCAAGTGCTCTAGCTATGGGTGATGTGTGCCCAAGAACAAGGCTGTCAAAACGATTTCCTGAAAGGACCATTGTTGAACAAGCTATTGTGCGAGTTGTGCAGGATGCGTTTATGATGGGTACGCACTTCCCAATATTTACGCCAAAATGCAATACTGCATTTCATGTGCCATTCACTCTCACGTTTTCCATATGAGATCCCACATAGCAAGAAGAGTTCAGGAGCCACCACAGAGGTTTAGACGCAACGAGGATATGCAAAACCAGAATCAGAGTACCAGTGTTCCTGCTGTTAGAAAGTGAAGAGGTGTCTAATTAGTATATAAGCCAGGAGATGAAGAAGGCTCATGAATATTGACTTCTATTGTAGAACTCTTAGAAGACGCATGCTATGAGCATTGCCACTATGGTTGAAACCATCAATTGGATGGACGTTGAGGGACTTTTGAGTCTTTTGTACATGCTTGTATTTGATGTTTTGGAAATGTCTTTCTAAAGTTTTTTCAAAGAGAGAGAGAGAGAGAGAGAGAGAGAGAGAGAGAGAGTCTGACTTGCTTCTGAGACTTTGAGAGTGTATGACAGAGAGAAGCCCTACAAGTGAGCAAGAGACACGACACTGAAAATTCATTAAACTCGGCTTTTGAGAGTGATTGACTTGTGCTTGAAAAAAACTTTTTTCCAAAAACTTGTCAAACCTACATGTTAGAAACAATAGAGGTAAACTGACTAAATCTCAAGGTTTTTACATCAATTTACATTGATTTTTTTCAAATTTTGGAGGTTTTCTCACCTTTAACTATAGAACTTTAGAGGTAAATCTCAAAATTTGTAGGTGGGGTTACACTAAAACTAGGTTTTTGTTACACTAAACCTATGTTTTTTCTGAGCACTGTGAGTGACTTACAGAGGCGGCACTGAGTCTGAGAGAGAGAGAGAGAGAGAGAGAGAGAGAGAGAGAGAGAGAGAGAGAGAGAGAGAGAGAGAGGGAAGAGCATAATTGGCTAGATTGGTTGAGAGGATGCATACCCCTTCCATGCACAGCTCGTTGCCTAGTGGCGGAATCAGAGCCAGTTTTGTGGAACTCTAGAAGAAGGTGGAGGTAGGGATTGTTGAAATACCAAGTTTTGATGCACGACTAGAAAGACTGGTTTTTAAGAAAAGAATCCTCGGTTGTGATCCCACAACTGTGGAAGAAGAACATCATTCTCTCTCTCTCTCTCTCTCTCTCTCTCTCTCTCTCTCTCACACACACACACACACACACATCCAAACTCTTCACCTTTGTTCTCGCCAAAAGATAGGGCCAAGGTGATTGCAAAGGCATTGCATAAGAGGTGATTTCCAAGCTGTTTCATGCAAGTGATGATTATCGTTCATGTCGACAGTACCTTATGATCTTCATCACCTGTCCCACCCTTGGCCACAAAGTCCTTGTGATTGGGGCCTCCTCTTTTGCAACTCACCATGAAAACTCTAAAAGAGTTCGTAGTCCATGAAAAATGTTCTTTTCATGATACATGTGATGTGAAGGATATTTTCCTTTTCCTCTTTGTTTCTCAAGTGTCATGATTATACACTGAAAGATCTTATTTGTGAGCTCTCTGCGAGCTGGACAAATGGATTCACTCACCCAAAAAAAATTATCTCCAATTTCAATAAGGTACAATCTAGCACCAAAGATTGCACATACACATTGTTCATATTGGCTCCAACCTACCAATACGATCTACCAAATCTACTTCTTGTTTAACTTCCCTACAAGCACTCACCATAATATTATGTATTGAGAAACCCTCCTTCCCCCTCCACAACATTGTACGCGTGCACACACACACACACACACACAATTTTACTTGTCCAAGCATCTACCATGGCTTGAATATTGATGGCCACAAGCCGTGATTCAGAGGAGGGAGCATAACCTTCGATAATCAAGGAGTTAATATAAGGGTGGATGATTAAATTCTCCATAAGGAACGCTCTAGACATTTAGAGACAATGATAGAGAGATTGTAATATGTAATTTGATGCTTAATGTTTCTATTATGATTTAATTTCTATGTATCTTGTGGGGTTTTTCTCTTTTATATTGCTCGAAAAGGTTTTCTTGGAGTTTGAAATTCCTCATCCTGTAGCCAACCATGGCTAGGCACATAACCATTTATGGACGACAATGTGGCAGCCAGATTTTTCTTATGTTTGACAATAGCATCTATGCACTTTCTTTCTCTTTTGTGATACAACATTATGAAATAACTAATGCATTCAATTTGCATCCATTAACTCTAATGGGAGAGCAGTTGAAGATAAAGGCTACTGAACTTGCTAGTGGTGAACAAATATTCCTTCTCAATCATGGCCAATGTCAATTCTGGAAGGTTCGCATTGCTATTGAAAGCACACAAGGCATTGCAATGAAGGACACACCAGTAATAGTCAGATGGTCCCTCCAGAGTAGTTGGTATACTACATGCAATGCCTTCTTCACAAAGCAGCCTACAAATGGCACTCAAGCAAGCAAAGGATATCATTCAAGTTCAAGAGCTACCTATGCATTATGATGGACATGTGGCATCTGAGTTACCATCTTTTGATCTATTTGTGCACGAACTTATGACAATTGCGACATGTGAATTTACCATGGAAAATAAGTTTGCGCAAATAGAGTTTTGGAATATGCTCAGCAAGATGGTTCAGAAGCAAGGATATGACTGTGTATCAATGTGTGTGTGAACACATTAAAGGAAGAGTATGGCTCTTTTGTTTGATACTATTTGAGATGCAACATGGTTACTTTGCTACACTACATATACTCTGTAGAGTAACTATTGAGATCTTGATCTAATCTTTTTCATTGTTTATTCTCGCTTGGTTTCTTGTTCTCTCGGAAGTACTCGCTCGAGGATTGGGATTCCTCCACAAATGATACAATGAGTCTAAACAGAGGCTGGAAAATCATAGCATACATGTGTAAAAACCTTCTATAGTACCCACAATGTCCCATAAATCATTGTACCTACTTTGTGTTGTTTAGTATAGGCAACTCTACAATTACCTTTATCTTGTCCAGGTCGGTATATATGCCATTATCCAAGACAATATGTCCCAAGATTCTGCCTTGTCTAACTATAAAGATGCACTTTTCTGTTAAGATAGATCTTGTAAGTCTTGCACTTCTTGAATACTTTTTTAAGGTGCTCTATTTTCTCATCTCTCAAGAGAGAGTGCACACATAGGTCATCCATGAATCTCTCCAAGAATATCCTCAAGTATTTTTTAAAGGCATGAGCCATCAATTTTTGGAAGGTGTTGGGGCATTGGTCTGGCCAAAAGGCATCACCCTATATGCATATATACCACATTGTATGGTAAAAGTTGTCTTGTTTTGTGCCTCAGGAGCAATGGCGAGTTGGTTTTATCTTGAGAACCCATCTAAAAAGGAGTATGCTCGCTTACCGGCCACTCATTCCAATACATCGTCAGTAATAGACAAGGGATAATTATTTTTTATCGTGATGGCATTAACCTTCTTTAGATTCACACACACTCGTAGTTTTCCATTTTTCAAGTTAGACATTACCACTATGGAAGATACGCAGTCGGTGTGTTCTATCTTCTAGATAAACTCAGCCTCCTTTAATTTATCAATCTCCTCCTTGATGCACTTAGTGAATGTATCATTGTAAGTGCAAGGTCTCTATTGACTGGTCTTTGCATCAGGGTTTAATGGGATTGTAGTACTGACATATTGTAGGATCTACTCCCTTCAGGTCTTTATAGGACCAAGTGAACATGTCCTTGTATTCCTTGATAAGACTTATAAGCTTCTCTTCCTATTCTGGATTTACATCTATTTCTATGTAGGCTAGACATGGCTCTTCTCCGAGACCTTCCAAATTTATCTTCTTTGCATCCTCTGGCCCATCCTAAGACTCCTTGTCTTTTTGCTCTCGTAGAGGTTGCATCAACACTACCTTTTAATCTTGGATAGTGAACTTTCTATAGAGGGATCGTACACTCATTTTATCGTCCTTATTGTCTTATCCCTCCCCACTTTCTACGTCCGTTTACACCTCCCTAAGAGTCTTCTTAAGCTCATGGTACTTGTTCTTTCTCTCCACCTTGGTCCATTTAGTTTCTCCAAACTCGTTTAATGCTGGTTCTCTTGTTTGTTTAGGTTTTGTTTAAGATTTTGACCTGCTAGTTTGCTTTTGCAGATCCTTTATACTCTCTTTAGTTTTGGGATCTTGTTTTAGAGAACCTTCTGGATATCTTGCTCTTAACACAATCTCTGCTTTTACAAGCATGAAAAACTGTGATTTGCCTCTTAGTCTAGGCATAGGGTTCTTCCTTGGTTTGTTTTCATCTCTCTCTTTCATGTAGCATTCTTGACATCTAGGTTTTTGATTTGAAAAATCATAAAACCTGACATTCTTATCATTTATTCCTACTCACTTGATTTATCGGAGCCTTCGTCATCCGCATCCTCCTCTCGTTCAAAATGTGGTCAGGAGTCATGAAACTCTCTCCCATATTTTTGTGCTTACCAAGAGATCATCTTTGGGTCCCTCTAGGGCTAGCGCCTCATCACTGGTAGTTACTATATTAACCATGTACTATGGACCAACTTTGTAATCATCTTTGTCACAACAATTTTTTGTGGGGCCATGTAAAATGGCACACACATCTAGGGTTGCTAGGATATGATTCCATTCGGCTCAAGAGATTCTTCAAAAAAAGGTTCAGGAACATATTCCTTATCTTCAAGTGCCCTTTTCATAATACACTCTTCTCGTTTCAAAATCCCACATTGTGATGCACCGCACATCCATAGCACTTTGGGTTTGCCTAACCAAGCTGAAAGTTTTGATCCTGCTATTGTAGCGGAGTCATACTCCTCCACTAGATTTGGTTCACGTCTTTGTAGCTATGATCTTTAATGTTTATGCGCGTCGTGGTTTCCATGTTTCTGAGGTATATATCATCATATCCCCAGTCTTGAACCATTTCAAATTGTCTCATAAGTTCTCGTTCAGGTATGATGTCGTATTTGTTCCGCTTGTCAAAGTCAATGAAGGCAATTGTACGCTTATATTCAATGCTGCAAGAAGTAACAACCATTTTCTCTAGAAGTCCCAGGGGTTTTTTATGTACCCATCTGCTAATTGCAATCTCATTTGGGTAGCCCTCAAGGTAGGTTTTTCCCATTTTTTCCAAATTTCATTGGTGGTGATAGCAACACTAGCTCCACTATCAAGAATTGCTAGTACAAGTCTTGTGTTCTATTGAGGTTTTTCTAGCTCTCGGATCCCTTCTTGAATCTGTGATGTTGGATATTTTACCCCAAATTTCTCCAAGCATTTTGCAACACTCACCCACATGTTTGGTCTTATCCTGAGAAGATCTACTAGTGTAATAGTACAAGTCACAGTCTTAGACAATATATCTATCAATCCCTTCTTGAATCTGTGATGTTGGATATTTTACCCCAAATTTCTCCAAGCATTTTCCAACACTCACCCACATGTTTGGTCTTATTTTGAGAAGCTCTACTAGTGTAATAGTACAAGTCATAGGCTTAGCCAATATATCTATCAATCCCTTAGAGTCCATATCCTTTTTTTATGAGAGCATTTGTGATGGCACTGCCTTCACCTTTGATTTGGCTTCATACTCTCCCATGTATGAGGGTAAGGTTTTCAATGACTAGGGTAGACTCACAAAAGAGTTTACTGATCCCTTACCTTCCCAATATGAGTGAAGGTTTAGCTCATCTTGAGATCCTGCCTTGAACTCTTCAATAGGTGACAAAAAAACATCCCTTCCCTTACTGGGTTGGTTGACTCTCTGACTCAACTCTTTCGTGTCGTTTGCTTCTTGTATGTGTCTCCAAAGCTTGTCTAAGCCATCAACCTCTCTGTAGCTTCTGGTATCCTGGGGTGGAGATCCTCATATGCGTGATCTATGATATTCATCACTACTTTAGGCTTTCCTATTTCTATTGTGGATTTCCCAATGGTCCCTTTAGTTTCATGCCTAGACGAGATTATCGATATGTTGGAGCTAGAACTTTGATTCAACTCTTTGGCTTACTTGCAGGTGGCTCTAGCAAATCTAGGGCAGTTTAGATCATTTCTTGACACGTCTTCAATCTTTTGTTTTCTAACTCAACATAAGGGTACGTCATCCACTTTTGTTCTTGGCTTTGTTTAGTCTAAAGTCATGCTTTTTAGGCTTTCATAAGTGCACCTAGAGGCTCATTCACTTTTTCTACTAGTACTAATCGCCCAAAACTTGCACTCCTTGTTATCTTTGTCTCATTATGCTCTCTAGGCTCAAAGAGTTTCAACTCAAGGTTAGTTTGACTCTCTAATATCTCTAATCTATCCTTGGATTTTTCTAACTCCTTTACTAGGGCTATCTGTTTACATTCCTTTCTAGCTTTCATACGTGCCTTCCTGACTTTCTAGGTGTTTTGTTGATTTCTTTGTTCATAACCAAGCGCATGTGTTTTAGGTTCCTCAATTATTGGTGCTTTCCTTGCTTTTTGCACTTTTTCTCTTTGTGACAACCAATATGGGTATCATCGTTTTATTTTTTGAGCTGCTACTTGATGGGATCACGCCCACCACTATGTTTAATGTAGTTTTCACTGTCTTATTTGGATTTTTTGGACAGTCATTGATCAGATGGTTAATGCCGCAATCTAGACAATACACATTCACTCTCATAATCTATGTGTGAGGAAAATCCTTCATAAGGTTGTCACCACCACATTTGTAACACGGTCCTAAGGGTTGGCAAGGCGCTCCTGTAGCCTCTCTCTATTAATAGGTAGGTCTTGGTCCTGTTAACCCCCCATTGGCTATAAAATCAATGTGCATTCATCTAAATAGTATCTACCTTCTCTTGCAACATGAGCTCTTGTTGGTGGTCCAACACTCCCAATCATGCTCCAAGGTTCAGGTGCTTTTGTCTCTTTGGGTGGATAGTATGTTGAGCTAGTATTTTCTTGGCTCTTTGTAATACATAGGCACATGCATTAAGGATTTCTCCTCTAATTCCTCTATAGTGGGTGTATATCTTATGCCCATCAATCGCATTCCTGGTACAGGTGGTTGTTGCCCTCGAACTAGTTATGGTTTTTCAATTCCTTTTGGTCCTGATAAACTTCCTATCATGTACCTAGGCATTGATGGTAACTAAGGGGGTGATACTTGGGCTGTTGGAGCATACTATCGCTCTCTCACATACCCCTTGTTATAGTAGCACTGTTTTGTAGTGTGATTCATCCATTTTTGCTCAATGGCACACCATTTAGGTTGCTTAGCCTATGGCTTAGAAAATGGTGTCGTACTGTGGTACATGCATAATGTGAAAATTAAAATATCTACCTCACTCTTAATTCTTTTGATGTGTGGGACCAAATGCTACAATGTACATAGTTTGAAATATGCGAAAATCGATGCCATGGTTGCAAGCGTGTACATACCTTGTCGGGCAGGCGGATGTCGCACCGCTACATGTTTAACCACATTCAAGCATTCTTAATTCTCTTTAGGAATGTACAAATGTCAAGTGTTTTAAAGTGGCATGCTCATTTTGCCTAGAAAGCTCAATGCGGGCGAGCTTGGCCAAAAATAGTAGTTTTGTGTGCGGGCATAAAAGACATGTTCATGGTGCTTACCAAGTGGTAAAATGAGGTTCAACATTAAATTTGATCCAAATGGGATTTTTCCCAGCTCGTTTGGGTATTTACAGACAAAAAAGGGGCATTTTTGGTCTAGAAATGGCCATAAAAAATGGTCAAAAAATAGCCCAAAAATAGTAAAAAATGGCTCAAAATTCCACGTCAATGATAGTTCCATCACTGATCAAGATGAGGGAGATGTTTAGATCCAAGAATGAGCTCATTTGGGCAGATAAGCAAGGAGATACATCCATTCCAATAGAGGGTGCTAGTTCATTCCGCTGCTGCTTCCACTACATGGTTGAGGTTGTGAGGCCTCCAATTAGGGTTTCCCCTCCTCAAATAACAACTTGGCAATATCCAATAAAACTTTGAAGCTTGCATGAAGTGGTCACAAAGAAGAATCAAAGCATTAATTTAGGGTTTTTAACAAGTTGAATGAGCACTGCATCTGTGAAATTGGGAGTGAGGCTACACCTAATCTTCACACACACAAGAGTTTTGAGTTAGTATTGGTTCTTTTTCAAAGTGGAGATTTCATGGCTGGAGTTTTGTTCTTTTTGAGTGGGTTTTTAACCTCAAATCATCTACGCATTGCTTGATTTTTCTATGAATCCTAACAGTCAGAGGCTCGATGCTTTCCTAGCCGCACTACGCACTTCTTGACACATTTCTGGTGAACCCGACATGAAGTAGGCTAGGGTGAGGGTTCAAAACCTTCATTCAAGGTTTCAAATTAAATATTTAAATCTATGGAAAAACAAGAGCAACAAGGGGTTTGGTTCGATCCACTCACAGTGCAAATGTTTCAAGCTTTTGTGGTGTTTATGCAGCAACAACAAGCTGCGAAAAGGAGGTAGATTTCCTAACCAAAGAGCTTCAATCTTGGTGAATAAAATGTACCAATTTAAAGGTAAATATTTAAAAAAGTATCTTTGTGGATATGTAAAGGATGTGGAGCTTCATCGAGTGTCTGAAGCAGAGATGGTACAAAGTTTGGAGCTAGCTATGGTTCTAGAGATCAGAGAGCATGTAAGGGGAATTAGAATTGATGATCATGGAGAAACATGGAAAGCATTTAAGTTAGCCTTAAAAGAATATTATTTCATGGAGGACACAAAAAGGGTAACAAAGAGGACTTTTTTAGAGTGGGTAGTTAGGCCAAAGAGGGTCTTTCACCTACAAAACTGCTAAGGGAATTTGAACGCCGCTACAATCAACTTTCAAGGAATGAAAAGGCTACCTTAAACGTGGATAAGACACAATTCTTTTTGCACGCCGTAGGTAAAGAGATTCAAGATAATCTAGAGCTACTACTTGAGGATAAGGATGCGGAACAGGGCTTAAAGACTGAGTGGAATGAAGTTGAAGATGCAATTTCACTGCTAGCCAAGCGACAACAATGGAGGGACAAGATGATAGTTAAACCTACTAAATCTTTGGTTCCAAAGAGTGACAAATCCATCCTTGATGATATTGCTAAATGAATGCAAGAGCTAAAGATAAAGATTACAAGGCTAGAAGAGAAGGGGCAACCATCAAGTCAACCTACAGGGCAAAGAACTGAAACTAGAGAAGGCTTTGTAAATGGGTGCATATGGTGTGATAGTACTGGCCATGCGAGGAAAGTTTCAAATATGCCTTGATGAAGGAGCTTGTTTTCTTTAAAGATGGAAAAAATCACTTAACTAAAACAGGTAAGCTCTCGGGGACAAACTTTGGCAAAGGTGGATCCTATAAAGAAAAAAGGATTCAAGGTTGGAGAAGAAGAATCTAATGGCATTGGATAACTATGGCCATGGGCATTAAAGTTTGTTGTGAAGGGTAAAATGACTAAAGAGGTCTTGCATGAAGCTGGAGATTACATTCAGCTAGAAACAGGTTGGAATGACCCTGCAGACTCTTTGTGAGTGCATGCTTACATTGCCAAATGTCAAGCCAATGAGGCCATTGTTGAAGAGAAACGCAGACGTGCGAATGGGGATGAAGGGACTTCAAAGCGGGCCACGAGGAGTGGAGGAAAAAATGACAAAGTTCCTCCTAGATCAGCTTCCCTACAATAGATGACTATCCCCGAAGTTTGTATGCAAGAAGTCTCTAAAGAAAAGAAGAAGGATACAACAAAAGCTAAAGCAAAGGGTCCGGCCTACAAACTCCAATCTGATATAGAGGCAATCACTCATCTAAAACAGGTTTTGGAAGAGAGGATTTTGAAGGTGGAATTTACCTTGGGTGAGGTCCTTGGAATAACAAAGAGAGAGTTTCATAAGGAAATAATTGATATCATAAAGAGGAAGTGGTAGTCTCTTACTAAATCTATCCATGTATAGGGTCAAGAAGAGACTTTAAATTCACAAGGAGTACATGTCTATGGTGAGCAAGGTAATGAAACTCTCATTTGATGCTACAAGTCTAGGGGAGGAGTAAAACATGTTTTCTTCTTGGATGATGAAGATGAAGTCGAAACCACTCAATAAAGTTATTACTTAAAGAGTCACTGGGCAAGAGCAACTACTGAGACCCTGGTAAAAGTGGGAGACTTAGAAGAGCCATACATTGTGTCGAGAGATCATGGGTCAAAAATTAACCTCATGTCAAAGAGTCTTTATCAAAAAGGAAAATTACCTATCGATATAGATCATGGATGGATGATTTGTGTAGCAACAAACAACTCATCAAGGGAGTTGTATGGAGCTTGTAAAGGTGACTATAGGGGATGTGAAAGATGACCAAAATTTCTTTGTGCAAGAGATGTCTACATACCCTCTTATGCTTCGGTAGCCATACATCACTGCTACTTGCATGGAAACGAAGGTGATGGATGATGAGTCAGCTTATGCAAGGATAAGGAGTAGGGATGGGAAGCGTGCAGTAGAGTTCCTTACTGTTTGTGTAGACCATGAAAGGAATCATGAAAAGAGAGAAACCCTTGCCAAACACAAACAGAGAATTCAAGGACTACAGGGAGATGAGGGGTTTAGGCCATGTATCATTGTAGAGAAAGATTGCAATGGTACAAGAAGAGAAAAGTTCTCGCATGATGTATATGCAAAGGAAAGATTTTCTATAGGTTTTGTAGGATTAACAAACTATGGATCTATTGCTTCTACAAAGTGTGAGGACTTAAAGCGGGGTGAACGACAACATGTAAATGGTGTACAAAGAAGTTTGAAGATGAATGGTTTGCTAGAAGATGATGAATGCATTGCAGGTGTGTTTGATGAGTGTTCGTTTGTGGATACTATGCAAGACTTGGAGTCTTTAGTGAATTGCAATTTGCGTATGGGAAGTGAGGTTGTGAGAGTATGGTCAATAGAAATGTACAAAGTCATTGGGGTTTTAAAAAATGCTCAAGGTGTTGATGTACAAGTGGAGGCCAAGTATAAGTCTTCCGCAAAGAAAGTGAAACCAGTGGCATTACCTCTACCAAAAGACTATATGGATAATATGGATCAAGATGCTTTGCAACCTAGTCTTCGTGAGCCAAGCAGGATTGGGCATAAGTTCTAACAGGATTCTTTGAAAGAGTTCAAATTTGGTTGCAAGGACAGTTTGACAGATGTTGAAAGAGCATGCTGACAAAGCAAGGGAGTTTTTCTCTAGGTTGGGCATTAAACTTGCTCTCACTATTGCATATAATCCTGAGGGAAATGGTAAATCAGAGCGTGGGCATCCTCCAATCATTAAAGCTTTGGCTAAGGCCCACAAAGGTAAAATGGGAGAGTGGCCTAGGTTATTGCCTTATGCTTTATGGACTGATCGTACAACTCATAGCTCAGTTATCGATGGTTATATGCCTTTTGAGTTGATGTATGGTCAGAAACCTATAATGCCAATCAAGGATGTAATTCCTATATGGAATTTATTGCCTTGCAAAGATGGAATGAGTATGGAAGACCTTCTTGCTTTGCGCATACAAAAATTAGAAAGAAGGCTCCAAGATATTGAGATTGCAGTAGCACAATTTAAAGATGCAAGGTTAAAGAATAAGGAAAATTTTTATAAGAGGCATAGGCTTAAACCTAAATCTATTGAGGAAGGTGATTGGATGTTGGTGTATGATAGTAGTCTTGAAAACCAGCATTCAACAATAAGAAGATTTCAAAGAGACTGTTTGGTCCTTATGTGGTTCAACATGCACATGGGAATGCAACTTATACCTTGCATGAGTTGGACGGGACAAAATGAAGATTCCCATCGCAGGGAAAAGAATCAAGTTATTGAAAAGAAGAGGTGATACATATTCCTTTGAATCACAAAAAAATTATATTGAAGGCTCTGATGAAAATGTTATGGATGTGGATTAAGAATGAGAGGATGATGCGTTAGATTTTGTTGCAAGCGATGATGAAATCGACATGTATGTGGACTTAGATGAAGATTGAAACTGCTGCAAAAATATATGTGTGGCACATGCCGGAGGATGTGCAGGTTTAGAGGAGGTGTATGTCGTGCAGTCGTATGTACATAATGTTAAATCAAAAATATCCACCTCACTCTTAATGTTTTTGATGTGTGGGACCAAATTCTACAATGTACATAGTGTGATATATGCGAAAACGGATGCCATGGGTGCAGGCATGTACATACCTTCTCGGGTAGGCGAGGCCAAGGACATGGCACTGTTGCATGTTTTGACACATTAATGCATGCCTAATATGCTTTAGGAATGTACAAATGTCGAGTGTTTTAAAATGGCACGCTCGTTTTTCCTTGTAAGTTCAATGCGGGCGCTCTTGGCCAAAAATAGAAGGTTTTGTGTGCGGGCATTCGATCCCAGTGGGACATTAGGAAGAGAACACGGTCTAGGAGGGCCTCTTTATTTGGAGTTTTAAGGAAGTCAAACCTTTAGTATTACAAAAGTGATCAAAGAACAACTTTTGAATGCAAATAGACAAAACAGCTACTTTATTTGAATTCAAAGTTTCCCCCCAAAATGGAATTTAAAATCTAGCAGATAAAACCATAGTCTCCCCAATCAAGAAAAAATAAAAAGCCTTTCAATACATCTTAAGTGCCTAAGTGAAGGGTGAGTTTAGGAAATGAAAAGACCCATAAAGGTGGAAATTCAAAAGACTTTTGGTGTCCATATAAAGAGGTGGTCTACCTCACATTGGTACATTTTTGTATTTCTTCTCCTTTTTTTGCCCTTCAAAGTCTTCTTTTCTTTAAAGTGTCCTTGCACTATGTAAGCAATGAATTGTTTTTTCAAAACCATTAGAAATACCTTATGTTAAAAGAGGCACTACAAAAAAAGTATCAATAATTCCTGTTTTTTACCTTCCTCTTCCTCATCCAGGGGTAAATAAGTTTGATTTTTCTAACCGTACAACAACCAAAACAAAATTAGATAAATCAATAACTTAAAATGATTATGAAAATATTTATTAACTATACTTGTTGCTTGTAGAAATCCAACTGAAGAGTCAAACTGCTCACGAGAGATATAATTCCTTTACAGCAATCGTCACCAAGTATTGAATTTTGTGTGTCTCTCTTGTTACTTGACAATCTCTCTTGTAGAATGGGCCAGAGTGATAGTTTTCTAAGTGAAAAACAACCAAAAAGTTTCGTAAGCTAAAATATCTCCTATACAAAACTTGCATAATTGAAAATTACTTACATATTTATTTTTCTAGGTTGCTTTCCCTCTTGAACCACGGTGCGTGAGAGTTTGCATGGCTCAAGCTTTGTGTTGTTTTTTTGTGGGATAAGCCCATTGCTGCTTCATCGCTCCTTTGTTGCATGGCCCAATCCCACTCTACATCAACAATGTTTCCACCACTAAAGCTCTGCTTTGGATTTATGACATGATTGACCACGTCATTTGCACACTTGATTGCTTACGTTTTAGGAATTTTTACATATACCCTTCTAACCATTGCATGGAGAATCATTGGAGGGGTTCAAAAAACAAGCATGCAACACTTCCATGACATATCATACATGATTGACATATTGATCATTGAATTTAAAAAAACAATTCTTATATGTTGATTGTATAATAATTTACAACTGTTGTTGAAATTTCTAGCCCTATGTAGTGCCACCATACTCGATGTTGTAGTAGCACCCGTGTGTATCTAGCATGGGCACATCACTATCCTCATCCTCTACAATTGGAGTGGTATGCTCCAAAATAGATGACCTCACCCCCACCACTACCAAAATATACATCCTTGCAAAAAGAGCCCCCATCACTCTGCCTATCATGACACTTGCTACCTTAAGAGAAATGCCTATGTTCACTGCTAAAAGATGTTCATTGTCCTCCCATGGATTGTCCACGAGACTCAAGTGAATCAAGAGTAGAATAAAATGCCATGGGTCTCTCTGATGGAAGGGGGTAGGCTCTTGTGAGGGATGGAGTGGGTTGGGTCAATAAAAAGGCATGATAGAAGGGGGTGGTATTGATATGAGGCTCAGGATACAAGGAGTCTCTCTTTGACTCCCCCACAGTGTGGTGTGCTATGCAAGACCATAAGCCGCTAGCTGTTTTGTAATGTAGAATCCAAATAAACCCTTTTTCAAACGTAGTGACGAGAGCAAAGCGAACCCCAAACCCCCGACGGCCTCTAAAACACCGGGGACCGAATGGAGCACCTCGAGCCTGTCATGGTAAAGTAAATAGAGGCACCACCTAGCTTCAGCGGCTAGGACGCAAACAACACACCACCATAACAAAGTTTTCATCCAAGAGAGATGGATGCTTGGGAGTAATGATAAAGACGAAAGGGAATGAGATCAAGTGAGAGAGAGAGAGAGAGAGAGAGAGAGAGAGAGAGAGAGTGAGGGAGGGGGTATAGCAGCTTAGTACTTAGGCACCACAAAAGGATGGAGAATCCGCACACCCTTCACACATACACAAGATCACTCCAAACACAAGATTAGGTGGCGATTTCGCACACCTCACATGGGCAAAACATTGCAAGAAAACATACTCACAAAACCTCAAGCTTTATTTAGAGAATAAGGCGATGAAATGGGGAGCATAGGGTAGGGGAATGAGAAGGGAGAGAGTGGTAGAGCACATAGCGGATAGGTGGGAGTTGATGGCGAAGACTCGCACGAGGGTTATGGCCATCATCCTTAATTAAGTTTCCCTTCATCTTCCATAGCCCAAGGGTGTAGAGGTCATGCTCAAGACGAGCATGGTGATTGCGGTGATGGTGATGGTGTGGGTGTGTGTGTGTGCACTAGGCACACATAGTGCATAGTGTACTCTTTGGTGAGGGCAACCAAAGGAACAAACTCTCTCTCTCTCTCTCTCTCTCTCTCGTGTTGGAAAGGCACTTAGCTTCAGCGGCTAGGACGCAAACAACACACCACCATAACAAAGTTTTCATCCAAGAGAGATGGATGCTTGGGAGTAATGATAAAGAGGAAAGGGAATGAGATCAAGTGAGAGAGAGAGAGAGTGAGGGAGGGGGTATAGCAGCTTAGTACTTAGGCACCACAAAAGGATGAAGAATCCGCACACCCTTCACACATACACAAGATCACTCCAAACACAAGATTAGGTGGCGATTCCGCACACCTCACATGGGCAAAACATTGCAAGAAAACATACTCACAAAACCTCAAGCTTTATTTAGAGAATAAGGCGATGAAATGGGGAGCATAGGGTAGGGGAATGAGAAGGGAGAGAGTGGTAGAGCACATAGCGGATAGGTGGGAGTTGATGGCGAAGACTCGCACGAGGGTTATGGCCATCATCCTTAATTTAGTTTCCCTTCATCTTCCATAGCCCAAGGGTGTAGAGGTCATGCTCAAGACGAGCATGGTGATTGCGGTGATGGTGATGGTGTGGGTGTGTGTGTGTGCACTAGGCACACATAGTGCATAGTGTACTCTTTGGTGAGGGCAACCAAAGGAACAAACTCTCTCTCTCTCTCTCTCTCTCTCTCTCTCTCTCTCTCTCTCTCTCTCTCTCTCTCTCTCTCTCTCTCTCGTGTTGGAAAGGCAAAACCAAAGGAGACTTTCTCTCTCACTCTCGACCTTGGTGAAGCGAGGAAGGAGGAGAAGAAGGTAACGGTATCTTGGCATGGCAAACAAGGAGAGCTCGGCAAGGTACCGAAGTCGGAGCTCGGCAAGATAAGGTACTCAAGAAAGAAGAGTTGGAGCTCGGCTTGGAAAAGGCAAAAAGAGAGTTGGAGCTCGGCAAGGTAAGGAGTTGGGGCTCGGTAGGGAAAGAAGGTGGCATGAGCTGGGAAGAGGAAAACACAAGGCAGGCCAAGCAAGTAAAGTGGCCAAACAAGGGTTAAAGCTTCGGATAGCAATTGAAGAGGATGAGGAAGTTAAAACTAGATAACAACAATTAAGCCAGTGCAAAGCATAAAGAGCATGAATTTGTAGCACAACTGGTAATAATTGAAGCATGATGATCGACAGAGTGAACTTACATGAGGTTTGCAAAATTTTAAAAGTATAAGAGGCAGATGAAGCGACATGAGGGAGTTCCCATCATCGTCATCAGTTAAAAATTGATTAAACATTTTGTTAATCCCCTGTGTTGTTAACAGCCCAGTTAATCTTATAAAACGGGGGCTTAAACTCCTAGTTAGCAAATGATCCAAGTGACGGTGCTGTTAACAATCCGCCTTGGATAAGGATTAAGTTGTACTCAAAGGATTATTCAATTAATTAATGATTATGGTGATTGTCAGAGCTCTTAGTGTCTCTTATTCTTCTCTTGACACCGCCCACAGCCAGAGGCCCGGCGCCTGCCCGGCTCACGTTTCGAACACATATCCCCCGACAACAATGATGTCCCATTATCTACACAAAGGCAGGCACACTGCAAGGCTGAAAAACCTCTATTCTACTTACTCAATTGCAATTAATAATAACAACCGTTTATAGCTAACTTGAGGACCTCCCTTCTTGAGCAAGAAAAGAGAAACCTTGTGCTCTGATACCAGTGTAACATTTAATGGCCTAGTAACTTGTGTAACGGAAAATTTGCATATCCATAATGAGCATTTTATTAGAATAGATTCCTAATGAGCATAGCAAGAGTGCTTGGATAGAGAGAGCAACAAAAACGATATTACCTAGTTAGATAGGCATAAACAATACTTCAAAAGAGAGAGAAATTAAGCTATTGACAACAGTTGAGGATCGGATTTACATGGAACCGGTCCCCCCTCCAAAAGGCTTTGTATCATAGGTTTCCCCCATCAAGGGAGACATTTTACAATACAGTTCTTTGTGTTCCTTCAATAACTAGCTAGTGCAATGAAGATGGAAGCTTCAAGCACTAAGCAAACACTTATAAAACACAACATCAATTCCCTCATGGTCTCAAACCCAAGACCTCACACACCTTCAAAGATGGTGAGAGCTAGCGGGGTATGAGAGTAGATTGAGACGAAGAAAGAGTAGTCTTATGAGAAACAAGTATACCTCCTCACCTAATCACTCATAATAGCTTAGCATAGCTTGGTAGTTAGCATGGTAGAGGCGATGAGCATGCATTGAATCTTGGCTCTTGGTTGGATTTGCATCACAAAGCCAAGAGTTGTTGGTGTGGGCATCCCTTCTCACAAGCTTGGAGTAGGTGATGAGTTTTCCATTAAAGATTGAGAAGGAGAGAGAGAGAGTCTTCTTGCTTGACACATGAGATTGTGTGTGTGTGTGTGTGTGTGTTAATGCCTTGCGAAAATCAGTCCCCTCTCTCTCTTGGTCGACCCCTCTTGCAGGCTTCCCATTGGACCTCTCCAAGCTTAGCCAATAGGGTTTAAGAAGCATAAGCGATAGTCTTGTGACATATGTCCCCCTTTCCCCCTTTGTGTGAGCTTTAGGTAAATAAATAAATCAATTAATCTCTCATTGGACCCCTTTGTCTTCTGGCCAATAGGATCAGACAAGCCATTGGGCTATTGAAAGCTCATTGGACCCCTTGGGAAACTGGCCAATAGGATCAGACAAGCCATTGGGCTATTGAAAGCTCATTGGACCCCTTTGTCTTCTGGCCAATAGGATCAGACAAGCCATTGGGCTATTGAAAGCTCATTGGACCCCTTGGGAAACTGGCCAATAGGATCAGACAAGCCATTGGGCTATTGAAAGCTCATTGGACCCCTTGGGAAACTGGCCAATAGTCTTCTAGAGAGCTTCATTCTTATCGGTTCTTTTATCAAGTGTTTCTAGATGAGTTAAACTAGGTTTACTCTAGCCTAATTCTCATTGGTCCACCTCTATGGCTATCCAACAGGATTTGAGTGCACCTTGTGGGCAATTGGCCTAGGGAGCTGACATGTGTCTACTATGCCCTTTGTGTAAAGAGGCTTGCATGAGTGTGTGTGTGTGTGTGTGTGTGTGTGTGTGTGTGTGTTTCTCTCTCATCCCCTACTAAAAAGGCTCCCCCTCTCCTATGTAGGAGCTTGCAAAGACTTTTTGGCACACTACAAAGCATCCAATTCCACTAAGCTTGACCATTGGACACAACCTTTGAATTTTGGAACCTTAGCATTTTGGAAGTATTAATGGGATGAACCTTAGGGTCTTTAAAGCCCATAGTTGCACATTTGTCTTTTGCAGATGGACCCCCCTTTGGATCCCTATTTTCCCTCCTTTGGATCCCTATTGTGGCCAGTGTGCCAGCTTAACCAATATTCTAGATTTTTCTCCCCTGGTACTTCCCCATATTAAATGATCACTTTAAGATGAGAAAATCATTTAGGAGAATTAGGTATTAGTTATAATGACAAAATCATTAAGAAATGTTTTTGAGTTCATCTTTATGTCCCTTTTAGGGTGCTATTTCTTCGTAGTTCTTTTCAAGACCTCCACTTTTTGAAAGACAACTAAGAACGTTTAGGGATTTGTGTTTTTGGAGTGTACAAGATCTTATGTAAGGATAGACCCTTCCAAACCTTGTTTCCTGGAAAGTAAAATAATCAGTGTATCTCTTCCCTAGTTGATCCGTATAGCCACTTGATCAAATAATAGTCCTTGCTATATAGCTAGCATTAAATTTTGTAGCTAGAGCTCCACATTCAAAATTCCAATACCTCCTTCCTCCTTAGGCTTTATACAATGTTCACAAGAAAGTTTTCCATTCACCTTCTCATTACCCCCTCAAAGGAATCTCTTTGCTGTAGAGATTTTGTTAAAAGAAGACTAAGACATAAAGTCCCATCCAACTCTGTCAAAATTTTGACTTGATTTAATGGCATGCTCTAGACCTTCCAAAATGGTGATAATGGAATCTAGAGTGTATCTCTCTTTACTAAATCCCTTTTCTCTCTAAGGGCAATCTCTTGCATTAAAGGATTAATTCTCCTAGGTAGGGAGAGGGCAAATATTTTGTAAATCGAAGTTAGCCTTATGATAGGCCTCCAGTTGGATAAATCCTCCTTTCTCTCTTTGAAGGGATTTAATATTTACGTAATCACTCAAAAATTTTACGTGATCACAAAGTGGTAATTAACGTTAACAACCATTTAAATTGGAGTTTTTCAAAATTGGTTTCTTCCCCCTTCATCCAAAGTATAAATGCATGACTTTGTCAACGTTAACAAAAGATCACCTTACCAAGTAAATGTTCACTCTAATGTCATTTTGAGTGATTACATGAATTTTAAATCCCTGTTTAAACAGAATCTAAGACTCTTTCTTATGAACAAAGTTGATAACTCCTGTCTTGATAAAGGTAGAGAGATCCTTACACCTTATAAATTCTTGCTAGATGAGAAATAGCAAAAAAAACCAAAAAATATTATATAGAATGTAAAACTCATAAGGAAGACCATCAAGGCCTTGAAGCTTTTCCTTGCTTAAGCTTATTAATAGTGTCCCTAATCTTTCTTTCTAAGATGCACCGACCAAGCAGCTTGGCCACATTGGATGCCATAGTGTGCCTTTTTATCTCAGCTATTTGAACTCTTGATTGATTAATTCCCTCATCTCTTTGGGGGGATTAAAGAAGATATTAGAAAAGTACGGAAAAACAAAAGGTCCTCCTTAAAAATTCCACCCCTCTTGGATCCCATGCACATATTCAAGAATGTTGCTCACACCCTTTGGGATCACATTATGGGCAAAAGAAACTCATTGGGGGGGAAGGAGGATTTGAAGGCCTTGAAACATCTCCCCACATCAACCACTCCACGTTGAGACTCCAATGGAAAGATTGTGCTTTCTAAAGCCCCATGGATTCTAATTAAAGATTACCTAAATCAAGTGAACGGTTCCATTGCCTCTATTCACACACCAAGAGGATACATGAGATCACTAAAGGGAGATTTCACAAAGGCAAAGAAATGTAGAAGCATTCAATTGTATATAATCTCATGATTGGCACAAGTTGTTACAGGTAATTCTTCAATGTTTATGGTGTCCCTCATTTAGTTTAGATCTTGAATTTTGTGTATAACTAAAACAATATCTTGTCTTAATCTCTTGAAATTATAGTTCATTTTTCCCATGAGTTTGTGTGCGTGTGGGGATAGGAAATTGGGGGAAGCTATTTTCAAACTCGACAAGTTACTATGGTACATCGTATCTTTATTTCATTAAGCTATTCTATATACACTAAATCTTTAACATGCACTTAATGTTCTCTTTTGTGTTATCTTGTAGATTTTTAAACTCCAAAGAAATAGAAATAGATGTCATACCTGTTGCTCAAGAACTTTCCATGGAAAGAGTGAGTGCCATTGAGGAGGCATTCTCTTGATCCATTTTCGTTAGTCAAGTCCACATCCTAGTTCATGTGGATGAGGAGATAGCTATATGTGGAGTAGTGCATGCAAAATGATTGTTATTTATTGAAAGTTTGTAAACTCCAAGATTTTTTGCGAGTAGGAGTCGAGCCAAAGACATGCATGGTCAAATGACGGATCATGCAAGACGATTTGTATATATCTCAGAGTATTTGGCTTCTATTAATCTCTCTATGCCTTGGATGTGATTTGATGAGGAGGATGCAAGGATGACTTTACACTTGCCCAGTGGTGGAAAGGGAAATTTATTAACATGGATCGACACCAAGTGGTCAATAACTTCTGGGTGGGCTTATGGACAATGACAAAGGCAATGTGTTTGCAAGAGAGGGACACATGGAAGCAAGCTCATGGAGGTAGGAGGGCACCCCTGGTTCTCGGAAACCTCTCATGTTTTCTAGATCTCAATAATTCCAAATGGATCCATGAGAGAATGACCAAAGCAAAGGCATGTGGAGAGGATATCACGAGGGACATCACCGATGAAGAATGGAAGTATGTATGAGGTTCCATGCCAAGCGTAGAGTACTCATATATCTAGACCATATTATGATTTTTACTTGATTTTATCTTTGTAATTGATTGTATACTTTTTTCTATTCCATAGTTTCTTTCCTTCAACTCTATGTGGTCAAAGGATCGACGTTTCTATACATGCCACATTGACAAGCATCGAAGCACCATGGATTGTAGCATCATGGGTAACTTTGACATAGATAGTGATAAGGCCAAGTACTGTGGGACTATTGAAAGGATACTACACGTTGATTTTAGAACCTTTTGTACCTACGTCTTTGAGTTCAAGTGCTTTTTGAATGTTTCTAGGGAATGAAATTGGACTCTAATAGGTGTATTTGAATGTGCACTCGGGGGGGTGCACTATATAATCATGTTAATGTATAACGTGAGTTCGATAGGAGGGATTTTAAAAGGCAAAAATTTTAGATTATTTAACAGAGATGCATTCAAATAAGGGGTTTTTATATTCAATTTTGAAAAAATTCCTTCACTTTATTTATTGAGACATGTTAAACGAGGGTTTTTTTTTTAATATCCCACGAACTCACGTTATATAGGGGGTACTGAATGGTGAACCTCCGAGAATGTGCATCACATGGTGAGGTATAAAAACTTAGTTTTTCTAGGCAATCATGAGCAGGTGAGTGAATAGCAAGTTCACTTTATTTTTTTGTACCATCTACCAATGTGACTCACTTTGAACTTCTGATTTATAAATCATTTATATCCCATCAATCCACCAACCTTAACATTGGTTTGTAGTTACAGTAACACCTCTAGGAAGAACCATTTTTGCCTCTAATGAAGTGGAGACTATCTTTGGCAACTATTACTTTGGATGAGGATGAGATCGAGGAGAGAGAGATTGTCATAAAATCTAATATCTAACCAACCCAAATTATTTTCTCATATTAAATTGATCACTTAATGTGGGAGAATAAACGGGAACAAGTGTTAAGATATAGATATGTGCTTATAGATCTATCTCAACACGGGGCCAATAGTAAAGGGGCCCAAATGGGAGATGGTCTATCAAGAGCAAGGCTAACCAATGGAGCATAAGACCTTAGGGTTAGCTTCATTGAAGACCTCCAATAATCTGTGTAAAAGTCCTTTGACCTTAGGTAAGCTAGGGCTGAGCTTGAGGTGGGAACCCGGCCCAAGCTCGAGGTGTTTGTCCTGCTAGAGGTGCTTGTCGTGCTTGAGGTGTTTGTCCTGCTTGAGGTGCTTGATTAAGGTGCTTGAGGTTCTTGACTTACTCCATGCTTGAGGTGCTTGACTTTCCGCTTGATTAAGGTGCTTGAGGTGCCTTGACATGCTTGCCTGAGATGCTTGTGGGAATACCCCCTAGTCCAAGTGCTTTGTCATGCTTGATGACTAAGGTGCTTGAGCTCCTAAATTCAAAAGCATCCCTACAAGAGGGGGGGCGAGCCCTTTTCCTAGGGATTAGAGAGAGAACACACACTCACACTCACAAGGGAAGCCCCATCTTGAAGAGGCAGTAAGGACACATGTCAGGTCCCTACCCATGTTACCTTCATGTGTTGCTTGAAGCCTATTGGCTAGGCTTCAAAGGGGTCCAATGATAAATTACTTGAATTATCTAATTGTTTTTGCATTTATCAAGTCCTCTCTTTCAAAGGGGAAAGGGGGACACTTGTCCCAAAGCTACCCATGTTGCCTGTAATGGCTCCTGCTTGTGATTGGCTAGGCCTGAAGGGGTCCAATGAGCTTCAAGCATGAGCTACAAGGGGGGGTCGACCCAAGCAAGCTAGGGGGGTGCTTAGGGGGTATACTCACCCACACACACTCACAAGCACTCTCATTGTGTACTATGCAAAGTGCAAGAACTCCCTCTCTTTCTCCAAGCAAGTAGAGGTTGAGAGCCTACACCAACACTCTTGGCTATGGAGTGCAAATCCATCCAAGAGCCATGCTTCAATGCTTGAGCTTGCCATCTATTTCTTCTTCATTACTATGCTATTATGTATGCTAGCACAAGAGTTATGATAAGTGAGGAACTAGCTCTTTCTCGTATGAAATGTTTCTTCTTCTTCTTCCCTACCCTCATTCCCTGCTAGCTCTCTCCACCTTCGAAGGTGTTTGAGGTCTTGGGACTGAGGCTTGGTATAGTTAAATCTTTCTTCAAGTTTAGGTTATGCTATGATGGTGATGCATGAAGCTTTCCATCTTCATTGCTTCACCTAGGTCACAAGGAACACAAAGAATGTATTCTAACAAGTCTCTTTTTATGGGAGAAATCATAATACAAATGCCTATTGGAGGGGAGACCGGCTCCACATAAATCCGGTCCTCAACTGTTGTCATGTTCTCTAAATTCTCTCTCTTGCAAAAGTATTGTCCATGCCAAGTTAACTAATTGCTATAATTATGTTGCTATCTTCAATTATGTCTACCCGCTATGCTCACAAAATCATTTCTTAAAAGTACTCTCATTAAATTCCGCTACTCTCAAATTGAATAGGCAAATTCCACTACATTGGTATCAGAGCATTTGGTTTCTCTTTTCTTGCTTAAGAATAGAGGTCCTTAAGTAGCCTATAAATGGTTGATGTTGTTAATTATAATAGAGTAAGTGGAACTGGGATCTAATATCGGTTTTGTTAAGCCCACTATGTGGGGGATGGTGCACACCTCGGGAGCTTTGGACTTAATAATGGAGTCTTTTTAGACTTGCCTACGGCTTTACCATTATTGATCCATAAGAAGTCCGAAAGGAGCTAGCCCTTGGCAACTCTGCTATGTTAGACCTACTCCTCTACTCTCTATAATTAACCACTTGGAGCCGTGGGTGTAGATACTTAAGAGCCGATTTTCAAAGGCTAAGAGGAGTGGCAACTAAGGTTTTGTATTGCCAAAGCATACACTAAGTATAAACATAAATTTTGTTAACATGGCTGACAATAATCAAGAGAGTAGAATGAACATTGATAGCTTTGATTTTGCACATGAAGGTGCTAATGATGATGCTCCCATGTTTGTGAATTATCTCGTCGCTAGGTTGCAGCAAGCTATGGGCAACCCTGCTTTGCAATCCGAAGTTACTCAACAACTTCGTGCTTATGGAATTCCCCTTCCTCTCCCACAGGAGAGAGAGCTTAGGAGGCCTCTTGAAGAGACCCCCAAAAGAAGACTCTCTCCTATTCGAGAGGAGGAATCCAAAGCGAAAGAAAGCAATGAAAGTCTAAGTTCTTCTGAAGAGGTGGCTCCACGAAGACGGCGGTCTAGACGATCGCCTACTCCTCCCAAGAGGAAAAGAGCAACCTATAGTCCTTCTCCTCATCACTCTGAAAGGCAAGAGAGGAAACAAAGGAAGAAAAGGGCTAGGAAGAGGTCACCCCCTTCTCCTTCTTCTTCACCTTCCTCCTCTTCAGATGAAAGTTATGGCTATTCTCCTAGAGAATACAAGAGGGGAGGACATCGCAAATCATTTCCTGCATGGCGAAGGTCACAAAAGCTAAAGAAGTTCAAGGAGGGAGGAAAGAGTATCTCTTTTCTCACCTACGATGGCACCTTTGGTGCTACCGACAAAGTGTTGGCCTTCATCCAGCAATTTGATGCGGCCTTTGGGGACGAGGGCTTCACAGAGTCCTCCAAGCTACGCCATGTAGCTATGCATTTCCAAAAATCAGCTCGTCAATGGTGGGCTAGCCTTCGTGGCAATGGAGAAGCCCCAAAGACATGGAAAACTCTACGAGTTTCCATCATGAAGCAATTTCTTCCAAGCGATACTAAAGATAAAGTTCTTACCGAATGGCGCGGCTTGAAGCTTCTCTCTCATGAGTCTATCAACAAGTATGTAGACAAGTTTTGGGATTTACATCTCAAAGCTACTGTCTTTCAAAAGATAGACTTTGCCGAGCAAAGACAGCAATTATGTGCGGGATTACCTGAAGAGATGGCCGAATACATCAACTCTCAACGGCCTGGTACTATTACCGAAGTAATCCATCACACCATGGTTGCTTCACGCATCAATTTACATCAAGGGGCTAGACGTAATGTCAAGCCCATGGAAAACAAAGATAAAAATGATGCAAAGGGGAAATCCAATGCTCAAAATAATTCCCAAGGCACTTCCAACAACAACAATAACAACAACAACAATCGGTCCAAGGAGAAGGGAGTTTACAAAGGTAAAAACAAACTCTCTCCTGAAGAGCTTGAAGCTTTTCTCAAGGACCATAAATGTTTCAAGTGTGGGGAGCAAGGACATGGCTATCGTTCTTGCCCCAAGAAGAACACTCGCAATGAGACTCCTAGGGCTTCCACCATCGAAGCTCCAAAAGAGGATGCCCATTGCAAAGGATCATCACTTTCCTATGGGTGGGGAAAGGTAAGAGAGCATGATGCCTTCATCTTGTTTGACCCATGCTCTACTCTCAACTTCATATCAATAGAGTTGGCCACCAAGTTGGGCATTCAAGCTTTTGAGATGGGAGATATAGTAACAGCTGATGCAGCTTTCAAGGGACAACAGGCCTCCGTTACTCCCTTGATTGGGAAGTTGAGGCTTCATGTCCAAAGCTATGTCGACAAAGAAGACTTCTTCATCTCTCCTCTCCAACATCAGGATGTTATCCTAGGGGCACTATGGTTTGATCGCATGGCTGCCAACATGAAGTTCCCTAAAAGGAGAATTTACTTCACCTACAAGGGAAAGAACATGTATATAGATGCTAGTGAGCGTGGTCTCACTATTCCACTTGTAAATCCTCTTTCTTTTGATAAATCAATGAAGAGCTCAGTTTCTGCATCCATGATTTATGTCAAAGAGTCTCTAAAAGCTAATAATGTTTCATCAAATGAAAATGATAAGAATCAAGAAGAGTTAGACTTGTCTACTTTTTTAAAGGATTCCAAGATGTGTTCATCGATGATATCCCTATGGACCTACCTCCAAAACGAGGGGATGATGACCATCGTATTGAGCTCCTTCCAGGAAGCTCACCGCCTAACAAACCTCCTTATCGAGTCTCACAAGCTCAACAAGAGGAGATTATGAGGCAAGTACAGGAATTGGTAGACAAAGGGATGGTGAGGCCTAGTTCCTCTCCCTTTTGTTCTCCAGTCCTTTTAGTGCAAAAGAAAGATGGTACATACCGTATGTGTGTGGACTATCGAGCACTAAACCATATCACTATCAAAAATAGATTTCTCGTGCCTCGGGTAGAAGATCTGTTTGATAAGCTACAAGGCTCTGCCTACTTCAGTAGGATTGACCTTAAGAGTGGCTATCATCAAATAAGGATAGTGGATGAAGATATCCTAAAGACCGCGTTTCGCACAACATTTGGTCTTTATGAATATCTAGTCATGCCTTTTGGCTTGACTAATGCACCAGCTACTTTCAATCGTCTCATGGAGAAAAATTTTAGACCATATCGTAAATTCACTGGAGTGTTCTTTGATGATATCATCATCTACTCCAAATCTTTGGAGGAACATAAGCAACATCTCCAAGTGATTTTTCAAGCCTTGAGGGAAAACAAACTTTTTCTCAACCAAAAGAAAAGTGAATTCTTCCTTCAAGAGATTCAATATCTAGGTCATATTATCTCTCACGATGGTATTTGTATGGATCCATCAAAGTTAGAGGTAATAAAATCATGGCCTAACCCAAGGAATCTACATGAGCTAAGAAGCTTTATTGGTATGTGTGCATACTATAGACGCTTCATAGCAAAATTCTCTCAAGTAGCAGGACCACTACACGACTTAACAAAGAAGAACGTTAAGTTTGTATGGACTGCTAAGGAGCAAAATTCTTTTGAAAAACTCAAAGAGAATCTTACTTCCCAACCAGTCCTCGTGCTTCCGGATCTCTCAAAGCCATTTGAGGTCCAATGTGATGCGTGTGGTGATTGCCTTGGAGCGGTTTTGCTTCAAGAAGGGCATGCCATAGCATATGAGAGCCGAAGGCTCAATAGTGATGAACGAGTATTGGGCATTTATGAGAAAGAGCTTTTAGTTGTTCTACATGCCCTAGATACATGGAAGCACTACCTATTGGGGACTCCATTTATCCTACGAACCGACCACCAAAGTCTCAAGTATTTCATGACGCAAACCAAAATTTCCGACAAACAAATGAGGTGGGAAAATTTTCTTTCGCAATTTAATTTCCATATTGCTCACATAGCTGGTAAGCACAATCAAGTTTCCGATGCACTTTCACGACGACCAAAAGTTAATGCGGTGTCTATAGCTACTCACAATGATCTATCCTCTATGATAGATGAGTATGCTACTGACCCTGACTTTAGAGACATAATGTCAGCCCTTGCTTTGGGGAAGAAAGAGGAACCATTCACCTTGAAGGATGGTTATCTTCTCCACGGAAATAGGCTATGTGTTACCCATTCCCTTCGTGAGAAGGTTATGTATGAATCCCATGCTCCTCCATATGCAGGGCATAGAGGTATTCAACCTACTCTCCGAGGAGTAGAGACGTATTTCTATTGGCCTACCATGAAAGTGGACATACAAGAGTATGTTTCAAAATTTGTAGTATGCCAAAAGACCAAGTATGATAGAGGGAAGAAACCTGGATTACTCCAGCCATTGCCTATTCCAAATTCACCATGGGAGAGTATATCCATGGATTTCATCTTTGGATTACCCAAGTCTATCCATGGGAATACAGGAATATGGACAATACTTGACAGGTTTATCAAGAAAGCACATTTTATTCTTGTCAAAAAGACTATTAAGGCACATCAAATGGCAACTCTCTTCATATCTCAGATTTTCAAGCACCATGGATTACCCACATCCATCGTGTCAGATAGAGATCCTAGAATGACCAGTAATTTCTAGAAAGGTCTCTTTGAAAATCTAGGAACAAGATTGAATTTCTCTTCGGCCTATCACCCACAAACGGATGGCCAAAGTGAGATAGCGAATCTTACGATACTCGATCTACTCAAGACTTATGTTACCGAAGTAGATCAACGCTCACAATGGGAAAAGTATTTACCTCTAGTAGAGTATGCCTACAATAATACTGTCCATACTTCTACGGGGAAAGCACCTTTCGAGATCATAGAGGGAAGACCTAAAAGTCCCTTGCTACTCAAAGTACATGGGAAGATCTTCGCCGCCGATGAGTATAGCCGTGACCTACAAGAATCTTTTCAAAAGATTAGGGAGGCTATAGCCATCTCTCAACAAAGGCAAAAAGCTGCTGCTGATAAGCACAAAAGAGCCTTAATGTTCAAAGAAAATGATTGGGTCTTACTCAAGTTTCCTAAGGCTCGATTAAGGCAAACGACGGGCAAAAATCCTACGGGCCATCAAAAGTATTATGCTAAACTAGCAAAAAGATACTATGGTCCTTTCCAAATCTTGAAGCCCATCAATGAGACGGCTTATCAACTCAAGTTGCCCAACCATTGGCTTATACACAATGCCTTTCATGTAAGCCTACTTAAGCCCTACAAAGAAGAGCCACCAACTGAACCAATTATTGAAGACCCGCCTGAAGTTGAAGACCAAGAAGAGGTGCTACAACCCGAAGCTGTCCTTCGGCATGAAGACAAGGTACTACGACATGGTAAGATAATCCGACGGTATCTTATTAAGTTCAAAAATTATCCTTTTGAAGATGCTAAATGGATGCAAGGAGTAAAACTTAAGGATAGTATGAACCTTGTCAATGCTTACAATGCTATATTAGAGTAAGCAAATGTACAACTCTCTTTTAAATGACTCATGTTTTTGTCTTATAAGACTAATCCTCTTTTTAATTGTGCACAAATTTAACTAGTATGCATGCTTAGAATCATGTTTGTGATGACGACGTCTCTCAAACACCAAGTAGAATTTGTCACTCTACTTTGGGAGAATGAAATGGACTAAAGAGCAGACATGCTTGCAGCAGCTATGTCTCTCAAGCACCAAATGGATTAGTCATCCATCTTGAAAAGATGTCGTAGGGTACAAAAGGGATCCTCTACCCGCTAAGTACGATTGAATAATGACTAAGGCTTTATCTCTTCTACCTCATAGTCGAGGACGACTATGATTTTAAGAGAGAGGTAATGTCATAAAATCTAATATCTAACCAACCCAAATTATTTTCTCATATTAAATTGATCACTTAATGTGGGAGAATAAACGGGAACAAGTGTTAAGATATAGATATGTGCTTATAGATCTATCTCAACACGGGGCCAATAGTAAAGGGGCCCAAATGGGAGATGGTCTATCAAGAGCAAGGCTAACCAATGGAGCATAAGACCTTAGGGTTAGCTTCATTGAAGACCTCCAATAATATGTGTAAAAGTACTTTGACCTTAGGTAAGCTAGGGCTGAGCTTGAGGTGGGAACCCGGCCCAAGCTCGAGGTGTTTGTCCTGCTTGAGGTGCTTGTCGTGCTTGAGGTGTTTGTCCTGCTTGAGGTGCTTGATTAAGGTGCTTGAGGTTCTTGACTTACTCCATGCTTGAGGTGCTTGACTTGCCGCTTGATTAAGGTGCTTGAGGTGCCTTGACATGCTTGCCTGAGATGCTTGTGGGAATACCCCCTAGTCCAAGTGCTTTGTCATGCTTGATGACTAAGGTGCTTGAGCTCCTAAAGTCAAAAGCATCCCTACAAGAGGGGGGGAGAGCCCTTTTCCTAGGGATTAGAGAGAGAACACACACTCACACTCACAAGGGAAGCCCCATCTTGAAGAGGCAGTAAGGACACATATCAGGTCCCTACCCATGTTACCTTCATGTGTTGCTTGAAGCCTATTGGCTAGGCTTCAAAGGGGTCCAATGATAAATTACTTGAATCACCTAATTGTTTTTGCATTTATAAAGTCCTCTCTCTCAAAGGGGAAAGGGGGACACTTGTCCCAAGGCTACCCATGTTACTTGTAATGGCTCCTGCTTGTGATTGGCTAGGCCTGGAGGGGTCCAATGAGCTTCAAGAATGAGCTACAAGGGGGGGTCGACCCAAGCAAGCTAGGGGGGTGCTTAGGGGGTATACTCACCCACACACACTCACAAGCACTCTCATTGTGTACGATGCAAAGTGCAAGAACTCCCTCTCTTTCTCCAAGCAAGTAGAGGTTGAGAGCCTACACCAACACTCTTGGCTATGGATTGCAAATCCATCCAAGAGCCATGCTTCAATGCTTGAGCTTGCCATCTATTTCTTCTTCATTACTATGCTATTATGTATGCTAGCACAAGAGTTATGATAAGTGAGGAACTAGCTCTTTCTCGTATGAAATGTTTCTTCTTCCTCTTCCCTACCCTCATTCCATGCTAGCTCTCTCCACCTTCGAAGGTGTTTGAGGTCTTGGGACTGAGGCTTGGTATAGTTAAATCTTTCTTCAAGTTTAGGTTATGCTATGATGGTGATGCATGAAGCTTTCCATCTTCATTGCTTCACCTAGGTCACAAGGAACACAAAGAATGTATTGTAACAAGTCTCTCATTATGGGAGAAATCATAATACAAATGCCTATTGGAGGGGGGAACGGCTCCACATAAATCCGGTCCTCAACTATTGTCATGTTCTCTAAATTCCCTCTCTTGCAAAAGTATTGTCCATGCCAAGTTAACTAATTGCTATAATTATGTTGCTATCTTCAATTATGTCTACCCGATATGCTCACAAAATCATTTCTTGAAATTACTCTCATTAAATTCCGCTACTCTCAAATTGAATAGGCAAATTCCATTACAGAGATTGATGAATCAAATTCCACTACCAATCTTAGCAGGTAAGATAATTATCATGATGATGATGATGAGATCGAAAATGAAAAATTCGAAGATGATCAAGCCAACAAATGACGATTTATTCTCTCTCTTTATTGATCTAGGAGCCATGGGATTTAGATCTAGATGATGCCACTTGTAGATATTTGTATGACAATTATTCATAAACATTATTTACATTTCATTCTATGAGAAATTTTTGTCGTGTCGTCTACCCTTCCCCCCCCCCCCCTAATTCTATCAAGCATGCAAATTTATGTTAATCATATGAATGTGATTAGTCTCTACCTTGCTACGTCAAAGATGAGCCATCGCCTTCAATGGCCTACAAAAAAAAAGAGAGAACGTATTATTACATATGGCATCAATGTTTATTAAGAAAAAAATTGGAAAAAAAATCAGCACAAAGGTGCAACTCACCTTCTTTCTCTTGTCTTTGTCGACCTAAAAAGGCAGCTCAATGAGCCACCCAATGCACAAAGTGCATCAAGCAAAGCTAAAGAGGTTTTGGTGGTGGTGGTGGTGTGTGTGTGTTGGGGGGGGGGGGGGGGGGGGGGGGGGGGGTTGGATGGACAGGCTGTGATAAGGAACATTCACATTTTAAAACATTTCCAAAATGGAACATTTGGGAGCACTTTTTCTTTAAAATTAAAAGGTAGGGATGGGCTCTTCCACTTGGACGTCTGCTCAGAAAGTTGGTGAGATGGGCGAGGGGGTGGACATCTTTCATGTGGCCGTTTGCTCCGAGATTTGGCAAGATTGGTGGTTTGTGGGGGGGGGGGGAGGAACGAAGGCAATTTTTTCATGCGCTCAAGCCAAGCTGGCAGTGTCGCCACACCGTCTCATCTCGGGTCTCGAGTTGCAAGCACCACATTAGGCCACATGCTTTGATTTATACTACCATCGGGTCGTCTAGACGCTACCTTATTGGTTGGCTCATGGACCTTGGTGCGGCTAGCCACCCTTTTTTGTAGCATCACCAAATTCTTGCTATTGAACCAAATTAACTGCTTATCCCGTTCACAAGCCGAGCAGGCTACCACAACTTAATAAGCCGCACCTATGATCATCACCTGCTTCTTGGCTCGTGCACGCCATTGTGGCTAGCTACAACATGAGCAAGCTTTGGATAAGGAGGAGATCGAGGAGAGAGAGAGAGAGATTGATGAATCAAGTACACTTGCCAATCTTAGCGAGGAGGATGATTTTCATGATAATGATGATGAGATGGAAGATGACGAATTCAAAGATGATCAAGCCAATACATCTTCAAATGACAATTCGGTTCTCTGTTTGTTCATTTAGGAGCTAGGGGTTTAGATCTAGATGATGCCATTGGTAGATATTTTTATGAAGATGATTCATAAACATTTTGTATATTTCATTCCATGATAATTTTTTGTCGTGTCGTCCCTCCCTCTCTCTCTCTCTCTCTCTCTCTCTCTCTCTCTCTCTCTCTCTCTCTCTAATTTTATCAAGGATGCAAATTCATGTTAATCAAATATATGTGATTAATTTAATGATCAAAAAGTCTATCATTTTCTTTGTCCATTTTTTAATGAAAAATATCATGCTCTATATTTTTTTTCGTAAAATAGAAAGAAGTATCCAAATTTGAATATTTTAGCTCCAAATGATTAAGCATGCTAATCTATGCTAGCCCTATGTTTGTGGTTAATTAACGGATCTAATCTGTATCAATTTCTTTGTCCATCTTCAATGAAAAATCTTATACTCTATAATTTTTTTATTTGTAAAAAAGAAAGAAATATCCAAATTTGTTTTTTTTAACCTCCAAAGCATTGTGCAGTAATAGTAGAGGTAATAATAGCGATAACAAGCGTGGTAATAACAACAAGAACAAGCATGATAATAACAATGGTAATGTTCAATTTACAAAAAAACTCCTTCCCACCTCCCTCTCTCCTCTTTGCCCACCCCACTTTGGACTCTCTCACTACAAAAAAACGATAAATGACCTCGTCGATAAACTTTGATAAAGTCTGTAAGTGAAAAAAGACCGAAATATAAAGTCCCATCCAACTTTGTCATAGGTTTCGTGAGAATCATAATGTCAAAACAAAGAACTCCTGACTTGATTTGAAATGGCATTTGATAATAACATCCATAATGTATATCTCTTTCATAAAGGCATTTTCTCTCTAAGGACAAACTCTTGCATTAGAGGATTAATTCTCGTAGATAGGGAAGTGCAAAGATTTTAAAAATTGAAGTCACACGTGTAATAGGTCTCCGGTTGGATGGATCCTTCTCTTTTCTTGATAAAGGTAGAGAGAGCCTTACATCTCATAGCTTCTTGCTAGAGGTCGGTGAGAAACTTCAAAAAAACAAAAAAGTCCTATACATAATGTAGAACTCATCATGAAGGACCTAGAGAATTTCCTTGCTAAGGCTTACGAATAGTCTCTCTATTCTCCCTATCTAAGATGGGCTGATCAAGCATCTTGGCCACACTGGGTGCCATAGTGTCCTTTTTTATCTTGGCTATTTGAGTTCCTGCTTGGTTCACATTCTCATCTCTTTGCAGGGTTCGAGAAGATATTAGAAAAGTACTGAAACACAAAGGAAACGTCCTCTTTACTATCTCTTACAAACGTGCCATCCTTTCTCTTAATTAAGCAACGACACAATACCCTTGGCCTTTTTCTTTTCAAACAAATCAACAATTCCTTAGTGGGTTCATTCAGCTCTCCAACCTAGAGAAATCTGTGGTCCAAGTAAGGGAACTATGTGGTGAAAGAAACTCTTTTTGTCTCGATTGATTTTTAAGGTTGGCCAACTTGATTTGTCCCGGCGCTAGAAGCCTCAAAGCCCGTGCATATCTGATCTCTACAGAAACGCAGCGGCAACATTGTTTATTCGCTACTAAGTCATACCGTTCAATTTACTTTCTAATTTTAAGAATTTGACTATTTCTAAAAAATGATATGAAAAGTAGACCTCCACATGTCGTTTTTGGAGAGTGGCTATTTTTCGACATTTCTTCGTATCAAAGCTATCGCATATCCTATATTGTGAGGTTAGCAAGACGCTGTGTTTTGCCACATCTCTCGTGTGTGCAAGCTTTCAAGAGAGGTTTGCTTAGGATGCATTCATGCCATAGCCCAATGCAAACATGGAAACTGGACTCGGAGGTTCTCTTAGGATGTGTTCCCGCCATAGCCCGTTGCCCAATGCAAACATTGAAACTTAGGAATGTGAACGTGGTTAGTGGACTCGGCGTGGCCCATGAGCAATAAAAGTTCACTGCAGAAAAGCGAACTTGGACTCTTCAGTTGCCCGTAGGCCAGTACGGTGACTTGAAAGTCACAGAAATGTGTAATATATATTATTGGTTGGCCCCATGGACCCTGCTGCGGCTACCCACCCTTAATTTCTCGCCGCATCACCAAAATCTTGCCGCTGAACGACATTAACTGCTTATCGCATCCGCAGACCGGGTAGAGCAGGCTACCACAAATTAATAAGCCCCACCTGCTCCTTGGCTTGTGCGGGCAGCTGCGGCTAGAGCTTAGCTGCAGCTTCCAACACCAGGGAGCTTGCGCTAGTCCTCGCCGGCTTGCAACAGCTCTGCCCTTTCAGTAGAAACATAGACAGGCTTCGTAACGCGTGAGTGTCTTGCCCCTTCGACATAGCAGACTGGCTAACTCACATGTGCTCGATCATTAGCCGCTGCAAGCACTTCTCTCGTGGTGTTGCCCCCTGTTAGATTATGTTGTGCAGCTGTGCTGGAGTCCAAGAATGCGTCAGTACGGATGCCCTAGTCGGTCATGAATCAAGCGGCCACCATCGACCTCTCCCTCACCAGTTCAAGCCATCAATCATGAACCGACCCTGTTTATATGTTTTGGAATCATTTGTCAAGTACAAGTACAACCGCTCCATATTGAAGACAAGTACACCTTCCACCTTCGATTGTATTTTATTTTAGTGCCAGTAACGTTCAAGTTTTGTTGAATATGCAGAGTCGCATCATTTGTCTTGCACAGAGTTTAGGCTTCAGTCTTCGTTAATTAATAATGATTAACAAGATACCGAATTGTATAATTACGCTGTCGAGTAGGCTTGCTTCCTTTCAAGAGCTGGCTGCCATCATATCCTACGGCACGTCGTCCCTTTTTTAATTTTCTCTTTTTCGAATTCACAAAATACTTCAAAAACATGAGGAGTATTGCCACAATTTGCATTTAGATAAGAAGATGTATATCACTTCAAACCAACATCATCACTAAGGGTAAGCATCTCTTTTTCATCTTCAAATTTAGCCCTTGATAACATATCTGCCAACAGGATTGTCTCTGCTTGCAATATGACAAAATTCAGACTTAATATATGCTTTTCATCGTAGCATGGCAATGTCTGGAGTAGAGGAGTTTGCAATCATCCCTATCAGGGGCAAGTAATCTGTCTCTACCACGACTAAAGCTTCAATAAAATATTCTTTACCAGACCTTAGAGCAATAGCAACGCCCCAAAGTTCTCTCTTAATTACCTGTGGATAACCTCATTGACGAACATTGAGCTTGGCTCCAAATCGCACTGCATACATGTGTCCTTCTGGCATCATCTTGACCTATAGCCCATCCAATACCGGTCCGACTAGTCTCAACTATTAAAATAGTTGGCTTTCCGCATTTGTAATCGACTTTCTTCAAGGTCAGAGCCTCGAGAAGCATCTTCTTCAATTTTTTGATAGCATCTGTGTGAACTTCTTCCCAAACAAACCTTTTACCTTTCCTGAGCAATTGATAAAGCATAAGCAAAGTGTGGCAGCTAAATAAGGTAGAGCACAAACACACCAAAAAACTGGCGAACTTCAGTAACCAAAGAGCATGTTTCCTTCATCTTTTGGATAGCTTCAACTTTAGTTGGACTTGGTCTTCTACCCTCAAGACTGCACATATATATATGTCCCACAATTAAGACCTCCTTAGCACCAAAATTTGATTTTTGACCTAAAAGTGTTAAGTCAACTTCTTTAAGTCTGGATAAAACAACATTACAGCCAACAATATGTTGAGCAATAAACCTTCGACACCCCCTCTGATCTTTTACCTCATCTTTGGATCCTTCTTCACATCCTTTAATTGGTAGATCATCTATAAAAGACATAGTAACATGAGGGATAAAGTCCCTTAATACCTTATTCATGCCGTTCAGCATATGAGCTACAAAATTAGTAGCACCATGTGAAAGAGTGCACATCCTTGTCAAACCGAGAGGAGTACGCATTGTAGTAAGATCCTTGCTCTCCAAAGCTAACTGGAATTGATCGTATCAACAATAAAGATCACTCATGGAGTAAATAGATCTAACTACAAAGGCCTCAACAAGTTCATCCACAATTGGGCCAATACCCACATTGTGGATTGTTACCTATTCAACTGACTGCATATCGTGAATGAATCTTAACGTACCGTTTTTCTTCGGAACAAAAAACCATCGATTAGAATATGGCCCATATGATGGCTCCAAAATTTCCATTTGCATCGTCTCATTAAGAAAATTAATAAGCTTTGGCAAGTGAGCTTTAGGATTTGGAATAGAACGTAAGCTCCATGGCATGTGAGGAACAACGAATATAACCATAGGTGAAACAACACTTAGATCCACACATCCAACCTCACTCGACTCAAAAGCAAAATCTTTATAGTGTTTTTTGAGCATACCTTGAAAGCACTTGATTTCCTCTTCATTGAGTAAACCATCTTCTCCAACCTTAAATTGTTGCAATGTCTCCTTAGTGAACTTATGACCAATGTTCTTTGGATTTCTGAGTATAGAGGCTGTCGTGAATCCTCCTCAATCACTCCATAACTGCCTTCTGGTAGAGGTGTAGCCACCGGTCTCACTTTCTGGCCAACAGTCTTGTACTTTCTCTCTACTTGTACTTCAACTGCTTTACCTGCATCATCCTCAATATGCATAAGTGCTTCATATACACCCAACTCTTCACACATGTCCATTGAGTGGACCTTAACCACTTCAGTTCCGCTTTGTAACCTGTACTGCGTGATTTCCTCGAGTTGTGACATGGTATCCACATAAGATACCTCTTCAAAGATCCCTGAAATTATATCATCTAATTCAAGCACAACACATCCCTGCAATTCACTTTGGATACTTGAAACATATTGTTTTTCCCACTTTGGCAAAGCATTCAATTTCCAATAAGATATTGAACCTTCAGATGTTAAGCCCCTGAAAAGAAAGCTTCTCTCTGTGAGAGTTTCTCCTCACTCGTACCACCATTGTTCCGCTTTATAGTGGCACTCTGAGAAAATCCTATGAAAACCTGTGTTCTTTGAACTCCTTGCATATCTTTGGCAATGGATGATCACGTAAAATATCTTTATTCCTGGCATGATCAACACATGCAGTAGTGTACCACCATAGTGCCGCTTTATAGTGGCACTCCGAGAAAATCCAATGAAAACCTGTGTTCTTTGAACTCCTTGCATATCTTCGGCAATGGATGATCACGTAAACTATCTTTGTTCCTGGCATGATCAATACATACAGCCAGGAATTGAACCGCTTTCTTAACATCTTGGCTTCGAACCCTGGCGTAGGTCGGCCCATCATCTAGAACCTTGGTTTCCATCCTCACAGCCGTAATGTAAGGTTGTCCCAAAATCAGTGGATAGGAGAAATGCTCGTGTATAAAGAAATTTTGCTCATCACAGATGTCCCCTACAATTACCTTAATATTTGCACATGCACCATAGAGGTTACCTGGAAGCATGTGGTAGCTCGAAGCCGCCAACCGTGGTCTACATCAATAGGACATTTCCCTTTTTGTGGAAGCTTTTTGCCACCAAATTTATCTTCGATCCATGATCTATTAGTGCTAACACTGGTTCTTCAATGTCGCCAAGCTTCACAACAATTTTAGTTGTTGCCCTTGCCCAATGAGTCCTTGAAAAGTGACTCCTGGGTATAATTTCATTGTCTTCCTCATCATTAAAATGAACTTGTCTTACCTCAGGTACAATTGAGTTTAAAACCACCAGAGACCTTGATCCTTCTTCTTCAAGATCTACCAAATACTCTTCATAATCATCCAAAGTTGCTTAAATGTGCCGAACCGTCTGGCTCTTAAAAGATTATGGCTCCTGCTCACTTCATATCTACCGCTTCCTCTTGATAACATCAATGATCTCTTCATGGAACTTGCATTTGGCAATTCCTAGAATATCACCCAATGTGAGCTCCACTTTGCTATTCAGAATGCGCTCTTCAAAATCTTTCTTAGATTTGTAGCTAATTCAATATCAGATTTAATCTTATACGAGGGGCCCATGGGCTTACCTTGCTTTTTGTCCTTGTGTGCCTCCATAGTCACTTTAGGAGTGGGCTTAGGAGTATGACCTTCCTCTTTCTTACTCTCAGATCTCGTTGCCCTTTTTACTGTCCCTGTAAATTCTTCATCCACTGGATGCGTATACTAAGAGGGAATCCACTGGATCAATCCACCCTGTGGTTTCTTGAATAGAATTCCCTACTTGTGGTAGCTTCCCATAAGTTACCTTACCTACTTTTACTGTCTCCAAAGCATAAGGCCACAATTGTTGACCCTTTGTACTTGCACCATCATCATCTCCCTTTTCGTAAACCTACAGTCCATATGTAGCTGCTTCCACAAGAGCAACATGCTGTATTTCTTCAACTAGCTTTTTCATGCCGTCCTTACCAAAGGTCAAGCAAAGCATCTCACCTGTTGCCTTGAGGTGAATCTTCTTGTCCTTCTAGAAAACCACATTTCTTTTGTAAGCTTCATCAAACTCATCACATTCCTTAACATATCTATGGTCTTCACTGTCGTACCACATACATTGATCCCAACCTTTCCGTGGAGGTTGCTGCCTAGGCTCAGAAGTAGACCCCTTTGCAGCTAACCCTTCAAATTTTACAGCTTTGAAATTTAAATTTAACTCTTGAATACCTTTCAGCAATTCATCAAGAACTCACTCCTTCACTTTGGGTATTGTCGAAGATGATTTCTCCTTAGTTTTCTCTTCCACGACATCCATGACATCAGCCACAATCCGCTTATCAACTCTCATTTGTCGTTTCACGATCATAATTATCGCTTCAGTGACTATCTTCTAATCAGACGTTAAGCCCTATTCATTTGTTGAATCCTCCAGTAATTGCACCAAACTCTTCTGAAGTAGCGAATCAACATCCTGAATGAACAATTCAACCTTCTGATCCTTCATCGAGTGTTGCTCTGTCGAGGACAGTTGGTCGAATTTCTTTTCAAACTCCCGTAACAACTCTCATGCAGATAAATTTTTAATTTTCTTTTGCACCCACTTCATGAAGCTTTGTCTGGTTACTCTTTGTGAATCCTCAACAATATATTCCTCCTACAACGCCTTCTTAAAGTCCTACCAATTTGGGCCTTGAGCCGCCTGAATCTCTTTAATTTGATCTCTAAGCTCTGGCACCACAATTAAATGAAACCCTTCTACTACTCCTGATCATTGATTCCATTATCTTCCATTGCCTACTCGTAGATATTGCAAAATTTACTAATATCCGGGCCTTCAAATTACTGTAATTTATTTGTAATTGTGTGTCGAGCTTTACAAATATGCTCTTGCATATTATACTACTGCTGGGTAGCATGTTGTTGTTGCATATATGCTGCAAATTGCTACATCATATGTTGCATGGCTACCTCTTGCGATGTCAACATATTCCTCCACAAATTCTTCCCACCTCGGCTCAGTTTCACGTCGGGTTAACCAAGATGTCGGGGCTTTAAGGTTCGAAGATAAGCGAAGACAGCATCGGCGGGCTGCTAGTTGTGAGAAAATTGAGGAGAGGAAGAAGCATCACACTGTGCAATAGACCAATAGTTTCCCTGAAATAACATTATTTATGAAAACAGAAGGATATGATAGCATGAACAAGAAAAGATGCACGTTGACCAAGTGGCAGCGTTATCAGCACCATAATGTAATTAAGTTGTAGCATATGGAGTTTAAACTCCCTTACAATGGTTAACCCAACTGATAACAGGTAAATAGAGAAATTAGCAAAGTTAAAGCCGATGCAACCAATGCAATTCTGATGATGCCGCGGGCTTCGCCTCTCAAAGACTCTTTCCCTTCCAAAAAAATCTTTGACCTCCTCTCTCCTGGATCTTACTCTCTCTGCTCAAATCTGTCAACAACAACAAAAAAATAATTAAAAAAATTATTTTATAGCCCCCTCTGCTTGTTTTGTGGTAACTACTCTTATTGCATGTGAGCTACCCCTTTTATAGAGCACTGAACACTTGTCCTTGCATTGCATGTGAAATTGTCCTTGAGGGGTATGACTTCTCTCTCTCTCTCTCTCTCTCTCTCTCTCTCTCTCTCTCTCTCTCTCTCTCTCTCTCTCTCTCTCTCTCTCTCTCTCTCTCTCTCAACTGCCGTGGGATAGCCCCCCTAGCACTAGCAATGTCGCTAGTGAGGGGCTTTCCCTTTCCTCTCAAAAAATGGGGCCCGTAGCAAGCATGTGGGAACCACCCCTTAGCAGGCACAACTGCCACATAATCACGTGACTCAAGCCGCCGACGTGCACCACCGGCCGTCGCCGCGCACAACCTCGTGCCGTGGTCGCCAACCAAAATGGCCACCAACGTCCACTGGGCCACTACGTACAGTGCCAAGGAAGGCATGCCACAGCCAGGTGCAAAGGGAGCTCGCACTCCCTATCACATCCACAAGAGGGCTCACACTCAAGGTTAAGTACCCCAGAATCTCGACGGCCTTGCCTGCATGTGGGACTATCCCCAGGCCTCCTGGCCTCATTCCATCACTTGCACCCTTATGGGCCTCCCAAAAACATCATCACCCTAAAAAACAAACCAACTTTTCTACATGATTTCAACCCTTCATCTTTCCTTTCTCAGTCAGCAGATGGCCGAGCCATCAAAACTTACTAGGAGCGTGTATCCCAGGCTTTGACTTTAACTGCACTCCCCACTTTTCGACTTTTGCATGATCTCAAACGATGAGTACCAAAACTGAAAAAAAAACATTCTGGCATCACTTTAGCGCAATTGCCCCCCGACTTCCATCTGCTATAACCTTCCAATCCGGGCTTCGTTCGGCAAACAACGACTTCTTGTCAACTCCATATGAAGTGCTCTACCTTTTGAAACCTGTTCGAACCCAAAATGATGCTCCATGGCCCGATTCCCTTGTCAAAAATTCAAATGGCCATAACCTGCAGTTCATAGCTCCGATCTAAATTCCAAAAAGACGGGTATGCTCCATAATTTAAGCACTACACACCTATACACTGACATCCACTTGGCCACTTGTCCCTAGCTGCTCTGTCGATCAAGGATCTGCAATACACTGCAACTTCAAACTCAAAAACTCTCTCACTAGGGCTCCGTTTGATGAGCTGTAAAGACAAGCATGTAGAGCACTTCAAGTACTGCAATTCTAATCAACAAAATCCCATCTATAACCGTTTCAAGAATACTATTTTAGCATTAACAATGAAACATTTGGTCCTTTTTAGTCGCATCTGGCATACTTTTAGCTTAAAGTTGGCTTAGCCCTGACCACCAATCACTAAATACATAGCCTTCAAAGAAGCTTAATTATTTTGCCTCCTTCTACTCACTTTCTCTCCATGGAAGCGAAGCTACACAACAACGTCATGGCGGTTGCCATCACCATGGTAACAATGATTTAGTTTTAAAATTATTGTTTGCGTTTTACCTT
Source organism: Adiantum capillus-veneris (assembly GCF_014529385.1). NCBI lineage: Eukaryota > Viridiplantae > Streptophyta > Polypodiopsida > Polypodiales > Pteridaceae > Adiantum > Adiantum capillus-veneris. Next base: position 10,323,970 of record NC_140948.1, on the reverse strand, counting down.
TAGCGCCCACGTGGCACTTTCGAGGAAAGCCTCTCTCCATTATAATAGTTATAAGTGATGCATCTCCACCTTAAAACAAGTCATGCTTCTTGATCAAATCCATAGTGGGCATGAGTGTGGTCCATTAATTTTATGCTCTAAGAAGAAAGCTCCTCAAACACCTTTTTGTGCTTCTTAGAGTGCACTGCATTAGCCATACATGTTTGCATTAGGCATACATGTTTACAGTACATTGATAGGCACGAGGTCATTATCAAATACATGAGATTTCAAAATTGGTATACAAATACTTGGACCGCCACTAAAGCTCTTGCAATGGAAAAGTCTTTGAGCGTGTTTTGAAACCTTCTCTAAAATGAAAATTTCATTGTCCCTTGAAGGATCCCATGAGCTCCTTTTATGTGTGACTCTGTGAAATCAAGTGTGCACCTAAGGGACTCCGTGAAATCGAGTATGTAAGGTCCTTTCCCATAGGTGAACACTCAAAGTATTCTTGGCTAGACAGGACATAGAGTAACCCTGTACTTTGGAAACCAAAAGCACCTCTATCTTCAAATGAGGAGACATGTGACTAGGGAAAAGAAGAGAATGGTACATATACAACAGGAGAGATTTTGACAAACATGGGTGCTTCAGATTTTTTTCAAATGCTTAGTTAGACCTATGCTTTGTGCATGGTCAGTTATGTTCCACAAGAGACATGATGGTGCCCCCCCCCCCCCCCCCCCCCCCCCCCCCCGCCCCCCCCAAACCACCACCACCACCATAAAGTACGATATTTTCATGGACAGAAGAAACCTTCACATATTTCTATTAATTTTTTCTCAAAGAGTACTTTCCCTAGCTAATTTTGGACTCAAGTTTGTGCTAATCCTCTTAATTCGTTGTGTCTCTAACTTTTGTGCGTGTCTCTATGGATTTTCTATAGAATTGGCATACCATGTGCCACATGTTCTTCAGCGATTGATCCCATTCAAGAAAAACATTGAGTATTGAAGAAAAGTTCTTGGTCTTTTTCCATGCAAGAAAGACCTTAAGATTCATTGAGGATCACAAAGTGTAGAGAGACCAATTCTATTAACTACATTTTCCAAAAAAGGTCGATGTTAGTCTTTCAAGTAGCTCCCAATCGCTCCTGAGAGAAGAGCCTCATTTACTTAACCATGTCCATTTTTTATCTTTGAGCTGGCAGCTCTATACTGCACTAGTTTGTTGATATTTGCATGCCTATTCTATTTGCATATAGGGACAATAGATTCAAAGAATTTCTCACAAAATATTCATATAATCAGAAGGATTTGTAGAAGACTTTACATAATCACATAAAGTTTTATCTTTCTACACCACCTTGTCCACTAAGCCAAAACAACATTAATCAGCTAGCTCCTTCGCGTCTCTGTATAATGCTTCTAGCTAGAACCCGTTGTTTTTTGTTTGGTTTTTCAATGAAGAACATACCATGGATTGTTCTATCTTTCTTTGGATTCTCCATAAGAAATATTCTCTACAGGTACTAAATATGGGATGTCCTCCTAGGATGACTCTTGCCTTCTCAAAGTTGTAGAGAAAGGAATTTCTAGTTTCATAGTAAAGGAAATAAGTCTTTAGGACTTCAAGGTCAATTTTGTTGCATTGGAACTCTATAGTCCTCAAGGAAGGTTCTTTGAATTTGACTCTTGCTCGAGGAATGTTTGTTCACAAAGGAATGGGTTATCTTTTTCTTATCATCATGCTCATAAGAAATTTTATTGTGATTTTGTAATCATTGACGTAGATAACTTCTCTATTGACTTTGTTGTTATATAAACAGAAATGTATTTAGAGTGCCTGCCAGGTGAATCAAACTCCCTAATTTAAAACCCGAGTGAATTTTTGATGCAAGTTTTCATCATGAAACACCAAGACTTTTGTAACTCTTTTGGTTTTAAGTGCAAGTACCAGTTTTGTAGATTGTTTGCAGGTTCCACAAAATTCTTATCACACCTAGATTTATAGCTACTTTTTGTGACACCGCTTTAATAGAGGTTTCCAAATGGCTTAGTTTTTTCCTCAAAGCCATTTTGCCTAGCCTAATTGAACTTTCAAAATTTCCTTCTAAAAGAAACAGATGTACCTACTGACTCAAGAAGGATTATAAATTATTCAATAGGTGTAATCGGTGCTATAAAGTGTTTCAACTCTTCAAGAAGCATTAATGAGAAATTGTCTCCTTTATGTCTCCAAACCTTTGACTTTACAATGCTATATGCAAAGGTGAATTGGGAGGACCTTAGGTTCAAAGTCAAGTCTCTTATCTCAAAGGTTTTCTCTAATAAGGATAGGTATAATGCACAATTAGTAATAGGCTAAAATGTGAGAGTGAGACATAATGCAGTATCTGTTTCTTCTATTCTACTTTTTTCTTTTTCAGTTCTTCAAATTTTGCCTTAATGTGTTTTAGTTCCTCCTTGAGAGCCATCATTTTTGAATTGGAAGTTGACCCCTAGGCCGCCTTCATTTTTCGTATGAAATTGACTATCATATTCCATCCTGACTAGATGGCAGCTACACAGGACTATAATTATATATGGATCACTTAATTAATAGTCATAGGAAAGGAATAGGACAGTAATGCTTTGTCTGGTTTTTCCATAATCAATATTTCCTTCACAAGCTATTTCTATAACCTCTGTAATTTGTTTAGTTGAACCATCTGAGTTGATACCTGCTCTGCTATCTTATTTTGAGCCTTAGATGTGATAGCAGGAAAATTGTACTTCCTAGTAGTTTGATTTGTAACTATCTAACCCTTGGTTGTACTTACGTGTCCATTTTTTTTGTTTTTTCCACTATATTTATTTGTGGCCATTGGTTCTCTAGAGTATAATGGGATTAATTACATTCTCTACTAGAGGATCCATAGACTTTTTCTTTTTTGTAGTGTGCAATCTTGCCTGGAGTTGTTCAAGGAAGGGCATTGTTTTCCTCTTCTTATCAGGCGAGGTTGTATCTGACTGACTTGCTGGTCTCTTAGCTCCAACCGCTACCACCTATTTCTCCTTTCTTTCTAGGATGTGTTCTGTCTCAATCTCTTCTGAAGTTTCCAATTGACTAGTTTGCTTCTTCCTAGTGCCTTCATCGACCACCTTTTTCCATACCTTCACAGCATTGACATGCGTTGGTATGCAAGTAGCCTAGTAAAGGAGTTTTCAAGCATACCACGCCTCAAAGAAGTTTTGTGTCTTGAATTTGGATGTTTGTTGCATGATGCTATTGTACAGAAATTGACTCATATTGATCTTAGCCTTTGGATTCATATTTTTTGCCACTAGCATATTGAATAACTTCTCAGAGACATAGATTGGGTTGTTTTTGAGAATGATAAATTCAGAGATAAATTTGTACACAGATAATAGTAATCTTGATAAATCCCTTAATCATGATGTACCATTTGAGAAGACCCAATCAACATTGTAGAACCTGACCAAGCTATTTTGAGATTGGGTTTCTCTAGGAGTAGATTAGACTAGTACAACAACACTAAGTCCCCTTGTTTGAGCTCTCTAACATTGATCTTGTTGTCATGCCAATGCTTTCTGCATTGCTGGTCTACCTCTTGTTCTTGCATGGCGCACTACCTAACCTCATCTAGATGCAATAGTTCATCTAAGCATTGCTTGAGATTAATGTTAAAGTCCATACCATACTCCACCGCTAGCCTGAGACTTGGGATTGCAAACTCCATAGACCATTCTAAAGGGTGTCATGCTAGTGGTGACCTTGTAGGTAGTTCTATAAGCCTGGACCTTAAAAAATTTTACTTTGTCCCTCCAATTTGGATCCACCTAAAACTACAGCCTTCTAGTCAATTTCTTCCTTGCTTTACACCTGAACTCTTGCTTTCATCCTCGCCCTTTTGTCTCCGAGTTCCCCGCCATGGCTCTGTGATCATGTCGTTTTTTGCTCACTCCCTCCCATAGCGTGATGCTCAAGCCTCCTGCTACCTCACTCTATCTGATCTATGCCCATTCCACCCTCCCACAACACCTTAGGTCGGGTTTCCCCCACCCATTACTGTGCTCCTTTCTCACCCGTCTACCTTCGGCGTTCGCATGAACCCATCTTCCAGCCATACCCTGTTTTTACTCTCCCACAACACCTTAGGTCGGGTTTCCCCCACCCATTACTGTGCTCCTTTCTCACCCGTCTACCTTCGGCGTTCGCATGAACCCATCTTCCAGCCATACCCTGTTTTTACTCTCCCACCCACCTTTGCATGGGTACCTTGCGAATGCTGCTTCTAGTTGTCCCCAACCCTTAATTAGCCATGCACACCGACTTTGATTCCATGCTTCTCCCATGATATCCCTACCTAGCTGCTTCAGCAGGAGGCATGGTGCGTCTGTCTCAATGGAGCTTCATCGCTAACCACCACCAACAGCTCAGCACCCGTCACTATGCCAGAACCTGCTTTGGCTTTGGCTAAACTATCTGCTTTAGGAAGCCTTCTTTTGATTTGCTATATGCAGCAATCTAAACCTATTATTTTCACCATATCTGTAGTTTGGAGCTCACTTATTCATCTACCATGGTGAGCCTGGTGCAATAGGCTTTCTTCCCTGTGAGATAACATGTGTAATTTGCTTTCCTTTTCCTATGCTCACTCTATTTGAGTCATGATGAGGAAAACTATGTTGTAGGGGAAATCATAACTTCAAGATTATTTTTGGTAGGTATGTGTGTGTGTGTGTGTATAAGAGAGAGAGAGAGAGAGAGAGAGAGAGAGAGAGAGAGAGAGGCTTTATTCTAGAAAGTTTCTTGTGGTGTAGCATACCAAGAATCAAGTGGAACCAATAATGAATTATATCTTGTTCTGCTATTTGTGAGTATAGTTGAGATATCGCCCACCTTTGCTGCAAAGATACTTCCTAGTGGTAGGGAGAATGAAGAAGATGTGAAGCCTGGCACATTCAAGTTGTTGACCTTCACTATTGCAATTGGAAGACTAGGTAAAGGTTCCTATTGGTGGGGATGTCATTTACAAGGTTTCACATTAGCATTCAAGTGGAATTGATGGTGCCATGTATGTTCAAGTAATGTGTTGTAACCTAATTCAATGCCTTATTTGTGAGTTTAATGTTTTGGATTTGGAATGTATAAGCATAAAAAGGTGTACCTTATATGAGACTATGTAGTTTATGTAGAAAGGTGTATGTTTGTTTGTGAAAATATGAGTGTACTCAGAAGCGTCGGCAGACAAGGGTTCAAACAAAAGAAAGCTTCAAACCAAGCACTAGACAATGGGCACCCCCCTCATCATCATCATGAAATTGCCTTTTATCTTTTAAAAATTTGAAAAAAATCAACATACTAGTTGTCACTGTCTTTTAATTTGTATGAGTCTCATAACTTTGGACCTGTTGTCGGCCATGTGGGGAAACTCCAAAAGAGGGAGAGGGGTGGGTCTTCATTATCGATCATCGATGCCCATCCCTCCCCTCACACCTACAAGGTCTCTCTCTCTCTCTCTCTCTCTCTCTCTCTCTCTCTCTCTCTCTCTCTCCCCCTTGCATTCTTGCCTTTCTTTATCTCTCTTGTCGAATAATAATGGCTGGAAGCAAGAAGCATGAGCTTGTCAGCACTTGTAGTTTCCAAGGCACATCAAAAGATTAAAAGAAGGAAGAGATCGGAGTGTTAGCAAAGGCATTCTAAAGATGACGAGAGTCAAAACTCCTCATCACATTTTGATATGTCAAAGACTATTTGAATAAATACAATTTTATAAGGGAACTGTATAAGCTCATTGAAAATCTCTTACAAGTTGGTAGGGAGAGGTGGATCATGTGTAGAAGGGGGAGGGGGAGGACTTCCTTAGATTGGGAGAAACAGATGGAGGGAGTCTATAGGGGAGTGTCTGTGTGGTTTGTAAAGAGAGAGAGAGAGAGAGAGAGAGAGAGAGAGAGAGAGAGAGAGAGAGAGAGAGAGAGAGGTTGTGTGTATTGGGGTATTAGTACATCCACAATGACAAAGAAGGTTCCTTTCTTTCAATCAAGTAATCGTCCACTCCCTCTGTCAGACTCTTAGACTCTCAGTCTCTTCATTCAGTCATCACATTTTGGCTATCACTTATGAGTCATGAGTCACAACATTTCTCTAGAGACTCATCATGCCAATCTATGCAAACAACACTCTAAGACTGATCCCATCTTGATTGATAGCTCACAAGCGGCAAAGTACACATGCAGATAGGGCTACCCTACCCACTTAGGTAGAGACAATGGTAGTCCCCTACTCTGTATTTGATGTGATACTATCATATCCTTCTATAGTAGTAGCAACAACACAATCTTTTTGGGTACATCGGTTTCATCTTTGACTAGCTAGGAAGCCTACTACAATTGCATGTTGCAGTTTCTTACTTTCTTAGCCTCAATATTTTCTCATGAATGATACCAACAATAATGAGAGAATAATATGCTAATTATCAAGCTTGTGGTGGTTTTTTCACTTGGTCTTTAGCGTGGAATTTGGATGCAATGATGAGATTTCAAAATTTACTGCAATGTTATCTATAGAAAACGAAACATCACTCTTCCCCTCACTCTTGTTGTTGCTCCCCATCATACTGCATGAAATTCTGAAAGTAGTGTCAATGTACAAAGGAAATGATCAAAATTTCTAAAAATGTGCAAAGAAAATTAGATACCTTTTAAAAATAACAATATTTTGAAATGCGTGTCAATATACAAAGGAAACTATCAAATTCTTTTAATTAGTGTCAATGTACAAAGGAAACTATCAAAATTTTAAAAAATGACAATATTTACAATTTGTATATATATGATAGAGGGGGTCAAGCCGACTATACAAGCACCGTGAAAGGGGGGTATATGGGTTCTTTAAAATTTGTAGATAGGGGGTTGGGTTAGTGCTATGGATCTGTAGATAGAGGGTTTTCTCCATATGGTTGCACACAGGTGACATCCCCTCTCAGTGTAAGTGAATCCCATGGAATTAGATCCTCCACAATATTCACAAGAAGAAGAAGAATCTCTAGATAAATGTGGTTGTTTAGAGGTAATATTGTGTTCTTCATCATATTGAGGTGTCCAAAAATCATCTTCAGTATGGCCATTTTTGTTGCAGTAAGAACATTGCTTATTAGAAAATTTGAGATAAGAGGAAATATTACCACGACGACCACCTCTATGGTTTCCTCATTGAAATGGATGCCTTCTAGCATAAAAATATTGTTCCATATGTTGTGACTCAGTCTCCTCTTGTGAAATCATAGTTGTATCATGACCATCATTACGTCGTTCTTGACGTTGAGAGTATTCAATTAAAGACCTGCATGCTTGGTTAAAATTGAGACCATGTTTATTAGAAAGAATGATAGCAATGTTATCATAGGAAAAGTACTTTAGCGTGTCAAGGAGAAGTGTAATCTGTTGATAATGGATTTGAAAGACTCAATATATCCCGTCATGGTAGTACCCACTTCATATTGTAACTTGTTAAGAAAACCTCTTCAAACACATAGGTTTTCTTACCACACTAATGGAGGTTGAAAGCATGGTTTGGTGGTACAAAACTAGTTGTCCTTGATAGTACCTTTCACAAATCTTTGCAATGTAATTTATCAAAGTCCCAAAATAAATTACTTAGCATATTACATATCATTGGATACATCTTTGAATCAAGAACATAGAAATACAATTTTTGATAAGTTTTGACACAAACCAAAAAAATCTTACCACTCCCCACTTTTTCATTGTAAGTTATTGTGCTTTCAAATGATATTAAAAATTTACGTTAAGACATCAATATGAAGGTGTGGTGCATTCATGGTGCATGGAGGGAAGTAGGGCGCAAGTACAAGAGAGGGGAGGGGGGGTGATTGCAAGCTACAAGTAGTACCTCAAGGGAAGCTCACCATGTTGCCTGGGTGAAGAATATATCAACACATTAATTTGCCACCTCCGACAACTCTTTTGACATTCCACCAAGAAGGATGTTGAGGAAGAAAGATTTTGTTGCTTCTCCTCCAACCCACGAAAGGGTGAAGTTGTCTGAATCCTAAGGATCCCCAATTCCAAGGGACATGCATTCAAGGAAGGGGAAGAATGACTCAAATGCTGTGTGTGTGTGTGTGTGTGTGTGTGTGTGTGGCACCAAATGACACTGACTATCCCTCACATTACACCAAGCCTATGTGTGTGCGCGTGCGTGTGTTTGTGTTTGTGAGCTGAGTAATTATGGTTCAATCCTGTGCACAAATTACTTGAGAGTTCTTATATAGTGGGGTTCCTTAAAGAAGCTCTATAAGGTGTCAATTGTTTCTCTGTGTTTTTGTATGCATGGAATATGTAATGGAATTGGCCTATGAACTTTGAGGATAGCGGAATTAAGAGAATTAGAGTGATCATTTTTGTAAGATCTCTTTGAGAACATAGAGGGTGCACTTAATTGATGGTAGTAGCAACATAAACATAGTACTTAATTAACCTGACATGAACAATACTTTTGCAAGAGATAGAGTATTAGAGAATATAACAATAGTTGAGGACCGGATTTACTTGGAGCCCAGTCCCCCCTCCAAAAGGCTTTTGTATTATAGATTCTCCCATCAAGAGAGACTTGGTACAATACAATCTTTGTGTTCCTTGTGACCTTGGTGATGCTATGAGCATGGAAAGCTTCATGCATCACGCACATAACATAAATTTTTCAAAAAGCATTAACTATCCTGATCCTCAATCCCAAGGCCCCAAACACCTTCAAAGGTGGAGAGAGCTAGCGGGGAATGAGGGTAGGGAAGAGGAAGAAGAATCATTCATAGGAGAAAGAAATAGCTCCTCACTTATCATCACTCTTCTTGATTAGCATAGCATAATAGCATAGTAATGAAGATGAAGAAGATGGAAAGCTTAATCATTGAATCATGGCACTTGGTTGGATTTGCATTCCATTGCCAAGAGTGATGGTGTAGGCTCTCCACTTCTCAACAATCTTGGAGAAGGAGATGAAGCTCTTGCACTTTGCACTCCACACAATGAGAATGTGTGTGTGTGTGTGTGTGGGAGAGTATACCCCCTCTCATGCTTGGTCCACCTCTCTCTTTCTCTCTCTTGTATTTTTTAATTATTTCATTTGGACATGGGTCCTCTTTTTCCGCTTTGAGAGAAAGAACTTAACCAATTAATTGTATGCATCTAAATTCATTGGACCCCTTTAAAACCTATCCAGTGGGTGATAGCATGTTTAGGTGGTACCAAAAAGGAGTGTCTTCGACACTCCTTTGGGAGGAGATGAAATGGGTGGTGGGTTATTCATTTTCATTTCATATAAAGGAAAGATAGAATCTTTTTGGCTGAGAGGTTGGAATTTAGGCGGGCTAGAAATTCCATTTCACTTTAATACTAAATCTTAAAGTAGAAAATTGCCTGCACATTTAAATTTCCTCTTGCTGCCACTCCTCTGGGCTCTTTACAGCGCTGCCTCAATGGGTCCCTCGCCTCTTGTGCCCATTGTCTCTTTCTCCCCCCCCTCTCTCTCTACATAGCCTCTATTATCGGGCTCGTGCAGCGTCTACAAGCTTGCGGGCTCAATGCTCTCTCTCTCTCTCTCTCTCTCTCTCTCTCTCTCTCTCTCTCTCTCTCTCTCTCTCTCTCTATCTATCTATGAGTACTATGACACAGTTTTGATCATCTTCATTGTCGTGTCAATAGCATCCTCACACGTTCCACATGGAATCACATAATACTCATAATGGCAGTTCAAACCCCCTTTACCTTCCTCCATTCTTTGCTGCACAGCAGATCCCAAGGGATCTTCTATCGAGTCTATGAAACTACTGGCTGCAAAGAATAGGGAACAAAGAAACATGCAAAAAAGGATGGCACGAGTGCGAGAGGATGGTGATAGTGATGAGCAGGAGGCAAAGAAAATCTGTAGGGCAGTTGCTAAGTGTTGGCATAATCAAACAAAGGGGCTTTTCGAGGGTATTCAATGGAGCATTCTACAACAACTTCTCAGTCATCCAACGTTCTCAGTGTTGCAACCCACATCCGAAACAGTTGGGAGGCTGATTTTCTCTGACATTTATCATATATTGTCTGAGATGAGGACTCCTTGTTCAAACAATGAGCTATTTTTGAAACGGGCTACTATCATGGCATGCTTCAATGGAGTCAATAGGGTTGACAATGTAATGAGCAATAATGATGTTGCGAAGGCATTAGGACTTCATCAAAGAAATGCCATAGGAGCCAGCTTTTGGCTGCAAACTAATATGGAGGAGGGGTCACTTCCCTTAGACAGGTGTCAACATCAACAACATACGACCAGTATCTTAACAATCGAAATCAGAGAAATCGTGTTTCAATTCCGGTCAATAGAAACCCGCATCTCCCCAAACAAGAAAGATGTCGTTCGAAAGAGAATTGGCAAGAGCGCACATATGGTGCATCCGGTGCATCTCCTCAATTTACCTCAGGTATATCAGCCAGAACATCTTGAAAGTGTATCACAATGCTTTACTTAGTAATTTTGGGTGCTTGAAAAATATTCGAAATGCTTTGTAAGTGTCTCAAAGTGCTTCAAAGTACATCACTTAGAGTCTGCAAATGCTTGAAAGTGCCAGAAAAGTGTATCTCGATGTGCATGAAACCGTTAAAAAGTGCTTCATAGTATTTCAGAGCGCTTCCAAAGTGCACTAAAGTGCTTCATGGTGCTTGAAAGTGCCACAAAGTGCTTTAGAGTGCTCGAGAGTGCTTTATAAACTCTAAAGTGCTTTAGAGCGCTGGAGAGTGCCATAAAAATGCCTCAAAATGCTCTTAAATAGCACTGAAGTGCTTTCAAAGAGCCCTTAAAGTGCACTTTAGAGTGCTTTCAAGTGCCCAAAAGTGCTTTAAAGTGTTGCATAGTTCTTCAAGGTACTTTAGAGTGCTTCAGAGTGCTTTGAAGTGCCACTGAGTGCCTCAGAACGCTTTGAAGTGCCACAAAGTGCTTATAAAGTGCCACCAAGTAGTTTAGAGTGCTTTCAAAGTGCACCAATGTAGTTCAAAGTGCACCAAAGTGCTGATAAAGTGCTTCACTGTGCTATGAAGTGCCACAATGTGCCTCAGAGTGCTCTTAAAGTGCAATGAAGTGCTTCAAAGTGCTTTCAAGTTCCCCAAAGTGCTTTACAGTGCTGCAGAGTGCTTCAAAGGGCACCAAAGTGCATGACAGGTTGCTTGAAAGTGCCACAAAGTGCTTTACATTAATTTCAAGTGCCTTTAAGTGCTTTAAAGTGCCCCAAAGTGATTCAGAGTGTTCTCCAAGTGCAGTTTAGAGTGCTTTCAAGTGCTCAAAAGTTCTTTAAAGTTTTGCATAGAGCTTCAAAGCGCTTCAAAGTACTTTAGAGTGCTTGAAAGTGCCACAGAGTGCCTCAAGAGTGCTTTGAAGTGCCACAAAGTACTTGAAAGTTCTTCTAAAGTTCCACCAAGTAGTTTAGAGTGCTTCCAAAGTTCACCAATGTAGTTCAAAGTGCACCAAAGTGTTGGTAAAGTGCTTCAGTGTGCTATCAAGTGCCACAAAGTGCCTTAGAGTTCTCTTAAAGTGCAAGCTTTCAAGTGCCCCAAAGTGCTTTACAGTGTTGTAGAGTGCTTCAAAGGGCACCAAAGTGCATGACAGGTTGCTTGAAAGTTCGACATGGTGCTTCATAGTACTTTCAAGTGCCCTAGAGTGCTCCAAAGTGCTTAAAAATGCTTCAAAGTGCCTCAAAGTGCCTCAAAGTGCTACAGAGTGTGTAAGTGTTGCAACTATATTTCAGTACTTTATAGTATTTTTAAATGTCTTTTATGTGGCAGATGGATTTGTACATGCGGTTCCAGGAGGCTAATCCTAACATTAGGATGTCCCTTAGATGCTTTGAGGGTGTGAAGCCATACTTCGTATGCAAGTTGAAGGACCGCAACACATGCTACCATGTTTAACTTGTTTACTCAAATTGAAGGTAGGCTTAAATTAGATGCATCATTGTTGGACGGATACGCCGTACGGACGTCAGCATAGCGAGAACTCACTTAACATATAATGTCAACTGAGGACGGAGCTCGACCTGCAGGCACGTGGAAGCAAGCATAGGGTGTCAATCTACACTCGACCGACTCTTGACTAATTCCTACAGAAGTTTCTACCCAATGTCTAAGCTACAGCCTTCAAGAGTGCTTAAGAAGAGATTTCCTACAACGCTTACAAGATCCAAACACCCATCAAACAGTTTCGAAACGCCAGATAACTTGAAGGAGACCCTACTAACACCAATAGGTCGCTCTCCCTAAGGTCCATGAACCAAAATCTCAACTCAAAACACCCGGTGCAAAATCGCGTAGGATGTCTGGCTGAAATTTGCAGGTCGTCATTTTTGAAAACTAAAGTGCCTAATGTGTAGCTCTACTCAATGTGAACGCGTGGATATGCTGAAATGCAAAAATGGACAACGTATGCTCACCGAATCACCAGATAAAGCTCGTAGATGGAGCTCGCAAAACCAGACCGTACGCGCGCAATGTAGGTATTGGCGCGTAGCTCTCGTCGGGGGCAACACGCTACACTTCTTCGCACTCGATTTCGACCACTGGTATGTACGTAGCATCAAGAAGAAGCTCTCACTCTCTCATACACAATACACTCACTCACAAACATTAGATCAGATTATTAGAAGTCCCCTTTACAAAGCTTTAGGTTTTGGCTTATATACTAAGCCTTAGAAAACCTAATGTCCGACCAAAATGACCTTATTTGTCCCTAGGCTTCTATAGAGCTTAATTGCAACACCGTGAGCTGGCTTTGCTCATCCAACAAGCATCTGTGGCCAAAATACAATTGCCGACTTAAAATATGAAGTTCCCGTAAACATTACAAAAGTGGCCGTAATGGCTCAAAATAATAATATGTCCGTGAGCTTGTATCTTCACATTACAACATCCATCTTCGTCTTCATCACTTCATCAGCATCTTTATTTGGAATCTTTACAGAATCTTTGTGGAAGCCTTGTTGAAAGGTTGACCTGTCAACACTCTTCCCCTCCGAAGTCTTGTCGTCCCCGACAAGACCCTATCTCTGCAGTGGCCTTGGAGAGTGCTTCATGATTTGGTGTTGGTTGAAGCTTTTGTTGTTGCAGTTGCTTCTATTAGATGCTTTGTATGTTGTAGAGTTACCTTTTTCTTGTACATGTAGTGTAGTTGAAGCCATAGGTCTCCCCCTCCGATTGGTTGTTGTAGCGTGAATAGGGTGAGTGAGGTTTGTTGTTGCAGCAAGTCATTATCTTGGCAGCTCTGTATTGTTTGTTCTTTGGGTGTCATCTGCATCCTTTTTGAATTTTTTCTGGGCCGTTCCCCTTTGATCTTCTAGTTGATGAGCATGTAGTTGTTTGGGGATATCGTTGGTCTGCTTTTCTGTGTTTTTATAAGAAAAATAAAATAGTAAAAATAAAATGTGGCGTATATTACAAAATGAAGGTCTTGGATACCTGGATAGGACTAAAGGGAAAAACCCAGTGGGAAAAAAATGCCTTTAGTCACAATTAAATGTGAGGCTATATGTACTTATGTTTTGATGTAACCGAGTTTTGTTGAGTTAAAGTACTTATGGCCGTATGGCTACTATTATTGACTGGATATACATTGGATAAGTGTTAGTAGCTTGAAGTCAGAGTCATTGTTGTTGAGCAAATGCTCATGAAATATGTTACTGCTTCGTCATCGTCATTTTGTTGTGTAAGTGCATGGGTGGAACACAAATCGTGTCAAATGCAAATGTCCAATGATTGGACATTGTATATGCTTGCACAGATAGATGCATGGGAAACAATATGTTGTGTGAGAAGAGATTGAATGGGTGCTTCTAGGAGTGAACGTAGCTAGAGAAGCAAAATATATTTGACTTCAAGAGCTATCGTTATTCACAAGAAGGGTTTTGGTCGACGAGGTTTTTTCCACGCTCCTCACTATGTTCATGTGCGTGAGTGTTTTCTGGACTACTCTGCCACTCCACCATTTAAAATAGTAGACTTTGACTCTTATGCTCACCTCTTCCAGCATGAGTGACATGACTTTATGTATGCTCAACTCTCCAGCTTGATCTTATATCTATTATCTAGACTCATAGACCACAGAGAAAATATTAGACTTGAAGCTTGGGTCTGACACTTTGCTCATTTAGTGGTTCAGCTGCCCGACTCTACACTCTTATGCCATGTATTTTTAATGGCGACTTGGACTTACCTGATCACGTCCTGAAATCCAATTCCATATGCTATTGAGGTTTAGGCCATTCTCTTTGGTTTGGTTTTGTGAGGCCATTTTGTCAAATACATTGACAAATAACTGCTCTTCATGCTTTGGTAGCACACTGATGTTGCGTGGTGAGATAGGTTTTGAGGTTGAAGCAATGGTTGATGAAGTCCTCTCCCGACTGTGTTCTTTAAAACTATGACTTCTTCTTGTATCCTTGCTTTACCTTTGTTGATAAGAGGTTGTAGGCTAGTTGTGGGCCTCTCTTGTTGAGTTCCGGCTATAGGTTTTGGAATCCAAGTTGTCCTTGGTCCTTGTGTGACCTACTTTTCCACTTGCCTTGTTGCTTGTTTGACTTGATGGTCCTTTGGCTTCAGTGTCCAAATATTGTTGTTACCTTTGTAAAAGCCTTGCTCCTGTAGTAAATGATGAGGGATCCACCTTGGAGTTGTAGCACTCATGGTTGCGTAGTTGGGTTGTCGTTGTTGGGCATGTTGTGCTACATGATTTTTCTTCATGATCTCAGGGGAAGCTTTAATCTTTGGCAACCAAATTTGAGTGTTACCTGTATAGTATCCTCGTGCTTCCAGTAGCTTGACTGGGATCATTCGTTGCACTGCTTGATGTATGACCTTAGCTTGACTTTGTGGGGTATTTTCACCGCAGAGCTCTGACTTTGGTACCCACAACTGCTTCAATGTTTGTTGCTTGGAAGGACTTTGCTTCTTCTTCTTGTACCTGCTTTTACTCCTGTATGAATGGTTAGACCTGCGCTTGATGCCCGATTGATCTTGTTGTGAAGAGATACCACATGCTGGGTATGCCCAAGCTGTTACCTTTGGTTTTTTGACCCATACTTTGATGTTCTCGTCACAGTAGCCTTGAGCAGTGATTGAACTGTTTGATGCTATCCAACCTGTGACTTTTGCTTGTCGTGGTTCTTTTGATGCTGGTACCCAAATTGGATCTTTGTCGTTGATGTACTCCTTGGATACTAACACTTGGTCGACCTGTTTCTTTCTTTTGTGGAGGCTTTGTTGCGATGGAAACTTTGGTTGATAGACTTTGCGCTTTGGTTTCCATTGTGTTGTCGAGGGTTTGGCTTTTGATGTAGAGGCTTCTTCGTGTACACGAATTGGCTGGGCTAAAGACTTTGACTAAAGTGAAGGATTTGGGTTGCAGAACACTGTTTCACTTGCTTTAGCTTTTCCTTTGTCGATAGTGGCCGAAGATCTTTGAGTTGTCATAGGCTTAACCATTGTTGAAGATTCAGGTGCTTCTTCAAACATTTTCGCCCATTGCTTGGACAAAATCAAGTGTGTACTCATGTTTCGAGAGTCCACCACTAAGAATTTGTCTTTGATTACCTTTGACCATAGTGTAAGGGTAGCTTTTGCAATCCCTAAACTTGTGACGGCTATTCCATGTGATATAGGAACCTGTACCTGAATTTCATACAGTTCTGGTTCATCTAGAAGTAACCACAGTCCATAAGACATGACATTAGTCGTGGTAGTGCAATCTATGTCTGTTGTAAAATTGAATTTCAGTTTCTCATGCACATCCAACGAGAATTTAATCTTCTTGTTGGCTGCCAAGTAATTGATGTCCTCTTTGCTTTTGGTACTTTTCTTGGACTTTTGTGCCTTGGAAGCTTTGTCATCCTCTTGTATGTTGAACTTCTTTATCATTTGACTGGTTGTAGCATGTACCAAGTGCTTACTATCTTCTCATCTATAGCTTTGGGGAAGGTCTATAGCCTGAGTAGCTTGTTGGTCTTCATTGCTAGTTTCTGACCGTGACTCCTTGACTCTTGATTTCAGAAGCTCTCTATCACTATTTACTTCTTCTAGCACTTGAAGGTAATTCAATGGTGACTTTTCTTCTTGGAAATATTTTGAAGTTCGTGTAGCAGGATGTTGAGGTTGACTCTCTTCTTCTGATGCAATGGTCGCCGTGGCCTTTGGTTTCCATTGTTCCATGGGTTTTTTTAGAGTCTCTTCTCGAAAATATTCATTCATATCCTATATTGCTTGTCCTTGGTAGTCAATCTTGGACTCAGTCATTTCCTGTTCTTATGTGCATTCTATGTCTTCAGTTACATCTTCTTTTAGCTTCTCATACTCTTTGATTTGTTCAATCACCAATGAAGAGTCCACAATAGAGAATTTATTTGGTAGACGTTTGGCTTCATCCATTGATTCTATTTGAATGTCTTCCACTTGTGACGTGGCACTAAGATTTTTTGTTACCACTGCCACCTCTTCTTGTGTTGGCTCACTATCGTCAGAATCTTGGCTTCTTTTGCTCTCGACCCTTGAACTGCGGGCTTCATCTTCATCACCTTGTGGATGCTTTGACTTGTCCTCACTGAGGTTCTTTAAGCGATCTTGAATCAGCTGATTCAATTGATCTTTTTTGAAAGCCTGATTCTCTATGATAATGTCGTTGACACCCTTGACTTCAAGAAACTGTGTCTTGAGCCTATCTTTTGTGCTCTACGACAAGATCTGCTTCTTTTCAGGAGATCTTGTTGGGGATTCTTGCTTTCGTTCCCTTGTTGTCACTGTCTGAACTTTGATTTTGGCTTGTTGCTTCTTCTTTTCCATGTAGAGCTTTTTTGGGTAGTCCTTCACTAAATGACCAATGGCACATTGGTTGCAATATGTCGCTATCTCAACATGTGCACCCTTTGGACGAGGCAGCTCTCCATAATGCTGTTGATAATGGTTTCCTATGGTATCTAGATACAGATAACCTCTTCTTTGCATGCATGAACCTGTAGATTACGATTGACTTAGGTGTATCCACTGGCTTCGTCTCTTTATCCTTCATCGTCTTGTCCTTGAGAAGCTGAAAATAGCTTCCATTATTGCTTGCATACAAGATCAAATCACCATCCATGCTTTCTAGCAGTTGTAATGCTAATTCGTCCATCAGTATATGGTCTTTGTCGTGGAGCTTCTGCATAGCCTTAGGGATATGTTTCCGAGTTGATTTTGGCGAGGTTTGAACCGAGGGTGAAGATCGAACCGAATCTTTGTTTTTCGTTCCCTGGATGGTGCTTTTGGACGGGGTCCAAGTATGTGACTTACAAGCTGCCCACAAATGCTAAACTCATCCATATTTTTCACATCGGCTATTTCATAGTTCCTATCGTATTTGTTGACCACAATGGCATCTTGACCTGACCTTCTACATTGGGCATTGTGAATTTCCCGTGGTTTCTCCTCCGGCTTGGCATCTTCCAATGCTTCTTGAAATTCCACTTGGGTTCCTGAAAAGGACACTGCTTCTTCTTCTTAATCCCACTCTTGAAGATATAGGGTCTCTTTGTTGAGTTTGAACTCCCCCCATTCGAGAGGGTTCCATATCTGATGTTGGCATATGTTCAATGCTTGATGATATGACTTGTTGTGCTCTGTTAAGTAGCTCTTGAGACCGAGCTAGCTCTTTTTGAAGTTGTGCTATCTTCATAGTTGGTAATTCCGGTGTATTCCTTGTTTGTGAGATTTGGTGTGTTTGTGCTTTGTATTGTGCTGGTGCGGTGCACAAGACTTGTGCAGTGTCTTTCCATGTTGTGCCACCCATTTGTGCAGTGATAGTTGTAGTTGTTAACTCTTCTAGCTGCATACGTATCAAGAGGTAAAGCCATGACTAGATGATAAACATTACCACCTTCAGATTTGTAGTCTTCCCCTCTTGATCCAAATATTTCAGCTGCAAAATATTGGTTACTCTCTGCAGGAACTTCATGATTTGTGGAAGCTTTGTAGTAGCGACCATCCTCATCTACATAAAGGGTACCAATTTGCCGTTTCCCATCTTGAGCTTTGTACAGAAAAATACTTGGAGAATATGTGTAGAGTTCTGTAAGTTGATCCTTGTGCAACATTTCTATCTAATTGTCGATGTATTTTCCGTGCCTCATGTAAATTGATCCCAGATAGTCTTCCATGAAATCTGGACGTGGGTGTAGTACATTCTTCGCTGTTTCAACTTCCACATATTGAGATGTCCGAGTTTCCTCTGTGTCTTTCTTTGTCTTGATGTACAAATTCCGATTTATATCCTCATAGCATGGCAATCCTTTGTAATGGGCAGTTAAATAGAGCCCACTTTGCTCTCTTGTAATTTTTGTGGATGTACTTGAAGCTTCGTCTCGGCTGGGCTGAGACTCCATTGCTTTCATCTTGATTCCCTTGTTGTACCTGTTCAGTTATAGCTCTTACAGCTTGCCTCAAAGCTAATAAAAATTATTAGCACCCTTGTGTCGGTCTTTTTTGCTTCAGGTCCTTCAGCTTTTGTGGATTCCTTAATCTCTGAGTTTTCTGAACTAGGCTTTGCTTGAAATTCTTAGCTCCCTTGCTTGCCAAGGCTGATACTGTCTTGTCTGGCTGCTTGCTTTGCCTAGAGATTTTTAGCGGGCCTCGATCTATTGGAAACACTGTGATAAGTTATGCAACTTACCACTATACTGCAACGACTCCTCCCTTCGTAGCGATTCTTGAATCGAGCTAAACTGTGTTCACTTTAGCACACAATCTGCAAAATTCTATTTAGCTGGCAAACTTTTTCACAATGAATGTAAAAATTCTTGATGTGCCTTTGACGGCCACACTTGTTCCGTGGGCTCGGAAGTGACTTTCAAGTTTGCTTTTAGCTGCACTAAACTTAAGCAAGCACAAGAGAATTATGCACAAGTTGCAGTGATTTTCTAGCAAAAATCTTGTGTTAAAGTTCTCCAAAACTTGCGACTATTGTTGCAAAATCAAGAGTCCTTGTGTATGGTCTTACTGCTACCAGATTTGTGTATGGACGTACACTAGGCCGTAGTTAACTTTTACACCTTTCTGCGGGTGACCAATGGTTTTCCCAAAAGATAATTTCAATCTGCTAACTTAGCAATCTTCAATACCGTGACCGTTTTCTCACAATTCTTTCGAATTATCAGTTTTAGACACTCCTGACTTCCATATGCATTTTGAGGCCTTAAACGATGTTTTTTTCAAAGTTGACCTAATTGGTTGTCGTGGGCATGCATTTAGTTCAAGTTTTGCTCTAAGATCTGTAGAGTCTCTCTCAGGCTACGTTTTGATATAAAAACTTTTCCGATCCGATATCGTTTGTGAAAGTTATGGCCAAAATAGTGAAATGTAGTTTAGAATGGTCAAAATGAGTCCAAATTCAAATTTAAAAGAAGATTTGGGTTCTGTGTGACACTGTGAACACTCCTGTATGGTCAAAATTACAGTTGGACCCTAAAACTGGCCTAGAGACATCCTACGTGTAGGATGTCTATATGCTCATAATTTAACAAAATTTGGTCCAGAGACTACCCTTAAGTCCAGCAACACAATGGTATGATCAGAATTTGATTTGGACCTAAAAATGGCCTTGAGACATCCTACACGTAGGATGTCTTTTTGCTCAAAATGACTTGAAATTTTCACCCCAGCTTCTCCTTGATGTGCTGATCACAGTGGTGTGCTCATAGGTTGGTTTGGAGTCCTAAATCAAGCTAGAGACATCCTACACGTAAGATGTCTAACTGCTCAGATTTTGTCCAAACTTGATCCCAAGATTCTCCTAGTGCTCAGCAACCCAATGGTATGCTTAGAATTATATTTGGATGCCAATAGGTCAAGATTTGGGCTGCATAAGCTTCTAGTGCACTCCAAGAGTAGGATGTCTGACAATTCTTGTCTTTGCTTGGTAAATAGGCCAAACAAGGTCCAAATTCACTTTTGAAAAAAAACGATCTGGAATCCTTGAGACACTTAGAACCTCCCTATATGGCTACAATAGAATTTTGACCACTTTATGACCCTGGAGACATCCTACGCGTAGGATGTCTTTTTGCTCTGTTTCAGCTCAAACTTGCACTGTAGCTTCCCCTTGATGTGCTAAACTCACAACTATTTTTACTTTTTGATTCTGACACCTATAGGTTGGTCAAATGATCAAGAATCTCTTCCAAAATCCTGATGTCTGTTATGATGAATTCACAAGTGAAATCAACTCCAAATTGGACCAAATTTTCCTAGGAGGCTTATCTAAGGCTATATGACAGCATGGTATGGTCATAGGAGAATTTTGGTTTCAGAATCATGAAGTAGACATCCTACGCGTAGGATGTCTTTTTGCCCAGAATGAACCCAAACTTGGACCAAAGATTCCCCTAGTCTTCAGCAACCCACTGGTATGCTGAGATTTGAGTTTGGATGTCAAAAGACCCCAAAACTAGCTATTCTTGCCTTTTGTCTGTCCAAAAATGCTAAATTCTATTCAATCTTCACTTTCACTGACCCAAATGAGATGAAATTTATCACATGCACTCAATACAACATTTAAAACATGCCTATGGAGTCATCATATGGTTTGGTCTCAAAATTAGACCTTGGACACAATTTGGGTAGGATGTCTGGCAATTCTTATCTTTTGGCTTTAATGTGTCAAAATTTGGTCAAATTTCCACTTTCCAGGTGAAAATAGGGTAGGAACTACCTTCTAAACACATTGGTAACCTCAGTTTTTCCAAAAAGTGCCCAGATCATCCTGTAGACATCCTACGCGTAGGATGTCCACTGCTTATTTTTTCAGATTGAAGTGTCTCTAATGCTTCCTTATGCTCTCAGCAACTGCAAGTATGCTTCACATTTGCAAAAAAAAAGCAAAAATCACTCAATTTAAGCCTTTTCTGAAATTTTACGTTTTCTGACTCCGCCTTTTGGCTTTTGGTCAACAAAAATAGGGAAAAACACTCAAGTCAATATGTTACTAGGGTAAAACCTACCCTTTGAACCCACTGGTAACCTCAGTTTCCCCAAATTCCCTGCCAAAAGTGCCCTGGACACATCCTACGCGTAGGATGTCTACTGTCTTAAAATGCAAATTTTTTCTGGTAGTAGTACTCCCTATGCTCTGTAGAGCTCTCAACAATAATCACAGAAACTTTTGGACTTCAGATCAGCTTCCAAACACAATTTACCGTCTGTTCTACTTAGCGTTTTCCACTTCTCGGATGAGCCTAACAGCAAATAAGACATGCATAAAGTACTCTAGATCAACAATCAAGATATCCTACTTACCCTACTCCTACTCATCATGTGACATGGTGATTTTGATGTCTTGGTTTCTTCTTGGCCTCACACGGACTCTCAAGTCAACCTACCACCACATCTACCACTCCAACTCCTACTCTCTACACCACAACCTACTACTACCTAATACTACCTAAGACGGAAGATATAGGCTAGACACACGCTCCCTAGACTCCTCCTAAGACCAAGAGAGTCCACCACCCTCTGATCCTATCTAAATGTAAAATAGTACTCTAGCAAGCCAGAGGGACCTCTATCCTCAAGGACTAGTCTCGGTCACCTACTTAGGGCCCTCGTCCCTGGCAACGATGCCATTAATGGACGGATACGCCATGACGGACGTCAGCATAGCGAGAACTCACCTAACATATAATGTCAATTGAGGACGGATCTCGATCTTCAAGCGCGTGGAAGCAAGCGTAGGGTGTCAATCTACACGGGACTGACTCTTGACTAATTCCTACAGAGGTTTCTACCCAATGTCTAAGATACAGCCTTCAAGAGTGCTTAAGAAGAGATTTCCTACGACGCTTACAAGAGCCAAACACCCATCAAACAGTCTCGAAATGCCAAAGAACTTGAAGGAGACCCTACTAACACCAATAGGTCGCTCTCCCTAAGGTCCATGAACCAAAATCTCAACCCAAAACACCCGGTGCAAAATCGCATAGGATATCTCGCCAAAATTTGCAGGTCATCGTTTCTGAAAACTAAAGTGCCTAATGTGTAGCTCTACTCAATGCGAACGCGTGGATATGCTGAAATGCAGAAATGAACAACGTATGCTCACCGAATCACCAGATGAAGCTCGTAGATGGAGCTCGCAAAACCGACGGACTGTATGCGCGCAATGTAGGTATTGGTGCGTAGCTCTCGTTGGGGGAAACACGCTACACTTCTCCGCACTCGATTCCGACCACTGGTACATTCGTAGCGTCAAGAAGAAGCTCTCACTCTCTCTCGTACATAGTACTCTCACTCACAGACAGTAGATCAGATTTTCAGAAGTCCCCTTTACAAAGCTTTAGGTTTTGGCTTATATACTAAGCCTTAGAAAACCTAATGTCCAACCAAAATGACCTTATTTGTCCCTAGGCTTCTATAGAGCTTAATTGCAACACCATGAGCTGGCTTTGCTCATCCAACAAGCATCTGTGGCCAAAATACAATTGCCAACTTAAAATATGAAGTTCCCGTAAACATTACAAAAGTGGTCGTAATGGCTCAAAAAAATAATAACGGGTTATTCGATGATGTCCATGAGCTTGTATCTTCACATTACAACATCCATCTTCGTCTTCATCACTTCATCATCATCTTTATCTTCATGAAATCTTTGTGGAAGCGTTGTTGAAAGGTTGACCTGTCAACAATCATGGAAGATACGGGCTACATGGAACATCATGATTTTGCAGGTGTCTTGTGTGCAGTTCGAGTGGTGGAATAGTGCAATGCACAGCATCAAAACCCACTTTTTCATCCTTAACAGAAATATGGGAGTCTGTATTGTGTCCAAAGCCAACTGATAGTGCTTTTCACCTAAGCAAATGTCTTTTGGGAATATGCACTGATTACGGGATTGGCAGGATCTTTTTGTGTCCCGTTGAAGAGAGTGATGGTATCTCTAGAATGAATGTCAAGCTTTTTGACAAGGCTCCTACACAAGAAAAGGATGAAGAAGGTCTAGATAAATATCAAAAAGATCTCATGGTTCAGCAACTTAGTCCGATGAGTTTCATTTCTGTGTTCCGAGGGAAACTAGGGAAGTTCATCAGACACAACTACTTGTATAGGTGGCAAGCTCAACAGTTCAAGGAGTGTTTGGCCAATTTTCCTGACGATGTACTGGTGTCTATAGTGGATTTTGCAGAGAATTACTCCTTCAAGGTGCATAACGAGATCCACTCAATGCATTGGTATTCATCTCAGGTCATAATCTTTGCTCACATTTCATACTTATGTGATGTGCTTGGTGCTATGCAAAAGACGACTCACGTCTACATCTTTGACGACAAGACACATGACACTTTGTTTGTGCAACACTGTTTTCTTTTGCACAATGAATGGATGACAAGACACGGCTATAGTGTCAAGCGACATTGGGTGTGATCGGATGGTGCTGCGTCACAATTCAAAGCAAGGCAGCCATTCTATTTTGTTGCACAATTCTTCAATATGATAGGTGTCAAAATGGCTCAAGATTTCTTTACTTCAAGCCATGGAAAGGATGAACACAACGGGGGTGTGCAGTGGTCAAAAGAGCCCTCACACATGAGTAGTTGAAGTTTGATGGGTGGGAGCTGCATAACGCTTCAAGAGTTGTTGCATTCCGCAATGCAACTCTCAGAAATCAATGCCCATAGACAGGCAAGAAAGTCGATCGTGCTTTTTGGTAGGTCAAGCTCCGTGATGTTGATAGAGTTATAGAGTGGAATTGCAAACGCATGACAAGGTCTCGATCTTGGACCTGTGTCAATGGATACAGTCACACGGATATGCACGCACTAAGGCACAGATTGCTCTCTTCCTTTTGTGGTGTGTGCATCAAAGGTCAATGGAGAAGATGTGCCACCAAAGATCATGTGCAGGGTGGGTATATTTGAAAATACAACCCATAGTTATAGATGAAAGCAATGGATAATCGTCAAGCGAGGATGAGGATGAATACACCCTCATGTATGATGGCCACCATGATGACCTGAGCGATGATGGTTGGCTAGAACTTTGCAGTGGCTGCAGAGGAGTCAGGTGTAGACTTCTACATGTTGAAATGCACCAACACAAAGTGCCTAGAAAAAACAAAGGAAAAGGATCAATGGCACAACATCATTAAGAAATATTCGTATGTGGTTGAGGGTCTATTCTATGACAAGGTAAATGGCCGAGATGATACTTATGTTTTTTTGGACAACAAGCCCACTGCTCTAATCTACTCCCATCTAGTGCGATGCATCAGGTTTTCCATGCCCCCGAGGGAAGGTGAGCATAATGTATATGATATGTCAAATGACATATTCGAGAAAATCTATAATGGCATGTCCCAAGAGGAGAACTTGTAAGATTTATCTCTGTAAATTTGACTTTGGCCAGCACTTTCAATAGTAGGTGGCACTTTTTTTTTATAAAAATAAAAGGGAGGCAGTGAACTATATTGAAGAGATTCAAGAAGTATTACATCAAAGCTGGGGGGCGGGGGGGATCACCTGACTATTTCCCTCTAAAATTATAGCTAATCACCCCTGCTAAAAAGCTAGGACTTTTCACAGCAGAGTGATAAAAGACGTCTTTTAAAACACTTGAAAGCACTTCTGAGCACTTGGACATATGATCAACACTTTACCAACCTCCCTGAGCCACTTTACCGGTCCCTAGAAACATTTAGAAGCACTTCTAAGCACTTTACGAGCCCCCAGTACCACTTGACCAGCTCTTTGGACCACTTATCACCTGACCAACACTTTTAATCACTTTATACTACTTTGACAAGAACTATGAACCACTTGATCACACCCTAAACCACTTGGCCATCACTTTATACCACTTGACAAGCACTCTTAGCCACCTGACCAGCACTTTGAACCACTTGACCACCCCCCTAAACCACTTGGACATCACTTTATTCCACTTAACCACAATTTACCAGCCCCCTAAAAAACTTGACCAGCTTTTTGGACCATTTGGGACCTCTTGACCAGCACTTTTAAGAACTTTATACCACTTAACAAACCCCTTGAACCACTTAACCATCCCCTTGAACCACTTGGATAGTAATTTATAGCACTTGACAAGCACTCTAAACCACCTATCCAACACTTTGAACCACTTGACCAAATCCCTGAACCACTTGGACAACACTTTGTACTAGTTGACCACCACTTAACAACCACCTGAACCACTTGACCAACTCTTTGGACCACCTGCCTAGCACTTTATACTACTTGACAAGCACTATGAACCACTTAGGACCACCTGACCAGCACTTTGGACCACTTAGGACCACCTGACCAGTACTTTGAAGCACTTTATACTATTTGACAAGCACTATTGACCACTTGACCACCACCCACTTTAAACCACTTAACCAACACTTAACAAAAATTCTAGTTGACAGCAGCAATAACATTTGACTTTCAAAATTCTTCATAGTATATTCAGGTTGTTTAGATAGAAGAACAGTTTGCTGTACAAGGAGTTAGATTTTTCAAGGAGTAAATTCAGTTAGTTAGTAGACTCCTTTGGCCATTATTACCGACGTGGCCTCTTATAATTGGTTGTTGGACATGGAATTTTTGGTGCAAGAATTTCTTGATGTGCCCGTACTTTTCCATTTGCAAGATTCCAGTTCATTTGTGAAAGCTCATCCATCCTGTCATTAAATGGACATTCCCTAACGGTCTTGGCTCTATTAGGAGTCTCAGCCCACTGTATTATAAATGAGGCAACATCTTCTTTGAGGAAATTTTCCCAATGACAAAGTTACTGGGATCATTGAAGTATATCTTATAAAGGGAATCATCCAGTAGGTAAAGTATTGACTTATCAAAATTAGGAAAGAGGTACCAAAAGGTTTCAAGTTTTTTGAAAAACATTTGCTTTGGGGGCATTCCAAATTCCCAACTGCTAACATGGCAGCAGTTATATGCCAGCCACCCACTCAGACAACACTTGGCCTGAGATAGGCACTTGTCCATACCCTTCTCAAGATTGTGGCAGGCATGCAACGACCACAGAAAAGTCCCTTCTATTTAACTGAGTCCAAGCAAGAATAATTATGAACCATTTCATACATAGTAGTTGACGGTATCATCCCCCTTTACTTTGTCAAAATACAGCGTGTTTAAATCTGGGGGTTCCAATCCTTTGCGCTTATCATGCACACAAGCAAGCACATGGTTGAAGTCTACAATTACTGCCAAATCTCTATGGACTGGGAAGCAAGATATTTTGTAGCAAGGAAGTCAGCGATCAATGTGCTCTACCTCATCAGTGGGCCGTGGGGGTTTTGAGCCAACCACACAAATTTTAACTATAGAGGACAAATGGAGAGAAACTAAGAGAGAATACTTAAATTTATATTGCTGAGAAAAAAGATACAAAGCTGCAATCTAAAAAGAGATAGCATGAAAAAAAAGATGTAAAGCTTTAAGACGCTAAAGCTTTCTGCTGCTCTGGCTTTTGGGGGGAGTATGCCAGTACTCTTTTTGGGGTCCTGGGATAAGTCCTCCTCCATCTATTTTTTCTCCTTTTTCGCATCTCCATTTCAGGATCCTCTACCTCAGCTACACTGTCCTCCTTATAGGCATGAGTACCTGGGCAACATATTGTGACCACAATGAGCACGGTGACCATGATTTAGACATGGGAGGAGACATATATACAAGACTGACATTACCTTGGTTGCTTACGGACGGAGTTGTCTCCTTCAAAATGTCTTGGTCACCACCCTCAACAGTTTTACCACCTTCAAGGTTCTTGTACTTTAGCAGCATGGCGTCAAGGTCAAAGACCTCATCCACATCATGCATGGAGGATGTGGAAGCTTCTTCCTCATCCACTGGCTCAGCTGAACCAACACCCACAATTAGTCTCCACAATAGATTAGCATAAGTTATGTTGTATAAAATGACCAACCTACCTTCAAGCTCCTCATAAGAATTCCCAAGTGCCCAGCATCTTGCTATATGGGGTATCTCCCATTTAGAGTTTGGTACAACACACTTGGGATCAGTCGCATTCACCACTGAAAAGCAAAACGGATGGTATATGTGGGAACATGGTAGCTGAAAGACATCGGTCACATATTTTACCCACAGTTCTTGACCGCATGCCACACAATTTCCATATAGTAAAACAGTATCCACATTAAATTTTGACTTGGAAGGTGGAGTGGGCACAAGAAGGGCCCCACCCTCTCTTTTCATGAACTTGTTGGACCCCTTCATGAAGGAGGCCTGCCTTCTGAACTCACCAACCTCCCTGTCCATTTCTTGAACTATTTTCTTCACAAAATTAAGAACAAAGTAAGATTATTGCACAACCAACCATAATTGGGGACATGCAGGCCCTAGCAACAGGCACTTGCAAGCACCTTGGAGCACTTGCTGGAAAATTCAAGTGCAAGTGCCTGCAAGTGCTCTATGTGTCCACTTGCAGCACTTTCAAAGGCACTTGCTAGCACTTGGAAGCTCTTTTTAGCACTTTCAAGCACTTGCAGGGTCTTAAAAGTGGTTAAAATTGCTTTAAAGTTATTAAAAGTGCCTCAAAGTGCTCTGAAGTGATTGCAAAATAAAATTTTAAGCACTTTGAAAGCATTTTAATGCAAATTTAAGCACTTTGAAGCATCTTCAAACACTTGTAGGACTTTGCAAGTGGTTGAAAGTGCTTCAAAGTGCTTTAATATCCCTACAGGTGGTTCAAATTGCTTACAAGTGCATAAAGTTAAGCACTTTTTAGCACTTGATGGCACTTGTAAGTGTTTAAAAGTTCTTGGAAGTGCTTCTAGGTGCTCAATTTGTCCACTTGAAGCACTTTGAAAGGCACGTGGAAGCTCTTTTTAGCACTTTGAAGCACTTGCAGGGTCTTAAAAGTGGTTAAAAGTTCTTTAAAGTTCCTCAAAGTGCTATGAAGTGATTGCAAAATAGACTTTTAAGCACTTTGAAAGTATTTTGTTACAAACTTAAGCACTTTGAAGCACCTTCAAGCACTTGCAACAGTTTGCAAGTGGTTGAATGTTCTTCAAAGTGCTTTAATGTGCCAAATGGTGGTTCAAAGTTCTTGCAAGTGCATAAAAGTTAAGCACTTTTTAGCACTTGCAGACATTTGTAGGTGTTTAAAATTTCTTGGAAGTGCTTCCAGGTGCTCAATTTGTCCACTTGCAACACTTTGAAAGACGCTTGCTAGCACTTGGAAGCTCTTTTTAGCACTTTCAACTACCTACAAACTCTTGCAAGTGCTTGCAGGGTCTTAAAATTGCTTCAAAGTGCTTTAAAGTTGTTAAAAGTGCTCTGAAGTGATTGCATAAAGCACTTTTAATCACTTTGAAAGAATTATGAAGCAATTTTAACCACTTTGAATCTCCTTCAAGCACTTGCAAGAGTTTGCAAGTGGTTGAAAGTTCTTCAAAGTGCTTTAATGTGTCGAATGGTGGCTCAAAGTGCTTGCAAGTGCATACAAGTTAGGCACTTTTTAGCACTTGCGGGCATTTTTAGGCGTTTAAAAGTGCTTGGAAGTGCTTGCAGGTGGTTAAGGTGTTTGCAAGTGCTAAATAGTCAAGCATTATTTAGCACTTGCAAGAACTTTTAGCCACTTTTATGCACCTGCAAGCATTTGCAGGTATTTCCAGATGTTTGCATGTGCTTAAAAGAGCATGTAGGTGGTTGAAAGTGCTTGCAAGTGCTTAAAAGGTGACCACTCTCAACCATTGTTAGCACTTTCTAGCACTTTATACACTTTAAAGACAAAGAAGACTGGAGTACCTGCATGGCTGAAACCTCGCCCTTCATCCTTGCAGCATCATTGAATCCAAAGGACTTAAAGAGTACCCTTGTAAGGGCTCCAATTTCAGCCTCCTTTTTGGCAATCGCCGCTGCGTTTTCTGTTAGAGAGGCTTTCAGTTTCTCCACCTCCTCTCTGAGGCTCTCCACCTCCGCAGTGATGGGTGCACAAGCTGAGGAGGTACCTCATTGCGCAACCATAAGTCTCGCTTTGCAGCCAGGACTGTCTTGCAGACTTCACCTTCTCTTCTGCTTTCACTACTTGCTGCTCAAGGTCATCGGCAAGATTATCCACCCATACTGTGAGAGGGGTTGAAAGGCTGTCCACATGTGTGATAGAGGGTGGTTGGATGCCGCAGGACCATCCACAACATTCTCTATCATTCCTTCAAATATGGGGGCTTCCTTCACGCCGTAATCAAACATGAACTTCTGTATTTTCCGATTGAGTCTTCCTTTCTGGCTCTTGACATTCTCTAATACTTGGTCCCCAACCAAATCCCATGCAATCTTATGGTTGTCCAGGGTCTTCTTCAGCAGAATCACAGTATTCATATCCAAACCCCCTCGCAAACCTCGTCATGAGCTTTCTTTTGGAGGGGTCAAACTAGTAGACCTTCTGATACAGAAGCCTACATGCATCGTAAAAGTGGTCATGCACCTGGTGGAGGAAGATATTAGTCTTCTTCTTCTCTAGCACCTTGAACATTGTTGACCACTATTCAGGTGGCAGGTCCTTGTCTGTTAAATCCTTGCGTAGCTTTCCCTCCATTCCTCATGGAACTGCAATGCAGAAAAGGAAAACCTAGAAAGTACCGGATACTCCACCGATGTTGCAAGTAAAGTCATGGAGAAAAATTATTTGCAACCAATGCTCAAAAAAAAGATTTTTGGCAATGCATTGCCATGAGGCGCTATAGAACTCACCTTTTCGAGCATATTTTTCAGCCAAGAACATGCATTTGGAGAGGGAAGTTTTAGTGGTCATGTTTGTTGCCGGGGTCTGCAGTGTCGTGCTCGTTGCAGGGGACCGCTGTGTTGTGGTTGTTGAAGGCATCTGTTGTGTCGCATGTGTTGGTAGGTTTTGCTTTGTGGTGGCTGTTGCGGGGTCCTTTTGTGATGTGGTGTTTGTTGCAGGGGGCGCCTATTGTACGAACTCTGTGCTCTGAGTCGGGTTTTTGCGCTTCCTGGAGGGAGTGTTCTTCTTGGGAGTCATCTCCATAGAGGGTGCTGCTGTAGTCTTTATGCTTCCGTGCCGGGGGCAATGGGGACAAAGCTCCACCTGGGATATGGAAGAGCGCGACGGGTGCAATGAGGGGTAGGTAACATGCAATGGGGGGAGCACGAGCTATGGGAGCAGAGTGAGCAGATAGGTGTATAGGCGGGATTTCAAGTGACAAGCTAGTTGTGTGAGAGGAAAGAAGAAAGATGATAAAGGCCATGATGACTGTAAGTTCAAAAAAAGGGGACCCACTCCACCCCATAATGGCTCGCATGCAAATATTTTATAGGTACATAAATTATATTGCATGCAAATTTAGAGTTTCCCTCTCCCTCTCTTCCCAAATTTGAAAATTGTTGAATTTCCCTTCAACTAGGTGCTATTGGTGGTACCACCAAAAGGTGCAAAAAGTGGTACCACCTAAACATGCTATCACCCCAATAGGATTCAAGCACATCATGAGGGCCACATGTGGAGGATCATTTGAACATGTGTCTTTTATGCTTATTAAGTCATTTGGTTTGAATTGAATACTTCAAGCACTTAGTCAATCAAGCATAGAAAAGTTTTATGCGGCTTGAGAGTTTATCTTTGAATTGAACACTTCAAGAACCTTAGTCATTTAAGCATAAAAATCACCTCAAGCTTTGGGAAAGGTTCCCACAAACATTTTTAGCACTTTAGTTAGCAAGCCGACAAGCACCTCATGCTTGGGTAGGGTTGCCACCTCAAGGTCAGCCCTAGCTTGCCTAAGGTCAAAGGACCTTTTAACACTATATTTTGAAGGTCTTTAATGACGCTAACCCTACGGTCTTTCAACCTTCATTAGATGCACATTTCTCTTTGATAGACTACCTCCTTTTGGACCCCTATTGAGATGTAACCATCTCTCCTCTTGGTCCCTTGCTGAGGTAAATCTAGAAACACTTATTGCACATTGGTCTTTGGTGGACTGTCTCCTTTTGGACCCATATTGAGATGCAACCATTTCTCCTTTTGGTCCCTTGTTGAGATAGGTCTAGAAGCACATATCTATATCCTAACTCTTGTTCCCCTTTTATCTTCCCATATTAAATGATCAATTTAGTATGAGAAAATCATTTGGTAAAGTTAGATATTATATTTTATGACATTACCTCTCTCTTGAAATCATAGTCGTCCTCATGTATGAGGTAGAGAAGATAAAGCCTAGTCATTAGTCCATGTTTCTTAGTGGGTAGAGTATCCCTTTTTATTCTACGAACTTTTTCTAGAATGGATGACTAATCCATTTGGTGCTTGGGAGACTTAGCTGCTGCAAGCATGTCTGCTCTTTAGTCCATATCATACTTCCAAAATAGAGTGACAAGTTCTACTTGGTGTTTGGGAGACATCGTCGACACAAACATGATCCTAAGCATGCATACTTCTTAACTTCTGTGCACAAAAAAATAAAGAGAATGAGTCTTATAAGATAAAAACATTGTTCATTTAAAATGCATTGTCATTTTCTTACTCTAGTGTAGCATTGTAAGTATTGACAAGGTTCATATTATCCTTAAGCTAGGTTCCTTGCATCCATCTAACATCTTTAAAAGTATAATTCTTAAACTTAACAAGAGATCATTGGATAACATTACTGTTTCTTAGTACCTTGTCTTCGTGCCGAAGAATCGATTCGGGTTGCAACACCTCTTCTTGATCTTTGATCTCTGGCGGGTCCTCCATTATTGGTACTTTTAGTGGCTCTCCTTTGTAAGGCTTGAGTAGGATCACATGGTTAGCATTGTGAATGAGCCAATGCTTGAGAAACTTTAACTTATAAGCCATCTCATTGATTGGCTTAAGAATTTTAAGGAATGGACCATTATCTTTTTGCTAGTTTAGCATACTACTCTTAGTGGCTCGTAGGATTCTTGCCCGTAGTATGCATTACATGAGCCTTGAGAAACTTTACCAACACCCAATCATTTTTCTTAAAGGCTTAGGCTCTTTTGTGCTTATTAGCAGTAGCCCTTTTTGTCTTTGTTGTGAGATGATTATACCTTTCTAATCTTTAAAAAGATTCTTGTAAGTCTCGGCTATATTCATCAGCACAAGGAAGATCTTCCCATAAACTTTAAGTAGTAACGGAATTTTGGATATTCCCTCTTTAACCTCAAAAGGTGCTTTCCCCATATAAGTATGTACAATGTCATTGTATGCATACTCTATAAGAGGTAGATACTTCTCTCATTGAGAACGTTGATCTACTTCCATGACATAGGCTTTAGTAGATTCAAGAATTTTCAGATTAGTTGCTTCACTTTGGTCATCCTTTTGTGGCTGATAGGCTGAAAGAGAAATTTAATATACTTCTTAGATTCTCCAAGAGACCCTTCTTGAGATTATTGGTCATTCTAGGATCTTTGTCCGACCCTATGGATGTTGGTAAGCCATGATACTTGAAAATTTGAAATCTAAAGAGGGTTGCCATTTGATGTGCCGTAATTGCTTTTTGACAGCCATAAAGTGAGTTTTCTTGCTAAGCATGTCAACTGAAAAAATCCAGGTTGCTTCCCTCGATCAAATTTCAATTTTTTGTATACCACGCATTTTGAAACATACTCTTGTATGTTTACATTTCATGGTAGACCAACAAAAATACATTTCTACACCTCAAAGAGTATATTATGGAATTCCTCTTTGCCCATAAGGAGAAGCATATGATTCATACATGACTTTCTTATTGTATTGGTGAGTAGCACATAGCCTATTTCCGTTTGGAAGATAACCATCCTTCAAGGTGAATGGTTCTTTTTTTTGGTCCCCTAAGCTAAGACACCATATTTGTCCTTGGCCACTGTGAAAGTGCATCGACCACTTGATTGTACTTGCCAGCAATGTGAGCAATATGAAATTTAAATTGCAAAAGAAAAATTTCCCACCTCATTTGTTTGTCAAAGAGCTTGGTTTGTGTCTTGAAGTTCTTGAGGCAATGTGATCCATTTGTAGGATGAATGGAGCCCCCAATAGATAGTGCTTCCATGTGTCTAGGGCATGTTAAATGTCTTTTTTGTATATGCCCAAGACCCATTCATCAGCATTGAGCCTTTGGCTCTCATATGCTATGGCATGCCCTTCTTGAAGAAAAACTACTCCAAGGCAGTCACCACAAGCATCACATTGGACCTCAAATGGATTTCAGAGATCCGGAAGCATGAGGACTGGTTGAGAGGTAAGCTTCCCTTTGAGCTTGTCAAAAGAATTTTTTTCTTTAGCAGTCCATGAGAACTAAATATTCTTCTTTATTGAGTCATGCAATGGTTCTGCTATTTGAGATAATTTTACTATGAAGCATCTAAAGTATGCACACATACCAATAAAGCTTCTTAGATGGATTAGGCTATGCTTTTGTTACCTCCAACTTTGATGGATTCATACATATACCATCTTGAGAGATAATATGACCTAAATATTGAATCTCTTGTAGAAAAAAATTCACTTTTCTTTTGATTAATGAAAAGCTTACTCTCTCTCACAACTTGAAAGATTACCTAGAGGTGTCACTTGTACTCCTCAAGAGAATTTGAGTGGCCTAAACATTTTTGTCCATCATGAGTTTGAATGTGGCTGGAGCTTTTGTCAGGCCAAAACTTGTAACTTATCAAATAGATCTTCTACCCGCGGCACGGGAAATCTTTTTTTTATAGTGATCCTAATTAGTGTTGTATAGTCGACACACATGTGATATGTGCCATCTTTTTTTTGCACTAAAGGTACTGGTGAACAGAATGGAGAGGAGCTAGGCCTCACCAATTATTTTTCCACTAATTCATGCACTCGTGTCATGATCTCCTCTTCTTGAGCTTGTGAAACTCAATAAGGAGGTTTATTAGGCGGTGAGCTTCCTAGTAGAAGCTCTATTGCAAGGTCATCATCCGCTCATTTTGGAGGTACCTCACTAGGGATATCATCAATGAAAACATCTTGGAATCCATTTAGGAAATTAAACATCTCTAGTTCCTCTTGATCCCCTTAATTGCTACTTGTGAAACAATTAGAATCATTTACAGATTCTCTAACAAAAACCATAGAAGCAAAAATAGAGCTTTTCATTGACTTATTAAAAGCAAGCGTATTTAATAGGGATATGGTGTTCCCCAAATCATTAGCATCTATGTGCATGCACTTTTCTCTGTAGGTGAAATAGATACTCCTTTCAAGGAACTTCATGTTGGCATTTGAACCATGGTGCCCCTAGGATAACATCCTCATGTTGGAGAAGAGAGATTCAAAAAAGTATTCTTTGTCAACGTAGCTTTGGACATAAAGCCTCAACTTCCCAATCAATGGGGTAATGGAGGCCTGTTGTCCCTTGAAAGCTACATTGACAATTACGGTATCTCCTATCTCAAAACCTTAAATGCCCAACTTAGTGGCGGACTCCATTGATATGAAGTTGTGAGTAGAGCCAGGGTCAAACAATATGAAGGCATCATGCTCCATTACTTTTCTCCAAGCATAGGAGAGGTATGAGCCTTTGCAATGAGTATCCTCTTTTGGAGCTTCAACCAAGGGAACCTCTAGGAGTGCCATTGAGTACATTTCTTTTGGGGCGAGAATGATAACCATGGTTCTGCTCCCCACCCTTAAAGCATTTATAGTCTTTAGGAAAGGCCTCTAATTCTTCGGGAGAGAGCTTATTTTTACCTTTGTAAGCTCCTTTATTATTGGCCTTGTTGTTGTTGGTGTTGGTGTTGCCTTGGGAAGAGTTTTGAGCATTGCTCTTCCCTTTAGCTTCATTTCGATCGTTGTTTTCCATGGGCTTGAAATTTCTTCTCATCCCTTGTTGGAAATTGATCCTTGAAGCAACCATAGTGTGGTAGATGACTTCGGTGATAGTCCTAGGCCGTTGTGAGTTGACATACTCGGCCATTTCTTCAGGTAATACCGTACAAAATTGTTTCTTTTGTTTGACAAAATCTATCCTTTGAAAGACTATAGATTTTGTAAATCCCAAAACTTGTCTACGTATTTGTGGATAGACTCGTTGAAGAGCAGCTTCAAGCTCTGCCATTCGGTAAGCACTTTGTCCTTTGCATCACTTGCAAGGAATTTCTTCATGATGGAAACTCGTAGAGTTTTCATGTCTTTGGGGCCTCACCATTGCCACGAAGGCTAGCCCACCATTGAAGAGCAGATTTTTGGAAGTGCATAGCTACATGGTGTAACTTGGAGGACTCCATGAAGCCCTCATCTCCAAAAGCCGCATTAAACTATTGGATGAAGGTCAGTACTTTGTCTGTGGAGCAGCAAAGGTGCCATCATAGGTGAGAAAAGAGATACTCTTTCCTCCCTCTTTGAACTTCTCGAACTTTTGTGATCTTAGCCTTTGAAAATAAGCACTTAAGTATCTACACCCACGGATCAAATTGGTTAATTATATAGAGTAGTGGAGTGGGTCTAACATAGCAGAATTTCCGAGGGATAGCTCCTTTTGGACTTCTTATGGCTCAACAATGGTAAAGCCGTAGGAAAGTCTAAGAAGATCCCATTATTAATACCAAAGCTCTTGAGGTGTGCGTCATATCCCACCTAGTGGGCTCAACAAAATCGATAATAGATCCCAATCCCACATACCCTAATATAATTAGCAAAATTAACCATTAATAGGCTACTTAAGGACCTCTCTTCTTAAGCAAGAAAAGAGAAACCAAACTCTCTGATACAAATATAATAAAATTGTCCTATGAACTTTGAGGATAGCAAAATTAAGAGAATTAGAGTGATCATTTTTGTGAGATCACTTTGAGAAAATAGAGGGTGAACTTAATTGATGGTAGTAGAAACATAAACATAGTACTTACTTAACTTGACATGAATAATACTTTTGCAAGAGAGAGAGTACAAAAGAAAATAACAACTGTTGAGAACTGGATTTACTTGGAGCCGGTCCCCCCTCCAAAAGGCTTTTGTATTATAGATTCTCCCATCAAGAGAGACTTGGTACAATACAATCTTTGTGTTCCTTGTGACTTTGGTGATTCTATGAAGATGTAAAGCTTCATGTATCATGAGCATAACATAAACTTTGCAAAAAGAATTAACTATCCCAAGGCCTCAAACACCTTCAAAGGTGGAGAGAGCTAGTGGGGAATGAGGGTAGGGAAGAGGAAGAAGAATCATTCATAGGAGAAAGAAATAGTTCCTCACTTATCATTCCTTCTTGCTTAGCATACCATAATATCATAGTAATGAAGATGAAGAAGATGGAAAGATTAAGCATTGAAGCATGGCTCTTGATTGGATTTGCATTCCATCACCAAGAGTGATGGTGTAGGCTCTCCACTTCTCGACAAGCTTGGAGAAGGAGATGCAGCTCGTACACTTTTCACTCCACATAATGAGAGAATGGGGGGAGAGTATACCCCACTCTCACACTCGGTCCACACCTCTCTCTCTCTCTCTCTCTCTCTCTCTCTCTCATACTATTTAATTATTTCATTTGGACATATGTCCTCTTTTTCCACTTAAATATTTATTTTTATGCATCTAAATTCTCGTTGGACAAGTAGGATTCAAGCACATCATGAGGGTCAAATGTGGAGGATCATTTGATCATGTGTCTTTTATGCTTATTAAGTCATTTGGTTTGAATTGAATACTTCAAGCACTTAGTCAATCAAGCATGGAAAACTTTTATGCCTCTTGAGAATTTATCTTTAAATTAAACACTTCAAGAACCTTAGTCATTTAAGCATAAAAATAACCTCAAGCTTTGGGAAAGGTTCCCATAAACATTTTAAGCACTTTAGTTAGCAAGCCAACAAGCACCTCTTGCTTAGGTACGTTTCCCACCTCAATGTCAGCCCTAGATTGCCTAAGATCGAAGAACGTTTTAACACTAACTTTTGGACGTCTTTAATGAAGCTAACCCTAAGGTCTTTTAAGATCCACTAGATGCACATTGATCTTTGATAGACTACCTCCTTTTGGACCCCTATTGAGATATAACCATCTCTCCTCTTGGTCCCTTGCTGAGGTAAATCTAGAAGCACTTATTGCACATTGCTCTTTGGTAGACCGTCTCTTTTTGGACCCCTAATGAGATGCAACCATTTCTCCTTTTGGTCCCCTATTAAGATAGGTCTAGAAGCACATATCTATATGCTAACTCTTGTTCCCCTTTTATCTTCCCATATTAAATGATCAGCTTAATATGAGAAAATCATTTGGTAAAGTTAGATATTATATTTAATGACATTATATGAGATACATAAAAATTTTGAATAAATATTTCTTTTTTCCTTTGCCAGGGATAGCCTTGTATAATATTATCTTGTGATATTTGGGGTGTGCAAGGCGGATGGAAAGCTCCCATGCTCAACACCCTAGTGCACAAAAAATATTGTATTATAGTAGAAGATTTCAATGTTGTAATGCCCTCTCCATGGATGGTGTTGACCCCTAATTGGTGAAGTGGGACAAAATCACTGATGTAGAGTGGTTTAGTATATTGAGAGAGCCGAAGGATTGCAATCAATATCGCATTAAATGCAATTTCATACATAGTGATATGTATGACAAGGTGATACAACTACATTGCAAGGTGTATGAGAAGGCCCCAACCAACATGGAGATCGCCTGAGCATTCGCAAAGGGGTTTGTAACAGAATTCAGTCCGGCCACAATTGCAAGCGGTTCAGCCATGGAGTTCGTTTGGGCTCGTGGCTGAGTTTTGCTATCTAGCATTTATAGGACCTTTGAGAAAAAGGATACTAGGAATCCCATGTTGAAAAGTGGAGGATGCGTAATTCCCATTGTTCATGTCAAAACACCAAGAGGGGTCTACTAAAATGCTAACTTCAGTATTAGATACAACTCTCTCAAGAAGAACCACATATGTCTCGCGTTTGGTTTTAGGCACCAAACTCAGCTAAGAACACAAATCATCTAGACTACATTGAGTAAGAGGTATCAAAACTTCCCACAAAAAACCATAGAATGTATCAACAAGTGTACTGTCGTCGTGCCTAATGTGAAAAAAATCATAAAAAACGTGCAGTATGATTAGAAACCCAATGAGCAATACAATAACCCAAAAGGTGACATCATTAATATGCTAGCAGCCAAACCACAACCAAATATCACAAAAAACCACTCATAGTAAGAGAAAGACACATATAGTATGTAGAAACCCAAAGTACATGTGACTGGCGCCTTTTGGGTAGGGAGTATCCAATGATGCTTACACAATAGTTTTTAGCTTGCAAATATCAAGGGTATATTATATCGATTCTCCCCTTCCCAACTCAGGCAGCATGGGTTTAAAAACAAAAAACCAAGCCAAAATCTCTATCGTATGTAGTTACATATCATAACAATCCAATAGATACTAGCATGCGACATATTTCATAGTTTTTAGGATAATAATTTTGTAGGAGCCTCAAAAGCCAACCCCAGGTGTTTTTAACCCTCATAAAAATATTCAAGCCCATTGCCTGGCGTATAGCACATCATATGAAAAAAAGTAGCCTAATATAGTAAAAAGCCATAGAGAATCAGTCAATGCATATTAACACGAGTTGTACGGGCTGGTCTCGTGCACATGGTCCATGAAACACCATACCAAATAT
Organism: Adiantum capillus-veneris; assembly: GCF_014529385.1. Lineage (NCBI taxonomy): Eukaryota > Viridiplantae > Streptophyta > Polypodiopsida > Polypodiales > Pteridaceae > Adiantum > Adiantum capillus-veneris. The sequence continues at coordinate 10,285,296 of NC_140948.1, read as the reverse complement.
TTCAACCACAATCACAATCGCACAGGTAATAAATGGGTTCCTGTCAAATCATGGTGTATTAACATCCAACATATAAAACCAGAGAGTGCAGTGTAATGAGAGAAATAGAGCCCAACTCAATGTATACATCACATCACCACCCAGGCAAGCGCAGAACCTATGCTTGAAAAAACCAAAAAATGAGATGTTTTTGATAAGATACCGACCTCAGAAGTAACTCCATGTTCTACCAATTCCATGGCTATACAATAGACAATCGAGTTAAAGATGTCCTAAGAAAAACTCTCTTTCACATACACACACAATACACAAAGGACAAGGCTAAATGAGGGGCATAGAGCAACCCTCACCTCATTTAAATAGTGAAGCATATCCGGTTGATGAACTGAGTAGCCTTAGCAGGGAGGATCCATTCCATGCTTGGTCATTAGTAGGTTAGAATCCCAAGGCTCATGCTTGAGGCGGTGGTTGCCAAGAGAGATCCAACGGGAGAGGGCTAAGGAGTTCGCTGCTTGCATGTATGTAGAGAGAGGATCATGAGCGTGAGGTAGGGAGTGGAATATAAAGTGCACACTCACCAATACACGTTTGAAGATGTAATATGAATATGCCATGCACCCCATTGAGGGTAGGTAAAAAATGTACACATAGTTTTTACCAAATGAGGTCAAGCTCTCTAGTGAAGGGACTTATCCATTAGGAAGATGTGTTACCATATACATGTGGTAGTGATGTGTGTGAACACACTAGGACCGCCGAGGCATTTTTTTCCCTCTTTAGGAGGTTTTTTCCCCCGTGCATTGTATATAAGCCCATCACTATAGGGCTATCCATCTTTCCATTGCACACTAAGTAACACACTCTCTATTGTGTGCCTTGAGCTTCCTTCATCTTCTCCAAGCTGTGTGTGTTTCTCTGCAACCCTAATTCCAACAATTGGTATCAGACGAGGTCACGTCCTCCCGGGCTTAGTCGTCGCCAGCTGCTTCAGCATACGCCTGCTCACTTTCTTAGATTTCAGTGAGCTTTGGAGAGCGTTCGCAGGTCGATAAAAATTTTGAATAAGCTCAAAGAGCTTGGTCTACTCAAAATTTTGATTTGGGCTCATTTCGGCCTCCATTTCCACTACAGGCAGTACTGCATAGGCTATTCGCATTTTGTGCAGAATTTCTGTTAGTGCCATTTTCTGCATAACAGGTGCCTTATAGTCTTCTATGGTTTGTGCTATATAGAACATGTTGTTCCCGCTCCGTTTCTCCTATTTTCAAACAATTTTCACATTAGGTGCAGCATTTACCATGGCTGTCAACAACAACACAGATGTGTTCAAGATGTTTACTGCTCAGGATAGGTTGGATGGGAAAACTACCCTATGTGGGCTTATATGATGCAACATGTTCTTGTGTCAAAGGGTGTCTGGAACATTGTGCAGGGCATTGATGTACGTCCTGGTTCTGAGGATGTAGGAGATGTTGAGGATGTTGTAGGTCTTGCTGCAAGGATTGCAGCTGTTAGAGTTGTTTTGCCTACGACAGAACAAGCTCGTTGGGATGTTAAGGATGCACAGGCTCATGCATTGATTGCGTTGTCTGTGAAGTGCACCATTGTTCCTCACATCCGTCCAGCAAAATCTGCAAAACAGGTTTGGGATATTCTAGCAGGTATTTATGAAAGCCGCAATGAGGCTAAAATTACTTTGCTGCGTAAAGAGCTCGAGTCGAAGATTATGCATGAGGAAGATGACATGGACACTTTCCTTGCTAGTGTCAAGGATATCAATGAGCAACTTATTTCTGCAGCACAGGTGAAGTCATTTCAGACAGTTCCCTTGTGTAGACTGTTCTTGATGCCTTACCAGATTCCTACCAGACTTTTGCTAGTACTTGGAGACTGATGACCCAAGGAAATCCTGAAGTTGTCAAGTTTGATGCATTATGCACATTGCTGTTTCAAGAGTCACTTTCTAGAAAAAATAGAACTAGGAAACATGCAGTTGAACAGGCTTTTATTGCTTCTCAAAGAAAGGGTGGTAACAGTAATGCAACCACTTCTTATGGTTCTGCTGCGAGTGGCAAAAATTCTGTTCCTAATGCTTCTGCTGGCAGCACTTCGTCTGGCAATTCTGGTGATAAGGGCAAAAAGAAGATGCGTTGCCATTATTGTAAAGCCAATGATCACTTGATCAAGTCGTGTCCTAAGTTGAAGACCAAAGAGGCTAAGAAGAAAGAGGGTGGTTCCACTGCAAATGTTGGTTCCACTACAAATGTAGCCATTGTTGATTCTTCCGTGAAAGGAGACTGTAATGCTAATGTTGATGCAGAATGGGCGTTTAGCGCAGAGTGCACTTACAATCCTATTGTCCATGATGCACGCTTGTCAGTTGCTGCAGATTCACATGTGTGGTATTTCGACAGTGGTGCTACAAAGCACATTACCTCACATCGTGAATTGTTTACCTCTCTTGAGTCTGTCCCTCATGGGAATTCAGTCACTTGTGCCAACAATGCCTCTTATCCAGTTCAAGGAGTTGGAAAGATTGTGCTTACTGCTGCTAATGGCAGTTATTTCACACTTGTTGATGCACTTTATATACCTAGGATCAAGAAGAATCTCTTGTCTGTATCCGCACTTGCTAGACTTGGACTTGTAGTCAAATTTGTGGATGACAGATGTATAGTTCATGATCTCAGATTTGGTGATGAAATTGTTGCATCTGGGCTTTTGTGCCGTGGGCTGTATAAGCTCACTTTGTATGACAAGCGTGGACAAAATTTTGCAAATGCTGTTGCAGATTCAAGGGCTATTTCACATGCAAAACTTTGGCATGCACGTTTTGGTCATCTGAATTTTGCCAGTTTGATGCGTTTGCAGAAATGTGGTATGGTTGCTTCTTTGCCGCCTCTTGAAGCACCTGTCAAACATGTTTGTGAAGGCTGTATTTTGGGTAAGATGGAGCGTTCTAAATTTCCAAAGGATGGTTCAGTTCGGGCCACATCCAGGTTGCATCTTGTGCATAGTGATGTTTGTGGGCCACATGAAGGTTGCAGCTTGTGCATAGTGATGTTTGTGGGCCCATGCAAACTCCGTCCTTGGGCAATTACCTGTACTTCGTGACTTTCATTGATGATTACTCCAGGCATGCATGGGTATTTCCGCTTAAAGCAAAGTCCGAAGTTTTTATGTGCTTCAAACAATTTCTGGCTATGGCTGAAAATGTCTCGAAATGTACTATGGGCACCCTCCGTTCCGATCGAGGGGGGGAGTATATGTCTCATGAATTTAATGCATTTGTGGATAGTCATGGGATAAAACACCAATGTACAGTGCCTTATACACCTCAGCAAAATGGTGTTGCTGAGAGGAAAAATAGGTCACTGACGGAAATGGCACGATGTATGGTCAAAAGTCAAGCTTTACCGCATTCTTTTTGGCTTGAGTCCATCATGTGTGCCACTTATGTACTTAACAGGTGTCCTACGAAAGCTTTGTAGTCTATTACTCCATATGAAACATGGCATGATAGAAAGCCTTCTATTGAGCACATGCGTGTTTTTGGTTGTTTGGCATATGCTTTGGTGCCACAAGTGCAACGCAAAAAATTGGATGATAAGGCTGTCAAATGTATTTTTGTTGGTTATAGTACTGAAATCAAAGGTTACAGGTTGTATCATCTGCAAACAAAACATATTCTAGTTTCACGGGATGTAGTGTTTGTGGAAGATTCTATTCAGTCCTTGTTGCCATGTACTAGAGATAGTAATGTAAGCTCATAGGACATTTATGACACTTTGTTGCCTCTTTTCAGTGGTGGAAATACGAATGTAAGTTCCAATGAGGCAAATGTACAGCCTATGGGGGTTTTTGAAAATGTTTCAGATCAGCCTATTACTGATGCAGATGTACATGATGTACTTGATGAGGAAAGGGCTGAAAATGAGCAGGCTAGAGGTATGACAAAATGGCTGGTGCACACTTTGCGTGACAGTAAATTGGATGCACCTTTGTCTAGTCGTACTCGTTCAGGATCTCGCCATGCATCTTATGCATCAGATTGTTATGCTTTGGCTGTGTCTAGTTTACATGATGTTGAGGAGCCTCTATCTTTTGATGAAGCACAAAATTCAAAAAATTGGATGGCTGCCATGCAATCAGAATATGATGCACTTATAGAGAATGACACATGGACTTTATGTGATTTGCCTCTTGGAAAAAAGGCCATTGGTACGAAGTGGGTTTACAGGTTGAAACGCAAGACGGATGGTGAGATCGATCGCCATAAGGCTCGACTTGTTGCAAAGGGTTATGCACAACAAAAAGGCATAGATTATGAAGAGACTTTTTCTCCCACTTGTCGTATGACTACCGTGAGTTTTCTATGTGCATTGGAAGCTTATTTTGGTTGGGATGTACATCAATCAGACATTGTTACTGCTTTCTTGAATGGTGACATATTTGAGGAAGTTTATGTAACGCAGCCTCGCGGTTTTGTCATAAAAGGACAGGAGGACAAAGTGTGCAGATGTAAGAAGGCTTTGTATGGGTTGAAGCAATCTCCTCGTGCTTGGTATGAGAAAGCTGACACTCATTTGTTTAAACGAGTCTTTCCTAACAGTCCAACAGAAAGCACATTGTATGTAAAGCGTGAGGATGATGTACTTCTCATTGTGGTTCTTTCTGTTGATGACTTGCTGATCACTGGACCAAATGAGAGACATATTGCTGAATTTAAGGCTGATTTGAATGCTACTTTCAAGATGAAATATTTGGGGCTGTTGCATCATTACTTGGGTTTACAGTTTAAGCAGTGTGATGGTGGTATTTCCTTTTGTCAGAAAAGTTACATAGAGACATTGCTATGTAAGTTTGGACTTGAGGATTGCAAACCTATTGCCACTCCCACGGAAACAAGTTTGAAGTTGAGTCTACATGATGCTCCTGATCTTGCTGATGTCACTCTTTACCAAACTGTTGTTGGCTACCTCATTTATGTATGCAGCACGAGGTCGGATATTCAGTTTGCAGTCTCACAGGTCAGCAGATTTATGCATAGCCCAGGGTCTAAGCATTGGCAGGCTGTCAAGAGGATTTTTCGCTACCTTAGTGGCACTTTACATCTTGGTTTGTTTTATCCCAAGGGGGGATCGTTGCTGCCAGACTTACATGCTTTTTCAGACTCAGATTGGGCTGGTTGTTTTGACACGAGAGTGTCCACAAGTGGTTTTTGTTTCATGCTTGGAAGTTCATGTATATCATGGTTGAGCAAGAAGAAACCTACTATCGCCACTTAGAGTTGTGAGGCTGAGTACAGGGCAGTCTTCACAGCTACGATTGAGTGTGTATGGCTCAGATGCCTTATGGTTGATTTGGGTGTTGGACAGGACACTTCCAACACTATCTACACTGACAGTTAGAGCGCATTGGCAGTTGCGAGGAACCCAGTTTTTCATGCTCGTACAAAGCACATTGAGGTGCATTACCACTATGTCAGGGAGAGGCTCTCAGCAGGAGAGATCAGCTTGGCTTATGTGCCAACACAAGACAACCTTGCATATCTTTTCACAAATGCATTGTCTCGTGAGAATCTTGAAGCTTTCCGCAAAGCTTTGGGCTTACTCCCCTTTGTGGACTCATCGTGTCCTCAGGGCATGGCACTTCCCTTTACTCATGTGCCAGCTCTTGTTCACCACATCACTCCAGGGGGGATTTGTTACCATATACATGTGGTAGTGATGTGAGTGAACACACTAGGACCGCTGGGGAATTTTTTCCCTCTTTAGGAGGTTTTTCCCCCCGTGCATTGTATATACGCCCATCACTCTAGGGCTATCCATATTTCCATTTCACACTAAGTAACACACTCTCTATTGTGTGCCTTGAGCTTCCTTCGTCTTCTCCAAGCTGTGTGTGTTTCTCTGCAACCCTAATTCCAACAAGATGATGGGGTCTAGGAGGGCCTCTTTATTTGTCATGAGATTATGGAGGTGATTAGCCCGAGGGATTCACTATATATACAAAACGAGATGCCACTTGCAAGCGGACAACTTTGATAAAACCCCTATATACGAGTCATACTAGGGAATATGATCCCCCTTTAATCTACACTTATACGACAATCAATGAAGAAAACTATCATACCCCTATCTTACATATAAAATTTATGCCTCACATGATCTAACCGAGTAAACCTAGTCAAGGCATGGAAACATCATGCAGCTTGAGTAAGAAGCCCTAATCATGCCATCCACTTCACCATTGCATTATCACTCATTAGTTGAAATATTGTTTGTAAGGTTTACATACATGTGCTGTCGTAGCCTTATGTGAACAATAAGGTGGGAGAAAAGTTTTTGTACCTCTTTTACCAACGATCTCGTCTGAACCCGCCCTGAGACTCCGCTCTCTTCCTTCTGTTAATCTTTTGGTGTGCCTTCAAAATTATAAGTACTGAACAGCTCTTCCAACATGGGGTTGTTAACATATGAGGATAAAGGAGAGGGAAAGCACTGAAAAACGGCTTGCGATGGTCCTCTGCAAGAAGCCGAGCATAACCGAGTCACTACCTGCAAAGAGACTTGTGAAGCATTAGGTGAAGAGCGGTCGAGGGCTTGAAAACCCGATATAAATGTATAGGATTGTTTAGAAAAGCGTAGGGCAAGAAAGAGAAAGTGAGCAAAAGATAGAGCGTGAGGGAAGGGACCTAGGGTTTTAGGGGACTAGCCTAGTCACTACCCTCATCTAACGAGGAAGTGAGGACCTCAAAAGATAAACCTCCACAATGATGCCATTTCAGTAATTGCACCTTCTTGAGAGCCTTTTAAGTTTTCACCCACCAACACAAGTTACCTCCGGCCTCCATGCTTGAAACATCATTAAATGCACTCAAGAACCCACTACCCTGAGTCATAACCTTCTTCTGAGCACTCATTGCAACACTCACCAATAAAAAAAACAAGGAGAACAAGGTAAAAAAAGTGATAAAATAACGAGGCCTACCATGTAACTATTTAGGGTCACAAATTATTTAAGTGTAGCTCTAAAGAGGTCAAGATGGGAGATAAGCATGGGGAGCACGCAAGGGTCGAATTATGTGGCAGAAGGTGGAAAGCTCATGCTAAGCACACTGAAAGCCATGAAAAACAGTAAAATCCCACATACGCTTGTTGTCAAGTCTAATGGTCTGCCTGTACACCCACCTTGCGACCACCATATAGCTAGACCGGTTCTGGTTAGATTTTGAGAGAAAACCAATTTAATCTCAAGTTTGTAATTATATGTTAATTCCATGGCTGCCTATTAGAGTTCAATTACTGAGATCCATAAGAGGTGATCATACTGAAGAAGATAGCCTACCATAGTGGGAAAGGGGAGCGGGAGCTAAGTACTACTACTCAATGTTGCAATTGACCCTTGCCCACCATTGTCTATAGGTGTTCTTTCCAAGGCCAGAGGAGTTGTGCTTGTGCAACTCGATGCAAGTCAAGATTCTCAAGATCTACAATCCATCCCCCCATGATCAATCCCCTTGCGGAAATCACCAGTGCTCTACTTTGCTTGTCTCCCTTTCTTAGATGATAGATCTTTTAAACCTCCCTCCCTCCCCTAATTCTAAGCTTGGAAGCCAAGTATAACCAAATACTTGCATTTTTGCCAAATTTTGGGGTATGCTAATATTGATATAGGATACCAATTTTTCCGATTATGACGATGCTGAAGTAGAGGATGATGCAAGTTACTATTAGTGATAACACTTGAGTGATCTTGAGCTACCCAATACTGACAACGACAGTGATCAAGAAGTAGCAGGCCCAGAATCCATATGAGCAACAACACACAACAATGGAAGGGGAGAAGGGGGTGGGAGGAAGCCCGAGGAGTAGGGATGCGACACCTCCACCACTGTATTCCAATGACCAAATGATCGAGGTGACGTGGGCCCCTTTCCAAACCTTGCACAACCTCATGGGAAACTTATAGAGGGCTCACAAAGGGGTGCAAAGTCCGCAGCCAATAAAGGGAGAGCTGAGGCCTCGAAGGACCGGGACCTTATTGAGATTCTGGGAGAGGAGCAAAGGAGGAAGGCTGAGAGAATTTTTTTGGTGACAAGGGATTACTTTGGGAGGTTGAGGTGGTTGTTTAGGGGCCACCAGGCTGCCACGAGCACAGGGTGATGGAGAGGAAGAGTAGGTACGTGTGTGTGTGTGTGTGTGTGTGTGTAAGATTCCCATTCTAACTAAAAAGTTTCACTTTCATTTATGTAGTAGATTGTTCAAGTATTCAAAATTTTCATGATAGTAGCATTCATTGCATGCCACTTTCAAGAACCCACTACTCTTCTATTTAATGATGATTAAGACAACAGTTCATTTTAAACCTCTTAAATTCAAAATTCTGTGTACAATTGACATCTGTTCTACATATATATGCAAGATACATCTACCTGAATTGAAAGACAATTCATCACATTTTTTGCAGATACCTGATATGTATGATGTCATATGTGTCCATTGTAAACAAAGATATTGTGAAGCCTTCACAAACGGCATATTTAACAGCAGAACAAACTTGTCCCTTTTAAGTAAACACATCCTGGGCTTCGATATCAATGAAGTTCTCCTAGAATACATTATCCATGTCTTAACTTCACAGCAGACATGAATTGATTTGTTAAAAAAAAATACAAAAACTTTTTTCAGTACAATGATAACCATGTCTTTTAACTTGATGCCAAACATGAGTTAATTTGTGATTAAACATTGAAGGTCAGCACAAGGTAGAAGCTTAACACTCTCTCAAGTGGCACAATAGCAGATAACAAAAACTACCACTAATTCAGGCTAAGCATGATGGTAGGAAATAATTGGCCAATAATTGACCTTTTCTACATGTTACTTAGGCACAAAGCAAAGAAGCTCGTGCCTCGAAGCACAAATGACCCCAGCCATGCTGAAGACTAGATGTGCTTTTCAGATATTTCAATGATTCCAGCTTCACTCAAATAAATAGGCTTTGAAAAGGAAACAACATTATTCCAAGCAGACACCTCAATGATCACTTTCCTCCAACTCAAGAAACAACTCCACTAGAACAAATTTGAGGCACTTAACAAGGTTGCCCCGCTCCTCTGAACAGAGTGAAGCTAAGTGAAAACCAACGGCATCTTCTATGATGGCACTGCAAGTACATAAAAGATGATCATCATCCAAAGAAACAGAAGGGCATTATTAACTCCGAAAGGTAAAGAACAACACATCATCTTAAAAATGAGAACTTATAGTCATAGCAACAATTTTCTCAGGTAGCTCTTTGATATCCACATAAAAGCGCTCTTGGACCTACACCCATGCAAAATAACGAGTTCTTATTCTGCTACAAAGAAGACTTATCTTTTAAATATTATGCAAAAAGACATCACAAAACAACTCTACAACCAACAACCTGAGTCGGATTCTTGTGACTAGCTTGTTTGTAATATGTTAATATGCGTAGGAAAATGTTTCTGTAGGATGATTGAGGTGAATGGAGCATTCCAAGCAGCTTCAGACTGGACTTTTTCTTTGTAATGAAAGGTTTGCACAAGATTGCAATGCATCACAAAGAGGCCACAAAGGGAGGAAATCTATATTCCGAGCGAACAAAATCGAGCAACACATTTTTTCGAGAAAAGCTTGTCAAAAACTTGATACAAATACAAATATTTTCTTGCTTAATCTCTCTAGGCTAACAAAAAGTAGCTTGTCAAGGGCATGATGGTATGTTAAAACTCTAGCTCCTCCTTGCCCCTAGAATAGCTCTAGTTTCGTTGGTGTAGCATGATGCACAAACTCATGATTAGCACACAAAAAAACACAAAATACATGTGTTTGCTTTGCTTGCATGTTTCAAACCAATGCAATCCTATCAAGGAACACCTTGATTATTTTTGAGCTTTAATCTCTCATGTTTTCCATATTCAAATTTACAATGAAAAGATCTATGTTGTGCTCCACTTTGCCTTGAAGGTGGCTAGTGGTAGGTGCTACTGCATTGCTACCTCAACATCTCAACCTCCCATAGAAGAAGGCAAGTTTCTTCATCCACAACCTATGTCTCAAGGGTAGGCCAAGGAGGTCTAACAATCGCTTCATCAATATTTCAAGCATGAGTGTTGCTCTTGTTGCAAAACCACAAAAATCGCTCCACAAGCCCTCTCTCTTGGTTTTGTGCCCATTACTAGATATTTCCTCCTACCCCAAAATTAGGGTTTTGAAAACCCATTTTTAGCATTACTTGAGCTTGTATTTATAGATCTACCATGCAACATGCATTCTTACTAGGGAGAACATCGAAACATGTAATTTCTTGCCATGTTTTTTTCAACAAATTGCCAAGATTGTTCTAGGCAGATGCTATTTTGGCCATATCTTTAACTCAAGTCTATGGTTGTATATTTCAAGAGTTTCTTTTGGATCAATAAAGATTGGAGGTGTTTTGCGTACACTCTTTTCACTTATTGAATCTCTATCATCTCTGTTCTTGAAATTTGCATTTCAAAAACTATCGATTGAGTTGTATCTACTAGTCTTTTACTAGAGGGAGTCTCAGATTGTTTGCTCATAAATTAGGTTGCAAGGTTTGTCATGATTGGTCTTGTGGATGTCTGCATGTCCTTCAAGTAAGTATTGTAATGCACACTTTGTAGCACTACCAAAGACGTATTTGCACATGTTGATTCATAAAGGCCTATGTTTGATTTGTCACATATTGAAACATGTAAACTTGCGTGTTTTCCTCCTTCTCAAGTATCTTTTTCTTGGCTCCACCAAAGTAGAGATTGCATATTGCAATTCATTTTCCATTGCCTCATCTAGCATTAATTCTCTAAATTTAGGGCTAAGAAAACCTTTATCAACCACAACTTTATTAATCATGTTCCATAACTCAAGCATGCTCCACAACTTTATTAAGCATGTTCCATAACCAACAAAAGGTGTAGCTTGATGCTCGATGAACTCAACCTTCGAAAACTAGGAAAATTCATGATCTAGAGTGTAAAACATTTTGTTTACTTCATTGTAGTCGAGTTCAAGATTCACATGCTCACCAAACAATGTTAGTGATCTCAATGAAAAATTGGAGTCTCTCAACTATCGATCATAAGCACCAATTTTTGCCCACGTGTAGGGCCATAGATGGTAATATGCCGACCCATTTTTTGGCCTGAGCTTCTTGTAGAGAAAATATGACATTGCTTCATACATAGAAAAATTAGATTGTCAACAGATGAGATTTATTCTTGAGAATGGTAAAATAGTAGTATAATATGTGACACCCCAATTGGAAGTAAACTTGGCCCGAAGTCTCTTTTTCAACAAGTCTTAGGTAATGTGAAAGAGAATGTGATCAAGACACCAACATCTTTTTGGTCTTGCTCTTGTGTGACTATGGAACTCTTCCTTGACTAGCCCTTTGGTCATGTGCAACACTTGGTGTTCTACTTTGCTCTTGTGTGACTATGGAAGATTTTCTCTCTCCCTTAACTAGCCCTTCGGTCATGTGAAAAACTTGGGATTTTATCTTGTGGCTGGGTGCTTCTATCTCTCATTGAGCTGTTGGCTTTTCACAGCTTACCCAACACCCACCAAAGCTCCAAATATTTCACTTCAGCAATTGCATACATTAGTTTTGGACCCCTCACAAATTGGCTACTTTTGCCTTCATTTTTCCCTCTCCTTCCTTCTCTATCATGCCCGAGACAGTGCACAAAATTGTCCCGCGCCGGCGCGGCACTGTTTCATGCAATGTAACGTGCTGGAAAGTGTGCCTCGGCTTAGCTTTGAACCGGTTGAGAAATCAAAAAATCCGATAGAAAATAGAGTTAAATTGCAAAAGATCCAATATTTTTTGAAAATTTCCTCTCCGATCTACCCTAAAGGGAATTTTGTGTGTCTGCAAAATTGGATTTTTCCCGAACATTGATGCAATGTCTTGGGCATGCCTGAAATGGAAGGCCATAAGGAGCAAGACCATTCATTTTGGTTGGTTCATGTCTTATATTAGTCATTGTGATCAATCTTTCCATGAGTTGGATGTAGGTGTTGTCGGCCATTTTCTGTAGTGGACTGATGTGCCGTTTATGTGAATAGAAATTCACCTTCTTTGTTGTCATTTATAAGCATGCAAATTTATCGTGGTGCTAGCCTTGAATACCTGATTGTGTCAGCCAATGTGACTTTATTCCAATCATGGCCGGTTGCCTATCATAAAGCATACCGCGCCGGCGCAGTAAGGTTTAGAGCACCAAACTGCAAACCACATCGGACGAAATGAGAAGACCGCGATGCGAAATTTCAATGAGGAAGAAGATTTCCTTCAGCACGAGGGTCGGTAGCTTGGACCTCTTGAGGTACCCTTTCTTGTGCTGCAATTGAGCTTGAGTGCAGAGTCTGTAGAAATACTTAAAGCTGCCCTTCAGTTGGAGTAGAGCCATGCAGCCTTGAGGGGACGAGAGAGAGAGAGGGCCAGATTTGTGTGCAGAGTACTTCCTCCCATAGGTAACCTTGAGAGGCCACCTCTCTCCATCGTTGGCTCATACAGCTTGCATGTGCAAGTGAATCGCCATCAAGCTTCTCAAACACGCGAGCAAAGAGTCCACACAGGCCCTAATCCTCAGCATGGTTAATTTGCAATCTCTGCCAGTACTGTGTCCTAAAGTATGCCGTGTCGGTGCGATAAGGTTTCGAGCACGAAACCAGGGCAAGCCGCTTCTGCCCGTACTGTGTCCTAAAGCATGCCGCGTCGGCCCAGGAAGGTTTCAAGCACCAAACGAGGGCAAGCCACTTCTAATCCTCAGCATTGCTCATCTATGCTCCTATCTGCCCATATTGTGTCCTAAAGTATGCCGCGTCGGTGCAGTAGTGTTTCGAGCACCAAAGGAGGGAAAACCGCTTCTAGTTACGTAGCAATGTGTGATGTAAAAGTTCAGATTTTGCAGTGCTTGAGGGACGAGGCATTCTAAGGACCGTGTGGGAATCAACTCTCAAAAGGATTTCTTTGCCCTGATCTCTGACGTCGGTACTCTGCCCGAAGGTATAACGCGTGGGCGCGGTGGTGTTTCAAGCTCAAAACGGTAGAGATAGAGGCATTGTTGAAGATGGCTCCAAGAGCTTCTCTGCATGTGTTGTACATGATAGACTATAAGTGTTCAACATAGAGTAGTTATTTTAATGATGTCGTTGGGTATCACCCTGTTGTATATGCCTCAATTGGCTGGTGTCAATGATAGGTTGCTACATGTCCATCGAGAGATCAAAGAGAGAGAGAGAGAGAGAGAGAGAGAGAGAGAGAGAGAGAGAGAGAGAGAGAGAGAGAGAGAGAGAGAGAGAGAGAGAGAGAGAGAGAGAGAGAGAGAGAGCCCAATATTATAACATGGAGGGCTACTCTATCAAAGTGTCCATGGAGCCCGATACATTGTGGTAGATAGAGTACCTCTCCAGCTTGCAAACAACTCAAGGCCATTACTCAGTTGGGTCACCTGGTGAACATCAACACATTGGCTCGCTTGGAGCTACATCTTTGGCTGTAGCAGGAGGCCATGATGCACCTTCTCTGCAACTCCCTTTTCTTCAATTCTGGGCCTGAGACAGTGAGAGTACCCCATTTTCTTCTGAGTGCATCCCTCCATGTGGGAATATGATCGCATCATGGCCCATTAATGTGCTCATATTCATGAGGTGCTTCCTCTTCTCGTTGAGCTATTATGTGGTCTATGAGTAAAGGATTATGCACCGGACTCTTCCATAGTAGTCGTACATCAGAACAGTGCATGATGCGGTAGGGAATTATGACAACATGGACTCCTGGTCCAATGTGATCGGCTTTCATAGTGTAGCAGCTACGTACTATATGGCAGGAGCAGGGGATTGTGCAGCTAGACTATGACCGTTAGAATGGCATCAAGGATTTTAAGATTATTTTGCTTAGAGCGCCTTCCCATAGAGTCTCCAAATTCGCCCCACTGAGCGGGCCTTCGCAACGACTTGCGTTTCCCATACACCCGACTAAACTGCCGAAAAGGTTGAAGCTGCTGCTAGTCTTGTGGGTGGTTGAACCACTCCCCACAATGGCCGCCGTGCATCTTGACCGGGGGGAGAAGGTAACTCACTAACTGTAGGCCAGTGACCTTCATACCGTGACCTGCAACGGCTAGCTTGGAAGGTAGGCGCCAACTGTTTAAACTTTATCCACAGCCAATACCCGGTTGCAGCGGTGCGTATGGGAATGGCAGTATTTAGATGGCACCACTCTCCACACTAAGCATGCATTCTACTGGCCGCGTTTTTGTCCGTGTTATAGGAAGGCGCTCTTAGCCACATGTCTGCATGGTCGGAGAGGTATACATGCGACGTGCTGTTCGAGACAATGTTTGGGAAAAATGTGCCTCAGCTTAATATCGTGCCGTTTTCAATTTCAAAAATGCCGATTGACTCCAAGAGGAAGAGGACAAATTCCGTCCCAAAATAGAGAAAAATAGTGTAAAAACCCTAAAAATAAACCTAATTCCTTAAAATTTGCTCTTGGCAAATTCAAGAAAAGGAGTTTGGAAAAATGATTTTTCCCAAACATTGGTTCAAGGATATGCCTGCAGAAATTCTCAAGAGTGTGTTGGCGCCTCTCGTGCACATGTATCCGCACACAGGTTTGTGCGAGGCAGTTGTGACACAGCCAACACATAATATAATGTATCTATACTATGACCCATTTGGAGCAAATGGGACAACTGGTGGTGCAGTATCAATGACATTGGACATCTTTTTGACTGGGCATGATGAGGTAGTAAACAAAAGGAAAGTTTCCAGCGCAGAGAGAGAGAGAGAGAGAGAGAGAGGGGGGGGGGGGGGGGGGGGGGGGGGCACTCTAGGCTTTCTACTGTCGCTCTCGCCTCCCTTACTATTTCCTTCCATGCCGAATGGAAATGACAGTGCCCCATTAAACACACACACACACACACACAGATGCCCATTCATAATTCTTGTGTAGAACATATATGGAGGTCCATGGGGCGTGACCAAAGAGGAGGTTGTACTGAATCAACAGTTTGTATCTCTAGTTTCAAAACTCTCTTGAAGAAAATAATGAAAATCTCAATGCAAAAGACACGATCCCTCCCTTTGTTGCCACGAGGCTTTCTACAGAGGGCTCTCTCCATTATAATAGCTAGATTTCTATTAAGGGTTCCAATTCTACAATGCAAAGGAAATTGGCCAAGAGTATGAAGGACAAATTGCTACACTCCCTTTCTTAGAAGATGTTCTATGTTTGGGAGGGGATTCATAGAGCAGTGGATTGGCAGACAACCATCAAAGATAAAAATTGTCGAGTTTTGTCTGATGTGATTGATGCTACAAAGTTTTCAGATATTGCTCTGTTGACAAGTCTGCAACGAAGGAGTTTGTGCTCGTGCACAACTCATAAAAGTAAACCTTTTGCTTATGCTACATTTTTTTTTTAGCACAAATTCAACTTTGCTATTGAATTTTTGGATAAGTCATAAGACATGGACTCTAATCTAGCCGATTTTTCAAGTTAAAACTAATCTAGACATGGAAGGAAATAGTAAGGACAGTAGAAAGCCTAACATCCATCCCCCCCCCCCCCCCCCCCCCCCTCTCTCTCTCTCTCTCTCTCTCTCTCTCTCTCTCTCTCTCTCTCTCTCTCTCTCTCTCTCTCACACACACACACACACACACACACACACACACACACACACACACACACATGTGGGTCTCGCTCGGTTTTACCATTTGCTCGATAAAGTTTGCTCGGTGTATGGTAAGACTCCCACAAAGGCTACTCTTGCAAAGCATCATCTATCATCTAATCACTCACATTAGTTTGAATTGCTTTGTAAAATACATTTGCTATGCGTTATTGGGCTGGCATTGCGAGAAATGAGAACTAGCTACAACCTCAGCCTTGGAGCCCTGTGCTTCCCTTTACGTGCATATTTTTAAAATATATATGTATATCATTAGGTTAACTATAGACAACCTTCATTCAAAACAATAAGGTGGCAAAAATTCCCATAGCCACAACTTTGTGACTTATATTAGGCAACGAGCACAACCATTAGAGCACTAACAACAAACAAACACAAAATATAAACACAAATTAACCAAAAAAACATGAGCTTGAGCATTAGGCTATTTTTTTATAAAAAAATACATGAGCAATTTTTTTGCAACAACATGGCACAACAATACACAAAGCAATTCAAATTCACCTTGACTTTTGAGCATCAAAAACCAGCCCACTTTTTGAGAACCAAAGAAGACTAAGTAACTAAGATTAAGTAACATCTGAGAACCCCAATTAACATGAGCCTAAGTGGAAAGAAGAGGAACAAATGGGAACCTTGTAATGACGCCAAAAACATCTGAAAGGATACTAAAAATTGAGACTAAGTTGCAAGAAGAGGAAGAACATTGAAGCTGTCACATCACAAAAAACAGGCACAGTGTTGTTGATGTGTGGAGCACTGCATCACTGCTCCCTAGGGCCTCTGTGCCGACTCTTGCAAGCTTGCTACAAGAGAACAATAAAAATCGATCGGCAGTGATAACAGAACTAAAAAAAATGCAATTTGCTTCACACTTACCAAGAGGAGTGAAAAGGGCCACGAATGGTCAAAATCTGTGGACAACAAACTTAAGCATGAGCATAAGAGTTTCAAAAATGGAAATGACACATTATCAAAATGCAAGAGCTTTACAACTGGGCAGAGTGTTCCTCCATGAGATAATGCCCTTATGCATGGACCCCACCTAGCCCACTTGCTACTTTCCTCCCCCCCACTTTGCACAATGGCTAGAGACGCAACACAAAACTTGCAGTTCAGATAATCTTAATCCCACCTTCGTCAACAATTGCAAAATATCAAACAAGGTTTTCCACACTGATCTCATGAGTGTCGATTTGCAAGGGCACTCAGACTCTGGAGCCCCGAAGTCCCAACCAACAAGCGAGAACAAGAGACTTGCCTCGAAACTCAATCAAATGGTTGAACGACGACTTGCTGGCAGATTCTGAGGATGTCTTAAAGGAGAGATCGAAGGAAAATTTGAGAGTGCGTTTTCAGAGAACTGTACAACCGAGAAAGCATGGGAGAGTGCTAGTTTGGCATGGCACACGTGGGAACCGCCATGGTGGCAATGTTGTTAGATGTCTAGCACGGTGGTCATGGCCACAACACACACACACACACATCCAGTGGCCCATGATTGTGCCTGAGAGAGAGAGAGAGAGAGAGAGAGAGAGAGAGAGAGAGAGAGAGAGAGAGAGAGAGAGAGAGAGAGAGAGAGAGAGAGAGAGAGAGAGAGATGCATCTCTAGATAATGGCTTGTGGGATTCCTTATCACTATGTTGTGCTTTATATCCTTAACAATAAATGCACAACAGACAAAGCGTTATACCAAGATTTCAATAAGAGAAACCTCGCCACACCACTAACCTCAAAAACGCAGACAAATATCCAAGTTGCCTTTGCTGCATGTTCTCCACGCAAGATGATCATGAGCTTTTGAGTGTAGGCTCACACCCAATGAGAGGGATTGACAAGTTGAGACACAAATAACAATCTTGGGACCAACAATGCAGCAAGGCAGGGATAATGTGATCTGAGGCAAGCTAGGTCAACATGTCGACGACGTCAGACTTTGGGGGACCACAACCAAAGGTATGCCCATGCATCTAAGGCCTTGAGGGCTGAAGTTCTTGAACTAGCCTGAGTGGAGCACAAGCCACCCTCACAGGCTCCTTTCACATCCCAGATAGCGCACTTAGGTCGATAGTGGATGGGCGGAAAATTGCATGCAAAAAGGCCTTGCGGTCCCTCATTTGAAGAACAAAATCCTCTCTTGCAACGTTGGAGGATGGTAATCAACACCTTGCCCTATCGTCGACCTTCAGTTAACTCTCCTGCAAGCAAGAAAGAAACACACTTAGATGCCTGCTCTATCTAAGAGGGAAAATAAGGTAGCCTAAAAAAACACAACTCACTCACATGAGAGAAACTAGCAATAAGCTCTTCATGGATAGAGCCTCCGATAGTCCAAGCAGGAAGTGCAACATCATGGCATACGGGGGAAGAG
The DNA here is from genome assembly GCF_014529385.1 of Adiantum capillus-veneris. Classification (NCBI taxonomy): domain Eukaryota; kingdom Viridiplantae; phylum Streptophyta; class Polypodiopsida; order Polypodiales; family Pteridaceae; genus Adiantum; species Adiantum capillus-veneris. The sequence continues at coordinate 10,267,171 of NC_140948.1, read as the reverse complement.
CCCACACAGAGAGAAGTTCCATGGCTGGAGAGGCCATCCCAAACGTAGCGCTATGGAGGAGTGCATAGTCAAAAATCTCTCATAACCCTAACATAGTCTTTAGTGCAATCCCATCACCCGTGACCCGATGCGATAAGACCCATCCCACCACGCATGAAAATGTTAGGAAGGTTTCCGTTAGCATCCATGATCCCACGTTGGCAAACCACGTGGATCATTCACAGAGGAAAAAAAAGAGAGGGGCATCAGGCATGTCACATGTGTGCTTGCAAACACATGCACGACCACCCCGATCCTTTCACGGAGGAAAAGAAAGAGAGGGGCATCAAAGGCTACGCACATGAGATCTTCAAAGCACAGATAGTACTTAAGCCGGGAATTCAGGAGGCTACCGCAGAAACCCTTTTGCGCACATGAGAGCACTTAACCCGTGAAAATCACTCTCTCCTATTTTTCTTAGCACCTGGAATGTAGGGCCGCAACGTCTAACTGTGTAGCAAGCCCTACTTAAACGCATTTGACGCAGTGACAGTAAGATTCTAGCCAGGTCACGGTTTTTAGCCGCAGTGGTGGAATCTCAGGCTCATGTGTGCACCCTTTTAGGCATGTGTACTTGCAAACACATGGACGACCACCCCTATCGTTTTAAACTAATATTATATATATATATATATATATATATATATATATATATATATATCCTTTCCTTTGTAAATGAGCAATGAACATTCACTTGATATTGGAAACTCAAGACATGTCCATCGTTAGATTTACACACTCTGAATTTAAATGAGTGCCCACTATCTTGTTTCAACCAATCAGCATTTTTGGCCTATCAAAAAATGCTTGAAAATACAACTCAATCTTTTTTCTATTTTAGTCAGCAAAAAGAGAAGGCATCTCTATAGCCTTTGCCCTTTGGGCAGGCCAAAATTTACATATGAGATTTTTCACTAACTAAAAGGGAACACATCAATATGGCCTTAGCCCTTTGGGCAGACAAAAAAGAAAGCGTCTTTATAGCCTTTGCACTTTGAGCAGGCCAAAAAGGGAACACATCACTATCGCCTTAGCCCTTTGGGAAGGCCAAAAAAGTGATGAAATCACGATGCCTGCAAAATGACCATTAGGAGATGTACATAATTAAAAACAAGACAGAGAGATAGAGAGTGAGGCTCAGTCGACCTTGGTGCCCTTTCGAGCCTGAGGCTACCCGACCGCTGACGGCTATTGTGCAAGCTTCTGTGAGTTGTTGGCATATGATACCACGAGCAGCAGGGCATTGAGAGAGGGCACTACTGAGTAACTGAGGGCAAGCCACACTAAGCAACTTTTTTTTGTTAATGAGCAGAGTAGGGTGGTGCCCATTTATTTTTTAAGGAAATCTCACCAAATCCCTCTATTTCACACTTTCCATCTAGACAAGAGAGGGGATAGAGAGGGTGGTTGGAGGATGTGAGTGTAGGCGACATCTTGCATGTGGGCCGATGCAAGTGCTGACAACTACCATGGGTGGAGCTGGTGAGAGCTATAGAAGGGTGCTCCTCTCTCTCTCTCTCTCTCTCTCTCTCTCTCTCTCTCTCTCTCTCTCTCTCTATATATATATATATTTTATTTTTTTTATTTTTATTTTTGCATGGGGTGGATGGGGCTACTCTAAGTCTGTGTGTGTGTGTGTGTGTGTGTGTGTGTGTGGACTGGACTGGAGACGAGACCCTCGCATGCAAAAGCAAGGCAAGGCATGGGCAGGCTCCGTGCTATGCACTCTCTCTCTCTCTCTCTCTCTCTCTCTCTCTCTCTCTCTCTCTCTCTCTCTCTCTCTCTCTCTCTCTCTCTCTCTCTCTCTCTCTCTCTCTCTCTCTCTCTCTCTCCATGAGTTTTTCAGCATTTAAGGACAGGAAGGTGCAGCTTGGCAAGAAATGGAAATCAGTGCCGGGCTACAGAAGCTGGAGAGTTGGACTCAACTACATAGAGTTCGTAATGTGACTTGTGGGTTATGCCTTCTAGCAACGCACTCTTATCAAGCATATAAAGGGGATGCATGCCTTATCATCGTCATCCTCCCTCCATGAGCTGCAAATCACATTTTCTAACATGGGTGTATTTTACTAGTAGCTTTCCTAAATGGAAAAGATAATGTGAAGGTTTTTCCCCCCCTTGAACGTGGTAAATTATTTGGAAAAAAAGACCCTTTTTTCATTTGGAAATGTGTCGTGAAGTTCTTATGATGTGTGTGTCAACTTCTTCATAAACGAGAGCATAGACAATCTGTGAAAATTCAAATGTAGAAGTAATCCAAATGTAGAGGTCATCTTTGCAATTATGTGGACATGGGGGGGGATGCATCCCGGGGTGAAGCGTTTGGGAAACCCTAAGGATGCAAGTGTAGCGGTCCTTCATGAGGGAGAGAGACACTTTATCTGTGTCGAGGGAAAGACTCAAAATGGGTGTGTACGACAAAGTTGAATACTAAATCTCACAAGAGGGGCAACCCATAGAGATTAGAAAGCAAGAAATGGACCTTTTTAAACAGAGGTGAGAGTTTAAGAGTGGGCTGCATTGGCGGCAATGGCTAATCTCGGCACTCACATATGGCACATGTGCACATTTGCAAAATGGGAAGGGGTACCATACAATCCCATTCATAAGGATCAATCGTCCACTTTAGAAGGCGCCAGCAAGGTGATTCTCTATGGTCAAATTACCTCTTGTTGTGTTTCTCCTACTTCTTGGTTAGAGTCAGCAAAGAGAGACAATGTGGCATGCTCTAAGGTTTTCACTGCTCAGCACTCACAGACTCACAAAGAAAATATTTGAAGATGTGGGATGAGAAAATCTGACAGAGCTTCTGTCACGTTGTGAGCGGGATGAAAACACACACAGCGTCTCTATAACGACCCGACACACACTCTTGGGAAGATACACACACACACTATGGGGCACCACTCGGCTTAGACAACACACCTGGCCGAGACAGGTAACACACCTCTGGAGTGAGAGGAGAGAGACTATCCACTTGCCCACTCCACACAGACACACACACACACACACACACCCAAAAAACTCAGCTCAAAAGAAGAGAATTTTTGATGTTTAGATACAAATGAGCTTGGGCCAACACCAATGGGGCAAACAACTCACACAATATGGGTAAAAGATACCAGATACAATCACAAACTGGAGCAGAAACTTCGCTCATAGGAGAAACTTACACAGCCAAAACAGAAAAAAAAGAGGGAGGAATTTGGCAAAATGGACAGTGCCATCGCGTCCGGAACTGCCCAAAACCCCAGTCTACAATGTCAAAGTGCTCAAATACGACGTCGGATGAGCAGTTTACGGCCAAAACAGGCTCCAAAATGAGCAAAAACACACCTGCAGCTGTTCCTCCTCTCTTCTCCACGTTTTTTCTGGTCTTCTCTCAGTTTTTTCAGTTCCCACACTTAGCTTTATCACTTGGGCACCCTTGGCCTTTTAGATGACCTCAAACGGACCCCGAACAGGCCAAAAACTGACCTCGCAGTGCATAGTTGTCACCTTTTTGCATCATTCGCACACCTGGCACTCAACTTTTTTCCAATAATGCATCTCTCCACCATGTGAAGTGGCCCCAAAAAGTGGTCCTAATGATGACCTTTCTGCGTAACTCTCACAAGAAAACACCCACGTTGTGTCCGTCCTCATCCGCGTGCAAATATTGACCTCGTTCGCCCTCCTGACGCCACTAGATGCCATCTGACGCACCTGCTGACCTCATGTCGTCGGCCCGCGGATAGCTTCCTCGAGAAGTTTTACGCGCTACCAACTCCTCCTTATTGTAGGAAAAACACACTAGTACTGATAATAGTGAAAATCGATGCACTATGTACATGATGTCCTACCTGTACACATGTGGGCCCCACGTAACCACCTGGCTAAGGAAAATGGGCAATCCTTTATTTGATGCACAATGCATGTATATGTACATATGCGCAATCTCTTGCTCCAAAAAACTCCTGACATAATTTGCCCATCCCCTAGCCTGCTAGATCATTCATGATCAGCAGCAGCAAAGAGAGATATGAGACTCGCCGCATCACAGGTCTCCTCATCCCTCACCAACACTGCTTGATCCACAGACAGCTCATCTTGCTCCACCATCATCAATCTAGCATGATACAATTTAAGACGCAACCCATTTACCCTTGACTTATGTAGAACACCATCCAGGTTAGCCAGCTGATATGTGCCATTTGGAAAACACTCCACTACCTTGAAAGGGCCTTCCCACTTAATTTGGAACTTCTTTTGGAAGGTGTTGTCCAGCTTACTATTGTAGCGCAAAACCAAGTCATGTTTCTTGATACCCTTACTTTTAACCTTTTCATTTATCTTTGCCAAAGCCTTATCCTGCATCTGCCCATAATGCTCCAATGCGCTCATCCTATCCAACTGGACCTCTTGTAACTGCAAGAGCCTCTCTTTGAATGCATCACTAGGCGACCCAAGCAACTTCTCTAACATCTTGACCGCAGGCAACTCTACCTCCACAGGCAATAGTGCTTCCTTTCCATACACTAAATGAAATGGAGTAAACCCTGTACCTGTCTTCACCGAAGTACGGTAAGCCCATAATGCACTAGGCAATTCCAAATCCCAATTCTTTCCTTGGTGCTCTGTCACTTTAGAAAGAATTTGTACCAACTCACCATTGAATCTTTCATTTAAGCCATTACACTGCGGGTAATAAGGAGTGGTATGTTGGTGCCTAATCTTCATCTTTGTGCATAAGAAGTCTAGCAGTTTAGCTCTAAATTCTGGCCCCTTATCTGAAAGTAGCTCTAATGGCACCCCAAACTTGCAACATATTTCATCATACACAAATTTTGCCACATCCTTTGCAGTGATCTGTTTTACTGCTATAGCCTCTGCCCATCTAGAAAGATAGTCCACTGCCGTCAAAATATAACTTTTGCCCCTGCTTGTGATAGGTAACGGGCCTATTGCATCAATCCCCCACTTTTCAAACACATCAAACGCCATAATGGTTTTTCGTAGCTCTGGCTTCAACACTCTCTTCCCAAATGCTTGACACCTATTGCAAGACCTACACTAATGGTGAACATCCTTGTGCAAACTAGGCCATACATACCCCTCTTGCAAAATCTTATGCAAGGTGATCTTTAGAGCAAAATGGCCACCACATGCTCCTTCATGATTCTCTTCCAACACTCTGTAAAGCTCCTCCCGCCGAGGTACACGTCTCAACACGAGATCAGCCCCTTTCATGTATAAGACATCACCAATCAATTTGTACCTGTATGCTCTACGCACAAAGCCATACTTCTTAGACTTCTGAATCTCCTTTGGAATGATTCCTGTTAGCAAAAACTCCTCTTCTTGAGCCAAACTTTCCCGGCCATGATAAAGAGGTAAATTGGTCCTCAACACGAATAGCTCCCCAATCATGCCTTGAGCTGCTTATGTGCCTCTCCATTTAGAGCACGTTCAATGTGTCTGATGCTCCATGCTTCGAACTTTTTTAACAGGCCTTTAATTCTGAAGCACATTTCCTTCAATGAGGTGTTCTTGCTCTTCCACACACCCAGCACTTGCTTCACCACTAACAAGGAATCACCTTTTATGCTCAACCTTCGAACCCCATGCTTCAAACAAATGTGTAATCCGGCTTCCAGAGTAGCATATTCAGCCTCATTGTTACTATGAGCATCCAATTTGAACCCTCTCTTGCATACTAGCTTCCCCTCTGGATCATAAAGTGCTATACCCCCTGAAGCTGCATCATGGCTCTTTCTGTATGAACCATCAAAGAACAACACATGTGCATTGCTGATTTGTGGCACTTCTTCAACTACCTTTCTCACCACCTCTTCCTTAACAATAAGGGGATTCTCCTTGTAGGTCAACAAATCAGCTAGGGTAGCCCTTGTACTATCTTCCACTAGAAAAGAGAACTCAAACTCTTGCAGCTCAATTACCCATTTCTTCACCACATTTGACATGTTAGTACCATTAATTAACTGTGGCAAAAAGGCATAACTCGTCAAGAAAACAAAAGGCCGTGGTAGCAAGTAATGACGAAATCGTCGACAAGCAAATATTACACTGGCCATGACTAGCTCTACTTCCGAGAACTTTCTCTCCGCTACCAACTTCACTCGGCTTGCACAATACACTGGCCTCATATAATGGCTGCCCTTCCCCTTTTGCAATAGCATGGCTCCAATGGCTTCATCCCCTACTGATGGATTTACATAAAACACTTTCTTCCAATCAGGAGCCTGCATGGCTGACAACCCCCCTAACACCTCTTTCACCTCTTGAAACACTTCTTCACACTTTTCATCCCATTGCAATGGATCATGCTTTGCCACTTGCTGTAATGGATAAAGAAGCTGCGAAGACAATGGAATAAACCGTGCCATGTACTTCACTTTGTGTATAAAGGTTGCCAATTTCTTCGTACTCATAGGTGATGGAAGAAGAATAATAGACTTCACCTTATCTGGATCAGCCTCAATGCCATTTTCTGACACCATATGGCCCAATAACTTCACCCTTGGCTGTGCTAGATGACATTTCTTTGGATTTAGTTGTCCTCCACATTCATCATATCGAGCCAATATCATCTGCAGCTTCTCATGGTGAACAGCCCTATTGCTATAGACACAGAAGTCATCCATAAAAGCTTTAACACAACTACCAATGAATGGTTCCAACACCCAATTTGCTCTCTCTTGATAGAAGGAAGGTCCATTTGACAACCCAAACGGCAACACTGTGTAGCAATAGCAGCCCCATGGCGTAATGAAAGTTGTCTTTGTGCGGTCTTTAAGAGCAATCTTCAATTGAAAATAGCCTGAAAAACCATCACACACACTGTACCTCTCATAACCTGCCACTGAATCCAAGATCTGATCGATGAATGGAAGAGGATATGGGTTCTTCTTAGTGGCTGCGTTTAAGGGTTTAAAATCCACACAAATTCTCCACTTCCCATCCTTCTTTGGACTGACTACAACTGGACTCACCCATTCTGTGGTCTCCACTGGAACTATGAACCCTGCCTTCAATAACTTGTCCACCTCTACCCGCAAGGCTTCCATTTTCTCTTGACCCATCCTTCTTAGCCTTTGCCGCACTGGCTTAGCACCTTCTTTCAGCTCTATATGCATCTCTCCACCCTTGAACCCTCTGATCTCTTCATATGAAGTAATGAAAAAATCAGGAAAACTAGCCAGCATATGCAAAAATATATCCTTCTCCATAGCTGAGAGGTCTCCACTAATCATTTGCGTCATTAATTCCTGCTTCTTTGACAACTCAACCTTGGTTTGCATCAGCCCTTCAATCACTTCATAAGGCCCTTCACTTTCATCTTCAACCTCATTGGCAAATGCAACTAAACCAATCTCCTGGATTTCTTTGTCCATCAAAAGAAATGCAACATCAGCATCCTCGTCACTGCTAGTAGTGCTATCACTGTCCTCATCTGTCACCGTGGAAGAGTCTTCATCACTAGACTCATCCTCATCTTCATAAAGCTTCTCTAACAGTTTCCTTGTGTCCATATTATAAAGCTTCTTGGTACTTGTCTTTCCATAGAGGCTAATCGTACCATGTCGCCAATCTTGAACAGCTCCCACTTCACGTAACCATGGTCTGCCCAGTATAATAGGATATGCTCCCAACCCTGCTGGCATCACATGAAAATCAACCACTTCCTTTGCATCATATGCCTCCACTTCTAAGCTCTTTACAACACCTAAGCATTTTACTTTTTGATGGTTTGCCAATCTGATCCGAAAACCTGACACCCCAGCCACTGTGAGACCCATCTTCTCAACGCATGAGTGTGTTATGAAGCATATTTGGGCTCCGCCATCCACATAACCTTGTCCCAAATTTTTCCTTTTATGCCACACATCTACTATTGGACAAATGTCTGGTAGCTCGTCCATTGCCAACATCTTCATTGAACCTCTCTCTGGCTCTTTCTCCATTGGGTTAACCATCCTCTTCCACTGTCGCTTTAGCTTAGGCACCATCTCTATAAGCTGCCCAAAAGTAACATCTGCCTTCCTGCTCGTCAGATCCTCCTTCAAGTCATAGCTTAATTGCCCATCCCCTAGTGGAAAATCTGAAACATGAAACTTTCGACGAGCTCTTCTTTTCCTCTTGGCCTTGACATCCTCGCCTTCATGGCTCTTTCCTTTCTTCTTACTAGGACCTGGGGCACTTCTTCCTTCCTTTTCCTCTGTGGTCCTCTTCCCAATAGGCATCACTAATGTATCCTCTAGCTTTGATGCCTTCTCCAAGGTGACTACACTTAGCACTTTTGTCTTTCCCTTTTCCTCCTGGGTCAGTCCACTGGTTCCTTCATCTCCCTTAATTTCGATGCCATAATCATTTGACCTAGTTAACACCTGTCTTGGCAATGGATACATGTCTCCCCCCATCCTTGGTGGCTTATCACATTGCGGGCTGATGTGACCCAACTCTCCACAATTGTAACACGTGGGCGTCTGCCTCCAAAACCTACTATTACTTTGTCCAACACCATTCCTAGGCCTTTCTTCACCTCCTTGCTGATTTGCAAACCTCTCTCGACCTCGATTATTTCCCACTTGACCTAGCATGTTTAGGCTGAGATTCTTCATCAAATCTACCATTTGCCTCATGTCTTGCCTTAGCCCATCATCTTGCACTGCTGTAGTGACCATTGCTGGCATAACCTGAGTAGTAACAGGAACCACTGGTTCATGATGAACCCCTGACATGCGCCCTTGTAAAGACTCTATAGGCTGAAATTCAGACCTCATTGGCAAAGACTCCACCCCTAACTGGCTCATTTTCCTCAGCTTCCACTCTTTGTTCCTTGCTACCTCTAGTGCATCCTCATATGTCCTAGGCTTCTTTAGCTCCACCCTCCAACGTATATTCTCCCAAAGACCAGCCAAGAACCTGTCCTTCTTCATCATGTCAGGCGGGGGTACCTGTGGTGCTAAAGCCTTGCACATTTGCTCCCATGCCAATGAAAACTTATGTATGTACGCATCTACTGGCTCACCTTCCTTTTGCACCAAAGCCTGTACTTCTTGCCACACTTTGTTAGGATCTTCTATCTTCACAAACTCCACTTCCAACCCATGTCGTAGATTGTCCCAACTCAACCTTACAGGTGGATCAGCCACATGCAACTCCTCTTCAAATGCTTTAGACCAAACTCGTGCATCACTCTTCAAACAAATTTGGAGAAGGCGTAACATTTGCGTAGGGTCATGAATCTGGTTGCTAATGCAGGCAACCTCCATCTTTTCCAAAAATTCTTCCACATCTTCATCACTTCTTCCATGAAACTCGGGATAAGAGAAAGCCATGGCTACCCAAATTATGATGCTTTGAGAACCCCTTCGAACACACGTGCAAGAACCCACAACTTTTGACTGACTCAATCCCCAGAAACCTCAATGGAGCTCAACTTTAGATAAGGACAAACACATGTACATCAAATGAGTTTTCATAGTTGATCATCGGAATTACAACAGGCAAAGGACATTCCAGTATCTCTCTTAATCTTCTTGGCCCGAACATAAAGACTAGGCGCTGCTGGAAAAAGATCTTCCTAGACACATGAACATTAATCTAAATTCTTTGAGTTAAATGAAAAGGAGTGAACTGAGGGTCATTTTGATCATCCATTAAAGCCAACCATGAAGCTCCCAAGAAGGCACACCTGACTCAACCTCTGATTTTGCCAAAATTTCAGCAGCATAACAGCATAAATGGCTCAAAATACCAAAAAACCAGCAATCATAACTTGGAAAAATTTTGACAGAGTTTCCCCAGAAGTAGAGCAATGAGAACCCAAAATATAGACTGTATCTGTATGCATAAACTGCCAACAATAGAACCCGAGCATCAAGTAGGACTCACTAGTACATAGCCTATGGCGAGGTCACAGAAAGGGTGCTCCAGCTACCTGTATCACCGAAAGGATCTCCACATTTGAGAATCCCCCAGCTTAATAAAAACCTCACGCTATCGACCCTCACACAAAGGCTAATGCAAATCGCATATAGTCAAGTCTCAGAAATGACTATCTTCCATACCAAGTCTCAGAAATGGCTGGGACTGCCAAATACAACCAAGTATGGATCCACAAATGCGTACAATGGCAGTTTCCACAAGTAACGTACAATCCAACAGACAATGCGCTCAAATAGGCGCCAAGTGATGCATTCCCACAACAACTGCAAGTGACATCACTGCTAGTATATCATTGTACTCCAGCTACCTGTACCTATGTGAATCACCTGTACCTGTACCTGTCCCTGTAACCTGTAACCTGTAACCTGTAACCTGTAATCTGCAACCTGCAACCTATAAACCCGAAGCTCGAAGCTCGAAGCAGACGGTACTCGAAGAAGATCCTCAGTGGGGGCACCAAAAGAATGTGAGCGGGATGAAAACACACACAGCGCATCTATAACGACCTGACACACACTCTTGGGAAGATACACACACACCCTATGGGGCACCACTCGGCTTAGACAACACACCTGGCCGAGACAGGGAACACACCTCTGGAGTGAGAGGAGAGAGACTATCCACTTGCCCACTCCACACACACACACACACACACACACACCCAAAAAACTCAGCTCAAAAGAGGAGAATTTTTGATGTTTAGATACAAATGAGCTTGGGCCAACACCAATGGGGCAAACAACTCACACAATATGGGTAAAAGATACCAGATACAATCACAAACTGGAGCAGAAACTTCGCTCATAGGAGAAACTTACACAGCCAAAACAGCAAAAAAAGAGGGAGGAATTTGGCAAAATGGACAGTGCCATCGCGTCCGGAACTGCCCAAAACCCCAGTCTACAATGTCAAAGTGCTCAAATCCGACGTAGGATGAGCAGTTTACGGCCAAAACAGGCTCCAAAATGAGCAAAAACACACATGCGGCTTTTCCTCCTCTCTTCTCCACGTTTTTTCTGGTATTCTCTCAGTTTTTTCAGTTCCCACACTTAGCTTTATCACTTGGGCACCCTTGGCCTTTTAGATGACCGCAAAGGGACCCCGAACGGGCCAAAAACTGACCTCGCAGTGCATAGTTGTCACCTTTTTGCATCATTCGCACACCTGGCACTCATCTTTTTTCCAATAATGCATCTCGCCACCACGTGAAGTGGCCCCAAAAAGTGGTCCTAATGATGACCTTTCTGCGTAACTCTCACAAAAAAACACCCACGTTGTGTCCGTCCTCATCCGCGTGCAAATATTGACCTCGTTCGCCCTCCTGACGCCACTAGATGCCATCTGACGCACCTGCTGACCTCACGTCGTCGGCCCGCGGATAGCTTCCTCGAGAAGTTTTACGCGCTACCAACTCCTCCTTATTGTAGAAAAAACACACTAGTACTGATAATAGTGAAAATCGATGCACTATGTACATGCTGTCCTACCTGTACACATGTGGGCCCCACGTAACCACCTGGCTAAGGAAAATGGGAAATACTTTATTTGATGCACCATGCATGTATATGTACATATGCGCAATCTCTTGCTCCAAAAAACTCCTGACAACGTGTGCCACAAATGTTGAGAGAGAGTGAGAGGGGACTCATAGACAACGCTCACAAGTCACAAGCTCACAAGGCAAATTGTAAAGAGTCGAGATGACACGAAGGGGCGGGAGCCTTGCCAACCAAAAATAATGTTTATTTAGATTTGAATGTTAGCTAAGCCTAGTAGCAACAGTAAAGTCTTTAAAATTTACATTAACCTGATTAAGGCATCCTGATTCTCTATTCCCACTATCCTTAGTCCTATTCCTCACTTCAAGAACATAATGCACCTTAAAATTCTAAAAAAACTACATAACTTTTTTATTTTCCCTTATATTTATCGTATCCTTGTATATTCAAAAGGTAGTTTATCTCCTCTTCCTTTGCATACACTTAAAAAACCTAATAGGCTTTTTTTTTAAAAAGTTGCCAAAACCCACATTATTAATTTCAAGAGGTAAAATTTAAAATTTGTAGGTGGAAATACACTAGAACGAGGTTTGTTTCGAGCACTGACATGTGGCCTTCAGTTTTGGTTCAAGATAGTATAAAGGCTATAGGCTAGATCTTCAAGCATATAGAACATGATAAAACAAAGAAAAGTATAGGTAATAGTATCTGTGTCCCCCCCCCCCCCAAAAAAAAAAAGAAAAAAATGATACCCCCCTCCCTTATTTTTAAGCTTGGGGATAAATTATTGGGGGCCTACCCCTAACTTATACGCTTATGTAGCTTGTAAAAAAATCCCCCTCCCTTACACTTACGTGGTGCGGTAAGTTTTCCATGGTGAATCCCCCCGGATGGGGATGTTTTGCATTTTGAGTCATGCATGCCTTTTTGCCTAACTAATGCACCGGAAGCCTTCCAACTGTTCATGAATTTTGTGCTCCAAGATTTTTTTGGGAATCCCGTAAGAGTGCTCATTCATGAAATTTGTAATTATATCTCAAAGTATTTACATGTGCAAAAGGTATAAGAAGGAATGCAGTAACTAGACAACCTTGGGAGGTAGCTCAACCCAAACAAGTGCCACAGCAGGGAAGAAAAAGTCATTTTGCTTAGCCATAGGATATGACAAAGAGGAATTGAAGTGGATGCATCCAAGACAAAATCTCTCATGGAAATACCATCGCCTAGAAGCATCAAGGAGGTTACATCATTTATCCACAATGTAAACTGCATGGCAAGGTTCATTCGTTTGTCTTTTGAGTTTTTGCAACCACTCCAAAAGCTAACACAACCAGTAGATTTTTCATGCTGTGATGAATTAGAGGAGTATTTCAAGGGCATAATGATGGTATTATCTAAGCTTCCAACATTAATTCCACCGTGTTGGATTTTCCTTTCTTTGTAAATCCAAGTGTGGATATGGAAACAAAAGGAGCTGAGAGGAGGAAGTGAAAAAATAGACCCGGTGGCCTCTACACCAAGACTATGCACAATGGCCTCATCATGGGGAATACGCAATAGGGGTACCACCTAGCAAGATATGCGGCTAGGACGCATACATATACACAATGAAGCATGCCATGGAAAACAATTTCAAGATCCACGCCCAAATGTGGAATGGGGTGGTCGGAGAATAAGATGAGAGGAGTGGTGAATGAGTGAGAATGGGCTTCCTACTCGTGCATGTTAGTAAGGAAGATAATGAGGTAGGGGAAACTTGCGAGTATGCTCACTTATCATACAAGAGGTGGCAAATCCGCACACCTCAAGATGGAAGTAGCAAGATGATAGGAATATGAGAGGGAGAGAGAGAGTGTGTGTGTCTGGCGGTGAATCCGCACACCTTTACATAAGCAAAAAAAAAAAGGCAAGGAACAAGCATATACCATACTCAGAATGAGATGTATCCAAAGCGACACAAAGTATGGCACCAAGATGGAGTGTGTTGATTGCTTGCAAAAGATGAATACAATAGGTAGCGTATGGCAGGAAAAGGAGAAGGGGACCAGATCGTAGGAGGCATAATGGAGAGATGGGAGTTGATGGCGAGGAATATCATGAGTGTGTCCACCCTTCTTCTTCTTGAAATTGTGCCTTCAACCCTTAATTACAAGTGGTGTGGAGGTGTGGTGCTCATCTTTTGTGCATGGTGATGGTGATGATGATGGTGTTGTGATTATGTGATTAGGGTTCATGCTACAAGCATGTAGCACAAGAGTGTGTATGGATAGGGGTGTGTGTGTGTGTGTGTGTGTTCTCTCCCTTAGTGAGCTCTCATGGCCTCCTTATATAGGGAAGGAGGGGAGGATTTAGCAATATTTCTATTTGAGGTGAGTGTCCCACTTTGGTGACTAGGAAAATGGTGTGCATGTGACTGTGGCTTCCATCTTGTCTCCTCATTATTTAAAATACCAGAGTCAATAGAGAGAGAAGATGAGAGAATGTGGGTAGGATGTAGAGGATAGGAGATATTTACAATAGTCTAGCTTTGGCTAGGCATAAGCTTATTAGGGAGAGAAGAGAGAGGTAAGAAATTTACAAGAGAGATTGTCAAAGGTGGATAGTTGTTGATGAGGATGGATCCTCCAAAAATGGTGATAGAATCACTCTAGACTTGCCAAGACCTCATTAAAAGAGCTTTGTCTCTTGTAATCATGCTTGAAGACTTGTAGAACCATAGCCATTCTAGAGGAAAGAAAATTGGGGATGGCCTGTATCACCATTACACGAGAAAACTAGGGTCCACTACAAAAATCATATCTCCGTGTTCATAACTCCAAAAATTCTGAGAAAAATTAAGCTAAAAGTTGAGATCACGAGCTACATCTTTCATGTTGAACGCTCCTTCAGATTCGGGGTTCTTCTTTACTTAAAAAATTCAGCCAAATAATGTATTATTTGTGGCTACAAAGGTCTTTTGTTGGTCCCTTTGAGTGGACTTCTCTCTTCCCTTCAAGTGTAAGCTCCTTCATGTGTATGAAAACATGACCTAGAGTTTTGAAGAGAGTGGCAATCATCTAGATGGAGGTATTCATTAGGAGATTTCGGAGGTCTTTTGGAGGGCCTTTTGGTAGAGAGAGGAAAATAAGCTCCTCCAATGAGAGAAGAGCCTACGTTACGTAGAAAAATAGATTGATATTAACAAAAATATAAAAGGTGTCCCTCTCCTCATTTAATAATCTAGTGGTCCTTGAAGACGAGCACTCTCTTTTATTTAATGCGAGCACCTTTTTCAGAAGGTAGATGCGGTGCATTTGATACGGGATATGTCATCACTAGAACTCAAAAAGTCACAAAACTATCAAGTGGTGGAAGATTTTGAAACTTTTGATACTGCCAATGCGTCCGGAACACACATATCTCCTAGAAATGAATGTCCAATTGCCTCGCTTAGACATCCAAAGAGGCCAAAAATGTCAAACACCCCTAAAAGAACATTTTACTAACGGCGCGCGAGGGGGCATTTCAAAATTTTGGAATGCCTCCTCGCGCGCCGTTAGTAAAAAGGCCCTTTTTCCCTCTTTTTAGGGAGCTTTTTGAGAGGAAAATGTCCAAAAACCTCTAAAAAGGGGCTTTTTGGAAAGATAAGTGTCCAAAAATCACTAAAAAGAGCTTTGTACTAATGGCGCGCGAGGGGGCATTGCAAAATTTTGGAATGCCTCCTCGCGCGCCGTTAGTAAAAAGGTCTTTTTTTCCTCTTTTTAGGGAGCTTTTTGAGAGGAAAATATCCAAAAACCTCTAAAAAGGGGCTTTTTGGAAAGATAAGTGTCCAAAAATCACTAAAAAAAGCTTTGTACTAACTGCGCGCGAGGGGGCATTCCAAAATTTTGGAATGCCTCCTCACGCGCCGTTAGTAAAAAGGCCCTTTTTTCTTTTTTTTAGGGAGCTTTTTGAGAGGAAAATGTCCAAAAACCTCTAAAAAGGGCCTTTTTGGAAAGATAAGTGTCCAAAACCCCCCAAAAATGGGCTTTGTACTAACGGCGCGCACAGGGGCATTCTAAAATTTTAGAATGCCTCCTCGCGCGCCTTTAGTAAAAAGCCCATTTTTGGGGGTTTTTTGACATTTTTTGCCTCTCCGGATGTCGGAATGAGACAAGTAGACATTCGTTTTTAAGGTATTTTGGCGTTCCGGATGCATTGGTGGTGTCAAAATCCTCAAAATCTATCACTATTTTAAAGTTTGTGACTTTTCAACTTTCAATGATGACGTAAGCTGCATTGAATGCGCCGCTTCTGCCTCCTGAAACAGACGCTCGCATTAAATAAAAAACTGACCGTTTTCAAGGACGATTGGGAATATAAATCTACTTTTCAGAGTGTCTGGTTTTCCTTTTGGACATACTCACAAGGTGCAAGTGCATTTTAAAAAAAGTTTCTAGAGAGAGAAATACAATTTCTTACAAGGCCCTCCAAATGACCTCTGAAATTTTCTAATGATTGAAATTTGAAAGTGGGGTTGAGGTTTGAAAATGAAAACTAGTGAATAAAATATTTGGTAGGGTGAAATAATATACATACATGAAAAATATATTAAGAAATACTAAAATATATAATGTAATTTAGAATATATATATTTAATATTTAAGGTCAAAAGAGAGATCAACAAAGAAAGCTTAATTATTTATGCTACATCGTGATTGATTAGCATAAGTCTTATTTATTTAATAAAGGCTAAAACGTTTGTGAAAAAGGAAGAAAAAATCAAAAGTAACTTATATAATAAGAA
Organism: Adiantum capillus-veneris; assembly: GCF_014529385.1. Lineage (NCBI taxonomy): Eukaryota > Viridiplantae > Streptophyta > Polypodiopsida > Polypodiales > Pteridaceae > Adiantum > Adiantum capillus-veneris. The sequence continues at coordinate 10,250,917 of NC_140948.1, read as the reverse complement.
ATATTTTGGTAAAAGGGCAAAAATATATGGGGGGTTCCCATGCATGGAAAAGCTTGCCTGATTAGCCCTCCCTCTAAGGCTAGAGGTATTCATGCCTCTAGCGTTGTACTTGATTCTTCTTCAATTGAGGTGGAGAAGTCTCCCTCCTTGGGGATTTCCATCATAGGTGCTTGATCAAATCTCAAAAAGTACTGCTTCAACCTCCATCCATTGACACGTGTTTTGTGGAGCCTACCATCTGCATCCATCAATTGGTAACTGCCATTGGCATAGCGCTTTCTAATGACAAATGGCTCCTCCCATCTGGGTGAAAACTTTTTATCCTTCCTAGTGTCAAACCTGTTATCATACCGTAGGACCAACATACCTTTCTTGAGACCTTTTGACCTAAGTCCCTTGTTGAAGGTAAATCGACGTTGCTCTGACTGTGCTGCATAATAGTTGATAGCATCCTCTTTGTCTAGTTGAAGCCTCTCTAGATCAAGAATGTGGTTGTGGAGATGAGCATTAGGACGTTCCACCTACCCAGCTAGCACCCTGAGACTAGCCAATTGTACTTCAATGGTTAAAATGGCTTCCTTACCAAATACCAAGTGATATGGTGTGAACCCAAGGGATGTGCGAAATGAAGTGCGATAAGCCCAAAGTGCAGCCATAAGATGCTTGTCCCAATCACTTTTGTGATTGTTTACATGTTTAGTGATGATCTTGCAGATCATACCATTTACCTTTTCCACCAAACCATTGCATTGTGGGTAGTAGGGAGTTGAGTGTCGTCGTGAGATACCTACCTTCTCCATTAGCTCTCCTACAAGGTCTCCTCTAAAACCTGGTCCCCTGTCAGAAATTATTTCAAGAGGAGGGCCAAAACGGCAACAAATGTTTTCAAATACGAACTTGGCCACTTCCTTAGTTGTAATCCGGGTGGTGGCAACTGCTTCAGCCTACCTGGTCATGTAGTCCACACCCATGATGATATAAAATTTACCTGGTTGGCTCCTTGGCAAAGGCCCAATAGCATCAATTCCCCATTTCTCAAATGGTCCATATGAGATTATAGGAGTCTGTGGCTCATATGTGAGCCTCCTATCCCCTGCCTTTTGACACTCCTTGCATGTTTTACACCAATGATGCACATCCCTATGTAGACTAGACCATACAAACCCGGCTTGTAGAATCTTTCTACTAGTGATATCAAGTGCAAAGTGTCCTCCACAAACACCATCATGGCAACTTGAAATGATTTCAGTGATCTCTTTAGAGAGAGGTACCCGCCTAAGAATTTGATCCTTACCCTTGCAGTAGAGGTCGTCATTGATAAGGCGGTATTTTGTTGACTTGCGCACAAGCCACTGCTTTTGGCCCTTAGTAAGATCTTTAGGACACTCTCCTGTGTCCAAGAAACTCATGATGTCATGCATAGCATCGCTACCTTGGAAGAGAGGCAGCTTCAACTTGATAGAACCCACCATTGAAACATCTTGTGTTGAGCCAGCAGAGGATCACACCCGCATTTTTGTTCACACCCATCATTTTGTAACCATTGATTGTAATAAATGTCTTTCCGACATTAATTTTGATTTGAGCCATTCATTAAGTAACGGGACTCAATTGAGTTTCCAGCTTGTAATCCCGACGTAATTTCACCTGCTGATGTAAATAATTAGAGATGTTCTCACCTCCAAGGCTGAGGTATATAAGCCAAAGTTTTGTAACCTAAAAGGGAAGATTCAATTATTAATCAAAGTGAGTTTTTGAGCGCCGTGACTGTGTCTGAGAGAGAGAGAGAGAGAGAGAGAGTCTTATCTCCTTGCTACGCGAGCTACGGGACCGCCATTGGAGAAGCGACACCGCCATTGTGTTAGCAACGGCGAGAGCTACGCACTGATACCAAGAGTGCGCGTTATCGGCTTCTATGTGTGGTAAGTTCCTACGAGCTTCGGTGTGAGTTTTCTTCCAACTCGTGTGTCGGAATAGAGCGTGCAGCATATCTATAGAACCACAACGAGTAGAGCTACACATTAGTACCATCGGGGTCAAGTTTCGGTCACCTGTATTTTTCGGCCTGTCTTCATACGCGTTTATCGCACGGAGTGGTTATAGGTTGATTTTGCAGTTCAAGTCTTTAGGGTGTTGTTCTTACCTAGTGTATAGACTTCCCCTTGAGTTTGAGATCGATTCGATGATTCTAGATCCTATTTCGTATAGCATTCGTTCGTAGTACGGATTTCAGTCACTTGCGTATTTTAGAACTTAGATTTGATTTCCTTAGTAGTGATTGTCATTAGAAGGTCGAGTAGGTGATTTGACACCCACCTAGTTGTCGGGTCAAGCTTTGTCCTCGTCTGACAATTTCTGTTGTTGGTTGAGTTCTCGCTATTTAGCTTCCGCTAGCGGCGTAACCGCCTTAACATTTGGCGCCGCTGCCGGGGACTAAGAGAAAAAGACCAACCATCAAGGACGCTCTTGCAGAAGCAGAACCTTTTGATATTCCAACAGAAACCCTAAAGCCAACCAAGACTTGGGTGGAGGAAGCAGTACTAGAAAAAGAGGGAATAAAGATCTACCAGGGGACTTTCAGAGATCCTCAAGGGCAATCGGTCGATGTACCTATGATCCCACGAGAATTAAAGACCATATTAGGTAAAGTGGGAAAATCCCAATTCCTAGGTTGGACAACTTTCAATATATCATGTATAAAATATAGAGATTTTGTCAAAAATTTGAGTTTTCTTAAGGTCTCATTCCACTTTATGCACATACAATACACAATGAAAACAACTAAAATATCATGGTTTCAATCAATTGGATTATTAGGAGAGGAGTATATTGCATCCATTATCGTTGTCTATGTTCTAATGTCCTACCTACAACTTATCTCAACATGGAGAGCTTGGTTTCTAGGTCCACCACTTGTCCAAGTTAATGTAAAAGTGACTCAAGGTTCACAACTTGTGAAAGCAAGGATCCATTGAGGAATACAATCCACTTGGCTATTTTTCCTTAATTTATTGCATGTGACATTTAAGCAAGGTCCACTTCTAATCTACAACTTCTTAATTTGAGGCATGGGGCATACATAAAATATGTAGCATATGCTCTATTGCCTCATAGGAAGGTTGGTTTCAAGGTGCACTTATCCATGCTAGCCTATCTTGGAGAAATGATGGAGCTTGCTTCTCTCCTTGTTTCAATGGAGACTAGCTTGGACAAGTGGTGGACCTTTGCTTCTCTCTATGTTTCAATAGAGTTAGCTTGGACAAGTGGTGATCTTGGAACAAAACCCCCATGTAAAACATATCATGGGTATTCCAAGTGATTAGAAAGATTACCATTTAAGATATAACCTTATAGGTTGGACAACTAGATCTTGGCTTGGAGAAATGGTGGACCTTTGATTCTCTCCATGTTTCAATGGAGTCTATCTTGGAGAAATGGTGGAGCTTGCTTCTGTCCATGTTTCAATGGAGCCTAGCTTGAACAGTTGGTGGACCTTTGCTTCTCTCTATGTTTCAATAGAGTTAGCTTAGACACGTGGTGGATCTTCAAAATAAACCAACTACTATCAATGTTGCCTAGCTTGGACAAGTGGTGGAGTGTTTCTCTACTCCATGTTTCAATGGATCTTAGCTTGGACAAGTGTTGGACCTTAAAACAAAAACCCCATGTACAACATAGAATGGATTTTCTAGATTTCAATGGAGTCTAGCTTTAACAAATGGTGGAGCTTGTCTTCATCCATGTTTCAATGAAACTAGCTTGGACAAGTGGTGGACCTTGTAACAAACCCTCCCATGTACAACATATCATTGGTTTTCTAAGTGATGGGAAGGAATACCATTCAAGATATAAACTTATAGCTTGGATAAGTAGTTGACTTTAAAACCAAATTCATCATAATACAATGAAATACAGGTCAGCCAATTCCTAAATCTTGAGACCAAACCTCCCATGCTATTAGAGATAATATATTGGATAAGTGGTGGACCTTCTATTATTTTCCCATGCCTAGTTTAGACAACCGGTACACTTCGCAGCTATAAAGGTTGGACAAGTTGTGGAGCCTTGTTTCTATCCATGTTTTAATGGATCCTAGCTTGGACAAGTGGTGGACCTTGGAAAAAAGCTTCCATGTACAACATATATGAGGTTTTCCATGTTTTAATGGAGCCTATCTTGGACAAATGGTGAAGCTTTCTTCTCTCCATGTTGATTTTGGAACTACCTTAGACAAGTGGTGGAGCTTTTCTTTTCTACTCTTCATAATACAATGAAGTATATGTTGGTTACATGGTGAATCTTAAGGCCAAACCTCCCATTTTACTAGAGATGATAGGTTGGACAAGTGGATCAACCTTCTATCATTTCTCCATGACTATATTGGACAATTAGTAGACATAACATCTCTCTATGTTGTCTAGAGATGAGCTTGGACAAGTGATGGACCCTGCTTCTCTCTCCCTTGGTTTACTAGTTTGAAGACTCAGTATATATACTTTCTTAGATCTAACTTGAACAAGTGGTGGACCTTGCATCCACAATCTTAATTCAGTATAAAAAAGTATATGAAAAAATAACATAGGAATCTTGGTTTGAAGGTCAAGCAATTAGGTTCCAAATGCACATAATAATATATTTTCCACCCATATTAAAAGAAAGTTAAATATGCACATAATAATATATTTTCCAAATGCACATAATAATATATTTTCCACCCATATTAAAAGAAAGTTAAATATGTTATTACCAAATTGACAAAGGTAACGTCCAAGAACTATATCTTTCCATCTTGTCAGATCTAAATCTTCATCAAGGCGACATGCATGTATACATCAACTTTCAAGCCATTCAAGAATACATGCACTTAGATTCCATAGTTTTGTTTTCAAAGTCTTTTAGGTTCTAAAACTCTTTCACATAAAGTATGTAATGACAAAATTCTTGAAGCAAACATTTGTGCCCAAGAAAAAGATCCCTCTCACATATTTAAAGTCCATGAATTCTCTGATCCACACTTACAAGTTTTATTTTGACATCAAACATCAATTCTTTCATAGTTCCAAATAAATGCAACCTCGATATGAATTGACAAAAAATGAATTTCTTTTACTATATGACCCAACATAGGCCCCAATCAAATAAAAAATGAGTCCCCAAAAATTTGGGTGCACTCTAGCAATACATCAGAGTCCCCTTACAATAGGATGCACTCCAATAGTACATTGAAGTCCCCTTAGAGTAGGGTGCACTCCATTCAAGTGTTCATAAAATTGACACACCTTTTATAAAAAAAAAAAAAGACTATATCAAATTATACAAATGTTGAAAGATACACACTAGAATAAAAAAAGCATCTTATAGCCATATTTATTCAATGCTTTCGTGTTGACAAGTACACACCAAGGACATAATTTGTCTCAGAATCACTATACTGATTTACAATTGTGTTATATGTATAGACTCTCTTATCTCTTGCATACAACCATCCTACCAACCATGGAATTATGGTTCTCTGCAAGAAGTTTTGAAGTTGCTCGGAAGTTTGCCTCCACATCTTTGGAAATATAAGATATGTCCCTGGCATGTTCCACATCACCCTATATGGAGTGTCATCAAAAATTAAGGTATTGTTTGCATCCAAATCCTCAAATATCTTCCAAATATCACTCAGATTTTTGTGATAAACCCTTGTAAATCCTAACATGATATTTGGATTTTGGCAATTTTTGTTACTCATAAACACCTTGAACTTGGTATACTGCTCAGGAAAACACTTTTGTGTGATGCGTTGCACCCTTGTTAAGTTATAGCAACTCCATATCCATAGCTCAAAGTATTCAGCACAAAAATCCAAAAAACTTTGTGCGTCTGGTCGCACCACATGATAAACTTCATCTTTGTCCTCCACAAGTCGCATGTGTTGAGCCCAAGATGGCATAGAATCTCCATGTTTCATTTCAACTGTCTTGAGAAGTAACCCCTCTAGATCCAAGATAAGTACTCTTTTGATGTCCTTGAAAGCAAGTGGTAGGTGATAAGGAGGTGATTCATTCCTTGGACAAGGTCTTGGAGGAGGTTGGATGGGTAATTCAATAGTTTTCTTCAATTTATGCCAGCATATAGCCAATCCATTTTTCTGTAATGGTTCTGAAATTAAAGAACAAGAACACTTAATGCAAACACAACAATAGACATGATTTTTACATTGTCTACCCTAAGGTTTTATTAGATACCAAAATCCATCTATGATCTACTCATTAATAGAAAGAAAGTCAAATTAAAATCCTGACTCTTTTTTATGCTACACTCTCTCTTAGTCTCAATACCATGGAGTTCAACTAGATTTAAGTCAACTAATAACTACTACTTGTTGTTAAAGGTATGCTTGAAGTGTATAAGGCTTAACCAATGCTCTAGTGTAGAATGGGTATTTAGGTCTCAAGGTCTACCACTTATCCAAGCAAAGATCCATTTAGATATGGAAACCCAATTTTTCTTAATATAATGATATAGAGTGGACAAGTGGTGAATCCTGAGACCAAGCCACTCATGCTACTAGGGATAATAGGTTGGACAAGTGGTGGACCTTGAATGTAAACCCCCCATGTACAAAGTATCAGGGGTTTTGGGTATTTCAATGGACTCTAGCATCTTGGAAACATGGTGGAGCTTACTTCTCTCCATGTTTCAATGGAGTCTATCTTGGATAAATGGTGGAGCATCATTCTCTCCATGTTTCAATGGAGCCTACCTTGGACAAGTGGTGCATGTTTGTTTCTCTCTATGTTTGAACAGATCTAGCTTGGACAAGTGGTGGACCTTGGAACAAAATCCCCATGTAAAACATATCATGGACATTACAAGTGGTGAGAAAAAATACCATTCAATATATAACCTTATAGGTTGGAAAAGTGGTGGACCTTAACACCCAATTATTATTAATATAATGACATAGAGTGGACAAGTGGTGAATCTTGCGACCAAACCTACTAGGAAAAGTACGTTGGACAAGTGGTGGACCTTGAATGCAAACCCCCCATGTACAAAATATTACTCATGCTACTAGGAATAATTTGGTATTAAGGTCCATGTTTCAATGGAGCCTAGCTTGGAAAAGTGGTGGACCTTTGTTTCTCTCTATGTTTCAATAGAATTTTCTTGGACAAGTGGTGAACCTTGGAACAAAACCCCCATGTAAAGCATGTCATGGGCATTACAAGTGGTGAGAAAAAATACCATTCAAGGTATAACCTTATAGGCTGGACAAGTGGTGGACCTTAGCACCCAATTCCTCTTATTATAATGACATATAGTGGAAAAGTGGTGAATTGTGAGACCAAACCTACTAGGGATAATAGGTTGGAGAAATGGTTGACCTTGAATGTAAATCACCCATGTACAAAATATCATGGGTTTTGCGTATTTCAATGGAGCCTAGCATCTTGGAGACATGGTGGAACTTACTTCTCTCCATGTTTTAATGGAGCCTATCTAGGAGAAATGGTGGAGGTTCCTTCTCTCCATGTTTCAATGGAGCCTAGCTTGGACAAGTCGTGGACCTTTGTTTCTCTCTATGTTTGAATATGGTTAGCTTGGACAAGTGGTGGATCTTGGAATGAAACTCCCATGTAAAACATATCATGGGCATTTCAAGTGGCGAGAAAGGATACCATTTAAGATATAACCTTATAGGTTGGACAAGTGGTGGACTTTAACACAATATAATGACATAGAGTGTACAAGTGGTGAATCTTGAAACCAAACCACTCATGCTACTAGGGATAATAGGTTAAACAAGTGGTGGGCCTTGAAATAAAACCCCCTAGAGTGTTTCAATGGATCCTAGCTTGGAAACATGGTAAAGCTTGCTTCTCTCCATGTTTCAATGCAGCCTATCTTGGATAAATGGTGCAGCATCATTCTCTCCATGTTTCAATGGAGCCTAGATTGGACAAGTGGTGGACCTTTGTTTCTCTCTATGTTTAAATAGAGTTATCTTGGAAAAGTGGTGGACCTTGGAACAAAAACCCCATGTAAAACATATCATGGGCATTACAAGTGGTGAGAAAAAATACCATTCAATATATAACCTTATAGGTTGGACAAGTGGTGGACCTTAACACCCAATTATTCTTAATATAATGACATAGAGTGGATAAGTGGTGAAATTGGGACCAAACCTACTAGGGAAATAGGTTGGACAAGTGGTGGACCTTGAATGTAAACGCCCCATGTACAAAATATCACTCATGCTACTAGAAATAATTTGGTATTAAGGTCCATGTTTCAATGCAGCCTAGCTTGGAAAAGTGGTGGACCTTTGTTTCTCTCTATGTTTCAATAGATTTATCTTGGATAAGTGGTGTACCTTGGAACAAAACCCCCATGTAAATCATGTCATGGGCATTACAAGTGGTGAGAAAAAATACCATTCAAGCTATAACATTATAGGTTGGACAAGTGGTGGACCTTAACACCTAATTCCTCTTAATATAATGACATAGAGTGGACAAGTGGTGAATCATGAGACCAAACCTACTAGGGATAATAGGTTGGACAAGTGGTGAACCTTGAATGTAAACCCCCCATGTACAAAAAATTATGGGTATTGGGTATTTCAATGGAGCCTAGCAACTTGGAGACATGGTGGAGCTTATTTCTCTCCATGTTTCAATGGAGCCTATCTAGGAGAAACAGTGGAGGTTCCTTCTCTCCATGTTTCAATGAGCCTAGCTTGGACAAGTGGTGGACCTTTCTTTCTCTATATGTTTTAATAGAGTTAGCTTGGACAAGTGGTGGACCTTGGAATGAAACCCCCATGTAAAACATATCATGGGCATTTCAAGTGGTGAGAAAGGATACTATTTAAAATATAACCTTATAGGCTGGACAAGTGGTGGACTTTAACACATATTTCTTCTTAATATAATGACATAGAGTGTACAAGTGGTGAATCTTGAGACCAAACCACTCTTGCTACTAGGGATAATAGGTTGGACAAGTGGTGGACCTTGAATGTAAACCCCTCATGTACAAAATTATGGGTTTAGGGTATTTCAATGGAGCCTAGCTTGGAGACATGGTGGAGATTGCTTCTCTCAATGTTTCAATGGAACCTATCTTGGAGAAATGGTGGATCATCCTTCTCTCCATGTTTCAATGGAGCCTATCTTGGACAAGTGGTGGATAGAGTTAGCTTGGACAAGTGGTGGGTCTTGGAACAAAACCCCTTTGTAAAACATAGCATGGACATTACAAGTGATGAGGAAAAATATCATTCAAGATATAACCTTATAGGTTGGAAAAGTGGTGATGGACCTTGATAAGTGGTGAAGGATACCATTTAAGATATACCCTTATAGGTTGGACTAGTGGTGGACCTTAACACCCAGTTATTCTTAATATAATGACATAGAGTGGATAAGTGGTGAATCTTAAGACCAAATCACTCATGCTACTAGGTATAATACGTTAGAGAAGTGGTAGACCTTGAATGCAAACACCCCATGTACAAAATATCATGGTTTTAGGGTGTTTCAATGGAGCCTAGAATCTCGGAGACATGGTAGATCTTGATTCTTTCCATGTTTGAATGGCACCTATCTTGGAAAAATGATGGAAGGTTACTTCTCATCCATACTTCAACGTAGCCTAGCTTTGACAAGTGGTAACCTTTGCTTCTCTCTATGTTTCAATAGAGTTAGCTTGGACAAGTGGTGGACCATTGCTATCTCTCTAAATGTTTGAATAGAGTTTAGCTTGGACAAGTGGTGGACCTTGGAATGAAACCGCCCGTGAAAAACATATCATGGGCAATTTCAAGTGTGATAAAGGATACCATTTAAGATATTTATGATGTACCTTATAGGTTGAAACAAGTGTGGACCTTAAATACATAGTTCTTCCTTAATAAAATGACATAGAGTGTACAAGTGGTAGTATCTGAGACCAAAAAACACTCGTGCTACAAGGATCCTAATCTTGACAAGTGGTGGACCTTGGAAAAAGTCCCCCTTGTACAACATAGATGAGTTTTTTTCATGTTTAAATGGAAGAGAGATTCGACAAATGGTGGAGCTTGCTTATCTCCATGTGGATTTTTAGAACTAGCTTGGACAAGTGGTGGAGCTTTGCTTTTTTTACTCTTCATAATACAATGATGTATAGGTTGGTTACATGGTGAATCTTAAGGCCAAACCTCCCATCTTACTAGAGATGATAGGTTGGACAAGTGGTCAACCTTCTATCATTTCTCCATGCCTATAATTAGACAATTAGTAGAACTAATCTTTCTATGTTGTCTAGAGCTGAGCTTGGACAAGTAGTGGACCTTGCTACTCTCTTCCCTTGGATTATTAGTTTGAAGACTCATTATATATACTTGCTTAGATCTATATAATTACTCATTAGTTAGGTTACAAGTGGGTATGTAATTTGTTAGCCTCAAGGGACTTTGAATATTGAATAGTAAGACCAAGTGCTGGTTTGAAGATCTTTTGCTTATCTAAACTAGACTCTAACTCAATAATAAGTTTCATAAGTTCCACGAATTGTCCTATCTAGGCTCCAAAAGAGTCTTAATTGGTTTGTGCTAGATTCTAACTTCCTTGATGGGGTAGAATCCTAGAAAAATGAGGCACTATAAGTTTTACCTTAGCTCAAATGGATTTTTCACTTAAACTCGACTGCAATTTGGCTATCTAGTCTTTGTCTCGATGGAGTTTAACACTAGATACATAGTAGTGATATTTAAGCTTCATGTCTCTTCACTTGATCGAGATATGAGACCATACTTTCAAGGTCACCACTTGTCTTACCTAAAGACCAATGTGAGACATGGAGCAAGAAAGCCATCCGATATTGTTTTAAGGACTATTACATAGGCAATCAATAACTTAAGTAAAGAAAAAAAACTTGGATCTTTCACAATTAATAACTTAAGTAAAGCCAAAAAGACTTGGATCTTTGACAGTTTTTTTCAAACTAAAAAAGCACAATCTCATGCTAACAAAACTATAAATCACAATTGAAATGTTTGAACAAGAAAAAGATCAACAATCTTAATAAGAAGGATACTTTTTCATTTCATTTGATGATTACAAACTAAAATAAAGTCTCTCAAGAAATTGATAAACAAAAAATGTAGGTGACTGCTTCATTATTTTGAGCAAAAATATCAAAATCTCTATTGATTGAGCTCCATCTAGTAGTATCCTTTGTAAGATCCTGCAAGAAGGAATAAAAAGAAAGATTTGTTAGATACCATGCACATGAGTGTTCAAGCATGTGTATCAAGAATATATGACATGTCACTAGTACCTTAGGGTTGCTTTCTATCCAGCCTTAGAAGATTGTTCTCAGCTTTCACCTTATTTATATAAGCCTTTGCTGTGGTTGCCTTCAAAACTCCTTTTGTGTTACAACCCAATTGCCTAGCTAAAGTGGTCAATTGTGACGCCTTCATGCTTTCAATGGGTGTACGCTCCTTTGCCAAGATCTCTTGTATTTGGGCTCTTCTCATTTCATTGCGGTGGCTTGTGTCACTTGCATCTTCAATGATAGTTTCATCTCTGTCACCTTTTGCAGGTGGTATTCTTCTTGTAAAGAACACCTTAGCTGACCAAACATCATTTTTCTGCTTCCAATACTCCATGATTTGTTTGTATTCACTATCATTTGTCACTATAGGTTGTCCATAACGATTAGAAGCAATTAAATCACGCACATCCCTTCTCTCATCAAGCTGAATCAAGTATGGCAGTAGCTCCTCCAAGAGCATATTGTCAACCATCTTCTCAGCATCAAATTGTGGTGGAAAAATGCAATTGTTTGCTGGTGAAATACATCCCTTGTAAGGAGAGTCATCAATAAGCACTGTTCTTTGTGGATCACATTCAAACCCCATGGCAATTTTGGCTAGAGGCTTGAACATTGCCTCAACGTTTGGATTGTCGGGTCTAAACAATTTTTGAGTTTGAGCGGTGTAGCAAACATCTTGCGACCAAATTGCAAAGAAAGGCAATGTATCCTCAGCTAAGTTGTTTAGTGCTGCAAGGATTTGATACACATTATTCCTAGTAGCTGTCGACCAAATTGCAACATTAAACCTTTGTAAAATAGTCTTCAAGAATTGGATGCAACCTGGCCTGAGTATAATATATCTTTTTGAATCCATTTGCACTGAGTTGTGGTGTGAGGATGGTTGAGGGGAACGTTTCAACAATAGACCATTTAAATCCAATATAATTGTAAGCATGGATTTCTCAACATCTACGCTACATGACGTAGTACCAATTGGCAATAGCTCGTGAGTGGACTTTTCAGTCTCTTTTGATGTATGTTGCATTTTTGAAGCATCGATTTCTTGGTTCTCATTATTGGAAGCTTGCTCAAGTTGCACAACACTAGACTCTAGTATAGAAATATCATCCATCTTGGGCACTTTAGAAACCATAGAATCTATGGATTCTATAGTTGTTGACTGAACCATAGGAGCGTTATCCATCCCAGTTTGTGAATCTAAGAAAACACACACACAAATGGTATCTCAAAACCACTAGAATTTTATTCACCATATTTATATGTAGAACTCCTAGTAAGAAATTTATTTAAGGTAAAGTCGTTGTTAGAATCCTTGCAACCATTTTCAGCATTCGTACACCAAACACCACTTGTCTAAAATACAATCTACTAACTCAACATTTTCCATCCTACACTTTATTAAAGATGAGTACTTAAAGTGAAAACTAAAAGCCACCCTTGTTGAGGAAACATGGATACAAGGTCCACCAAATGTCCAACCTAGACTACAAGAAAATAATTAGAGATTTGGCTTAGATTTGGATTCAAAGGCCACCACTTATTCAAGTAAGATAACTCCACTTGTTTAAGACAGTAATGTTTGAAGCCCCACCACTTGTCCAACCTAGACATTGATTAAATTTTGGTAAGATTTATCACAAATCTAGAGTAGAATCAAGATTCTATGGCCAAGGTAGTCAAATATGTTAGACAACACACAAAGCATAAGAGCACTCTAGATTCTCGTTGAGCATAAACTAAACAATAATCAAATGTTATATTCACTTGAGATTTCATCCATGAAAAATGAAAATGATGCATGTACTTGAGATTTCCATCCATGTACAATACTTTACAATGTCAAGTAAAGTTATAGTCAGCAAACAACTCTTCTCCTGCTTCAACTTGACAAATAGTCTCAATGCATACATGGCCATATTCTTCTGACTTGATGTGTGAAGAGGTGCATTTATGCCAAGGTGGCAAATTTGGATCAAATGTATAGCGTACGTTGGGACAGACATTTGTACTGTGAGAACTATTTATATAGCCCGACACGTTTCCTTCTTCTACACAACCAATAATGTATGATTGATCTTCCTCTTCTTCTATGTTTGGATCCTCTAGAAGAGAATATTTATAAGCTCTTGGAAATATTTTGCATATCTTTTTCCAGTCTTGAAATCTATACTTATGCCCTCCATAGTTTAGAATAGTCAAACCACTTTCCAGGGTAGTATGCACAAATAGCCCATAACCAGCTCCTTCAATACATGAAAGTCGCACTTCAAAATCCACACCGTTAATATGGAAAATTACATCTTTGGGAATAGGAAAAGTTGGTGTCCCAAAAGGATCTTCATGCCAATCATAGTGTGAAATACATCTAGATTTTATATCACTTAACTCCTTTGTGTCTGCAAAAAGAAGAAAATATTATGCATAAAATAATGACAATATCAAAGAAAGATATCATTATTTTATAGTCCAATAGGTCCATTGTATGGAAGACTTAGAGTGCCTCTTACATGGTGCCTCCAAGGTTTCCAAAAAATAAAATCATTGGAAAAAAAAGGCCACTGTGTCTCCAATCTATTGCCCATTTGAAGCATAGAGAGAACCAAGGTCCACCACTTGTCCAAGCTAGACATGGAGCATTGACACAAGATCCAACACTTATCCAAGAACCCTATAGTATATGTGGTAACATGGGATGCATTGATGCAACAAAAGTAGTCTGGCCTCCTCATCCATCTCTTTTTTCTTGTAGCCTAGAGGGATTAGTTTCAAGGTCTATCACTAGTCAAAAACTACACATAGAACATTGATACAAGGTTCCACCACATGTGAAACCTATCATCTCTAGTAGCATGGATGGTTTGATATCAAGGTTCATCGCGTGTCCTACCTATACTCTATTGTAGCATATAGATTCTGGTTTGGTGGTACTACACTTGTCCAAACTTGGCTTGTTGTTGATATCTGGAGGTAATCAAGGGTCCTCCACTTGTCCAAGTTAGGCATATAAAACAATTGCAAGGTCCACCATGTGTACAACATATGATTGATTATAGCATGCATGGTCTTATTTCATGGGCAACCATCTTCTCTCCAACATGTGTCCAACCTCGGCTCCATTGAAGCATGGAGAGAAGCAAGGTCCACCACTTATCAAAGCTATTATTTTCTCCCAGTGCTTTCAAAACCCATAATACGTTGTACATGGGGGGGGGGATTCTTGTTTCAAGGTCCACCCCTTGGCTAAGATTGGATCCATTGAAACATAAAGAGAAGCAAGCTCTACCATTTGTCCAAGCTAGGAGCCATTGAAACATGAAAACCCCATAATATGTTGTATACGAGGGGTGTTTTTCAAGGTCTACCACTTGTCTAAGCTATGGTCCATTGGAACATGGAGAGAAGCAAAGCTCCACCACTTTTCTAAGCTAGGATCCATTGAAACATGGAGAGAAGCAAGCTCCATTGTTTGTCTAAGCTAGGCTCCATTGGAACAAGGAGAAAACAAGCTCCACCACTTGCCTATTATTGCATAGAGATTCTGGTTTGAAGGTCCACCACTTGTCCAACCTTGCCTTCATGTATGGAGATAATCAAGAGTGCAATGCTTCTCTAAGCTAGGGACATAAAAGAGTTTCAAGGTCCACTACATATACGATCTATGATGGGTTGTAGCATGGGAGGTTTCATTTTAAGGTTGACCACTTCTCCAGCTCCGCTTGTCCAACCTCAGATCCATTGAAGAATGGAGAATAAAGGTTTACCAACTCTCCAAAATAGGCAGGAAAATCTCTATAAAACCCATGAATTGTTAATATATGCTATGCTGTGGAGTTTTGTTTGAAGTTCCACTCCTTATCCAAGCTACAATCCATTGAAGCATGGAACTAAGTAAGATATATCTCTAGTCCAAGATAGGATCCATTGAAACATAGAGAGAATCAAGGTCCACCACTTGTCCAAGCTATGCATGGGTAATTGATATAAGGACCACTACGTTTTCACCTATACTATGCTCTATCATGGATGGTTTCATATCCTACCAATTTTCCAACCTATTTAGTAGGTTGTATTATGGGGGTTTGGTTTCAAGGTACTTCACTTGTCTGAGGTGGGTTCCATTGAACCATGGAGAGAAACTATGTCTACCACTTGTCCGAAATATGCTCCTTTAAAACATAAAAACAAGGTCCACCACTTGTCCAAGCTAAAGTTTCTCTCCATTGAAGCATGGAGAGAAACAAGGTCTACCACCTGTCCAAAATATGCTCCATTGAAACATAAAAGCAAGGTCCACCACTTGTCCAAGCTAATAGAACAAATGGGTGTTGGTTACAAGGTGTACCACACTTGTCTAAACTAGTCTTCATGCAAGGTCTACCACATGTCCAAGCTATATGAGCTTGTTTTGAAGGTCTACCACACCTCTTGAAATTAGGATCCATGTAAGGTCCACCTTTTGTCAAGCTATGCATTTAATGAGTACTAAAACTAAGTAAATTGCAGTACTTAAATACCTTTCCAAGCTCATTAAGATTTTGGTCTCTAAGGCCGGCCACCACCACATGTCTAATCTATGCTCTAATTGATTACTTATGCTATTTCTCTCAAAGTCCAAACATAAGCTCCCTTCTAGCAAGGTTAGTTTAAATTTAGGCTCCAGCACCTGTCTAAGCTAGGTTCAATTTATGAAGCATCACCATTTAACCATGCTACGATCTAATGTATCATATCAAGGGGGTATTGATAAAAGGTCCAAAACTTATTGAGTTCAAGCTCTTAAGTAATTAAGTCTTTGTGAGTATTAAATGTTTTAGTTTTAGTCTACAGATCCACCATTCAAAAACTCAAGTAATTTACTATTTACATTCAAACCTTGAATGCTTGAGATAAAAAATACAAGCTCAATCAATACTATATAAAGCAAAATCTAACATTAAGAGTATCAAATCAGTAACAAGAAACACTAACATGCACAAGAAACTCAAAACATACGTGTCTCCATTTCCAAAAAGTCCTCCATTGACAGATGATGGTGTTGTTGTTGTTCTTCTTCTCTTTGTGGAGAGCACTCCTCTGTAACAGGCACAATGTCGCCTGATTGCGAAGTGGATTGTTGAAGTCCAGCCCATTTTTCTATATCTTCATGAGACTTAACAAAGTCTAGCAGCATGGTCTCCATGCTTTTTGCCTCCTCCACACTATCAATTAAGCAGATGACTTCTTTTTTCTGTTGTATTCCTTCTTGTGCAACCAAGGAGCCATCACCAAAAACATCAACAAGCTTGCGGTCTTCAAAACAATATGTACGAATGTAGTGCTTGACCAAAGCTCTTTTTTTGGCCTCCAAATATTGCAAATCTGACATATCGTTATCTGCTACTTGAAGAAGAGAACAATCAATTGGCATGGGATGTTCCTCTGATCTTCTTCTCAGGTCTTCAAATGCATTGCCTTGTCCCAAGAAGGCAATAACTGTTAGGAATTGAATTGCTCCTTTGCAGGGAGCTGATGGAAAGTGATGCAATGCACCACAACAATGGTAGCTCAAATTATCTCCCATGGCGTGAAAGGCACATTGCAATTTTGTGAAGTTAGTGAAATCCACAAATGCAAGAAAGACAAATCCAGGATCTGTTGACCCTCCAGCAATAGCCAAGATCCCATCCAAAGCATTGTTAAATGTCTCCTCACTCCACTTCAAATTGCCTCCAACGTTTTTTGTCATATCTAAAACACATAAGCCAATAGGCACTTTATTATTGAAGTGGCGCATCAAGTAGAGATTGCCTTCCATTTGTAGGCTCACCACATAGATTGACCATGGCAAATCTCTAGGCTCAGTTTTCTCCTTTTGAAGGTGAATTGCCCATTGCATGTATTTTATTGCTCCATCTGGAAAAGCCATTTTCTTTGTTCCACGCGTCAAACTAGATCTGATCCATTCCTCGCATAGCATTAAAATTGTTTTATAAACAACATCATTGATGTTATACATTTTGACCACCTCCTCCCAGTCTTTACATGGTGAAGACTCATTCAAATTGTTGAAGCCTTCAAGAAGTGCATCTTGAATCAATTTGTCTTGCTTCAACTGCTTGATTCGATCATACATGTCAGTTGCATCACCATCCTTTGCACTCTTTGACAGTAAAATCTTCTCATCTCTAATCTCTTCTTGAATAGTCTTTACCTCTGATTCCTCAAGGCCACAAAGATATCTAAATACAGTTGTTGGGGGTTTCTTATTCTCCTCTTCTAGATTTTCAATGATTTCTATCCAGCAATCATAAACTAAATCAGAGTAGGTGACCATGTGTGCCTGTTTAGCAATCCAACTTACTGCTGCACTCATTCTTGCCAATCGAAGAAAACCCTGAAAAGAAATAGAGAAATAATTAAACTATTGAGCAAGATTTGTTAATTAAACACTATCAAAAAGACAAAGAAAATAACTTACATCCCATCCGGCACGAGATGCATGTCCCTCTGCAATTCCACTTGCTGCCTTTGGTGGTCGTCCTGCGAAGATCCATTGACTCCGTAAATGTCTCAATATTTGGCTGTAAGGTTGCTTGACATACAATGCCTGAGCCTCCTCATTTGCAATGGCAGATATAGCAGTTGCAACAAATGGAGGAGCATTCACAACAATGCGAGCCTTTCTAAATTTATACACGCTAATCAGTCTTTCAAAGATCTCTTTGTTGTTTTGTTCATTGTGAAGCAAAACTTTTGCAGCATAGATTGAATGCTGCCCATCAAGAATCCAATAATGATAATCTTTAATTTTTTGCTCCTCTACCTCTTCTACTGCCAAAGGAGTCCCCTTCTTTGATTTTGCATTTCGAACAGGCATCAAATATGCACATGCTGCAGGCTTGGTCGTACTCCGTGAAAATCCAAATAACACACTTTCAGCGTGTTTTTTATCCATAATACGTGCATTATAGTGATCAGGAGCAAGCCAACAATTTTGAATAGGGATATCAAATTCCCTATATTGGAAAGGAAAATAATTTATGTACTTATTCATTCCACCTGTATCTTTTTCTTGTCCTTTCATGGCCTCAGCTTCTAAAACATCTGGATCCACAATTCTCATCTTTGACATTGAACCCTCTGTTGATGAGGATGCCAAAGATGCCTTGTCTACATCCAAAATGGAGCTAGTTCGCTTAGCTTCTACTTTCTGCACTTTTGCTTGCTTCTTTGTGGATGGTGGTCGTGAAGCTTTCACCTTTTTTCGTTGTAGTGTGGCAATGATGGAGCTTTGAAGTTGATCTGCTGTGATATTTGGATTTGATTCTGCAAACTTCCATCCTCGAGAAAACATTGTCTCTTCTTTGTTTCTAGACATGCGCTCCAATGCATATGCTCCTGGAGATAGTTGAAATTCTAGATTCATTGGAACTAGAATGTCAATGCATTCCACCTCTGGATGACTATCAACTACAAAGACAGATGCTTCCACAACTTGTCCAACATCTTCAAACAAGCTGTCATTATCCTTTTTGGCAATAAATAGATGCACCTTATGAAATTGTGCACCCTCTATACCATGTATGTCCAAATACCATTTCCTAAGATCATTGCAAGTATAGTCAACTGAGACAGCAACCCTTGCAACCTGTTTTTTTGGAGCCATCTTTCCTGAAACAAAAAAAACCAAATGTTATTTTAACATATACTTTTTTGTAATGGATTAAGTTTGTGTGAATACAAGTTCCACCACTTGTTC
This sequence comes from Adiantum capillus-veneris, assembly GCF_014529385.1. Classification (NCBI taxonomy): domain Eukaryota; kingdom Viridiplantae; phylum Streptophyta; class Polypodiopsida; order Polypodiales; family Pteridaceae; genus Adiantum; species Adiantum capillus-veneris. The sequence goes on along the minus strand of NC_140948.1, from coordinate 10,231,857 downwards.
AAGCTAGATCTAAGCAAGTATACATAGTGATCATTTAAGCTAGTAAACTAAGGGAAGGGAGAAGTAAGGTCCACCACTTGTCCAAGCTTAGCTCTAGACAACATGGAGAGATTGGAGGTCTACTAATTGTCTAATATAGGCTAACTATATTGAAACATAGAGAGAAGCAAAGGTCCACCACTTGTCCAATCTAGGGTCCATTGAAACATGGAGAGAAGAATGCTCCACCATTTGTCCAAAATAGGCTCCATTGAAACATGAAGAGAAACAAGATGCACCATGTCTTTGAGATGCTAGGCTCCATTGAAATACCTTAAACCCATGATATTTTGTATATGTGGGGTTTAAATTCAAGGTCCACCACTTGTCCAACCTATTATCCCTAGTAGCATGAGTGGTTTGGTCTCAAGATTCACCACTTTTCCACTCTATGTCATTATATTAAGAAGATCTGGGTGTTAAGGTCCACCACTTGTCCAACCTATAAGGCTATATCTTAAATGGTATTATTTACCACCACTTGGAATGCACATGATGGGTTTTACATAGGGGTACGGTTCCAAGGTCCACCACTTGTCCAAGCTAACTCTATTGAAACATAGAGAGAATCAAAGGTCCACCACTTGTCCAAGCTAGGCTCCATTGAAACATGGAGAGAAGGATGCTCCACCATTTGTCCAAGCCAGGTTTGATTGAAACATGAAGAGAAGCAAGCTGCACCATGTCTCCAAAATGCTAGGCTCCATTGAAATATCTTAAACCCATGATATTTCGTACATGGGGGGTTTACATTCAAGGTCCACCACTTGTCCAACCTATTATCACTAGTAGCATGAGTGGTTTGATGTCAAGATTCACCACTTTTCTACTCTATGTCATTATATTAAGAAGATCTGGGTGTTAAGGTCCACCACTTGTCCAACCTATAAGGCTATATCTTAAAGGGTATTCTTTCTCACCACTTGGAATGACCATGATAGGTTTTACATGGGGGTTTGGTTCCAAGTTCCACCACTTGTCCAAGCTAACTCTATTGAAACATAGAGAGAAGCAAAGGTCCACCACTTGTCTAAGCTAGGGTCCATTGAAACATGGAGAGAAGGATGCTCCACCATTTGTCCAAGATAGGCTCCATTGAAACATGAAGAGAAGCAAGCTGCACCATGTCTCCAAGATGCTAAGATCCATTGAAATACCTTAAACCCATGATATTTTGTACATGGGGAGTTTACATTCAAGGTCCACCACTTGTCCAACCTATTATCTCTAGTAGCATGAGTGGTTTGGTCTGAAGATTCACCACTTTTCCACTCTATGTCATTACGTTAAGAAGATCTGGGTGTTAAGGTCGACCACTTGTCCAACCTATAAGGGTATATCTTAAAGGGTATTCTTTCTCACCACTTGAAATGTCCATGATATGTTTTACATGGGGGTTTGGCTCCAAGGTCCTCCACCTCTCAAAGCTAACTCTATTGAAACATAGAGAGAAACAAAGGTCCACCACTTGTCCAAGCTAGGCTCCATTGAAACATGGAGAAAAGGATCCTCTACCATTTGTCGAAGCTAACTCTATTGAAACATGGGGGGTTTACATTCAAGGTCCACCACTTGTCCAACCTATTAACGCTAGTAGCATGAGTGGTTTGGTCTCAAGATTCACCACTTTTTCACTCTATGTCATTATATTAAGAATATTTGGGTGTTAAGGTCCACCACTTGTCCAACCTATAAGGCTATATCTTAAGGGTTATTCTTTCTCACCACTTGGAGTGACCAGCATAGGTTTTACATGGGGGTTTTGTTTCAAGGTCCACCACTTGTCCAAGCTAACTCTATTGAAACATAGAGAGAATCAAAGGTCCACCACTTGTCCAAGCTAGGGTCCATTGAAACATGGAGAGAAGGATGCTCCACCATTTGTCCAAGATACACTCCATTGAAACATGAAGAGAAGCAAGCTACACCATGTCTCCAAGATGCTAGGCTCCATTGAAATACCTCAAACCCATGATATTTTGTACATGGGGGGTTTACATTCAAGGTCCACCACTTGTCCAACCTATTATCTCTAGTAGCATGAGTGGTTTGGTCTCAAGATTCACCATTTTTCCACTCTATGTCATTCTATTAAGAATATATGGGTGCTAAGGTCCACCACTTGTCCAACCTATAAGGCCATATCTTAAACTTTATTCTTTCTCACCACTTGGAGTTACCAAGATAGGTTTTACATGGGAGTTTGGTTCCAAGGCCCACCACTTGTCCAAGCTAACTCTATTGAAACATAGAGAGAAGCAAAGGTCCACCACGTGTCCAAGCTAGGCTCCATTGAAACATGGAGAGAAGGATGCTCCACCATTTGTCCAAGATAGGCTCCATTGAAACATGAAGGGAAGCAATCTGCACCATGTCTCCAAGATTCTAGGATCCATTGAAATACCTTAAACCCACGATATTGTTTACATGTGGGGTTTAACGTTAAGGTCAGTCACTTTTCCAAGCTATTATCCCTAGTAGCACTAGTGGTTGGGTCTCAAGATTTACCACTTTTCCACTCTATGTCGTTATATTATGAAGATCTAGGTTCTAAGGTCGACCACTTGTCCAACCTATAAGGCTAGATCTTAAAGGGTATTATTTCTCACCACTTGGAATGACCATGATATGTTTTACATGGGGGTTTGGTTTCAAGGTCCACCACTTGTCCAAGCTAACTCTATGGAAACATAGAGAGAAGCAAAGGTCCACCACTTGTCCAAGCTAGGCTCCACTGAGACATTTAGAGAAGGATGATCCCCCATTGGTGGAAGATAGGCTTCATTGAAACATGAAAAGAAGCAAGTTGCACCATGTCTCCAAGATTCTAGGATCCATTGAAATACCTTAAACCCACGATATTGTTTACATGTGGGGTTTAACGTCAAGGTCAGTCACTTTTCCAAGCTATTATCCCTAGTAGCATGAGTGGTTTGGTCTCAAGATTCACCACTTTTCCACTCTATGTCATTATATAAAGAAGATCTAGGTGTTAAGGTCAACCACTTGTCCAACCTATAAGCGTATATCTTAAAGGGTATTCTTTCTCACCACTTGAAATGTCCATGATATGTTTTACATAGGGGTTTAGTTCCAAGGTCCACCACTTATCCAAGCTAACTTTATTCTTCTCATAGAGAGAAGCAAAAGGTCCACCACTTGTCCAAGCTAGGCTCCATTGAAACATGGAGAGAAGGATGCTCCACCATTTGTCGAAGCTAACTCTATTGAAACATGGAAGGTTTACATTCAAGGTCCACCAGTTGTCCAACCTATTAACGCTAGTAGCATGAGGGGTTTGGTCTCAAGATTCACCACTTTTTCACTCTGTGTTATTATATTAAGAATATTTGGGTATTAAGGTCCACCACTTGTCCAACCTATAAGACTATATCTTAATGGTTATTCTTTCTGACCACTTGGAGTGACCATGAAAGGTTTTACATGGGGGGTTGGTTCCAAGGTCCACCACTTGTCCAAGCTAACTCTATTCAAACATAGAGAGAAGCAAAGGTCCACCACTTGTCTAAGCTAGGGTCTATTGAAACATGGAGAGAAGGATGCTCCACCATTTGTCCAAGATAGACTCCATTGAAACATGAAGAGAAGCAAGCTGCACCATATCTCCAAGATTCTAGACTCCATCGAAATACCTTAAACCCACGTTATTTTGTACATGGGGAGTTTACATTCAAGATCAACAATTTGTCCAACCTATTATCGCTAGTAGCATGAGTGGTTTGGTCTCAAGATTCACCACTTTTCCACTCTCTATCATTATATTAAGAATATTTGGGTGTTAAGGTCCACCACTTGTCCAACCTATAAGACTATATCTTAATGGTTATTCTTTCTCACCTCTTGAAAGACTATATCTTAATGGTTATCCCTAGCTATTATTGCTAGTAGCGTGAGTGGTTTGGTCTCAAGATTCACCACTTTTATTAAGAATATGTGGGTGTTAAGGTCCACCACTTGTCCAACCTATAAGGCTACATCTTAAAGGTTATTCTTTCTTACTACTTGGAGTGACCATGATAGGTTTTACATGGGGGTTTGGTTCCAAGGTCCACCACTTGTCCAAGCTAACTCTATTGAAACATAGAGAGAAGCAAAGGTCCACCCCTTGTCTAAGCTAGGGTCCATTGAAACATGGAGAGAAGGATGCTCCACCATTTGTCCAAGGTAGGCTCCATTCAAACATGAGGAGAAGCAAGGTGCACCATGTCTCCAAGATGCTAAGCTCCATTGAAAAACATTAAACCCACGATATGTCATAGATGAGGGGTTTACATTCAAGGTCCACCACTTGTCCAAGCTATTATTGCTAGTAGCCTGAGTGGTTTGGTCTCAAGATTCACCACTTTTCCACTCTATGTCATTATATTAAGAATATGCGCGTGTTAAGGTCCACCACTTGTCCAACCTATAAGGATACATCTTAAAGGTTATTCTCTATTACCACTTGGAGTGACCATGATAGGTTTTACATGGGGGTTTGGTTCCAAGGTCCACCACTTGTCCAAGCTAACTCTATTGAAACATAGAGAGAAACAAAGGTCCACCACTTGTCCAAGCTAGGGTCCATTGAAACATGGAGAGAAGGATGCTCCACCATTTGTCCAAGATAGGATCCATTGAAACATGACGAGAAGCAAGCTGCACCATGTCTCCAAGATGCTAGGCTCCATTGAAATACATTAAACCCACGATATTTCGTAGATGAGGGGTTTACATTCAAGGTCCACCACTTGTCCAAGCTATTATTGCTAGTAGCCTCAGTGGTTTGGTCTCAAGATTCACCACTTTTCCACTCTATGTCATTAAATTAAGAATATGCGCGTGTTAAGGTCCACCACTTGTCCAACCTATAAGGCTACATCTTAAAGGTTATTCTTTATTACCACTTAGAGTGACCATGATAGGTTTTACATGGGGGTTTGGTTCCAAGGTCCACCACTTGTCCAAGCTAACTCTATTGAAACATAGAGAGAAACAAAGGTCCACCACTTGTCCAAGCTAGGGTCCATTGAAACATGGAGAGAAGGATGCTCCACCATTTGTCGAAGCTAACTCTATTGAAACATGGGGGGTTTACATTCAAGGTCCACCACTTGTCCAAGCTATTAGTGCTAGTAGCACGAGTGGTTTTGTCTCAAGATTCACCACTTTTTCACTCTATGTCATTATATTAAGAATATTAGGGTGTTAAGGTCCACCACTTGTCCAACCTATAAGGCTATATCTTAAAGGTTATTCTTTCTCACCACTTGGAGTGACCATGATAGGTTTTAAATGGGGGTTTGGTTCCAAGGTCCACCACTTGTCCAAGCTAACTCTATTGAATAATAGAGAGAAGTAAAGGTCCACCACTTGTCCAAGCTAGGGTCCATTGAAACATGGAGAGAAGGATGCTCCACCATTTGTCCAAGATAGGCTCCATTGAAACATGAAGAGAAGCAAGATGCACGATGTCTCCAAGATGCTAGGCTCCATCGAAATACCTTAAACCCACGATATTTCGTAGATGGGGGGTTTACTTTCAAGGTCCACCACTTGTCCAAGCTATTATCGCTAGTAGCATGGTTTGGTCTCAAGATTCACCAGTTTTCCACGCTATGTCATTATATGAAGAATATCTGGGTGTTAAGGTCCACCACTTGTCCAACCTATAAGGCTATATTCTAAATGATATTTTTTTTGACCACTTGGAATGTGCATGATATGTTTTACATGGGGTTTTATTCCAAGGTCCACCACTTGTCCAAGCTAGATCTATTACATATATATTATACATACAATATTCAACTAGATTCCCTACCTATCATGTCCAGTAGCATGGATGCTCTAGCTTGAAGGTCCACCACTTGTCCAACCTATACTCTCTTATGTAAGGGAGATCTCGCTATAAATTCAAAACCTTCCCGCCTAAATTTAAAATATCCCTCCCAAATCTTAAATATCCCGCCTAAATTTTAAACTATCCCGCCCAAATTTTAAAATTCAAACTTTTTTATAAAAATTTAAATTTTACTACTTAAATTTAAAATATTCCACGCAAAATTGATTTTAAATTCAAGTTTATCACAAAAAGATATCATTATACCACCTAAATTCAAATATGCAAACCTCAAATCATTATATTGTACATAAATTCAAACAAATTCAAATTAACAAGCCTAAACTGATATTAGTTTGCATAGATATGAATTTATCACACCTAAATTATGTCACCATGTTAGAGAGAGTGGTTAGAGAATTTGAACAAGGTCCACCACTTGTCCAACCTAGATACCAAGAAGGATTGAGTGTACAAGGTATTGTTTGGAGGTCCTTATAGTCCATTGGTCTTAAGGTCCACCACTTGTGGTAAGGGTCACCAAAAAGTGTATATATTCATCCAAAGAAATACACGTATTTTTGGTCTACATGTCCTAGTTTAAACCATTTATGTCCATTAGGTGTATCACTAAACAACACTACTATTTTTGAGAAACAGAAGCTACAATCATATCTACAAATGGATTAGAGGAAAATCAGTTCAGCATACATCCAGAACTCGCTACAAGAATCGACTTTAACAGATCACGCAAGTAAGTCTTCCATTCAATTTTACTAGTATTACAATGTGTTAGTTATTTGTGATATTTATGTATGTATATATACTATGTGTGCATATCGTAATTAAGTGTAATTGTGTATCTGCATTATGTATGAGTATTACAATGAAATAACACAAATATACATACATACACATAGATAACACAGACGCACACATACATGAGCATGTTTTTTCAAGAGAGAGATAGCAAATACAGAGATAGATAGATAGAGAGAGAGAGAGAGAGAGATAAATAACTGTTTTTTAGAGAGAGGAGAGAGAAAGATAACAGATTTCACTGTGTTTATGTATGTGGAAGAGAGGAAGACGATGTATGGGAATATGTGCACGTATTTTCAAGAGAGAGACAACAAGATAACAGATTTCATTGTGGTTATGTATGTGGAAGTGAGGAAGACGATGTGTGGGAATATGTGCATGTATTTTCAAGAGAGAGACAGCAAGATAACAGATTTCACTGTGGTTATGTATGTGGAAGAGAGGAAGACGATGTGTGGGAATATGTGTATGTGTGCGGGGATACGTTTAAACTATGTATCTCTGTCTTTTGACGAGAGAGTGTGTGTGCAAGAAGAGTTACAGAGAACCATCTTCTCTATATGGAGAAAGACAGAGAGTGAGAGAGAGAGAAATACATGTTTTTTCTCTATTCGTGAGGTGTGCAATGTCTCCTGAGAAGACTGCCCGATCCTGCCCTTCTGGAAAGCGTTGTGTACGCTGCTGTTTCTTTGTCTTGTGCGCGAACTTTCAATCCTGTGCACTCCACCTGTGTGTTGTGTACGATGCCGAGCTTGCTCCTCTACGCGCGCGTATACTCCAACTGTGTGCGATCCGTGTGCTCTTTCTGTGTTTTTGCTGCTCGCCTGCTTTCTCTGTGTGCGTTTCTCGTGCGCTCTCTGTGTGCCTAATCTTGATAGGGTTTATTAGAATGCCACGTATGCTACAAGTCCATGTTTTATCATAGGATTAAAAAAAAACAAAAGCAATATAAAAAATTAACCAATTCACACGGCCAAAATTAAAGAAATCATGGTTGAAAATATGAAAAACATGCATAACTCTATACTAGGAATTCACTTAAAAAAAAAAAAATCATGGACCCCGGACCCCGCCCAGAACAATATCCCAAAATCAACCTCCCAAGCCCCGCCATCGAGAGCGCTATATTCCACATCCCCATCAAGAGCGCTATCCCCAAACCTCACGTGGAAGCGCTGCCTTGTCACCCCATTGTGGCATTGCCCTAAGACCCCGCATCTGGAGTGCTAAATGGGAACATTCTTCATTAGTGAAATTTTGAACATAAATTATATTAGCACATACTTAAATATAATACAAATATTAACATATTAGCTATACTACTAATTTACTATAGCAGTTCTAGATTATGTCCCATACTATATTTAAGGTGCCAAAGGTTTGGCCTTATGGTCCTAGATTTAGCCAAGTGGTCAACACATATAGGACCAAGTGCACACTGTGCCACAAAACTTGGCCACCACTTCACTTGCCAAAGTTTAGGCCACATGGTCAATCCTAACTTTCCAATGTTCTTATTATGTCACCTTTTGCCTCGTGGAAAACCTAGGCTTGTTTTCACATACTCAGGCACTTCAAGCCACAATAAATTGTCATTACTCTTCGACAACCCTTTTGTTCAAGTCTTTGAAAAAACATTGTTTAAGGCCACCCTAAACCATTTTCATTTAGGGGTGTCTAAAACTAGCTTTTTGGCAATTCGAGAAGAAAATGGTCAAAGTTTTATACTTAGTTTTAACCACTTGACCAATTCAAATATTGGAAAGCAAGGTCTTGTAATACTTTTCTTTGGACATCACACATTAAAACTAGGTCCCTCACTTGTCCAAGCTATGCTCTAATACAATAAAGGGCTTTTGGTTTCAAGATGCACCACTTTCCCAACCTTGATTCCATTAAAGAAGCTAGCTCTACTTAGACATTTAATAGCAAGGTCTTGCAGCAGTTCAGATTGAACATTTTCCATGGCAGCTAGGTCCACCACTTATCTAAGCTATGCTCTAATAGAGTAAGGGGGTTTTGGTTTCAAGATCCACCACTTGTCCAAACTTGATTTGGGAAGCAAGGTCCTATAATAGTTTGCTTTGGACATTCACCATTACAACTAAGTCCACCACTTCTCCAAGCTATGTTCTAATACACTAAGGAGGTTTTGGTTTCAAGGAGAACCACTTGTACGACTCTGTTTTTGGAAGTAAGGTCTTTACATAGTTCACCTTGGACCTTGGACATTGGATACTACAACTAAGCCCACCACTTGTCCAAGATATCCTCTATATATAGCCAAAGGGTTTGGGTTTCAAGATTCACCACTTTTCCAACCTTTCTTCCATTAAAGAAAGGAGGGGCTTTATAACTAGGTCCACCACTTGTCCAAGCTATGCTCTGATATGGAAAGGGGATTTTGGTTTCAAGGTCCACCACGTGTTCAACCTTGCAAGACTCAAGGGATACTTGGACATTGGAAAGCATAGTCCTATAGTAGTTGATAGGTGGCAGTGGGTATTACAACTAGGTCCAACCTATGCTCTCATATCGCAAAGAGGCTTTGCTTTCAAGGTCCACCACTTGTCCAACCTTGCTTCCATTAAAGAAATGAGGGGCTACGTAAACATTGGCAAGCAAGGTAGCAAGGTTCTAAGGTGTTTCACCTTGGATATTGGGCATTATAACTAGGTCCACCACTTGTCCAAGCTATGCTCTGATAAAGAAAGGGGATTTTCGTTTAAAGGTCCACCATGTGTTCAACCTTTCTAATATAGAAAGGGGATTTTTGTTTCAAGGTCCACCACGTGTTCAACCTTGAAAGACTCAAGGGATACTTGGACATTGGAAAGCATAGTCTTATAGTAGTTGATAGGTGGCAGTGGGTATTAAAACTAGGTCCAACCTATGCTCTTATATAGCAAAGAGGCTTTGGTTTCAAGGTCCACCACTTGTCCAACCTTACTTCCATTAAAGAAATGAGGGGCTACGTAAACATTGGCAAGCAAGGTAGCAAAGTCCTAAGGTATTTCACCTTGGATATTGGGCATTATAACTAGGTCCACCACTTGTCCAAGCTATGCTCTGATAAAGAAAGGGGATTTTCGTTTCAAGGTCCACCATGTGTTCAACCTTTCTAATATAGAAAGGGGATTTTTGTTTCAAGGTCCACCACGTGTTCAACCTTGAAAGACTCAAGGGATACTTGGACATTGGAAAGCATAGTCTTATAGTAGTTGATAGGTGGCAGTGGGTATTAAAACTAGGTCCAACCTATGCTCTTATATAGCAAAGAGGCTTTGGTTTCAAGGTCCACCACTTGTCCAACCTTACTTCCATTAAAGAAATGAGGGGCTACGTAAACATTGGCAAGCAAGGTAGCAAAGTCCTAAGGTATTTCACCTTGGATATTGGGCATTATAACTAGGTCCACCACTTGTCCAAGCTATGCTCTGATAAAGAAAGGGGATTTTCGTTTCAAGGTCCACCATGTGTTCAACCTTTCTAATATAGAAAGGGGATTTTTGTTTCAAGGTCCACCACGTGTTCAACCTTGAAAGACTCAAGGGATACTTGGACATTGGAAAGCATAGTCTTATAGTAGTTGATAGGTGGCAGTGGGTATTAAAACTAGGTCCAACCTATGCTCTTATATAGCAAAGAGGCTTTGGTTTCAAGGTCCACCACTTGTCCAACCTTACTTCCATTAAAGAAATGAGGGGCTACGTAAACATTGGCAAGCAAGGTAGCAAAGTCCTAAGGTATTTCACCTTGGATATTGGGCATTATAACTAGGTCCACCACTTGTCCAAGCTATGCTCTGATATAGAAAGGGGATTTTTGTTTCAAGGTCCACCACGTGTTCAACCTTGAAAGACTCAAGGGATACTTGGACATTGGAAAGCATAGTCCTATAGTAGTTGATAGGTGGCAGTGGGTATTACAACTAGGTCCACCACTTGTCCAACCTATGCTCTCATATAGCAAAGAGGCTTTGGTTTCAAGGTCCACCACTTGTCCAACCTTGCTTCCATTAATATACCAAGGAGGATTTGGTCTCAAGGTTCACCACTTGTCCAACCTATGCAAACCTTTTTCATGTTGTAGCATGATTTTTGGTTTGAAGAGTATTTTTCTATAACTATGGATTTAACAATGTAATCTTTTTACTTACAGGATGGACTTCGAATCTGGGGAGAAAGTACATATGATACTTGACAATGAAATCGTTGGTATTGGTTGTGTGTGTAGAACAGATCCATATTCCACTTGTGGTGGTACAAAGATAGGGCTGGGAAATGTCTCCATACTAGTGGAGGAATGCTTGAAGGATGTGGTCCTACCTTTTCCTACAATGGATACTTCATCTCTCCAAGGCTCATTATGGAGTGCTGTTCGATGGTCAAAGCTTCTTTTGCAATCTTTTGTATTAAATGGGAACTTAATTGATCCACACGAAAGCTACAATGGTGATGAAGAACATGATCATTCTGATCCTCTAGTTACAGATGCAATACCTATGACAAGCCCAGAATTTGAAGCAATGATTCGAGAGTCTTGGAGAAATCAGAGGGTCCTTTTAAAAGATGACACAATGATGCAAACCATGAATGAAGGGACCATCTTATATGTATTTCCACATGATTATGTCAACTTTCAGGAACTTGGTCCTGATTGTGTGGGTGTGGGTATTGAAAGAGAAAATGCAAGCATTCATGATGTGGTTGAAGTGGGTAGCATCACTTTGCTAAAGTGGCCCATCAAGCAGACAACAATGTTGAATGGGAGCCCATTACAACGCTTTGTTCCTGTTGATGGCATGCATGCTACATATGAGGATGTATCCAACGATGGCAATGTTGGAAAAAAACTTGATGGGAGTAATGTTGTCCAGTTGTCAAGGAAGAGACGATACACTTTCATGAACAGGACTCAAAAATCAAAAGCAGCACCAGCTTCGACTTTTTACCTTTCAAACAAATCAATTCAAAGGGTATCATGCATTGATTGTTGTGCACAAAAATGCTGCCAATTTGCAGATCGTGATATGGTGACAAGGTTACGACAACAATTTTGGGGAGAGTCTCAAAAATCACGCACTAATTATGTTTATGATGTTCTTTCTATATGTTATCAGAAAGATGAGAAGTCACGATACCAATTCAGGCTAAATGGCTCTATTGTTTGTTGTAGAGCATGGTATGAGCTACATGGAATACCAAAGACATCATTTTATCGATACAAGGAGAACTTTGAAAATGGTGTGCGCCAATATGTACATGGGAACACATGTACATTGAGAAGGGGACTTCAACATACTAGTTTAGCAAGAGCACTACTAAACGAGTTTGTGGAAAATAACTCTGAGAAAATGCCACATAGAAGTAGAACACTGCTAGATGGCTCAAGAGAGACTCAATTGGTGATTCCATCAACATACAAACAAGTGGATATTTTATGTGAAATCAACACGACACTTGACCAAATGGGCTATGAGAAGAAGCTATCCCAATCTTCTTTTGGTAGAATTTGGAACAAAGAGTACCCACATGTCACTTTAACAAAGACGAGTGAGTTCTCTAAGTGCAATATTTGTAGTTCAATCAAGGCAAGGTTAGAAGCTAAACCTTCTCTTGAAGAGAGAGCTCTTCTCTTGAGGGAGAGAGAAGTTCACATGGCACAACAAAAGAGTTGCAGAAGCCTATATTATGCATGGCGCACGTATTCAGAAACTCAACCACAAAAATATGTATGCATAATCCATGATAAGATGGATCAAAAGAAGACTGCCATTCCTAGATTACGCATTGTTCCCAAGGGTGTGGATTCAGGATATAATCTGCAGGTGGCATTGATTGGCATGATCACTCATGGACATGGAGAAGGTCATTACGGACACTTTGTCTTGAATGGTTTGTGGCCAGCTGATCCAAATCTTACAATTGGCTCAATTGCTAATTGTTTACATAACCTCGAGAGGATAGATAAGCATCCTCTTGGTGATCTAGTAACAAATGGACTTCCAAGGAGCAATATTTCACTACTACATGCTTTGAACTCAAGGGATGCTTTGGACTACCATAACTTGAGTGATGGAAAAGAGCCCATTGTGCAGTCGTCAGAAATTGCAGAAGAGGAATTGGGGTCAACATTTCGCAGATTGCCAGAGAACTTGTTGCTACAATTGGATAATTGTGCAGGGGAAAACAAAAATCGATACTTATTTGCCTATTTGTCAATGCTTGTTGCAAGGGGTGTTTTCAAAACCATCCAGCTGGGATTTTTAATGGTTGGGCATACACATGAGGACATAGACGCCATGTTTAGTAGGTTTTCAGAGAAGTTGAGAGTTACACAAACCTATACTTTGCCACATTTGATGGATACATTACGAAACAGCTCATCTTCATCTCCAGCTCCATTTTTTCTCACAAAGATCCCTGATTTCAAGCAATATTGTGATGGCTATCTTTGTGATGGACAAGACATACTTGTTGGACATTCCAAACCGCTTCAGTTCAGGTTCTTTATGCAGGATGAGACACCAATGATGCAATATAAGGCACATGTAGGTGTATCAAGTTGGAGTGGAAGTATTCGCCTTTGGAAAACAGACACAGAAGGCAAGCCAATGTTACCACATGGAGATCCACCTCTAGTACAAATGGCGGAGTATGTCAAGGCCCACGAAGAAGTCATTTTGGGGCTTACAGTAATTGTTGGAAGGGTTATTGGGCTGTCAACTATAAGGACCCACAAGTGTGGGAAACTATAGATGCAATTGTTTGGTCCTGGAGACCCAACAAAGAAGGACCATTTTCTAGAATAAAGATTCCAGAAAGACATGCTCTAAAAGCCAAAGAAGGCCTCACTCGTGCACATCAGCCACACTTGGATCAAAGTTCAGATATGGTATCAAATGTGGAGTAGAATTATGTGGAGCTTCTATTGTGACTATACTAGTCAATTTGTAAACAAAATCTTTTTTGTATCTTCCTTTGTTTTATGTAATTTATAGTTATTATTCAAATCCATGTGTTGTACATCCTCTTGACTTTTGGTGTTTATCAACACCACAATCCTATGAGATTTTCACTTTATTTACTAGCCACACACCTCAATTTTTCCCACTTTAAGTGGAAAATTCCCAAATTACATGAATTCGGTCGATTTGGAGATTCCCATAATGTGAGATTTTTACCAAAATACCTAATATGGTCTTATTAGTGGACTATAGCAGATCAGAGAACATAAGCAGATACCTGGAAAAGGCTGACTTACACAGGTTCTTCACCTCGAGACCATCAGGTGTAGACACAAGAAGGGTGTATGAGTTGGCAACATCCATTCAGAAGGATGGGAAAGCCACGTTGACAGCCATGGATGGAGAAACAGTTGAAGTACAGATCACTCCACAGCTCATTGCAGATGCATTGAAGCTGCACAACAAAGGGAGTTCTGTCAGAGAAAGAAGGGAAGCCATAGAGGTCTATGGATCAAAGAAACAAAATACAACCTACGGAGATATGGCAGATCAACGAGCTGCAACCCTTTGCCGATTATACAACCAATTTTTCCATGTGTGCAGCAAAAGACCGCAAAAGTATACTACACCACCCCATGCCATTGCGACAACCATCACATGGGCACTGAAGAGCAACATGCCAAAAGAGGTAAACTATGCTCAATACATCCACGATCAAGTAATCGCGATGCACAACCAGAAGCCAAAGTACATAGGAGGAGGAGAAATCCTAACAAGAATAGCTTATGAAGCTATTGGAGCTAGGGATCAAGGTCCACAGATTCCCTCCCAGAATGAGTGGCTCAGAGAAGCCGATGAGGAGGAAGAACAGCAAGAAGTATCCAAGAGGGCGTCCACAAGAGCACGCCGAAAACTAGAAATAGTTTCAGAACCTGAAGAGGCCGTGGACGAGCCGCTCAAGAAGAAAGTGAAGAAGAAGGCCGATCCCAAGCAAACCAAAAGTCAAAAATCCGCAAGGATGGAAAGGCTGGTGGAGCAGTTTAGAGCGGAAAGAGCTCTAAAGGGGGACTTCGAAGAAATGTGGGTGCCAGACCCCAGTAAAGTCGGAACCAGCTCAGCCAGGCCACATGTTGATCAATATGATCAATATATTAGAGCTTATGAGGAGTCGGAGGCCATACTGGAGCAGCAACCTGTCGAGCCTTATACTGAAGAGGAAGTACAGCTTTTAAAAGCTGAGCTGCAAAAGGACGACAAGGGGAAGAAGAAAGTAGATGAGTCTACTGAACCTCAAGAGAAAGACGGGCAAGCAAACAAGGGGAAAGCCAAGATGACTGAGGACAATCAGCCCTCTTTTACTGTTGTACCAAGCCCGAAGAAGATGGAAATTATTGTGGAGGAAACCACAATAGAAATAGAAACAGAAATTATGGAAAAATCGGAGGCCGGGACCAAGGAAAAGGAGATAGATCCAGTTCAGCAAAAGAAAGATGATTATGAGGATCTGGTCGCGATCGGATACAGTGAAGAAGAGGCCCTGGTGGCAGTTTATGGGATATCCCTACGGAAACAAGATGATCGGAAAGGGACGAAAGAAAAGACAAAGGGTACAATGGACAGTGAAGAAAAAATGGACGAGCCGAAGCCATTGGAGGTGGTGGCAGAAAGAGCTGTCAAGTTGACAGATGAAGATGAAAAAGACATGCACATGGTGCATGAACTGCTCAGCAAGATTAAAGAAAGATCCAGAGCAAAGGAAGTAGCACTTGAGACAGCAAAACAAAAGGAAGCAGAGTTGCAAAAGCAGTTAGAGAATGCTATGACTGAATCTGAAAGTCATAAAGCATCACTCTACGACGCAGAAAACGAGAGAGACGGCTTGATACTCCAACTAGCCGAAGCTTCAAGAGAGGTAACAAGCTCACACGAAGAAAAGGAGCGAATAGAAGATGAGCTGGAGGCAGCCAAGGATGAGCTCATTGAGCTAAGGGAAAGAGTCAAACTTCAAGAAAGGACAATCATGAGACTCAGGACCACCCCTAGAGCTAGCAGAGCAGGAACAGAACAAGAGGGAGCCCTCGTACCAGCTCTGGAAGAGCAGGTCAGAAGTTTGCAAAGAGAGCTGAGGTTAGAGCAAGTACAAAGATTGCACATGGCGGAGGGATCATTGGCTGCAGAGGAGAGGCTCACATCAGAAAACCAAACACTAAGGACAGAAAATGAGGCCCTCCACAAACAGCTCCAAGACCTCCAAGAGCAACAAAGAAGAGAAACAGAGACACCACAAGAAGAAGCAGGGGGAGCAGCCATAGAGCTACCAGAAACTGGAGAGGCAACCACAATCGAAGATCCAGCCCCAGTTCAAGAAGTGTCCTCGACTTCAGGAATCTCTGAAGGAGAAGAACAAAGGCTCCAGGACCAAATAGAAAAGTCAACAGAGGAAAGTGCCAAGGCGGAAATGGAATGGGAAAGGAGACTCCTCATCTCCATTAGACTTCAAGGTTTAGACACAAAAGTGCTCCACGAAGAGTGGATGCAACCCAGCCTGCCTTTCCCTCTGATGAAATTTGAAGTGATAAAGACGAAAAAGAGAATAGAGGAGGAGCAGTATGTCGCTCTTTATGAAGGCGACATCACAAAGGATGAACAATCAAAGAAGATTGTAGATTCTCAACCTAGATGGAGGAAAGGTTGGCTGAACAAATACCCAGCCTACCTCATCTACTTGGTAGAGGCTCCAAAGGAGATTCGGGAGGATGCAACCTTCTGCCCGGTGCCAAGAGTCAGAAACTGGAAAGAGCATGGCAGGATTGCAGAAAAGAAGCCAAATTGGCTTAATTATCCCAGGATGCCAGGACCAAAGGAAGGAGAGAGAATAGGTAAAGCCTACATGGTGAAAACCCTAACGGGCACCATCAAACTCTTTACTGGCTCTCCTGACCTTTCGTGTCAGATGCTAAAGAAAATCTGCAGGACTCTCTTAGCATGCATTGAAGTGTTCGCGCCAGATAAAGCCACGACCTCGAGTCTACTATCGACGGCCGACACAGTGACAGATATGATGTATGATCTTTCTTTGCAGCCATCACCAAAGGTGTTACATCTCTTATACCAAAGAATTATGTTTTTGCCTAGCTTCCACATGCAAACATTCGAAGAAGCTTTCTACATCGGCTTTTTCACTCATGAAAGCAAAATATTCGGCCCAGCATTGACCATCGGCAACCTACGCTACGAATCACATTTGCAGATGCTCAAGACGATAGGACTCTATTGATCAAGCCTAAAAGTCATGTCAGGGACGACATGAACGCGGAGGGGGGGAGTGTTGAGCCAGCAGAGGATCACACCCGCATTTTTGTTCACACCCATCATTTTGTAACCATTGATTGTAATAAATGTCTTTCCGACATTAATTTTGATTTGAGCCATTCATTAAGTAACGGGACTCAATTGAGTTTCCAGCTTGTAATCACGACGTAATTTCACCTACTGATGTAAATAATTAGAGATGTTCTCACCTCCAAGGCTGAGGTATATAAGCCAAAGTTTTGTAACCTAAAAGGGAAGATTCAATTATTAATCAAAGTGAGTTTTTGAGCGCCGTGACTGTGTCTGAGAGAGAGAGAGAGAGAGAGAGTCTTATCTCCTTGCTACGCGAGCTACGGGACCGCCATTGGAGAAGCGACACCGCCATTGTGTTAGCAACGGCGAGAGCTACGCACTGATACCAAGAGTGCGCGTTATCGGCTTCTATGTGTGGTAAGTTCCTACGAGCTTCGGTGTGAGTTTTCTTCCAACTCGTGTGTCGGAATAGAGCGTGCAGCATATCTATAGAACCACAACGAGTAGAGCTACACATTAGTACCATCGGGGTCAAGTTTCGGTCACCTGTATTTTTCGGCCTGTCTTCATACGCGTTTACCGCACGGAGTGGTTATAGGTTGATTTTGCAGTTCAAGTCTTTAGGGTGTTGTTCTTACCTAGTGTATAGACTTCCCCTTGAGTTTGAGATCGATTCGATGATTCTAGATCCTGTCTCGTATAGCATTCGTTCGTAGTACGGATTTCAGTCACTTGCGTATTTTAGAACTTAGATTTGATTTCCTTAGTATTGATTGTCATTAGAAGGTCGAGTAGGTGATTTGACACCCACCTAGTTGTTTCCATGCGCCTGCGGGTCAAGCTTCGTCCTCGTCTGACAATTTCTGTTGTTGGTTGAGTTCTCGCTATTTAGCTTCCGCTAGCGGCATAACCGCCTTAACATTTGGCGCCGCTGCCGGGGACGAGAGCCCTAAGTAGGTGACCTTAGACTAATCCTACGAGGTGAGTCGTATAAACTACTTTGTATACTTTAGTTAGAAAAGATCTAGGAGTGGTGGACTCCAAAGGTCTCGAGAGATACTAGGAAGTGGGGTATTCCTGGGTCTTCCGCGTTGATAGTATTTTTAGTCTAGCTTAGATTAGATTGTTTTTGATGGTGTTTAAGTGGTTGTTGACATAAAAATCATTTGCTACTCCTTGTGTGGTAGTAAATCTCTTTATATTTTCAATTGCAAAAAAATCCATTTTATGATTAGAAGTAGCTTAGGTAGGGCCTGATTTGATCCTGATCTAGAGCTATCAATTGGTGTTCTATTTGCTTGATGTGTTTGATTGCATGTTAGATCACTGAAAAAGTCGCTTTGGTAGTGAAATATGCAATAAACAAAGTTCAGAAAAATTTTCTGTGTAACTGATTGTTGCTGAGCACTTAAAAGAGCTATTGGAAGAGTTCTGTGCTGAAAAACTGGAAATCTGCAACTTTAGACATCATACGCGTATGATGTCTTAGGACCTAAACAGAGACTAAAATTGAAAATTTGACATTGCCAGAGTGTTTAGAAAGGGGGTTTTACCCTAAGATCAACTTAAAACAAGAGCATTAACACTCAAAGAAACCCAAAAAGACAAGTCGGAGTCCAAGAAACGCAAGGAATAGGAAATTTTGGATTCAGATCTTGATTTTACATTCAAACCTGACAAAAACACTTGAAACTCAATTATAAACATTAGAGAAGGCTTAAAACCAAAAATAGTCAAAATCTGGGACAAAAGACATCATACGCGTATAATGTCTTTTGGCACATCCACTGCTTATTTTTGAAATCTGACCTGACAAGATTGTTACAAACACTGTAGGAAGCATAAATATCAAGTTTGGACCCAAATTGATGAAAAAGACATCATACGCGTATAATGTCTTTGACCTAATTTTGGACATATTTTGATACTTTGCTAACACAGATCCATTGTAATAGCTGTCTAGAGGTTATATTTCAAGTTTCATCCCATTTGGATAACAATTGACCCAAAAAACAAGTCAAAAGCGGAAAATTGCCAAGAAAAGCCTAAATTAGCCATAACTTGCTCAAACAGAGTTCAAACTGAATTTTGTGAGTGAACAGAGCATAAAGGGGCCACTGAGAGTGAGCATAACCAAAATAGTCAAAATCTGTGAAAAAAGACATCATACGCGTATAATGTCATTTTCAGCATAACAGTAACAAAATTCTCACTTGATGAAACAGAAGTTGTCCAACTGACAAGATTAAACAATTGACCAAGTATCAATCAGTTTGGATCAATTCTGACCACAAAAACTTGAGGAAAACAAATTGCCGAGACGGAAAAGTTACAGTCCTTTAAGGGAATTGATGAATTTGAGATCGGGCAGGAATCTCCGGAATAATCAACCAAAACAAGGGGAACCAGCAAGTGTCATATCAAGCGAGGGAAGTGTAAACCAAAGTTGGGTGCAACCATTAGAGCCGATCTTTGAAGGAAGTGTTTCTGATACTTCTTCGGAGAGATCTTACGAGATTTTCACCGAAAACTTGGAACACTTGAACCTGAACAACAGAGAAAATATGGCAGCAGGATCATCAAACCCTTCCGCCACCATGAAGCTATTGTTCATAAAATACCAGTACGACAATGAGCAAGGTGCCAAGATCTACAAAGATGGAATGGACCGCTATTGTGTAAAGATAGAAGATAGACCTAGTGAGTTCAAGGACTTAGTGCCTGTGAGCTATAGCGGAGATAGATATCTAGATGACGAGGGTACCATGTACTTGGTAGTCCTAAACCCTAGCATTGTGGACAAGTGGGGATTGATGGGCACCAAAGCCAAAATAGATGAAGAAATCGAGGAGAAAGCACCAATAATGAACTTCCCTAATGCGAGGTTAAGAAGAGAGAATGAAACTATAAGGATCAACACTGATAACATCTATGTGGGGCTATACAAATATAATAATGGGGAGCAAGATCTCTATTATAGATGTGAAGAACCCTACACCGGAGAGTTGACAGACAAAAAAAGACTCTATGTCTTTACCTACACAGAGGGATCGGAAGTGAAAATTGCCGCTTACGATAAGTATGGCAGGCAATACTCAACAATGGTCAAGAAAGAATTAGAAGGATATACATACTTTGGGGGACCACTACATCAGTATTATGTTACTTCTAGCTCACATAGACCAGCACCAACAACTGGAGTGCAAAAATCAATGACAACAGGAGGACAAAGAACGCAGGTTGCTGACTCTTTCAGTCAACCTTGGGACTCGAAGCTCGGACCAATGGGATCATTACATTCCAGAGAGTCAATGGAGACGAATCGAGGTAGTGCAGTTCCAATCCCCACCTATACCACTCCAGGTCCAAGGTTTGAAGCGGAACCATCACATTTACCTCCCAGTAGTAGATTCAGGGCAGAGGAACCGACAAGGGTAACCCATGAAGTCCATGGTGCTAGAGAAAGCTTTAGCCGAGACACAGGAGCAATGAGATTGGTAGCAGATCATAGACATATGAGACCATTTCAAGTAGCCAAGTGTATGGTGGTTCAGGAGATCCGTATGCACATGTGTCACTCTTTAAGAAAGTCTTAAGAGCTGAGCAGATAACAGATTTCCATACACAATACGAGGGATTTGGTCTTACTCTAGAAGGTACTGCATTGACATGGTTTCAACCAATGAACATTGGGGGATTCCATGACATTGACCATTTGCTAAGAGAGTTTGCTGAGGAATTCTCAAAACGAGGGATTAAGCACAATACGGTCTCACAAATATATGCTTTTAAACAGAGAGAACACGAAAAAGTGAAGGAAGCGTCACTTCGCTTCAAACAATACATTGAGAGATGTCCAGTACGTGAACGACCACAAGATGACAGACTATCTGTTCTCTTTATTGAGGGACTGAGGAACGACACTCTCAAGAAGGACTTGCACTTGAAAGCTTGTACAAGTTTCGAGCAAGTAACGAGAGAGGCATTGTACTTAGTGGATAACTGTACGGTTTATGGAGAGGTGTCAGCGGATACAGATTTTGCATCCAGTAGTTCCTCCTCCGTAGCGAGCGAGACTACCACTAAAAAGAATGTTCAAACAATAAACATGCCAAATGTAGAGCAAATGATAGAAGATGCTCTAAAAAGGATGGCACCATACCAAAAACCATTGCCAAAAACACTGAAATGGTGTGCTATTGAAAAAAAATGGACAAATCATCCAACAGAGGAGTGTTATTACAACAAAGGGTATGTAAGGGAGCGCCAGTATGCGCCTCCTGCTCAATTAGCACCACCTCAGATACATCCAGTACCTCGATACCCAACGGGAAATGTACCTGGACCTATGGGGATAGAAAGACCGCAACCGGTATTGGGACAACAACCACCTTTACCAGGAGCAAGACCAGTGGGCATTAGATATGCACCAACCTTAGAGAATCAGGAAGAACAAGCCTTAGTGCCTGTTCAAGCTTATTACGAAGAATCGGGTGCACACATGTCTCCGACAGTTTATTACCCACCAGAAGAACCAAAACAACCAGAACCATGGGGCATGATGGGGAATGTTGGAACACCAACAGTTACAAGTGCTTCTGATGAAGAGAGATACAATTTGGACGCAAGAACCTTGATGTTCATAGCTCATGGAGGGTTAACAGGACAAAGACCATCATATCCACAAAGGACGAATCAAGCGGGACCAAGACCAGCACTAGGACCCTGTTACAAGTGTGGAGGTGACCATCTGATGAATGTTTGCCCACATACGGAAGTCATTAGAATTAACGCTTATTGCACTGAGTGTGGGGTTACTCACTTCATTGAGGATTGTTCAAAGAATCCAAACAAAGTGCAAAAGACGACATTGAATATGCTAGAAACTATTCCTACCAGCAGTGGGTCTGAAAATGAAACTCTGATACCAACGCAAGTTGTTACTAGAGCTCAAGCTAAGAAAACCACTAGAGAACCTGAGAATGGAAAGTTAGCGACTGAAATGGTTAGTCAAGGACCGCGGAGTCAGAAAAACACATGGAAAGCTAGAAAAGCACGCATGAAGTTGAGAAAAGAACGTGAAGACGCTATTCTAGCTGAGGAACTAAAGCAAACTAAAGCTAGATTAGAAAAACTTGAGAGTCAAAACGGGAAACGAGAGATGAGCCCGGAAAGAACGAAACAAAAGAGTATCAAAGAAACAACGAGCTTAAGCTCCGGGGGATCAGTGCTAGTCGACAAGGTACACGAACCATTGGATGCACTGATGAGAGCTTACGAAGCTAGGTTAAGGAACAACCAAACACAAGAACAGAGGTGGCTGACATACCCAGACGCGGAATTGGAAAAGCAGAGACTTGAAATGTGCCAGAGAATGATCGAGACTGCACAAGCCTTATTAGAACCACCAAAAGAAACAATGAATTGTGGAAAGGAAAACCCAATTCAGCAAGAGACTATCGTTTCACGGGTAGCCGAAAAGACTCCCAGTGCACAAAAGCCTGAAAATACACAAAAGGATGACCGCATAGTGTTGAACACAACCGATCAGGAGGTCGAGAGTTTTCATCCAGTCATACAGAGGTCTTAAGGAAGAGATGAGGATTACAATGAATTTTGGAAACAAGTGAGAGAGGCAAACTTTGCAAACGAGCTAAGTTGCCAAGCTAATCAGACAAATGGGGAAAGGGACATCAGAAATCCTCCCATTGTGGAATTTGAGGCAGGATCTCAAGTAGACTTGGATCTGCAATCTTACTGGGGAGATGGGGGCTCTGTTAGAACAATGGAGAGCAAACCTCATTCACTGAAAACCTTACCTTCATACTTAGGAGAGTATGAAGCAAAATCCGAGATTAGAGCACTTCCCTCACGAAAAATCTCATCAGAAAAAGTCATGGACTCGCAAGGATTGATAGAGATTTTGTCAACACCAGTGAC
Source organism: Adiantum capillus-veneris (assembly GCF_014529385.1). NCBI lineage: Eukaryota > Viridiplantae > Streptophyta > Polypodiopsida > Polypodiales > Pteridaceae > Adiantum > Adiantum capillus-veneris. The sequence goes on along the minus strand of NC_140948.1, from coordinate 10,208,902 downwards.
ATGCACTATCACTCTAGCTGAGCTTTTGAGGCTAAGACCACATATGTGGACCACTGTAGGAAAATGCTTGGAGAAATTCGGGATAAAAGATCCAACATCAAGATTGCAAGAGAGCATAGAGGAGCTGAGCAAGCCACAAAAGAACGCTAAGCCTGTACCCTTAAACAAGGTCGGAGAGTATTGCGAAGGTGAAGAGGGGAATACAACCTTACCAGTTGAATTCCAAGGAGTGAACACAATAGCAATACTAGACAGCGGAGCTGGGGTAGCCATAGCTACAAAAGAAATCTGGAAAAAATGGGGGAAACCAGCACTAAGGAAGACTAGGTTGAAACTCCAATTAGGAGATGGACACATGGAGAAACCTATGGGGTTATTAGAGAAAGTTGTAGTGACTTCTTGCGGCATTGAATACGAACATACTTTCGCCATTGTCGATTTTGGCAAGGAGAATAACTATGATATCATACTGGGAAGACCATTCATGAGACAATTGAAAATGGTCCAAGATTGGGGCTACGATCACATATACTTGAGAAATATGGAAACCACTACACGTGTGAACCTGAAAGACCATAGCTACAAAGATGTGAACCGAACACCGGTAGAGGAGTTTGATTCAGCTACTTTGGCGGGATCCGAATTTCCAACTTGGTTAGGTAAACCCAAGGAGTTATGGATGTGTGGAGCTTCGAAATGTGGAAGTCTGAAACGAGAAGAATGTGTTTTAGAAAGGGCTATCGAAGACGAAACTTATGTAGGAGAACCCTTTCCAGAGGATACGTTTGAACCATTAGAGTGGACACACATTCTAGCAACCCTAGATGTTTGTGCAATTCCGGATGATCCCACAACGAAATTTTGCGACAAGGACGGGTACGACGTGGTTCCGTATTTCATGTTGAGAACTGTACTCAAAAAAGAAACTGAAAAGAACGATACACTGGAAAAGGAAGATGAAGAAGAGGTGTTTCACGACATCCCCAATCATCCAGAGTGGGGAAATGAAGCAGACAACGAGTCAACGGACAATTCAAGCGGAAACGAAGAAACTATAACGGATGTCCGATTTTATGATTTTCCGAACCAAACTAAACAACGCCAGAAACACTATAGAGCAAAGAAAAAAACAAAAGGGGTTAGAACCAATCCGATGCCTGGAATAAGAGGAAAAAATCAATTCCTAATGCTAGTAAAGGCTGAAGATTGTGTTAAGGATAAGATTTCTGGAAGAATGAGAAAAGACAAACGAGGCTCAAGAAATCAAGTTCAAAAGAATGGAACGAAAACTGAAACACAAAAATCGGAAAAGAACAAGCGCAACAGAGAATACACGGAGTCCAAGTTAGAACGTAGAAACAAGTACAGAGAGCTCAAGAAAACTCTGAAGGAAGTTTGGACTACAGAAATTGAGAGTGGAGAGGACGAAAACGTCAAAATCAAGGAAAACATGGATGTTCCCTCTCACTATAGGAAATTCACAATAGAGGATAGGAAGGTGATATTAACCCCACCTATTCGAGAGAGGAAGGAGAACGAATCTTATGACGAACCGGAGGATGAAAAAAAAGTTGATTTAGCAGCTCCAGGTGAGACACCTAGACCGGTGTACATAGCCACAGATTTGTCTCCAAGCGAGGAAGAGAGACTTTTGAGTCTTCTCAGAGAGTATAGGGATGTGTTTGCATGGTCTTATAAGGACTTAAAGGGAGTTGACCCATCGATATGCCAACACTCAATCCCACTGAAACAAGACGCAAAGCCTAGCAGACAGAGACCATACACATATAATGATACTTTTGCTAAGCGAATCAAGGAGGAGATAGATAAGCTAATGGAAGCTGAATTCATATACGAGATTGAACACACTGATTGGGTATCTCCGATTGTGGTAGTACCTAAGAAGAACGGAAAACTTCGGGTGTGTGTCAACTTAAAGAAAGTGAATGCTGCAACAATCAGGGACAATTATCCCCTGCCGATAACTGATCATGTTCTAGAGCGTGTATCAGGGAAAACAGCATACTCCTTTCTTGACGGTTTTTCAGGATATAACCAGCTAGCCATAGCATTGGAAGATCAACATAAAACAGCTTTTGCAACGGAGTGGGGAATTTATGCTTATCGGGTTATGCCTTTTGGTCTAACCAATGCTCCCGCAACCTTCCAGAGGCTGATGACGCATGCTTTCAAAGAATACTTAAGGCTGTTTCTAGAAATCTACATGGATGACTTATGTGTACATTCTCTACTGAGAGATGAGTATCTAGAACACCTAAGAAAAGTATTTGAGAAATGTAGGACATATCGCATTTGTCTCAATCCTGAGAAATGTGTGTTTATGGTCCGACAGGGCAGAATTCTGGGACATATTGTCTCACAAAACGGAATATCCATGGATTTAGAGAAGATAAAAGTTATAGTGGATATGCCTAGACCAACCAATGCGAAACAAGTACAGAGCTTTATGGGACATTGTGGATATTATAGACGATTCATTTACATGTACGCTATAATAGGCCAACCACTTTACAGGCTAATAGTGAACTTTGAATGGACAGAGGAATGTGAGGAATCATTCAAGAAATTGAAAGAGGCACTCATTACTGCTCCAGTCTTGAAATCACCAGATTGGGAGAAGATATTCCATGTGCACATAGATGCTTCAGCATATGCAATAGGATGCATTCTGGCTCAGCCAGAAGAAGGAAACATGGATTTTCCTATCTGTTACGCCAGTCGACAGCTCAACCATGCAGAGAAGAATTACACCACAACAGAGAGAGAGGGATTAGGAATGATATATGCTGTGAAGAAATTTCGGCATTATCTTCTAGCCAACAAGTTTGTGTTTTTTACGGATCACCAAGCCTTGCTCTACCTAGTGAATAAACCATGCAATACCGGGAGAATAGTGAGATGGTTCATTATCTTACTGGAATTCGACTTCACGGTAGTAGTAAAGAAAGGAAAAACACATCTTAGAGCTGACCATCTTTCGCGATTGACGAATGGAGAAGACCCTATAGGAGTAGATGACGACATGCCAGACGCGTACTTGTTCAACATAGAAATGATACCTAAGTGGTCTCAAAATGTCGTTGACCTATTAACCTATGGAGGAGAGTTCGATAGAAGAAATTACAACCTAAAACATATTGCTATTCAGCAGTCCAAGAGTCTTCAATTGATTGCAGGAAGGTTGTATCAATTGGGAAATGATCATGTTTTACGACTATGCATCAATCCTGAGGAATATAGTATATATCTGTGCGAAGCACATGTTCAGGAATGTGCATTTCATTGTTCAAGAAGGAACACATATAGGAATTTGTTACAATTGGGAGTCTATTGGCCAGGAATGAAAAAAAGCGTACATGAATATGTCACTGTATGTATTGTATGTTCATCAAAACCGCCAGCCGAGTATTCAACATTATATCAGATAATGATCACTCCAGAATGGAGTCAGTATATTGTTGAATATCTCACAAATAGAACTTTCCCAGAAGGAACGTCAAAAGCTCGTCAGAAATCTGTAGAGACAGAAGCTAGAGATTACGCTTTAATAGGAGATCAACTCTATAAGAGAGGTAAAGACAACCAGCTTAGGATTTGCGCATCAGAGTCTGAGTATGTGATAATCTTGGAGCAAGCTCATGGAGGAGTAGGTGGAGGCCATTTCTCAGGTGATAAGACCGCAAAACTTGTCTTAGCCGTAGGAATATGGTGGCCAACATTACATATGGACGCTGAGGAATACGTTAAACGGTGTGATGACTGTCAGCGGACCAAAGTACCACTTAAAAGAGATGATATGCCGCTTAGACCAATGATGGGGGAAAGAGCTTTTGCAAAATGGGGGATTGATTATGTCGGACCCATTTCACCTCCTGCATATAAGACTCATGCACAATACATCGTTGTGGCTACAGACTATCTAACAAAGTGGGTCGAAGCAAAGGCAACTCAAAAAGCAGATGCCAGGACCACGGCACAATTTCTATATGAATACGTCTTTGTACGATATGGATTGCCAATAGAAATTGTGAGTGATCGAGGCACACATTTCATAAATGAAGTGATAGAGATCCTTCTAGATGAATTCATGGTAATCCATAGGAAATCAGCCCCGTATCATCCACAAGCAAACGGACAAGCTGAAGCAACAAACAAAACCATATGTACGGTCCTTACGAAGATTGTATCTGAGTCGAGAACTGACTGGGACCAGAAGTTGCATTCAACATTATGGGCATATAGGGTAGCATATAAAACATCAATAGGAACGACCCCATATAACATGGTTTTTGGGCTAAATGCTATCTTACCATTAGAATTCTTGATTTCAACCTTAAGGGTGGCTAAGGATCTAGAGTGGACAGGGCACGAGCTCTCTGATAGAATAGATGACCTGGAAAAGCTAGATGAGCTTCGCCTAAAAGCAGTAGCTTCTATCTACGCTCAAAAAAGGCGACAAAAGGAATTTTTTGATAAGCATGTGCGGACTAAAGAGTTTAAAGTTGGGGACTATGTCCTAGTTTACACTCTGAAACAGCATGCTAAAAAGCTTAAAAAGCGAGGGATGGGACCTCTGGTGATTAAAGATCTATCACCAAGTGGAGCCGTCAAGCTTGCTACATTAGACGGAGAAGAAATGCCCAATTGGATTAGTGGATGCAGAGTGAAAAAGTATCTGTTGCCGCTAACACAAGACATGCTTCTCAAAATACATAAAGAAAAGCTGCGTGTCCAGAAAAAGAAAAAGATTGAGGAGGAAGCGCAAGCCGAGGCGAAGGAAAGAATGGAGAAAAGAAGACTACTGCGTCAGAAACAGCGCAATGAAGAAGCAATACGAATAAACGCAGTTAGTATAACAGAAATGGGAAATGACAAAGAAGAACCCATCATTGAATGCAAAGTAGGGACCAACCAAATCAAAGCCAAAGCACTATTGGATTCAGGAGCTCAAGCTAACCTACTTTCACTCAGTTTGTATAGACAATTGACAAATGACACTAAACTACAAACTGAAGCAAGAGTTAAAGAGTTACTCTGAGAATTCAATCAAAACTGTCGGATGCACAGTTTTACATATACAGATTAACCAATATGTGTATCCTCATATGTTTTACGTGGTTGAAGACCAAGCTACACAACATCCATTATTGCTAGGACAACCATGGCAGAAGCAATACAATGCAATGATTGACTGGAGTTCTAAATCAGTGCTTATCAAATACGAAGGTGAAAGTCAATCAGTTAAGTTCACCAAAGGAGCAGATCCAACTCCAAAGGAAGAAGCCACGGACAAGGGCAAACAACAACCAGAGAAAAAGAAGAAGCAATGGCAACCAAAAGTTTCTATACAACCGGAGTACTCAAGTTTCTATACAACCGGAGTACTCTTCGACGAGGAATTCTCAACAGTGGATAAGGAAGACAAGCAATATTATAACAGCTCAACCTTGGAAAAAAACGGAGTCAAAGTTGGTATGGAGACCAAAAAAGGCTGTGCCAGAGAACAAAAAGGTGGAAAACAGAGTCTTCAATACCAGACAACAGAGTGATCCCCGACAATCAAGGACAGTGAAACAGATCTGGATCCCAAAGAAGGTCATGACGGCACAAAGCTACAGCAAGCAAATTTGGATCCCAAAGATTTGTAAAAAGGAACTCCCTTCAATACAATCAACGGAAACTCCTAGGTATTTCAAGGCGAGGAAATCAACACACAGAACAAAGCAGGTTTGGGTCGCAAAGAGTTTGTGGCAAGCACAAGCAAAGCGGAGGCAGATTTGGATTGTGAAAAAAGACAACAAGATAATGAAGAATCCATCTACTGATTCTACTACCGAAGTGCCAAAACCAACCCAAAACCCGACCACCAATCCTTCAATCAAACAAAGAGCAGCTTTATTGGAAAGACTGTTGTATCGTCGCTCTACAATTGCATTGGGAACTTATGACCAAAACAACTACAATGCTTCACCCAAAGACACTTCATAGTCGTCCGGGAGGACTCAGACTCGGAGGGGGGGAGGTATACAGGAGCTACAAAGCAGCTACAAGCGGAAAAAACAAAGAAAAACAAAAATTATATTACAAGGGCAGTGTCTTACATGATTTTGCAATTTTTTATATTTGATTGCGGATATTGATAATATTTATGCCCTTATATACCTTGTTTTGCAACAAAGAAGAGATCAGATGATGAATTTGGGTCTCTAGATGTGTAAATATCACTAAATAAGAGTGTTTTTGGAGCTAAAAAGTGGAAAAAAGTGGTAATCCAAGTCCAGAAATCACAAATAAGTGTATATTCATATACACAGGGTTACCAGCTATTTATCATGTATGTTTGGAATTTTTTGGCTTCAATTTGCTATTTTCCTTTATTTTTTATGATTTTCTTAATAAAAAAAAAGAAAAATAAAAAAACAGGTGAAATGAGATCGGAAAAAAGAAAAGAATAGATGGTGATGGTCCTAATGACAAGGGCAACCCATGGTAAAAATGGGATACAATTCTGAAAAAGTTGCGGAAAGCCCGAAATGACAGAATTTTGGCAAAGTGGACAGATTTCTCAGAAACAGGTCAAACGGAGTCCAAATTGAGAAATTTCAAATCCTAAAGTGCATTTCACGACGAGATAGGAGCACATGTCAAATTTGGTAACAAGTGATCCGGGAAGCCCGAAGTTAAGTATTTTTCACTTCACTATCAAGCTCATTTCCACTATTACCTTCTTGGAGAGAGCAAAGAGCACACAGGAGCATCCGGCCTTCTACCGCCTTCTACGACTGCTACGAGAGCTCAGAGGACACCAGACATGAGAGGTAGACTCGCTGCCATAAGCTTTTGATGCTTATCGTTAACTTTTGTCGCGAAAACTCACCAAAACCAAGAAACAAGAGCAGACAGGGAATGGGGAAGAACGCTAGGTAGGGGCACAACCGCCTAACCAAACTTTGCAAGAACTTAGAGGTGGGTTACCCTAACATAGAGGATGAGTTTCTAGCACTCAAAGCTCGAGAAAGAACGACTGGAAAAACCCTAGGTCAACAGAGCCTGCAAGAGGCAAACAGAAAAAAGTTGTCGGAACGACACAAAACTTCTCAGGAAGCTTAACAACATCGAGGGCAATGCAACCATGGAGTATCTCCGGGTTTGGATCACCAAAAGTAGGTCGGAACAACCGATTCGGCTGTGGACACACAAAGCGTCATTTTGGCATAACAGCTAAAATTGACGACCAAATGACATGAAACTTCACAAGCAGTTTCAACTATACATGGATGACTTATGTTTGCAAGCAAAACCCAAAAGAAAGCTGATTCACTTACCGATGGTGAAAAAGACGCTTTCGGGCAACCAAATGGAGAAAGATGGAGAACGGGGAGCCAAAGTCAAGTTCAACCAACTGGATGGCTTCACAACATATCCAATGAGCTGGAAATGCAACTCTCAAGAAGAAAAGTTGAAGAAATTCAACTCCAAGGCAAAAAGACGACTTCGGAGACTGAAATGCCTATAAGGGGGCTTTTTAGCTAAACTGATGACTTTTTAAGTTGAAAACTAGTTAGCAGGGCTTAGGGCACTAGCACAAAGCATTCTTTGCACAAAAAGACCAACATTTCAAGAAAAGACATCATACGCGTATGATGTCTCACAGCATGATTTTCACATTCATTTCAACATTTGAGTGCATAGCCTCATTCCACATGTTAATCACATCCTATGAACCAAGTATCATGAGAATTGGAGTTAGAAAACTCAAGGAAAACCAAAAAGACGCAAAGTAGGCCATAAAATTGATTTTTGGTCCTAATTTTGTCAAAATAACTCCAAACTCATTGAAACTTTGTAGGATTGTTGATTAACACATCTACAAGCTATCTGGAACCAAAAAGCACCATTTTGACACAAAAGACATCATACGCGTATGATGTCTATTTGCACTTACAGAGCCAAAAATGCTCATTTGTCATCATACATCCATTATATATATCTAATACATGCTACATATGAAATTTGGAACCATTTGGTCAAGTGGATCACCCCATTAGCCCAATTGAGGGAAAATCCTTCACCTAAAGCCTATTTTTGGCCCAAATCCAACATACTCAAGTCCAAACCAAGATTTGAGTAGAGACAGTCCTTCACTAGTACATGGAGAGTCCACAGAACCAATCCCATGAAAAATTGATGAAAAAGACATCATACGCGTATGATGTCTCCAGAGCCATTTTTAGCCCAAATTCTATCCAAACTTGATAAATCCACTGAATAAGCCTATCTAAAGCCAAAACCAAGCTTATAGAGAAAATTGGTCCAAAAATGCACTAAAAGACATCATACGCGTATGATGTCTCACTATGTGATTTTGGCACCTCAGGGCTTCAACCACCAAACAGAAGTGTTCTACATGCCATTTGAAAGTAATCCACCAAGTTTTATCCAATTTGGATCATAAAATCCATTTTCCTTTCAAAATTTTGCCAAGAGCCTGAATTGGACTAAACTGGCCAAAACTTGACCAAATGGGATCCAAACTCAAATCCAAGCATATGACACTCATGTATACACTATCAGCTACAAGCACAACCAATATGAAGTCATTCTGACACAAAAGACATCATACGCGTATGATGTCTCAAGCATGTTTTTGAGCCCAGTTTGCATATTTTTTCACCTACATTGCATCCTTAGGCCCTGAATAGCTCATGTTTCAATTTTCAAGTCATTTGAATAGTTAAAAGCTTCATTTCGGCTTTCAGTACTAAAAAGACGCTAACTTCTGAAATTGGAGTTACAGGATCCATGGATTCCGCTAAGTCATCGGCAACCTACGCTACGAATCACATTTGCAGATGCTCAAGACGACAGGACTCTATTGATCAAGCCTAAAAGTCATGTCAGGGACGACATGAACGCGGAGGGGGGGAGTGTTGAGCCAGCAGAGGATCACACCCGCATTTTTGTTCACACCCATCATTTTGTAACCATTGATTGTAATAAATGTCTTTCCGACATTAATTTTGATTTGAGCCATTCATTAAGTAACGGGACTCAATTGAGTTTCCAGCTTGTAATCCCGACGTAATTTCACCTGCTGATGTAAATAATTAGAGATGTTCTCACCTCCAAGGCTGAGGTATATAAGCCAAAGTTTTGTAACCTAAAAGGGAAGATTCAATTATTAATCAAAGTGAGTTTTTGAGCGCCGTGACTGTGTCTGAGAGAGAGAGAGAGAGAGAGAGAGAGAGAGTCTTATCTCCTTGCTACGCGAGCTACGGGACCGCCATTGGAGAAGCGACACCGCCATTGTGTTAGCAACGGCGAGAGCTACGCACTGATACCAAGAGTGCGCGGTATCGGCTTCTATGTGTGGTAAGTTCCTACGAGCTTCGGTGTGAGTTTTCTTCCAACTCGTGTGTCGGAATAGAGCGTGCAGCATATCTATAGAACCACAACGAGTAGAGCTACACATTAGTACCATCCGGGCCAAGTTTCGGTCACCTGTATTTTTCGGCCTGTCTTCATACGCGTTTATCGCACGGAGTGGTTATAGGTTGATTTTGCAGTTCAAGTCTTTAGGGTGTTGTTCTTACCTAGTGTATAGACTTCCCCTTGAGTTTGAGATCGATTCGATGATTCTAGATCCTGTTTCGTATAGCATTCGTTCGTAGTACGGATTTCAGTCACTTGCGTATTTTAGAACTTAGATTTGATTTCCTTAGTAGTGATTGTCATTAGAAGGTCGAGTAGGTGATTTGACACCCACCTAGTTGTTTCCATGCGCCTGCGGGTCAAGCTTCGTCCTCGTCTGACAATTTTTGTTGTTGGTTGAGTTCTCGCTATTTAGCTTCCGCTAGCGGCGTAACCGCCTTAACATTTGGCGCCGCTGCCGGGGACTAAGAGAAAAAGACCAACCATCAAGGACGCTCTTGCAGAAGCAGAACCTTTTGATATTCCAACAGAAACCCTAAAGCCAACCAAGACTTGGGTGGAGGAAGCAGTACTAGAAAAAGAGGGAATAAAGATCTACCAGGGGACTTTCAGAGATCCTCAAGGGCAATCGGTCGATGTACCTATGATCCCACGAGAATTAGTGGACTATAGCAGATCAGAGAACATAAGCAGATACCTGGAAAAGGCTGACTTACACAGGTTCTTCACCTCGAGACCATCAGGTGTAGACACAAGAAGGGTGTATGAGTTGGCAACATCCATTCAGAAGGATGGGAAAGCCACGTTGACAGCCATGGATGGAGAAACAGTTGAAGTACAGATCACTCCACAGCTCATTGCAGATGCATTGAAGCTGCACAACAAAGGGAGTTCTGTCAGAGAAAGAAGGGAAGCCATAGAGGTCTATGGATCAAAGAAACAAAATACAACCTACGGAGATATGGCAGATCAACGAGCTGCAACCCTTTGCCGATTATACAACCAGTTTTTCCATGTGTGCAGCAAAAGACCGCAAAAGTATACTACACCACCCCATGCCATTGCGACAACCATCACATGGGCACTGAAGAGCAACATGCCAAAAGAGGTGAACTATGCTCAATACATCCACGAGCAAGTAATCGCCATGCACAACCAGAAGCCAAAGTACATAGGAGGAGGAGAAATCCTAACAAGAATAGCTTATGAAGCTATTGGAGCTAGGGATCAAGGTCCACAGATTCCCTCCCAGAATGAGTGGCTCAGAGAAGCCGATGAGGAGGAAGAACAGCAAGAAGTATCCAAGAGGGCGTCCACAAGAGCACGCCGAAAACTAGAAATAGTTTCAGAACCTGAAGAGGCCGTGGACGAGCCGCTCAAGAAGAAAGTGAAGAAGAAGGCCGATCCCAAGCAAACCAAAAGTCAAAAATCCGCAAGGATGGAAAGGCTGGTGGAGCAGTTTAGAGCGGAAAGAGCTCTAAAGGGGGACTTCGAAGAAATGTGGGTGCCAGACCCCAGTAAAGTCGGAACCAGCTCAGCCAGGCCACATGTTGATCAATATGATCAATATATTAGAGCTTATGAGGAGTCGGAGGCCATACTGGAGCAGCAACCTGTCGAGCTTTATACTGAAGAGGAAGTACAGCTTTTAAAAGCTGAGCTGCAAAAGGACGACAAGGGGAAGAAGAAAGTAGATGAGTCTACTGAACCTCAAGAGAAAGACGGGCAAGCAAACAAGGGGAAAGCCAAGATGACTGAGGACAATCAGCCCTCTTTTACTGTTGTACCAAGCCCGAAGAAGATGGAAATTATTGTGGAGGAAACCACAATAGAAATAGAAACAGAAATTATGGAAAAACCGGAGGCCGGGACCAAGGAAAAGGAGATAGATCCAGTTCAGCAAAAGAAAGATGATTATGAGGATCTGGTCGCGATCGGATACAGTGAAGAAGAGGCCCTGGTGGCAGTTTATGGGATATCCCTACGGAAACAAGATGATCGGAAAGGGACGAAAGAAAAGACAAAGGGTACAATGGACAGTGAAGAAAAAATGGACGAGCCGAAGCCATTGGAGGTGGTGGCAGAAAGAGCTGTCAAGTTGACAGATGAAGATGAAAAAGACATGCACATGGTGCATGAACTGCTCAGCAAGATTAAAGAAAGATCCAGAGCAAAGGAAGTAGCACTTGAGACAGCAAAACAAAAGGAAGCAGAGTTGCAAAAGCAGTTAGAGAATGCTATGACTGAATCTGAAAGTCATAAAGCATCACTCTACGACGCAGAAAACGAGAGAGACGGCTTGATACTCCAACTAGCCGAAGCTTCAAGAGAGGTAACAAGCTCACAGGAAGCAAAGGAGCGAATAGAAGATGAGTTGGAGGCAGCCAAGGATGAGCTCATTGAGCTAAGGGAAAGAGTCAAACTTCAAGAAAGGACAATCATGAGACTCAGGACCACCCCTAGAGCTAGCAGAGCAGGAACAGAACAAGAGGGAGCCCTCGTACCAGCTCTGGAAGAGCAGGTCAGAAGTTTGCAAAGAGAGCTGAGGTTAGAGCAAGTACAAAGATTGCACATGGCGGAGGGATCATTGGCTGCAGAGGAGAGGCTCACATCAGAAAACCAAACACTAAGGACAGAAAATGAGGCCCTCCACAAACAGCTCCAAGACCTCCAAGAGCAACAAAGAAGAGAAACAGAGACACCACAAGAAGAAGCAGGGGGAGCAGCCATAGAGCTACCAGAAACTGGAGAGGCAACCACAATCGAAGATCCAGCCCCAGTTCAAGAAGTGTCCTCGACTTCAGGAATCTCTGAAGGAGAAGAACAAAGGCTCCAGGACCAAATAGAAAAGTCAACAGAGGAAAGTGCCAAGGCGGAAATGGAATGGGAAAGGAGACTCCTCATCTCCATTAGACTTCAAGGTTTAGACACAAAAGTGCTCCACGAAGAGTGGATGCAACCCAGCCTGCCTTTCCCTCTGATGAAATTTGAAGTGATAAAGACGAAAAAGAGAATAGAGGAGGAGCAGTATGTCGCTCTTTATGAAGGCGACATCACAAAGGATGAACAATCAAAGAAGATTGTAGATTCTCAACCTAGATGGAGGAAAGGTTGGCTGAACAAATACCCAGCCTACCTCATCTACTTGGTAGAGGCTCCAAAGGAGATTCGGGAGGATGCAACCTTCTGCCCGGTGCCAAGAGTCAGAAACTGGAAAGAGCATGGCAGGATTGCAGAAAAGAAGCCAAATTGGCTTAATTATCCCAGGATGCCAGGACCAAAGGAAGGAGAGAGAATAGGTAAAGCCTACATGGTGAAAACCCTAACGGGCACCATCAAACTCTTTACTGGCTCTCCTGACCTTTCGTGTCAGATGCTAAAGAAAATCTGCAGGACTCTCTTAGCATGCATTGAAGTGTTCGCGCCAGATAAAGCCACGACCTCGAGTCTACTATCGACGGCCGACACCGTGACAGATATGATGTATGATCTTTCTTTGCAGCCATCACCAAAGGTGTTACATCTCTTATACCAAAGAATTATGTTTTTGCTTAGCTTCCACATGCAAACATTCGAAGAAGCTTTCTACACCGGCTTTTTCACTCATGAAAGCAAAATATTCGGCCCAACCTTGACCATCGGCAACCTACGCTACGAATCACATTTGCAGATGCTCAAGACGATAGGACTCTATTGATCAAGCCTAAAAGTCATGTCAGGGACGACATGAACGCGGAGGGGGGGAGTGTTGAGCCAGCAGAGGATCACACCCGCATTTTTGTTCACACCCATCATTTTGTAACCATTGATTGTAATAAATATCTTTCCGACATTAATTTTGATTTGAGCCATTCATTAAGTAACGGGACTCAATTGAGTTTCCAGCTTGTAATCCCGACATAATTTCACCTGCTGATGTAAATAATTAGAGATGTTCTCACCTCCAAGGCTGAGGTATATAAGCCAAAGTTTTGTAACCTAAAAGGGAAGATTCAATTATTAATCAAAGTGAGTTTTTGAGCGCCGTGACTGTGTCTGAGAGAGAGAGAGAGAGAGAGTCTTATCTCCTTGCTACGCGAGCTACGGGACCGCCATTGGAGAAGCGACACCGCCATTGTGTTAGCAACGGCGAGAGCTACGCACTGATACCAAGAGTGCGCGTTATCGGCTTCTATGTGTGGTAAGTTCCTACGAGCTTCGGTGTGAATTTTCTTCCAACTCGTGTGTCGGAATAGAGCGTGCAGCATATCTATAGAACCACAACGAGTAGAGCTACACATTAGTACCATCGGGGTCAAGTTTCGATCACCTGTATTTTTCGGCCTGTCTTCATACGCGTTTACCGCACGGAGTGGTTATAGGTTGATTTTGCAGTTCAAGTCTTTAGGGTGTTGTTCTTACCTAGTGTATAGACTTCCCCTTGAGTTTGAGATCGATTCGATGATTCTAGATCCTGTTTCGTATAGCATTCGTTCGTAGTACGGATTTCAGTCACTTGCGTATTTTAGAACTTAGATTTGATTTCCTTATTAGTGATTGTCATTAGAAGGTCGAGTAGGTGATTTGACACCCACCTAGTTGTTTCCATGCGCCTGCGGGTCAAGCTTCGTCCTCGTCTGACAATTTCTGTTGTTGGTTGAGTTCTCGCGATTTAGCTTCCGCTAGCGGCGTAACCGCCTTAACATCTTGCAACTTCTCTCTAGCTAGAGCATCTGCTTCTTGATTTTCTACTCGAGGGACATGATGTAATTGTACAACTTGAAATTTCCCTAAAAGTTCCTTGACTTTGCGCAAATGGCCTAGAAAGCTATGATTTTTACAAGCCCAAGTTCCTTGTATTTGTTTTATTAAAAGCATGGCATCACCAAATACATTTAACCGTTGAATGCCCTGTGTCACACACCACTCTAACCCAAGAGTTAAGGCTGCATATTCTGCCTCATTGTCAGAGTGAGAATCCAAGAGATTCTCAATGGAGAAAACCTTATCCCCTTGCTCGTTGAAGATGACAATGCCTGTTGCAGCTTTGTCCACTTTCCTCTTGTAGGCTCCATCAAAGAAAAGAGAGTGAGCCTCCTCTACCTTAGGGACTTCCAGCACAGGTGTAATATCTTGATCATTTGGCTTTATCTTTAGCTTCTTTTCATAGTGGCGATGAGTGAGAATACCTCCTAGACTGGCCCTTGTGGAGTTATCCACTTGCATTGTGTAGTCAAACTCTTGTAGCCTTGTGAGCCATTTGGAAATCCTAGAAGAAACATCCATGTGCTGCATTACATAAGGAAATACTTCTTCCATTGTTAAGATTATGAATGGTCTAGACAATAAATAAGAGCGAAATTTGGTGGTAGCAAACATTAATGCAAGCACCATGTGCTCCACTGCCGTGTATCCCTTTTCTGATGGAGTCATCATTCGACTAGAGAAGTAGATAGGACGCATGAACGAAGTTTGAGGATCCTTTTGCATCAATACAGCCTCAAGTGTGTCATTTCCCACACTAGGGTTTACATAAAATGGCTCGTCCCACTTTGGAGGTGCTATGGTGGGAAGTGAAGATAGAATTTGTTTTACCTCATTGAATTGTTGTTCATTTTCTTCACTCCAAGTGAAAATCTCTTGATGGGTAACTTGTTGTAAAGGAAGAACCACTTGGGAGAGCAAGTGAATGAACCTACTCAAATACCTCACCTTTTGAAGAAAAGAGACCAACTGCTTTGTTGTGGCGGGAGAGGTCAAAGCCAGCAAGGCTTGAACCTTGCTTGGGTCAGCTTCAATGCCATTGGCCGAGATCACATGGCCAAGAAGAGTAACCTTGCTTTCACCAATGTGGCATTTCTCCACATTGAGTTGGCCCCCCAAAGCTTGTAGCCTAGCTAGACCTTCATAAACTTTCTCCAAATGAAGAGAGTGAGAGCTATAGATACAAAAGTCATCAATAAAAACACGGATTGATTTTCCAAAGAATGGCTGAAAAACAAATGTCACATATCACTGAAAAGTGGCTGGAGCATTAGTGAGACCAAAAGGCATAACTCTGTAAGCAAAACATCCCCATGGTGTGATGAAGGTTGTCTTCTTTTGATCTTCTTCAGCGATGCTAATTTGGAAGTAGCCTGAGTAGCCATCACATACCGTGTAGCGCTCATGTCCTGCTACCTCATTGAGTATTTCGTCTTGAAAAGGAAGAGGAAAATGGTCCCTCTTTGTGGCTGCATTAAGAGGCTTGTAATCAACACAAACCCTCCACTTACCATTCTTCTTTGGTGTGACTACCACTGGAGAAACCCACTCTGAGTCTTCAACAGGATAGATAAAACCAGCTTCTAGCAATTTCCTCACCTCTTTGAGTAGGGCGTCTTGTTGAATTACTCCTAGCCGCCTGAGCTTCTGCACTACAGGTTTACTTCCCTCCTTGAGCTTAATGTGATGTTGAACTACTGTGATGCCAGTGATTTTATCATATTCATCAATGAACAATGTGGTAAAATTACTTAGCATCAAAATATAATCTTCACGCTCCTTCCCACACAACTCACTAGAGAGCATTTGATGTAGATTACTTGCTTGTACCAGAGGTTGCATACCTGGTGTCTCCCCTTGGTTTGATGATGAGGCATCAGGTTGCTCCATCTTCTTAGGGTCCTTGAGAATTATCCCCATCACCTCAATGCTACTGTCACTTTTTTCACTCACTGTTGACTCCTCCTTTGAAGTGGTTGAAGAGTCACCACTAGAAAACTCATCCTCGGAGGTTTCTAGATCTATGTCGCGTTGTTGACCTATCTTCATGTCGTAAAGTATTGGCCTTACTTTTGCATCCTTCATCTGGATTATGCCGGTGTCCCAGTCCTGCTTAGCTCTCATAGCCATAAGCCAAGGCCTCCCTAGAATGATAGTATAGCCCTCCCCTTTGTGTGGCATGACAAAGATGTCCACATCTACCTTGGTGTTGAATGCCTTTATCCTAACTGCATTTATGACACCAACACATTTAACTTTTAAATTATTTGCCATTTTGGCTCGGCATGGTGCCGGCCGACTCACCTGTAAACCCAAACGATGCATCATTTTTTCACTCATGACGCATATTTGTGCGCCACCATCGATTTAGATATTGGAGATGTGTTGCCCTTTGATGTAAGCATCCATCACTGGTAGTATGTCATCTAGATTCCTCCCAGAGATAGCCCCAGCTATCTTTGGCTTTGGTTGTATCGTGCTAACCATCTTTGTCCATTGTCTCCTCACCCTAGGTGCTAGGTGGAGTAATTGGGGCCAGATGATTTTTGGGCCCTGCACAGAAAAATCTTGAACCAAATCATATGGTTTAGAACATTCACCCAAAGAGAAGTCTACAATGTCAATTTTACGTCGTGACTTGGACGGCTTTCTGCTAGATTCCCCTTTAGTTTTCATGTTTTCTTCCTTTTGGGAAGATTCACCATGCCTAGCGTGTTTTGTAATGGAATTTGCCTATTCAATTTGAGAGTAGCGGAATTTAATGAGAGTACTTTCAAGAAATGATTTTGTGAGCATAGCGGGTAGACATAATTGAAGATAGCAACATAATTATAGCAATTAGTTAACTTGGCATGGACAATACTTTTGCAAGAGAGAGAATTTAGAGAACATGACAACAGTTGAGGACCGGATTTATGTGGAGCCGGTCCCCCCTCCAATAGGCATTTTTATTATGATTTCTCCCATAAAGAGAGACTTGTTACAATACATTCTTTGTGTTCCTTATGACCTAGGTGAAGCAATGAAGATGGAAAGCTTCATGCATCACCATCATCGCATAACCTAAACTTGAAGAAATCTTTAACTATACCAAGCCTCACTCCCAAGACCTCAAACACCTTCGAAGGTGGAGAGAGCTAGCAGGGAATGAGGGTAGGGAAGAGGAAGAAGAAACATTTCATACGAGAAAGAGCTAGTTCCTCACTTATCATAACTCTTGTGCTAGCATACATAATAGCATAGTAATGAAGAAGAAATAGATGGCAAGCTCAAGCATTGAAGCATGGCTCTTGGATGGATTTGCACTCCATAGCCAAGAGTGTTGGTGTAGGCTCTCAACCTCTACTTGCTTGGAGAAGGAGAGGGAGTTCTTGCACTTTCCATAGTACACAATGAGAGTGTTTGTGAGTGTGTGTGGGACAAGTGTCCCCCTTTCCCCTTTGAGAGAGAGGACTTGATAAATGCAAACTCAATTAATTAAAAATCCTAAATTATCATTGGACCCCTTGGGTGGCCAACCAATAGGCTTCAGGCACACCATGAGGGCAACATGGGGAGGAACTTGACAAGTGTCCTTGCTGCCTCTTCAAGCTAGGGCTTCCCTTGTGTGTGTGTGCGTATTCTCTCTCATCCCCCCCCCCCCCCCCCTTGTAGGCTCGTCCCCCTCCTTGTAGGGATATTTTTGACTTTGGATGAGCAAGCCCCTTAGTCATCAAGCATGACTAAGCACTTGAAGTAGGGGGTGTTCCCACAAGCATCTCAGGCAAGCTTCTCAAGGCACCTCTAGCACCTTAATCATGCACCAAGTCAAGCACCTCAAGCATGGAGCCAGTCAAGCACCTCAAGAATCTTAATCAAGCACCTCAAGCATGACAAGCACCTCAAGCAGGACAAGCACCTTGAGCTTGGGCCGGGTTCCCACCTCAAGCTCAGCCCTAGCTTACCTAAGGTCAAAGGACTTTTGCACACATTATTGGAGGTCTTCAATGAAGCTAACCCTAAGGTCTTATGCTCCATTGGTTAGCCTTGCTCTTGATAGACCATCTCCCATTTGGGCCCCTTTACTATTGTCCCCGTGTTGAGATAGATCTATAAGCACATATCTATATCTTAACACTTGTTCCCATTTATTCTCCCACATTAAGTGATCAATTTAATATGAGAAAATCATTTTGGTTGGTTAGATATTAGATTTTATGACATTACCTCTCTCTTGAAATAATAGTCGTCCTCGACTATGAGGTAGAAGAGATAAAGCCTTAGTCATTAGTCAATCGTACTTAGTGGGTAGAGGATCCCTTTTTTACCCTACGACATCTTTCCAAGATGGATGACTAATCCATTTGGTGCTTGGGAGACATAGCTGCTGCAAGCATGTCTGCTCTTTAGTCCATTTCATTCTCCCAAAGTAGAGTGACAAATTCTACTTGGTGTTTGAGAGACGTTGTCATCACAAACATGATTCTAAGCATGCATACTAGTTAAATTTGTGCACAATTAAAAAGAGGATTAGTCTTATAAGACAAAAACATGAGTCATTTAAAAGAGAGTTGTACATTTTCTTACTCTAATGTAGCATTGTAAGCATTGACAAGGTTCATACTATCCTTAAGTTGTACTCCTTGCATCCATTTAGCATCTTCAAAAGGATAATTTTTGAAGTTAATAAGATACCGTCGGATTATCTTACCATGTCGTAGTACCTTGTCTTCATGCCGAAGGACAGCTTCGGCTTGTAGCACCTATTCTTGGTCTTCAACTTCGGGAGGGTCTTCAATAATTGGTTCAATTGGTGGCTCTCCTTTGTAGGGCTTAAGTAGGCTTACATGAAAGGCATTGTGTATAAGCCAATGGTTGGGCAACTTGAGTTGATAAGCCATCTCATTGATGGGCTTCAAGATTTGGAAAGGACAATAGTATCTTTTTTCTAGTTTAGCATAATACTTTTGATGGCCCGTAGGATTTTTGCCCGTCGTTTGCCTTAATCGAGCCTTAGGAAACTTGAGTAAGACCCAATCATTTTTTTTGAACATTAAGGCTCTTCTGTGCTTATCAGCAGCATCTTTTTGCCTTTGTTGAGAGATGGCTATAGCCTCCCTAATCTTTTGAAAAGATTCTTGTAGGTCACGGCTATACTCATCGGCGGCGAAGATCTTCCCATGTACTTTGAGTAGCAAGGGACTTTTAGGTCTTCCCTCTATGATCTCTAAAGGTGCTTTCCCCATAGAAGTATGTACAGTATTATTGTAGGCATACTCTACTAGAGGTAAATACTTTTCCCATTGTGAGCGTTGATCTACTTCGGTAACATAAGTCTTGAGTAGATCCAGTATCGTAAGATTGTCTATCTCACTTTGGCCATCCGTTTGTGGGTGATAGGCCGGAGAGAAATTCAATCTTGTTCCTATATTTTCAAAAAAACCTTTCCAAAAATTACTGGTCATTCTAGGATCTCTATCTGACACGATGGATGTGGGTAATCCATGGTGCTTGAAAATCTGAGATATGAAGAGAGTTGCCATTTGATGTGCCTTAATAGTCTTTTTGACAGGAATAAAATGTGCTTGCTTGCTAAACCTGTCAACTATTGTCCATATTCCTGTATTCCCATGGATAGACTTGGGTAATCCAAAGATGAAATGCATGGATATACTCTCCCACGGTGAATTTGGAATAGGCAATGGCTGCAGTAATCCAGGTTGCTTCCCTCTATCATACTTGGTCTTTTGGCATACTACACATTTTGAAACATACTCTTGTATGTCCACTTTCATGGTAGGCGAATAGAAATAAGTCTCTACTCCTCGGAGAGTAGGTTGCATACCTCTATGCCTTGCATATGGAGGAGCATGGGATTCATACATAACCTTCTCACGAAGGGAATGGGTAACACATAGCCTATTGCCGTGGAGAAGATAACCATCCTGCAAGGTGAATGGTTCCTCTTTCTTCCCCAAAGCAAGGGCTGACATTATGTCTCTAAAGTTAGGGTCAGTAGCATACTCATCTATCATAGAGGATAGATCATTGTGAGTAGCTATAGACACCGCATTAACTTTTGGTCGTCGTGAAAGTGCATCGGCAACTTGATTGTGCTTACCAGCTATGTGAGAAATATGGAAATTAAATTGCGAAAGAAAATTTTCCCACCTCATTTGTTTGTTAGAAAGTTTGGTTTGCGTCATGAAATACTTGAGACTTTGGTGGTCGGTTCGTAGGATAAATGGAGTCCCCAATAGGTAGTGCTTCCATGTATATAGGGCATGTAGAACAGCTAAAAGCTCTTTCTCATAAATGCCCAAGACTCGTTCATCACTATTGAGCCTTCGGCTCTCATATGCTATGGCACGCCCTTCTTGAAGCAAAACCGCTCCAAGGCAATCACCACAAGCATCACATTGGACCTCAAATGGTTTTGAGAGATCCGGAAGCACGAGGACTGGTTGGGAAGTAAGCTTCTCTTCGAGTTTTTCAAAAGCATTTTGCTCCTTAGCAGTCCATACAAACTTAACGTTCTTCTTTGTTAAGTCGTGTAGTGGTCCTGCTACTTGAGAGAATTTTGCTATGAAGCGTCTATAGTATGCACACATACCAATAAAGCTTCTTAGCTCATGTAGATTCCTTGGGTTAGGCCATGATTTTATTACCTCTAACTTTGATGGATCCATACGAATACCATCGTGAGAGATAATATGACCTAGATATTGAATCTCTTGAAGGAAGAATTCACTTTTTTTTTGGTTGAGAAAAAGTTTGTTTTCCCTCAAGGCTTGAAAAATCACTTGGATATGTGGCTTATGTTCCTCCAAAGATTTGGAGTAGATGATGATATCATCAAAGAACACTCCAGTGAATTTACGATATGGTCTAAAAATTTTCTCCATGAGACGATTGAAAGTAGCTGGTGCATTAGTCAAGCCGAAAGGCATGACTACATATTCATAAAGACCAAATGTTGTGCGAAACGCGGTCTTTAGGATATCTTCATCCACTATCCTTATTTGATGATAGCCACTCTTAAGGTCAATCCTACTAAAGTAGGTAGAGCCTTGTAGCTTATCAAATAGATCTTCTACCCGAGGCACGGGAAATCTGTTTTTGATAGTGATATGGTTTAGTGCTCGATAGTCCACACACATACGGTATGTACCATCTTTCTTTTTCACTAAAAGTACTGGAGAACAAAAGGGAGAGGAACTAGGCCTCACCATCCCTTTGTCTACCAATTCCTGTACTTGCCTCATAATCTCCTCTTGTTGAGCTTGTGAGACTCGATAAGGAGGTTTGTTAGGCGGTGAGCTTCCTGGAAGGAGCTCAATACGATGGTCATCATCCCCTCGTTTTGGAGGTAGGTCCATAGGGATATCATCGATGAACACATCTTGGAATCCTTTTAGAAAAGTAGACAAGTCTAACTCTTCTTGATTCCTATCATTTTCATTTGATGAATCATTATTAGCTTTTAGAGACTCTTTGACATAAATCATGTACACAGAAACTGATCTCTTCATTGATTTATCAAAAGAAAGAGGATTTACAAGTGGAATAGTGCGACCACGCTCACTAGCATCTATATACATGTTCTTTCCCTTGTAGGTGAAGTAAATTCTCCTTTCAGGGAACTTCATGTTGGCAGCCATGCGATCAAACCATGGTGCCCCTAGGATAACATCCTGATGTTGGAGAGGAGAGATGAAGAAGTCTTCTTTGTCGACATAGCTTTGGACATGAAGCCTCAACTTCCCAATCAAGGGAGTAACGGAGGCTTTTTGTCCCTTGAAAGTTGCATCAGCTGTTACTATATCTCCCATCTCAAAAGCTTGAATGCCCAAATTGGTGGCAAACTCTATTGATATGAAGTTGAGAGTAGAGCCTGGGTCAAACAAGATGAAGGCATCATTCTCTCTTACCTTTCCCCAAGCATAGGAGAGTGATGATCCTTTGCAATGAGGATCCTCTTTTGGAGCTTCGATGGTGGAAGCCCTAGGAGTCTCATTGCGAGTATTCTTCTTGGGGCAAGAACGATAGTCATGTCCTTTCTCCCCACACTTGAAACATTTATGGTCCTTGCGAAAAGCTTCAAGCTCTTCAGGAGAGAGTTTGTTTTTACCTTTGTAAACTCCCTTCTCCTTTGACCGATTGTTGTTGTTGTTATTGTTGTTGTTGGAAGTGCCTTGGAATTTATTTTAAGCATTGGATTTCCCCTTTGCATCATTTTTATCTTTGTTTTCCATGGGCTTGACATTACTTCTAGTCCCTTGATGGAAATTGATGCGTGAAGCAACCATGGTGTGATGCATTACTTCGGTAATAGTAACAGGCCATTGAGAGTTGATGTATTCGGCCATCTCTTCAGGTAATCCCGCACAGAATTGCTGTCTTTGCTCGGAAAAGTATATCTTTTGAAAGACAGTAGCTTTGAGATGTAAATCCCAAAACTTGTCTACATACTTGTTGATAGACTCATGAGAGAGAAGCTTCAAGCCACGCCATTCGGTAAGAACTTTATCTTTAGTATCGCTTGGAAAAAATTGCTTCATGATGGAAACTCGTAGAGTTTTCCATGTCTTTGGGGCTACTCCATTTCCACGAAGGCTAGCCCACCATTGACGAGCTGATTTTTGGAAGTGCATAGCTACATGGCGTAGCTTGGAGGACTCTGTGAAGCCCTCGTCCCCAAAGGCCGCATCAAATTGTTGGATGAAGGCCAACACTTTGTCGGTATCACCAAAGGTGCCATCGTAGGTGAGAAAAGAGATACTCTTTCCTCCCTCCTTGAACTTCTTTAGCTTTTGTGACCTTCGCCATGCAGGAAATGATTTGCGATGTCCTCCCCTCTTGTATTATCTAGGAGAATAGCCATAACTTTCATCGGAAGAGGAGGAAGGTGAAGAAGAAGGAGAAGAGGGTGACCTCTTCCTAGCCCTTTTCTTCCTTTGTTTCCTGTCTTGCCTTTCAGAGTGATGAGGAGAAGGACTATAGGTTGCTCTTTTCCTCTTGGGAGGAGTAGGCGATCGTCTAGACCGCCATCTTTGTGGAGCCACCTCTTTAGAAGAACTTAGACTTTCATTGCTTTCTTTCTCTTTGGATTACTCCTCTCGAATGGGAGAGAGTTTTCTTTTGGGGGTCTCTTCAAGAGGCCTCCTAAGCTCTCTCTCCTCTGGGAGAGGAAGGGAAATTCCTTAAGAACGAAGTTGTTGAGTAACTTCGGCTTGCAAAGCAGGGTTGCCCATAGCTTGCTGCAACCTAGCGACGAGATAATTCACAAACATGGGAGCATCATCATTAGCACCTTCATGTGCAAAATCAAAGCTATCAATGTTCATTCTACTCTCTTGATTATTGTCAGCCATGTTAACAAAATTTATGTTTATACTTAGTGTATGCTTTGGTAGTTCAAAACCTTAGTTGCCACTCCTCTTAGCCTTTGGAAATCGGCTCTTAAGTATCTACACCCACGGCTCAAAGTGGTTAATTATAGAGAGTAGAGGAGTAGGTCTAACATAGCAGAGTTGCCAAGGGCTAGCTCCTTTCGGACTTCTTATGGATCAATAATGGTAAAGCCGTAGGCAAGTCTAAAAAGACTCCATTATTAAGTCCAAAGCTTCCGAGGTGTGCACCATCCCCCACATAGTGGACTTAACAAAACCGATATTAGATCCCAGTTCCACTTACTCTATTATAATTAACAACATCAACCATTTATAGGCTACTTAAGGACCTCTCTTATTAAGCAAGAAAAGAGAAACCAAATTCTCTGATACCAATGTAATGGAATTTGCCTATTCAATTTGAGAGTTGCGGAATTTAATGAGAGTACTTTCAAGAAATGATTTTGTGAGCATAGCGGGTAGACATAATTGAAGATAGCAACATAATTATAGCAATTAGTTAACTTGGCATGGACAATACTTTTGCAAGAAAGAGAATTTAGAGAACATGACAACAGTTGAGGACCGGATTTATGTGGAGCTGGTCCCCCCTCCAATAGGCATTTGTATTATGATTTCTCCCATAAAGAGAGACTTGTTACAATACATTCTTTGTGTTCCTTGTGACCTAGGTGAAGCAATGAAGATGGAAAGCTTCATGCATCACCATCATAGCATAACCTAAACTTAAAGAAAGCTTTAACTATACCAAGCCTCAGTCCCAAGACCTCAAACACCTTCGAAGGTGTAGAGAGCTAGCAGGGAATGAGGGTAGGGAAGAGGAAGAAGAAACATTTCATACGAGAAAGAGCTAGTTCCTCACTTATCATAACTCTTGTGCTAGCATACATAATATCATAGTAATGAAGAAGAAATAGATGGCAAGCTCAAGCATTGAAGCATGGCTCTTGGATGGATTTGCACTCCATAGCCAAGAGTGTTGGTGTAGGCTCTCAACCTCTACTTGCTTGGAGAAGGAGAGGGAGTTCTTGCACTTTGCACAGTACACAATGAGAGTGTTTGTGAGTGTGTGTGGGTTAGTATACCACCTAAGCACCCCCCTAGCTTTCTTGGGTTGACCCCCCCTTGTAGCTCATGCTTGAAGCTCATTGGACCCCTCCAGGCCTAGCCAATCACAAGCAGGAGCCATTACAAGCAACATGGGTAGGTAGCCTTGGGACAAGTGTCCCCCTTTCTCCTTTGAGAGAGAGGACTTGATAAATGCAAAATCAATTAATTAAAAATCCTAAATTATCATTGGACCCCTTGGGTGGCCAACCAATAGGCTTCAGGCACACCATGAGGGAAATATGGGGAGGAACTTGACAAGTGTCCTTGCTGCCTCTTCAAGCTAGGGCTTCCCTTGTGTGTGTGTGTGTGTGTGTGTGTGTGTATTCTCTCTCATCCCCCCCCCCCCCTTGTAGGCTCACCCCCCTCCTTGTAGGGATATTTTTGACTTTGGATGAGCAAGCCCCTTAGTCATGAAGCATGACTAAGCACTTGAAGTAGGGGGTGTTCCCAGAAGCATCTCAGGAAAGCTTCTCAAGGCACCTCTAGCACCTTAATCATGCACCAAGTCAAGCACCTCAAGCATGGAGCCATTCAAGCACCTCAAGCATCTTAATCAAGCACCTCAAGCATGACAAGCACCTCAAGCACGACCAGCACCTTGAGCTTGGGCCGGGTTTCCATCTCAAGCTCAGCCCTAGCTTACCTAAGGTCAAAGGACTTTTACACACATTATTGGAGGTCTTCAATGAAGCTAACCCTAAGGTCTTATGCTCCATTGGTTAGCCTTGCTCTTGATAGAGCATCTCCCATTTGGGCCCCTTTACTATTGGCCCCGTGTTGAGATAGATCTATAAGCACATATCTATATCTTAACACTTTTTCCCATTTATTCTCCCACATTAAGTGATCAATTTAATATGAGAAAATCATTTGGGTTGGTTAGATATTAGATTTTATGACATTACCTCTCTCTTAAAATCATAGTCGTCCTCGACTATGAGGTAGAAGAGATAAAGCCTTAGTCATTAGTCAATCGTACTTAGCGGGTAGAGGATCCCTTTTGTACCCTACAACATCTTTCCAAGATGGATGACTAATCCATTTGGTGCTTGGGAGACATAGCTGCCGCAAGCATGTCTGCTCTTTAGTCCATTTCATTCTCCCAAAGTAGAGTGACAAATTCTACTTGGTGTTTGAGAGACGTTGTCATCACAAACATGATTCTAAGCATGCATACTAGTTAAATTTGTGCACAATTAAAAAGAGGATTAGTCTTATAAGACAAAAACATGAGTCATTTAAAAGAGAGTTGTACATTTACTTACTCTAATGTAGCATTGTAAGCATTGACAAGGTTCATACTATCCTTAAGCTATACTCCCTGCATCCATTTAGCATCTTCAAAAGGATAATTTTTGAAGTTAATAAGATACCGTCGGATTATCTTACCATGTCGTAGTACCTTGTCTTCATGCCGAAGGACATCTTCGGGTTGTAGCACCTCTTCTTGGTCTTCAACTTCGGGAGGGTCTTCAATAATTGGTTCAGTTGGTGGCGTATACACAATGAAGCATGCCATGGAAAACAATTTCAAGATCCACGGCCAAATGTGGAATGGAGTGGTTGGAGAATAAGGTGAGAGGAGTGGTGAATGAGTGAGAATTGGCTTGCTACTCGTGCATGTTAGTAAGGAAGATAATGAGGTAGGGGAAACTTGCGAGTATGCTCACTTATCATACAAGAGGTGGCAAATCCGCACACCTCAAGATGGAAGTAGCAAGATGATAGGAATATGAGAGGGAGAGAGAGAGAGTGTGAGTATGGTGGTGAATCCGCACACCTTTACCATGTTATCCTTACTCAAATAGTTTGGTTGACAAAGCTAACGGGATCATTGTAGGAAATACAAGGAAAATGGAAAAAAGTAATCCAAAGTCATGGGATGGTTTCTTGGATAGGGCATTATGGGAATTTAGGACAACTTACAAAGATGCTACACAATTCACTCCCTTCCACTTAGTGTATGGACAACAAGTTTTGCAACCATTCAAACTTCACATTCCTCTCTGGGGATTCACCATCCAATATTCTGGGGTATTAAAAAAACCCCTCTTTTAACATCTTTGAATGAGTAAAATGACCCCTTATTTTAGGACTTTTTTCCAAAATTGAATATAAAAACCCCTTATTTTAATGTATCTTTGTTAAATTACCTAAAATACTTTACATTTTAAAACCCCTCCTTTCAAACTCACGTTATGTTGAGCTTATATGTGAAGCTACTCAATATATGGCTTCTCTATATATGGCACCCAGGTCCCCTCTATATATACATCATCTCATGTGTGTATTCTACACACTTTGGGGTTCTACTTCTGTGTTCTCTCCTTCTCTCTCAACATGGTATCAGAGCAGTACGTTTTTGTTTTCAATTTTTCTCCTGATAAAAAATGATTTTGCAGAAACTACCCGACGGAGGGATCGAAATCGATGTGGTCTACAACTTTGCAGAAGGAAGTTTTTTCAAATTCTGCACCGATTTTGAGTTATCGTTCACAGACTGCGTACATACCTGAAAAACAGCTTTCGCGTTTTGTTTTTGATTTTTGTGCTAATTGGAAACGATTTTGCAAAAACTACCCACGAGAGAGACCGGAATCGATGTGGTCTACAACTTTGCAGAAAGGAAGTTTTTTCAAATTCTGCACCGATTTTGAGTTATCGTTCGCGGACTGCGTACATACCTGAAAAGCAACTTCTGCTTTTTATTTTTGATTTTTGTGCTAATTGGAAACGATTTTGTAGAAACTACCCTTCAGAGAGACCGGAATCGATGTGTTCTACAACTTTGCAGAAGAAAGTGTTTTCAAATTCTGCACGGATTTTGAGTTATCGTTCGCGGACTGCGTATATACCTGAAAAGCAACTTTTGCTTTTTGTTTTTTGATTTTTTTGCTAATTGAAAACGATTTTGCAGAAACTACCCGCGTGGGAGACCGGAATCGATGTGGTCTACAACTTTGCAAAAAGAAGTGTTCTCAAATTCTGCACCGATTTTGAGTTATCGTTCGCGGACTGCGTACATACCTGAAAAGCAATTTTTGTTTTTTGTTTTTGATTTTTCTGCTTATTGAAAACGATTTTGCAGAAACTACCCGTTGCACAAACCGGAATCGATGTGGTCTACAACTTTGTAGAAGAAAGTGTTTTCAAATTCTGCACCAATTTTGAGTTATCGTTCGCGGACTGCGTACATACCTGAAAAGCAATTTTCGTTTTTTGTTTTTGATTTTTCTGCTTATTGAAAACGATTTTGCAGAAACTACCCGCGAGAGACTGGAATCGATGTGGTCTACAACTTTGCAGAAGAAAGTGTTTTCAAATTCTGCACCAATTTTGAGTTATCGTTCGTGGACTGCGTACATACCTAAAAAGCAATTTCCGTTTTTTGTTTTTTATTTATCTACTTATTGAAAACGATTTTGCAGAAACTACCCGCGTGAGAGACCGGAATCGATGTGTTCTACAACTTTGCAGAAGAAACTACCCGCGATGGGGATTGGAATCGATGTGGTCTATAACTTTGCAGAGGAAAGTTTCTCTAAATTCTACACCGATTTTGGGTTATCGTCTCGGACTGTGAATATGTTTGAAAATCAAAATTTTACTTTTTGCTTTTGATTTTTCTCATAATTGAAAACTTCTCAATTATATTTTTCTTCATCAATCATATATTTGTTACTAACGTAACTTTGTTGCAGAAGCCAGTTGCACATCGTTCCGATTCAGTCGAGCCGTTGATGATCGTCCAAATTCTATCGAGCTACTGTTGGTACATGATCTTTTGTTATATGATATACTCGTTCATTGATTCTCGTATAATTATTCTTTTAGAGATATAGTTTACGTCGCTTTATTGATAATTTCTCATTGATACCATAGTGATTTTGATGGTACCATGATGATGTTTTGTTAATACTTTGGTCATGGTGATTTTCATTGATACCATGATGATATGTCATTGATAGCATAGCATGGTTATTCTCGGTGGTGCCATGATGATATTTCGTTTATACCATGCTTATTCTCAGTGATTCCATGATGATATTTCGTTGATTCCATGGTGATTTTTGTTGATACCATGATGATGTTTTGTTGATACCATGGTTATTCTCGGTGATACCATGATGTTGTTTCGTTGATACCATGGTTATTCTCGGTGATGCCATGATGATGTTTCGTTGATACCATGGTTATTCTCGGTGATGCCATGATGTTGTTTCGTTGATACAATGATTATTCTCGGTGATATCATGATGCTTTTCGTTGATACCATGATCATTTATTCATTTTTATTGATATAATGATGATATTTTGTTAATACTTTGATGGTATTCATTGATCACTACATTGATAAATGTTGTTTTATGTAGTATATACATATATCATTTGTATCACGTAATCACACATTTTGTACTTTTACGTTTATACTTTATGTACCATATGTTGTCGTGTGTATATATGTCGTCAAAAGAGTGGCGTCGCGAACCATCTCTTATGGCATTGTGAACGTAATTATTTCATTAACGATGCTAATAATTTTCATGACATATTTTTTTTTGGAGTCTATGATCTATGTAGGATTGATCAAAGAATTGATTTTATGAAGACAAACTTGGTGACAATAAAAGATTTATGAAGATATGTTTGGTGATGCCATATTGATGACAACATGAAGACATGTTTGGTGATGCGATATTGATGACAAGCTACACAGCAGATTCACGGAGACACTTTTGATTACAAGCTAATCGATAGCTTTTACACCTCTTTATTGAACCTTTGTATTCATTATTGTATTTGATAGGATAGGAGTAATGTAACTCCTCATAAAACATTCAATGTAAAAGGAGTGATGTAGCTCCTCGTAAACATTTGTATATTCAATGATTTTTATAATATAACGGTGGGTGTATATAGAGCTGTGGGTTTTTCCCTTGATCCCCCAAGGGTTTTTTCATCCACAATTAGGGACCCTTATTTGAGCGGGGGTGTTGAGCTTATATGTGAAGCTACTCAATATATGGCTTCTCTATATATGGCACCCAGGTCCCCTCTATATATACATCATCTCATGTGTGTATTCTACACACTTTGGGGTTCTACTTCTGTGTTCTCTCCTTCTCTCTCAACACGTTATACATTAACCTAATTACATAGTGCACCACCCGAGACATTCCTACTAAAAAGCTTACAAGTAAACTGGAATAGAAGGGCGATGAAGCATGGATCAATAGGATCCTCATTATGGTGGAGCTAGAGTGTAAAAGAGAGTCGGCATACAAGTTCTACGATAAGAAACATTTGCAACTCAAGGAGAACCTTGAAAACGGTCTCAATGACAAAGGGACTAAAGAGAAGAGCCTAGTCCTTCGCTACAATAGTACGTCTGACAATAGGTTTGGTGCTAAGTTTGAGAATAAATGGGAAAAGCCTTACATTGTGAGAAAGCCTATACATGCTTCTACTACCAACTGATAAATTTGGATGGAAATAATCACCCTAGGAAGGTCAATAGCTATCGACTCAAGCCTTATCTAAGTCGCATTCTTCTAGGAGATTTGAAGATGGAACAAGCCAAAGTGAAAATGAGGGAGGCATGCTACTATTGTTTTACTTATCACGCTGTGACGAGACAACTGGATAACACAAATTTGCAAGTACACAGTGTAGACGCAGGAAATCAGAGATCTATATTGTTATCAATTCACGGGTACAAGAAGAGTGTAGCTCGTATAAACCTCCTGACCACCGCCGAGCTATCTCACTCTCAATCTTGTGCAAACTTCTCAATCGCACTCTCACTCTCACTCTCACTTTCACTCTCAATCTCAAGGCGCCATCATAGTAGAATAGCCTCCTTTTGCATACGGGATGTCTTCTTCACACCAAAAAGTGGTTATTTTTTACCTTCTTCTAGTCTTTTACAAAGGGTCCCAAAAATATCGGAAAGAGACGTCTTGCATTCAAACGCACAGAAACCACAAAAACGCAACCCACACTCGCGAGTTAGCAAATTTTTGACCATTTAATTTTTAGCGAGCCGTAACTCCCAATTGGTTCTGAATTTGATCGGGGCTGTCTCATATGAAGTTGTTTGTCTTGTCGAGCTCTTCAAAAGTTGTGTGATGCAAAAAATCCATATCCTGCTTAGTTTGCCCGAAAATTTACCTGCAAGTCAGCAATTTCTATAAAAACAACATTTTCTCACTTTTTCTCTAATCTACGGGCTGAAACGGGTATCAAAATGAAGGAATCTATAAAATTCAAAGAAGCAATATTCTTTCTCGTGTTGAGGACTACAAGTGCCGCGTACAAAACGTTTCCAAATTTTGACCATAACACCCTCAAAACTGGCTCCCGAGAGGTGTCCCGGGTCAAAATTTGAAACGTCACGAAAACGAGTAGAATGAAGTCCTATACTATGGAAGAATGCTGGAATGAGAAAACTTTATTCCAAACAAAAATATTTATTAAAACTTTGCAGGATAAGTCCTATTAAACACACATTGAAATCATGTACAACTAGGTCCAAAACCTTTGAAGGCAAAGAAGCATCAAGAAGGAGAGGAACCTTGGAGGAGGCATTGCAAGACTACCCAAAACTTTCATTCCAGTGTACAAGCCAATTGTTGATGATACATGAATGAACCATCGACTAAGGGGGGCTAAATGATAGTTGTTTTTTGATGCAGCTACCGTGAACAAAGAAATAGAAAAAATGCAAAACATATCCAGAATAAACCAAATATGTGTATATCTACATAATTCCAATAAGCTAGCTATGCATAACTAAAATGGTGGAATAAATATCCGTTGTCAATCTTTCTCATGGGAACCCTACCTTCTACTTTACATTAACTTTATGTGTGTGTTATTAATAAGTGAGAAATTGAATATGTATATTATAGTTGAGAGTATTTAAATAAATAAATACAAATTTCTTCACATTTATCTTTTTATTTTAAGGTTACGTGTATATCTTTCTATGCTACTCCTTGTATATATCCATAGAGTAATTAATAAGGTTGGTGATATCTTCACTTGGGAGAATAGCTTTGGGAGGACTTTTCTCAAGAGGACATGTACATTTCTAGGAAAATAAGGAGACTTGAATGCAAAATACATGAGGTGTTGGCTCCACATTTGATTACAAGGAAGAAGTTATGCATTTCAAAACCTACAAGCCTATACAAGAGGATAGACATAGCTTTTATGCAAAGTCATGGTGGACATGTGGACAAAAGGTTCCCTCTAAAAAGTTGGACATGAAAGATCTTTTCGAGAGCTTGAAGACATGTTGGTAGCTTCTACGCTTTTCCACAAAACCCTAGATTGAATTTCACTCTCTCTGGACTCATTTTTGAGCCATATTTTTCTCTCTCTCACCTCTTGCACATCAAAAAAATACACAAGGACCAATTAACATGACCTCAGGGGCTTATTCGGTCCTCTCTAGGGCCCTAAAATGCATTTATGTACTTCCAAATAGCCCATTCTCTTCTTACACATTTTCATTTCCTTATACTCTCATTACACACACACACACCATTAGTAGCATGGTGCAGATCTAGCATGAAGAAGATCATTAGACTCATGAACCATGGCTACAATTGTATATTTCTTTATATTCTTGCAAATATCTAGTATTAGTCATCTTTTTTCCTTTTCTCCTTCGCATGAAAACATCTCCAATGCTCCAAAATCTTCTAATTTATTCCACTTATGACAAAGTGGACAAAAGGCTGCAACTAGCAGGAGAGCAACCAATTCAATTGGATTCTGAGCACCGCATATAAAAGATAAGGGCGGTCATTCTTTATTTCCTTGACATTGATGGACAAGAGAGAGTGTAATCCTACCCAGTTTTATGTTAACTTCTCATTTTACTCAACCTGTCCTTGTATATTTTCATTTTCTATTTTGTAAAAAATACTAACTAGAGTAGTAACCTACTAACCTCAAATCTATCTCTACCACCTATCTCCTCATCTACATCAAATTACTCCTAAGAAAAGCTTTTCTATACATAATTAAAAGTGATCATGCAAATTCTAATCTCTCTAAAAACGTATAAAAGGAGGGCCTGTCTTTGTAAACACATGAGAAGAAGAAGTGAGAATTCTAGAGAAGAAGAGTGTGAGAGGAAGTGTGAGAGAGGCAACACACTTAATTTGTGCAAGAAGCTTTGCATTCTGCAATGCTAGCTTGTGAGTGAAAATAGCCATACTAATGCTTACTAAATCCACGAATGCAAAGTGCTTTGCATAGTGTATGCCAAAGAGAAGAAAGGATAGAAATTGGAGGTTGCTTCTACAATTGTATGCTCATTTTGGTGGTCTCATCAAAGAAGAGGTGGTTTTGGGCTACGTGTCTTGATGGTTTTCCTTGTACTATGTTTTTTAAATATCATGGAATGTGCATGTTAAGTGTTTCCAGCATCCTGTTGTTTTGTTGATTGTTTGATTGATGTTTTGTGTGTGTAGCCCTTGCCTCGAGTAAGCCATTGTAAGAGGGTTGCAAGGTGGAGAGGGCTTCCTTGTCCTTATGAAAATGTATGGGTTGGCTAAGTGTTAAGTTAGTGTTTTGTGCTGAATGGGATCTGAAATTCTAACCATTGTGGTGCTAGTTTTGTTTAGCCTATGTGTTGTGGTTTTGTCGTAGTTTAGGTGCTCATATCACTCATCCATTTTCTTGAAGCATTGAGTATGCATGTTTGAAGGTTCTCACGAAGTTGGCTATGAAACGTGCTCTCTCTCTCTCTCTCTCTCTCTCTCTCTCTCTCTCTCTCTCTCTCTCTCTCTCTCTCTCTCTCTCTCTCTCTACACCCTCTCTCACGTCGTAGTCTGTGATACAAAAAGACTAGGTGGTACACCTATATTTTCCTAATTTTGTGTGTGGTATTTGGGTGCATTGTTATGTTTGGGCGAGGCGCTCAAACCGTGTGAGCATCACGGGTGCCTTGAGAGGTGCGTAGAGTCCATGTCTCTTATTGCTTGTGACCGCCTCGTTTTTTGGTGCCACCATTGAGGAGGAATTTCGTGTGAGTTTGTTGCTTGTTTTAAAGTTCAAGATTGTGTTGTGTGAATGCTAAAGGTTCATGTGGTTTGAGTGTTTAATTTCTAGCATGATTGAGTTGGTTTGATCAATCACGAACTTTTGTATGAGCATGTCATTCCAATTGCAAGACAAACCATCCATGTTATTGTGTGCACAAAATTGCAATTCCAACTTGTTATTTGTGGATTTTTTGGTCCTCGTAGATTAGGGTAAGAAAATGAATTATTAAATCCTTTCATCCTACCTCTCATTAGGTACAACCTTAACTTGGATGTGTATATCTTTATTTTACTTTAGGCATTAGGTTATGTGGTTCATGTGTATACTATGGACGGTCGATCGGGAATAGATTTCTACCCATTTCATTTTGCATCTCATATTAGGATCAACGTCACAATTAGTAAAAAGATCCATTTTCAACAGTGCATGGTGTTCTTGTTTGGTGCACAAAAGGCCGCTGAAATTCTTGCATCTTCACAACCTCTTAATTTACCTATTATTGACTATCACACTTCCTTTGATGTGCATGTTTTCATTCTATCGTAAAAGAAATTTCATGCTTGTAAAATAAAGATATACACTTGGATGTGTATATCTTTATTTTACTTTAGGCATTAGGTTATGTGATTCATGTGTATACTATGGACGGTCGGGAATAGATTTCTACCCATTTCATTTTGCATCTCATATTAGGATCAACGTCACAATTAGTAGAAAGATCCATTTTCAACAACGCATGGTGTTCTTTTTTGGTGCACAAAAGGCCGCAGAAATTCTTGCATCTTCACAACCTCTTAATTTACCTATTATTGACTATCACACTTCCTTTGATCTGCATGTTTTCATTCTATCGTAAAAGAAATTTCATCCTTGCAAAACATTGTGTGTGTTTTTTCTCTCACGAAAAAAAGCAATGTGTATCCAAGAATCATGTAGTTTCAGTTGAACCATTTTCTCTTGCAACCTTGATTGAGCTTGAAGAAGATACCTTGTTTGAAATTTTGAGAAGGATTCCTCACTCAACATGGGTGGAGATTTAAGACAATGAGCCGTAGGATATCACAAAGAGGAATTGAAGTGGATCCATCCAAGACTAAAGCTCTCATGGAAATATCATTGCCTAGAAGCATGAAGGAGGTTACATCATTTATCCACAAGGTGAAGTACATGGAAAGGTTCATTCATTTGGCTTCTTGAATATTTGCAGCCACTTCAAAAAATAACGCAAGTAGAGTTTTCATGGTCCGTTGAGGAGTATTTCAAGGTCATAATGATGGTGTTCTTTGAGATTCCAACATTAATGCCACCATGTTGGGATTTTCCTTTCTTTGTAAATCCAAGTGTGGGTATGGAAACAATAGAATCCATTCTCCTACAACATATCCACATAGTAGTTGAATAAGGCCAGTGTACTTTGTTAGTAGGGTAAAAAAGGCCAATGAGAACAACTATAATGATGTTGAACTAGTGATTCTTGCAGTCAATTTTTCAATAAGAAAATTCAGGTCTTATCTTTTGCATAAACCATCTTGCATTCTTACTACAGAAAACCTGTTGTCTTGGGTATCATCACAAATGACACTAAGTCCGAGGATTACAAAGTGGTTGATGGAACTGTAGGGATATGATTACTCATTCAAGGTAGAAGACATTGTGAGAGCCGGGTTGGCAGACATTTGTTGGAATTTCTTTTAGCCTCATGGAGCATTGATGCATGAGAATTGTAGAAGATAGTGTGAGAGCCGAGTTGACAGACATTTGTTGGATTTTTTTTTAGCCTCACGGAGCATTGATGCATGACAATTGTGCACTTTAAATGTTTTCTATGGTGTTTATTACATTGATGATACGCTTAGTTGATTGGCCATGAGGATTGTTTTTTAGAAAAAAAAAGTAGAAAGATTGCTAGTGCCAAGCCAAGAAAAAATTTATCAAGGCTACTGATTAATTGTTGAAGAGCATGCCATTATGGCTATATGGAGGTTGAAGACCAAGGAAATGAAATCTCAAAGAAGCACTTTGGGTGATCGCAATGATGGGTCTTAAACTGATACAAAGTTGTCATGACTAGATTGAGTTTTGCAATTCACTTTCTAAATTGGGCCGAGAGTTGCTCCATGTTCTTTTTCATTGAGTACAAGACAATGAATAATTAGTTATCAATGTAATAATACCACGGTTTGAGATCTAGAGGGTGGTGATGCCAGAAGGGTCTATCGATTGTTCACGAAGGCATTGATTTGGCACTACTGAGAGAATGAAAGAGGGCCTTGGTTGCACCTTGAGTGAGGTGCAGAAAGAGAGGATTCAATCTGGTGTTGAAGGGGGCCACCAAGAAGACGGGCTAGGTTGGATGTGAATGGGAGCTTAAGGAGGCTTGGCTTAAATAGAAAAACAATGTGTTTTACTGGGTTTTTTTTAACGACCTGACGAGGGGTGGCAAGATTGAAGGGGAGGTGTTGACTGGTAAATAAGAAGACATCATTTTGGTTTCCATGAAGAGCAAAGAGGGAGGATAACGAAGAGAGAGGTAGAGAGAAACATACAGGCTATGAATTCTTTGCAGATGATCAAAGAAAGAGAAAGAGATAGATTTTCTCTTTGCGGTGTAGGTCATGCGAGTGTAGGGCCGGGTTTTGCTTGCATAGAGGGGGTCACAAGGAAGGGAGGAGAGCCTAGAGCTTGCAGAGCATAGAAGGCCGAGAAAGAGAGGGGGACACTTTGAAACGTGAGGCAGGAGGGAATGTGAGGACGAGAGAGAAAGGCTCTGGCTGCCGATCGAGTAGAGAGAGATCTCTTGTTTAGGAGGTGCAAATTGTAGTGGGGTTTACCGCTTCTTTTGACCACATTGATGATGCAATGAAGCCTTATAGAAAGGGTGGCACCAAAAGTTGAGCCATTGGTTGATGCTCATGTCTATAAGGATGATGGTCTTATTGAGGATGTTCTTGATGCTTCTAGTTTTAATTCTCTTGATTTTTTTGATGATGATATGGTTACCATTGAAAATGTTTTTCAAAAAGAGAAGCTTGATCCTCTAGTGGTAGATCCTAAGGTTACTGATGTTCATGTAGTTAAACCTCCTATTGTTCTCCAAGCTAGGGAGAGACCTATTGATCAATGGATTGTCCAAATGACACCCTATGATGGAGTTGGGGCTGATTTAGCTGATTCTCATTTATTGAAATTTATCCAAGCTTGTTTATTTGAGGGTTAAGACAAGCCTAAACACCTCATGTGGTTCTTTCCTCCCTTTTTGATTGGTGTAGCTATGCAGTGGTACCATAGTATGTAGTGCCATTTTCCTGATCTTATGAAAACTTGGGATAGAATGGGCCAAGCTTTTGCTGCTAGATTTTCTCCAATTTTTATTTCTAATTTATCCTTTGGGGGCTTGCTCGACTTCTTCGAAGGGGACACTCAATCAGTTACTCAACATATTAATCATTTTCAAGATTTCAAGAGGAAGCATAGTGACCCCTATTGTTTTGATGAAAGGGTTTTGTTCGAATGTTTTTTGAAGGGTATTTTGAGAGATATTCTACTCCATATGATGTTGTCAGATCCAAAGACACTTGATGATGCATATGCACAAGCTAAGGTGGTGGGGGATACCTTTGAAGCTACCGCCAGCAGTCCCATGGAGGGTAACCTTTGAAGTTGAGCGATACCAAAGAGAGGCTTGTTTGAATTCTATGGCTGATTGTGTCTGTTCCACCTTCTTTTAGAGAGGCTTGTTTGAATTCTATGGTGAGTGTCCCGATTGTGCCTGTTCCACATTGAGTACCACACATACCAAAGAGTGAGTTTGTTTCCCATCTAAGGGGGTTCTGGAAATCTAAAGGGAAGAGAGAAAGTAATTAAAAAAGTCTAAAAGTAAAATGGAAGAAGAAAAAGAAGCCCAATGGATAAGGGACCGGTCTTGACCGGAGTTCTAGGTTTGACACTACAAGGCTAGTTCTCCCCATAGGACGCCACTGTTGGATTTCTTTTTCCAAGCCTCGAAAAATGAGCGTTGATGCATGAGAATTGTACACTTCAAATATTTTCTATAGTTTTTATTACATTGACGATACTCTGACTTGATCGGCCATGTGGATTGTTTTGGAGGGGGGAAAAAGTGGAAAGATTGCTAATTACAAGCCAAGAAAGAAAGTATCAAAGATATTCATCAACTGTTAAACAGCATGCCATTATGGATTTATAGAGGTTCAAGACCAAGGAAATGAAATCTCAAAGATGCACTTTTGGTGATCGCAATGATGGGTCTTAAGCTAATACAAAGATGTCACGACTATATTGAGTGCTACAACTCACTATCTAAATTGGCCGAGATGTGCTCCATGTTCTTTTTCATTGAGTACAAGACAAGGACCTAATACTTATCAATGTAATACTACCATGGTTTGCAATATATCGAGAGGGTGGCAATGCCAGAAGGGTGTGGTGATTGTTCACAAAGCAATTGATTTGGTGCTACTAAGAGAATGAAAGGGGGCGGGCCTTGGTTGCACATTGAGTGAAGTGCAGAAAGAGAGAATATGATTTGGTATTGAAGGGGGCCACCAAGAAGATGAGCTCAGTCGGGTGTGAATGGGAGCTTAAGGAGTCTTTGCTTAAATGGGAAAAAAAGTGTTTTAATGGGGTTTTTTTTACGAGATGACGGGGGGTGACAAGCCTAAAGGGAGAACGTCAATTGGTAAAGAAGAAGACGTTGATGCAAAATCCAGGCTATGAATTCTGTGCAAATGATCGAAGAAAAAGGAAGAGAGATTTTATCTCTGTGGTGTAGGCCATGCGAGTGTAGGGCAGTGTTTTTCTTCCATAGAGGGAGTCGTGAGGATGGGTTGGAGCTTGCAAAGCATGCAAGGCCAAGAGAAAAAGGGGGAAACTATGAAATTCAATGCAGAGGGAACGCGAGGAGGAGAGAGAAAGGACCTTTGCTGCCGATCCGGTAGAGAGAGGATCTCTCTGTAGAATTGATAGAAGGGTCCCTTGGCTGAAAAAGGTGTGGC
Organism: Adiantum capillus-veneris; assembly: GCF_014529385.1. Classification (NCBI taxonomy): domain Eukaryota; kingdom Viridiplantae; phylum Streptophyta; class Polypodiopsida; order Polypodiales; family Pteridaceae; genus Adiantum; species Adiantum capillus-veneris. The sequence continues at coordinate 10,170,129 of NC_140948.1, read as the reverse complement.
ATGAACGGGAGTAAGGAAAGCTCTTGTTTCCGAGAGGGAGACCCTTTGCATAAACTAAGAGATATTGAGAGTGTCCGCCATGAAGCTAAGAGAGACACAGTAAGAGATTTTAGAGAGGATTAGTGTGTATCCTCGCTTATAGGGTGTAAGCCAATTGCAGCTTGGGCTATTAGCATAACTGAAAAGTCTTTGGAGTGGGTGAAGATTTGAAGCAGCCTCAACTACAATTTTATAATAACAAAATCTAAGTTTTGTTGAATTATATTGCAAAAGTGATCTTAGATCGTATAAAAGTTTTTACACTACACACCATCTTTTGTGTCTCAACTTTTATCGAAAACATGAGTCTCTGTGTCTCTCTCATTTAATGAAACACGATCGTGTCAAATGTTGACTTAATAAGATCTGATATTGAGACTACATGCACATTCCTTGGCAACAGATTTAGTAGCACATTCTAGCCATAGTTTCTTGTTGGTGATCTTGGATCTGGGATTTCGAGCATATTTATTATTTGCTAGGTTTTTCCTGGCTTGGGTTTGCTCCATGGTCCAGGCCTAGAAAAATATCTATCAACATTCTTACATATCAAGTGCATAAGACGATCATCAAAGTACCTAGTTTTAATTAAATTTCTCAACCACCACCAAAGGTTCTCTTGAATGCCTACACTCTAATCTTTGATACTGCTTTTCAAAGATCCACAGGTAAAGCAGGGGGGGACTTGTTTTAATGAGTCCGGAACATTAGGGAAAATTTGGACTTATAAAGGGGCCTTATAAGGAGTTTGACTTCCTCTCTCATGTCCAAAATGGTCGTGCAGTAAATTTTTTGCAAATAAACTCTAAACTTGGCGGAGATTTGGCAATTAGAATCTACTCTTCAAGCTCTTTCTATTGATATGGAGCACGCCATGAGATTCTTCATATTTTGAAAGATTCTACTTTTGATTCTCTAGACTCTGGACGGAGTTGTCACATCACAAGAGAATCTTTCAAAATATGAGGAATCTCATGGCATGCTATATATCAATAGAAAGTACTTAAAGAGTAGATTCTAAATGTCAAATCTCCGCCAAGTTCAGAGTCAATTTGCAAAAATTTTACCGCACGCCTGTTTTGCACATGAGAGAGGAAGTCAAATTCCTTATAAGGCCCCTTTGTGAGTCCAAATATTTCCTAATGGGAGAAGTGGCGATGAAAGGGAAAATGGTTCTAGAAGGATCTACAAGGAGCAATGAAGTAGAGTATGATGTTCTACTCAGTGGGTTGAAGATATTCTTAGCGAAAAAGATAGAATGACTTAGGTTGAAAGGTGATGCTTTGCTAATTGTAAAACAAATTCTTGGTACTTGGGCTTGTAAAAATGAAAGGCTTAAATCCAAAGTTTCTACCATTCTTAAGCAAGCAAAGAAAATCATGATGAATACTTGCTAGCTCAATAAGCAATCTCATGTCAAAATGAAGTGCAAGTCATCATTGCAGTTGCAACAATGAACGAGCCACAATGTGCAAGCATGGAGTCTCTAGCACCTATGGTTAACTACATTTTGAAAGGAGGATTCTCAAACATTTCACAACGGCACAAAGAAAAAGGCTCATGAAGAACGCAAGCTCATTTCTTTAGTTCGAGGGAGCTTTGTATCAAAAGGGTAAGGATCTTGTTTGTAGGCAAGTGCCATGCACTAGTGAAATCTTGAGAGGGTTGCATAAAAAATCTTGTGGGGGTCATTCTTTGCATGAGCTCACATCAAAAAAAACTTGTTAGCTGGGTATTTTTGGCCAAGTATGCATGTGGATGTCCAAAATTGATGTAAAATTTGCCACTATTGCCAAATCAATGGCAACAAAAGGTTATTGTATGGACCTTGACAACCAGTCATTACATGTGGTCCTTTTGAAAAATGGGGAATTGATGTTATCGGTCCACGTTCTAGTCATGACAGATAAAAACAAGGTGGTGCCCCCATATTTTTCAGATTTTGTGTGTGGTATTTGGTTGTGTTGTTGTGTTTGGGTGAGGCCCTCAAACCCTATGAGTAGCACGGGATCCTTGATATGTGTCTATAGACCATTTCTCTTGTTGCTTGTCTTGGATCTCCTCAACGCGTTGATATTCACGCGATGTGTTGTAGTGAGAAACCTTATACTTACACTAGTGACCCATTGAAGTAAATGAGAAAAATAGATTGTTTGCATGAAAAATCCTCTATGTGGTGTAGCATGGGGTTAATCGTAAAAGTATTCTATTTTCAATGAAATGTAGTACTACATTGCCTTTGGAAGCTTGTCATGACCAAGAAATCAAGCTCATGTAAGGACTCATGAAACTTCACACATCTACAAGGAGTATTGATTTTTTTTCAAAAACCCTAAAGGATACTTTTGTGCCGTGCTACATTACCAAACTAGTGTTAATGATCTAGTGCAAAGAGATCTCAAGTTAGAGAATTGGCCGGCTAAGAGACAGATGGTCCATAAAGGAAATGAGAGTTTCCTCTCTAGTGAAAGAAATGAGTTGAAGTGAAGAGACTCAAAAGTGGAAAACATAGAGATTTCTAGAAGGCAAAGGAAAATTCCAAATAAGTGGATGGAGAGGACACTAGCAACCCAAATCACTCAAGATTTGGAAAAGAGAATGTTAGAAATGCCAGAATGCTTAGATGCCAAAACCATTCAGAGGATTTCGCCTAAAGTTCTTTAAGCTCTTAAAAAGGAAATCCTAGCTTGTGAATTTGGTAAAAATAGTGCTGAAGTAGAAACTAAAAAGCCAGTTAAAGGATTGGAGGAGAATTCTAAAGAAGAGGTATGGCCAGTCAAGGTAGACTTGGCCGAAGCTGATACATAGGATTTGGAGACAATTGAGTAGCAAAAATCTAAATCTCCAAAACAGGATCCATCACCTAAGAGAAATAGGAGGCCATCAAATGTATGTCACTGCAAAGACAATTTTCGAGAATGGAGGTCATCCAATTTAGATAGAATGTTTGGAAAATAAACACGATCTGATATACGTCAAAGTATGTGAGAGAATCCAAAAGCTGAATATTGAGCTCAACGATATTAGAAGAACCTAACATAATGTTGCTAATTTTATCACAAGGCAGAGGAAGAGAGAGTCATATACAATGGAGGTTCAAGCCTAATGAAATCGGATAGAGAGCAATGCTCAAAGAGAAAGTGGTGAAGCAACAAAAGAAACAATGACATGAAAAAAATTTGAAAGTACAATAATTAAAGAAAGGAGATCTAGCTCTACTTTACGAGTCAAAACTGGGCCCAAAGAAACCCAATCAAAAGATAGTGTGATCAAGAACTTATGAAGTCAGCTGAGTTTTCTGCAATGCAGAGTCAAAGTAAATAACTTTTCTAGAATGAAGTGGGCTGCGTTTTCTACAATGCAGTTTCATAAAAACTAATATCTAATTCTCCCAAATGATTTTTTCATGTTAAACTGATCAATTTATATGGGGACGTACCACAGGAGTAAAAGCTAGAATATGTGTGAGGCTGCGAGACCCGTCTCAATAGGGATCCAAAGGAGGGAACATAGGGATCCAAAGGGGGACAATCTATAAAAGACCAATGTGAATCAATGGAACTTAAATGACCTAAGGTTAAGCTCCAGTACGACTTCCATAGACTAAAGTTCCTAAATTTAATTATATTGTCCAATGGCCAAAAGTGGGGGAAATTGAATGGTTATAAGAAGAATAAAAAGTCTTCCCACATCCCTAGGAAGGACGGGGCGAGTCCTAATGGTAGGGGAAGAGAGAGAAACACACACACACACACACACTCCCAAGCTCCCCCTTTACAAATAATGGACACATGGCAGACTCCTAGCCCAATTGCCCCCAATCTCCCCTCAAATCCTATTGGATGACCATAGAGGTGGACCAATGAGAATTAGGCTAGATTAAAATTAGACTGATCAATTAAAAATTTCTTGATAAAAGAAACAATAGAAGTTAAGCTCCCTAGAACATTATTGGACAATCTATCAAGGGGTCCAATGAGGATCCATCAACCTAATGGCTTGCTTGATTCCTATTGGTCAAAAGACTAAAAGGTCCAATGGGACTTTAAATAAATGATTTTAATTACCTAAAGCTCTCACAAAAGGGAAAAGGGGGAGACATGTCAGAAGGCTATCAATTATGCTTCTTATTTGTTATTGGCTAAGCTTTGGAGGAGCCAATGGGAAGTCCGCAAGAGTATTTGGGAGGAGGGGTCAACCGAGACACCGAGAGAGAGAGAGAGAGAGAGAGAGAGAGAGAGAGAGAGAGAGAGAGAGAGAGAGAGAGAGAGAGAGAGAGAGAGAGAGAGAGAGAGAGAGAGAGAGAGGTTGGCATTTTAGTCTATATAATTTTTGCTACACACACACAACTGTGTTGAGCAAGAACTCCATCTCCTTCTCCAAGCATTGAGAAGTAGAAGCCTACACCAACAACTCTTGGCTATGGAATGTAAATGCACCCAAGAGCCAAGCTTCAATGGCATGCTCATCTCCTCTACCATGCTAATTACCAAGCTAAGCTATGTTATTTGAGTGATTATGTGAGGAGAAAACTTCTTTCTCGTAAGATACATCTTCTTCCTCTCAATATGTGTGTTTTTCAAGCATAATTTGGTGCATGAATCTTCCATCGTCGTTGCACCAATGCATTGTCAAGGAATACAAAGATTGTATTGTACAAAAGTCTCCTTTGATGGGAGAAGCTATAATAAAAAGCCTTTTTGGAGGGGGGACCAGCTCCATGTAAATCCAGTCCTCAACTGTTGTCAATTGTTCTATTTCTCTCTTTTTTCAAGTATTGTCTATACCAAACTAGCTAAGTCTAAATTGCAATGTTGCTTTCTCCAATGAAGTACTCTTATTCTTAATGGAATGCTCACTATGTTATCATTTCTGCTACACACAAGTTACTAGTGCATTAAATGTTACATTGGTATGAGAGCTATTGGTTTCTCCTTTCTTGCTCAAGAAGAGATGTCCTCAAGAGTGCTACAAATGGTTGGTGTTGTTAATTGCAAAAGAGTAAGTAAAATAGGGATTTTTCATCCTTGAAGCACACGTGCTTTATGCAGTTAACAGGGATACTATCAAGAGCTATGGTCTTAATAATGGGGTCCTATGGGGCTTGCCTATGGCTTAACCATTATTGAGCTATTAGAAGCTTGATAGGAACCGGTGTTGTCTTGGCTCTGTGAAACCCTCTCTTCTATTCCTTGCAATTAATAATATTTGAGCCACGGGTCTAAATTCTTGGCTTCTTATCTTTGAAGGTAAAGAGGAGTAGCGACTAGGGCTTGAAGTGCAAAAGAACAAGTAAAAATCTACATCTAAAATTTGCTAGTATGGATGACAAGGGAAAAGATATTGAAATGAATGTTGATAGCTTTGATTTTGCTAGTGAAAGAGCAACTAATGATGCCTCATGCTTGTAAACTATCTTGTTTCTAGGCTTCAGCAAGCCCTAGGAAATCCATTCCTCCAAGGTGAAATGCTAGAGCAATTGCACATGCATGGTATTCTCCAAACTCCCCACCAAGAAGAGAGAGTACCTAGGAAAACTCCTAATGAGACTTCCAAAAGAGTACTCTCTCCAATAAGGGAAGAAGAGGAGGATCCGTATGAAGGGCTCAAAAACTTACTACTTGATGAGGCATCTCCCTCACAAAGGAGAACCCAAGTTTCAATGGTAGAGCCCCCACCAAAAGAACGAGAAAGAAGCAAGTGTCCTGCCACCTCGGTGGAGATGGCTCCTTGAAGATGGTGGGCAAAACGCTCTCCAAAACCCCCTAAACAGAGAAGACCATTGCATACTCCTCTTCACCATAATTCAAAGACGGAAGAGAGAAAACAATAGAAGAAAAAGTCAAGAACGAGGTTACCATCTTCTCCATCTTCCTCATCCACTTCCTCTTCTCACGAAAGAGATGGTGCACAAAAGGAGGAACAAGGGAAGAAAAATGCAAGAAAGAGGTCACCCTCTTCTCCATCCTCCTGATCCTCTTCCTCTTTTGAAGAAAGTGATGGTGCAGCAGCTCTCAAACTGCCCAAGAGACGAGGCCATAGGAAATCCTATGCCACTGGACAAGGTCATCCAAGCTCAAAAAGTTCAAAGAGGGAGGAAAAAACATCTCTTTCCTTACCTATGATGGTACCTTTGGTGCTACAAAAAAAGTCTTAGCCTTTATCCAACAATTCGATGCGGCATTTGGAGATGAGGGCTTCACAGAGTCCTCTAAGCTACATCATGTAGCTATGCATTTTCAAAAGTCTGCCAGGCAATGGCTGTCTAGACTGCGAGCAAACGGTGAAGCTCCATGAACATGGAAAGCTTTAAGAGCTTCAATCATGAAGCAGCTTTTGGCTAGCGATGTCAAAGACAAAGTACTCACCAAATGGAGAAGCTTGAATCTCTCTCCTTATGAATCTATTGACAAATATTAGACAAGTTTTGGAATTTACATGTAAAAGCCACTGTCTACAAAAAGATGGATTTTGGAGAGAAAAATTAACAATTTTGTGTGGGTTTATCTAAGGATATGGTGGAGTATGTTAACTCCCAAAGGCCTTGCACCATATCTGCAATCATACATTGTACCATGGTGGCTTCAAGAATCAACTTCCAACAAGGGACTAAGAGAAATCTTAAGCCCATGGAAAACAAGGAGCATAGTGAGCCTAATGTGAAGGAAAACATCCAAAAGTCTCCCAAAGGCAACTCCAACAACAACAAAGATAAGGAGAAGGGAGTGTATAAAGGAAAAAATAAACTCTCTCTTGAAGAGCTAGAGAATTATCAAAAAGATAACCGTTGTTTCAAGTGTGGGAGCCAAGGGCATGCCTATCGTGCTTGCCCCCACAAGAATACACATAATGAGACTCCTAGGGCTACCTTGGTCAAAATTCAAGAAGAGGATGCTCATCATAAAGGATCTCATCTGTCATGCTTGGGGAAAGTTAAGAGAACATGATGCTTTCATTCTCTTTGACCTTGGTTCTACTCACAATTTCATATTCACAGAGTTGGCCACCAAGCTAGGCATCCAAGCCTAGGAGATGGGAGATGTGCTACCTATCGATGGTGATTTCAAGGGACAAGAAGCCTCAGTCACTCCCTTAATTGGGAAATTGAGCCTCCATGTTCAAAGCTATGTGGACAAGGAGGATTTCTTCATCTCTCCTCTCAAACATGAGGATGTAATCCTAGGGGCAGCATGGTTTGATCGCATGGCTGCCAACATTAAATTCCCTGAAGAAAAATCTATGTTAGGTACAGGGAAAAAGATATGTACATAGATTCCAAGGAGTTGGACATCAACATACTCATTGTACATAATCAAGCTTTCAATAAGTCAATAAAGAGCTCTATTTCCATGTACATGATTTTTGTTGAATATTCTCAAAATGAACCTAATGTTTTAGCAAAAGAAGATATAAGAAATCAAAAGGAATTAGAGTTATCCAATTTCCTCAAGGGATTTCAAATTGTTTTTATTCACGACATCCCTAGTGAGTTACCTCCCAAATGAGGGCATGATGACCATGCAATTGAACTTCTTCTATAAAGATCACTACCTAATAAACCTCCTTATCGAGTTTCTCAAGCTCAACAAGAGCAGATTATGTGGCAAGTGCATGAGTTCATTGAGAAAGGCATGGTTAGGCCTAGCTCATCTCCATTTTGTTCAGCAGTGTTATTAGTGCAAAAGAAAGATGGCACATATTGTATGTGTGTCGACTATGGAGCACTAAATAGCATCACTATCAAGAATAGGTTTCCCGTTCCACGGGTAGAAGACCTATTTGATATGCTACAGGGGTTGAACTACTTTAGTAGGATTGACCTAAAAAGCGGCCACCATCAAATAAGGATAGTTGATCAAGACATTGTAAAGACTGCATTTTGCACTACGTTTGGTCTTTACGAGTACATTGTCATGCCTTTTGGCTTGACCAATGCACCAGCCACATTTACCCGCCTAATAAAAAAGCTATTCAGGCCTCACCAAAGCATTACCGGAGTGTTCTTTGATTATATAATCATCTATTCTAATTCATTAGACGAACACAAACAACACCTCCAGGTAATATTTCAAGTTTTATGAGAGAATAAACTTTATGTTAATTGAAATAAAAGTGAAATTTTCTTACAAGAGATTCAATATTTAGGTCAGATTATCTGTCAAGGTGGCATCCAAATGGGTCCATCAAAGTTAGAGGTAATAAAAGTATGGTATAATCCAAGGAATCTACATGAACTAAGATGCTTTATAGGTATGTGTGCATACTATAGATGCTTCATAGAAAATTTCTCACAAATCCCGGGACCATTACATCACCTAACAAAGAAAAATGTTAGGTATATATGGTCCACCAAGGAGAACAATGCTTTCAAAAATCTTAAAGAGAAGCATATCTCTCAACTTGTTCTTACACTACCGGATCTCTCAAAGCATTTTGAGGTCCAATGTGACGCCTGTGGTGTGGTGATTGCCTTGGAGCTATTTTTCTCCAAGAAGGGCATGCCATATAATAGGAAAGTCGAAGGCTCGACCCTGTTGAGCCAACTCTAGGTATATATGAGAAGAAACTCTTAGCAGCTCTACATGCTCTAGACTCGTGGAAGCGCTATTTATTGGGGACTCCTTTTATTCTGCGAGCGGATCACCAAAGCCTTAAGTACTTCATGACGTAGACCAAGAGCTCCGACAAACAAATGAGGTGGGAAAATTTCATTTTTCAATTCAATTTTTATATTGCTTACATTGTTGGCAAGCATAATCAAGTAGCAGAGGTACTCTCAAGACGACCGAGAGTGAATGCGGTATCCATAGCAATTCATAATGATCTATTTTCTATGATATATGAGTACGCTATCAATCCCGATTTCAAAGATGTGATTTCAGCCCTTGCACTAGGGAAGAAGGAAGAACCATTTACTTTACAAGATGGTTAACTTCTCTATGGCAACAGACTATGCGTTACTAACTCACTATGTGCGAAAGTGATGTATGAATCCCATGCTCGTCCTTATGCGGGCATATAGGGATTTAGTCTACCCTAAAAGGGATAGAAACATACTTCTATTGGCTTGCCATGAAAGAAAACATACAAGAGTATGTTTCAAAATGTGTGGTATGCCAAAAGACTAAGTTTGATAGAGGGAAGCAACATTGATTACTTCAACCTTTGCCAATCCCTAATTCACCATGGGAGAGCATATCCATGGATTTTATTGTTGGATTGCCCAAGTCTATCCATGGGAATATAGGAGTATTGACGATAGTGGTCAGGTTTAGCAAACAATCACATTTTATATCTATCAAAAAGACTATCAAGGCCCATCAAATGGCAACGCTCTTTGTATCACAAATCTTCAAGTACCACGGCTTGCCAATATCCATAGTGTCGGATAGAGATCCTAGAATGACCAGAAATATCTGGAAGGGTCTCTTTGAGCATTTAGGTACAAGGCTAAACTTCTCTTCGGCTTATCACCCGCAAACCGATGGCCAAAGTGAAATAGCTAACCTAATAATTGCTGATCTACTAAAAGCTTATGTCATAGAAGTAGATCAAAAGTCCCAATGGGAGAAGTACTTATCTTTAGTGGAGTATGCTTACAACAACATTGTACATACTTCCATGCGAAAAGCACCTTTTGAGTTCATTGAGGGAAGATATGTAAAAAGTCCCCTGCTACTTAAGGTACATGGGAAGATCTTTGCTGTGCAGATGAATATAGCCGAGATCTACAAGAATCTTTCCAAAAGATTAAGGATGCCATTTCCATCTCTTAGCAAAGGCCAAAAGATACAACTAATAATCACAAAAGAGCTCTAGCCTTTAAAAAAAATGATGGGGTCTTGCTTAAGTTTCCCAAGGCTCGCTTAAGGCACACGACGGGCAAGAATCCTACAGGACACCAAAAGTACTATGCTAAGTTAGCAAAAAGATACTATGGTCCCTTTCAAATTCTTAGTCCAATCAATGGGATGGCCTATCAACTCAAGTTTCCCATCCATTGGCTCATACACGTTGCTTCCATGTCATCCTACTAAATCCTTACAAAGGAGAGCCACATGAAGAAGCAATCATTCAAGACCCACCCGAGACCGAGGACCAAGAAGAGGTGTTGCAGCTCAAGTCCATTCTTCAACATGAAGACAAGGTATTGAGAGGTGGTAAGACTTTTCGACAATATCTTACCAAGTTTAAAATTTATCCTTTTGAAGATGCTAAATGGATGCAAGGCATACAATTAAAGGATAACCTAAACCTTGTCAGTGCTTACAATGATACCCTAGAGTAAGCAAATGTGAATATGTATACATTAAAAATTTTTTTGTCTTATAAGACTCTCTTTTTCTTTGTTGTGAAAAAATGTTAATAAGTATGCATGTTTAGGATGGAAGATTGATACGGACTAATGTTCAGACATGCTTACAGAAGCTAAGTCTCTCAAGCACCAATTGGACTAGTCATCCATTCTGAAACGGCGTCGTAGGGTAAAAATAGGGCTCCTCTAACCACTAGCAAATAGACTAATGACTAGGCTCTATCTTCTCTACCTCATAGTGGAGGACGACTATGATTTGAAGAGAGAGGTAATGTCATAAAACCTAGTATCTAATTCTCCCAAATGATTTTCTCATGCTACACTGATTATTTAATATGGGGAGGTACTAGGGGAGTAAATGCTAGAATATTGTTAAGGCTGCAAGACCAGTCTCAGCAGGGATCCAAAGGAGGGAAAATAGGGATCCAAAGGGGAACAATCTACAAAAGAGCAATGTGCATCAATGGAGGTTAAAAGACCTAAGGTTTAGATCCATTAAGACTTCCATAGGCTAAAGTTCCTAAAATTAATTAAATTGTCTAATGGCCAAAAATGGGTAAAATTGGATGGTTATGGGAATACTAAAAAGTCTTCCCACATCCCTAGGAAGGAGGGGGCGAGCCCTAATGGTAGGGGAAGAGAGAGAAAAACACACACACATACACACACACTCCTTTACACAAAGGGAATAATCTTAAAAACTAATATCTAATTCTCCCAAATGATTTTCTCATGTTAAACTGATCATTTAATATGGGGAGGTAGTAGGGGAATAAAAGCTAGAATATTGGTAAGGATGCCGGACCGGTCTCAACAGGGATCCAAAGGAGGAAAAATAAGGATCCAAAGGGGGGCAGTCTGCAAAAGAGCAATGTGCATCAATGGAGCTTAACAGACCTAAGGTTCAACTCCATTAGGACTTATATAGGGTAAAGTTCCTAAATTTAATTAAATTGTCCAATGGCCAAAAGTGGGGGAAATTGGATGGTTATGGGAAGACTAAAAAGTCTTCCCACATCCCTAGGAAGGAGTGGGCGAGCCATCATGGTAGGGGAAGAGAGAGGAACACACACACACACACTCACAAACTCCCCCTTTACAGGTAATGGACACATGGAAGACTCCTAGCCCAGTTGCCCCTAATCTCCCCTCAAATCCTATTGGATGGCCATAGAGGTGGACCAATGAGAATTAGGCTAGAATAAAATTAGTCTAATCAATTGAACCAATAGAAATTAAGTTTCCTAGAATAATATTGGACAGTCTACCAAGGGATCCAATGACCATCCAGCATCCCAATGGCTTATTTCCTATTGGCCAAAAGACTAAAAGGTCCAATGAGAGTTTAAATAAATGATATTAATTACCTAAATTTCTCAGTCCCTGCTAGCTCTCACCATTTTTGAAGGTGTGAGGTATTGGGAGTGAGGCTAGGCCCACTAGGTGTGTTTTTCAAGCATAATTTGATGCACGAAGCTTCCATCTTCATTGCACCAATGGTTTTTTTTTAAGGAACACAAATATTGTATTGTACAAAAGTCTCCTTTGATGGGAGAATCTATAATACAAAGCCTTTTTGGAGGGGTGACTAGCTCCATGTAAATCCGGTCCTCAACTATTGTCAATTGTTCTATTTCTCTCTCTTTTCAAGTATTATCTATGCCAAACTAGCTAGGTGTAAATTGCTATGTTGATTTCTCCAATGAAGTACTCTTTCTATGCTCACTAGGAACTTATTCTTAATGGAATGCTCACTATGTTATCATTTTCTGCTACACACAAGTTACTAGTGCATTAAATGTTACACCTGGTGTCCGTAATGAGTCAGAAATTCAATTGTATTATGCAGGTCACCATAGCCTTGAGCACCCATATCCTAAGGGATCTAGATCATTTGACTCAAAAAACCCTTGACTTATTCTTAGTAAGATACGAAGTGGCTAGAGTCAATTAGGACATTTAACCAAAGAATGCTATAAAGATTACCAGAGTCCAGTCTTAGACACCTCATGTCTACATCAAATCTGAAGTCACTAATGGTCACTCACAAAACATTCATTCACATATCTTTTTAGGTATCTGACTGCCAATCATTATAAGGAGGAGCCAACGCATGCTCGGCTACTGTTTTCCAAAGGTCGACAAAGAGTGGAGCATTCATGGCTCAAATTAGAATCACTATGCAATGATTTGCAACCTTGAAATCATTCGCTCACCTCATGGGTCCATAGAGATTTTTTTCATAGAGCCTTTTTCTTATACAACCTTCACCTATACTTACTGTATACATCAACCCTTCTGTGCATGCTTGGTTTTCATCACCAAGATCATCCAACGAGTTCTTCTTCTCCACATAGCCAATTTTCACTACAACATAATACCCAGCTTTCGACGCACCACATTTCAACGCACCGTACCTTTTCACTGAGGCGGTCCCGGGCGGGCAACAAGAAGAGCAGCCTCTAAACACCCTTCGAGGCTCCCGTGCTGCTCAATTGGGGCTGGGGCAAGCACAATCAGAGACAACAACAACCCACAGCCAGAAACCAAACAAGAAAAGGGGAACCACCTAGTTGTAGATGCGAACTAGGACGCACGTGATATCTCCTTGTACTCACACGCACAAAAAGAGGGGAATGCAAGATAGCCACACACACCAAACACAAACATTCACCACGCCAGAGAGAGGTAAAGAGCACAAATCAACTTGAGCAACTCAGTCACTTGATCCTTCCCTCTTTGATAGAGGGATCCTTCTAGAAAGAGATACGCGCTTGCCTTTTTCATGCGTCTCCTCTTATGAGCCTTTGTGAAGTCTTGTGGAAACTCACCCTCCAAAATGTAGCTAATAATGGGAGTCAATGACTCCAATCCCTGGTATCTCGGTCGCTTGACATTTGTTGCCACCATGATGACCTGCACCTCTTTCTCAACACATGTAACTGCTTGTTGTGCAAGTAAATCCGCATCTTCATTCTGTTTTCTAGGAATATGATATAGTTGCACTTCTACAAATTGATTAAAAAATCTACGAATGGCATGAACTTTTGTCCTTAGGCTTTCATTCTTGCATGCCCAAATGCCTAAAATTTGCTTAACGATGAGAAGTGCATCCCCTTTTAGCATGAGACGTTGTATACCTTGGCCAATGCATATCTTTAAACCATGAAGTAGTGTGCCATATTCTGCTTCATTGTTGCTAGTTGAACCTGGTAGAGAAGGCGGTCCAGGGTGGGCAACAAGAAGAGCGGCCTCTAAATACCCTTAGAGGCTCCCGTGCTGCTCAAATGGGGCTGTGGCAAGCAAAATCAAAGACAACAACAACCCACAGCCAAAAACCAAACAAGAAAAGGGGCACCACCTAGTTGTAGATGCGAATTAGGACGCACGTGATATCTCCTTGTACTCAAACGCACAAAGAGAGGGGAATGCAAGATAGCCACACACACGAAACACAAACCTTCACCACGCCAGAGAGAGGTAAAGCGCACAAATCAACTTGAGCAACTCATTCTTAGCCTTAAAGACTAGATGCACACAAAGCTTGATGAGAAATAGAGAGACAACACAAAACTTGACCTTGTTGCCAATACACAAATTGTCTTAGGGTCACGGGAGCCCTCTCACCGAGCACCCTCTTACAATTCACCTTTTAGGCAAACAATTCAACAAGCCCTCAAACCACCAAGCATGAAATGGCACAACAAACTTCAAGGACAATATACCTTCAACCACCTGATGACCCAACTTATCAAGTCAATTTGGAGAGAAGAGTCGTAGTTGTAGCATACAATTGCACCCAAAACTATAAATCTTATTTATGCACAAGAGTAGGCTACAAGTGTGGTGAAGAGTATGGCATACACTCCACTCCTCTAGATGGCATAACTAACTTCAAGCTTCTCCAAGCATCTATGTGTAGTGATGGAATAGAGCACTCACAATGCACACACTCTACACAACTAGGCTTGAAGAGTGGTGTGTTATGTGTTGAGAATGGTGTGGTGTAGTGTGATCATGTAATGATTTACAAGGGAGACAAGGGCTCTATTTATAGGTTTTAGAAGCCCCGATTAGGATTAGGCTTAATCAAGTTTATTTGAATGAATAAAAGATTATGCATTTTTTATTTTCTATTTTAATGAGGGTGGGTCTCTCTTGTCCTTTGAGTCACATGGATGTGGTCTCAAGGGAAGAGAATTATTGAGGATGATAGGAGAGAGGATTGAGTGAATAATTTGGGAGTGCCTACTCTAGTAGAGGGTGCATTTTACAATAAGGTTAGTGGTTAGTAGTTAGTAATTATCACTAAAAAATATTTACAAAATCATTCACCAAATGGTGAGATATATGATGAGAAAAGTTAGAGAAGGGATGAGCTTGTAAAGAGAGGTTGAAGCTTTGGAGAAGTTGACATTCACCTCTTTACAGCACCAGAAGAAGAAGCAGTCAGCATGGCGAAGCAGCGCGTGTCGATGAAGCTATGTTATTTCAAACCTTGGAAAATTCATGATAAAAGCCTTCATTTGCAGAGGTTATCTTTGGAGTTTTGCTGATTTTTTGAAGTTCTTTACAAAGTTGAAGAGAGTATGGTAATATGGACATATATGTAGAGAGAAAGGGGGACACATAGGGTGTAGAAATGGAGAATGAAGGCTATGGAGGTGTGAGAGATGTGGCAATGGTGAAGAGGGTGAATTAGGACGTGGGAGTTGTAGGTTTGGGAGTGGTAAGGAGAGGGAGGAGTGTGTGTGAAAGACGAAAATGATAAAGTGGAAGAGGGAGTGTGGCTGCATAGCATGGGCAAACTGGGGTCCACCAATAAAATCATAGCTCACAGCTCGTAGCTCAAAAAAATATGAAAATGTTTAAGGTAAAATTTCATCTCACGAGCTACAACTTTTGTTTGTATCACCTTTTCAAATTCGGGGAGTATGTGATCTTTAAAAATTCAACAAAACCGACTTTTTTTTCCACTGCACAAGATCCTTGTGAGGTCCTTCTTTGGATGATTCTTTTGAATATCTCCAAGAGTGAGCTCCCCATGGCGCATGCATGCATTCCACATACCCTTGACCTTATTTGGTAGGTCTCTAGTTGAAGATATTGTTGAGATCATGATATAAGTGAATAGTACAACTAAGAAAATCAAATATTGAGGGGTCTAAAAAAATATGTACATGTCAAATATAAATAATATAGGTGGAAAAAATATAAAGGGGTCAAAATAAATCTCTCTCATTATAAGTCTACCATAAAAAGATGAATATTTTTGGTGTTCTAATTTATGAGAGTAAAAGAGAATAGATGTAGGAAGGAAAAATCACAATAATGAAAAAATATACACATAAATAAAACTAGTTTTTTTGGATTTTTGTTGGGATGGAGTTACACCAAAAATAAGAGAAGCTTGCATGAAATTATTTTTATATGGAATAAAGAGTATGCAAAATTGTAAGAAAAAATATGGTATTGGTGAGTCAATGTACATAGCATAAATAACACACCATAGGTAGAAATATTTAAATAAATACCAAAATAATTATGAGAAATCCTTTTATTTAGGTCTTATATACAATGAAATATTTACACACAAATGGGCCATAATATACTTATATTTTTGATATTTTTTTATTTTTTTGGCTCAAGTAGCCCAGTGACTAGCTAGCTAAGGGTTTTTAAGAAAATATGGAGAAAGTCCCTAACTCACACACGCCTATGTATTGTGAAATGGTAGGGATAACCAAAATGTTTGAGTGATTTGATAGGGTGAGGTAGCTTACTATGGCAATTATGGAAAGCCCTAAAACGGCTATCATTAGCCCTCCCCCAGGATGATGGTATATTCATGTACCATCATAGAGCATCTTTTCCAAAGAGAGTGCTTCAGAGTCCTTGACGAGATCTTCATTGTTTGGCCCCTCAGAAATTTCGTTTGAGTTACACTCATGCTTTATGTAACAATACTTACATGAGACAGCTGCCCTTTGACAAATCTTTGGTAGATCCTTTGGTAGAAGGCGACTCAAATAAGGCTTCAAGCGATACCCGTTTACCTTCCTAGAGTGCTCTTTCCCATTCAAGTCTATAAGTTGATAGTAACTTGAATTGAAATCTTTCTTAACTATGTATGGCCCCTGCCATCTAGTTTCAAATTTGGCATCAAAACGATTATCGAGTCGATTGTCATACCTTAGCACGAGATCTCCTTCCTTGATGCCTTTGTCCTTTAGTTTCTTGTCGAGCTTTTCTTTCGCCTGCGTAGCTTTCCTCTTGTAGCACTCGTATGATGTTTCTCTTTTCCACTCAAGCTCAGCTAAAGTAAGAAGTCGATCCATCCATGCTTCTTGATCATCTTGTGCTGCTTTGCCATGAAGTCGCATTGTTGGAATGTTGAGCTCAATTGGTTGTAAAGCCTCTTGACCATAGACCAAGTGAAATGGTGTGAACTCCGTGGCTTCCCTATATGTGGTTCGATACGTCCACAAGGCACCATCCAAGAAGTCATCCCACAACTTTGTCTTGTTTTTCACCATCTTTCTAATGATGCCTGTAATGACACCATTAGATTTTTCTACCAAACCATTTGATTGGGGATAGTAGGGTGTACTATGACGATGTAGAATTTTAAGTTCTTCACAGACTTCTGTGAGCAAGCCCTTTCTAAACCCTGGACCATTATCAGAAACAATCTCCAAAGGTGTGCCAAATCTACAACAAATGTGAGTGTAGAAAAATTTGCTCACTGTCCTCTCATTTACCTTTGCCACACTTTGTGCTACTACCCATCTCGTCATGTAGTCTATGGCCACCAAGATATACGATTTCCCATTTTTAGTCCTAGGAAATGGACCCATAGCATCAATGCCCCATTTTTCAAATGGACCATTTGCAAGGACTAACTTACGTGGACCATGTAACAGACGCTTGTTTTCATTAATCTGACAATTGTGACAGCTTTTACACCAATGTTGAACATCAATGTGCAAGCTTGGCGAAACATATCGGGCAAGCAAAATCTTTTTGCAGTGACTTCCTGTGCAAAATGACCACCACACGCTTCCTCATGCAAACCTTTTAGAATGGCTGGGATTTCCTCAATAGTTGGAACTCTTCTGCACACTTGATCCTTCCCTCTTTGATAGAGGGATCCTTCTAGAAAGAGATACGCGCTTGCCTTTTTCATGCGTCTCCTCTTATGAGCCTTTGTGAAGTCTTGTGGAAACTCATCCTCCAAAATGTAGCTAATAATGGGAGTCAATGACTCCAATCCCTGGTATCTCGGTTGCTTGACATTTGCAGTAGTCCTAACCAAGTTTATGTAAAGGAATAAAAGATTATGCATATTTTTTTTTTAAAATGAGGGTGGGTCTCTCTTGTCCTTTGAGTCACATATATGTGGGCTCAAGGGAAGAGAATATTGAGGATGATAGGAGAGAGGATTGAGTGAATAATTGGGGAGTGCCTACTCTAGTAGAGGGCGCATTTTACAATAAGGTTATTGGTTAGTAGTTAGTAATTATCACTAAAAAATATTTACAAAATCATTCACCAAATGGTGAGATATATGATCAGAAAAGTTAGAGAAGGGATGAGCTTGTAAAGAGAGGTTGAAGCTTTGGAGAAGTTGACATTCACCTCTTTACAGCACCGAAAGAAGAAGCAGTCAGCATGGCAAAGTAGCGCGTGTCGATGAAGCTATGTTATTTCAAACCTTGGAAAATTCCTGATAAACGCCTTCATTTGCAGAGGTTATCCTTGGATTTTTGCTGATTTTTTGAAGTTCTTCACAAAGCTAAAGAGAGTATGGTAATATGGACATATCTGTAGAGAGAAAGGGGGACACATAGGGTGTAGAAATGGAGGATGACGGCTATGGAGGTGTGAGAGATGTGGCAATGGTGAAGAGGGTGAATTAGGACATGGGCGTTTCAGGTTTGGGAGTGGGAAGGAGAGGGAGGAGTGTGTGTGTGAAAGAGGAAAATGATAAAGTGGAAGAGAGAGTGTGGCTGCATAGCATGGGCAAACCCGAGTCCACCAATAAACTCATAGCTCACAGCTCGTAGCTCAAAAAAATATGAAAAAAATTGAGGTGAAAGTTCAGCTCACGAGCTACAACTTTTGTTTTTGTCACGTTTTCAAATTCGGGGAGCATGTGAACATAAAAAATTCAGCAAAACCGACTATTTTTTCCACTGCACAAAGTCCTTGTGAGGTCTTCTTTGGATGACTCTTTTGAATACCTCCAAGAGTGAGCTCCGCATGGTGCATGCATGCATTCCACATACCCTTGACCTTGTTTGTAGGTCTATACTTGAAGATATTGTTGAGATCATGATATAAGTGAATAGTACAACTAAGAAAATCAAATATTGAGGGGTCTAAAAAAAATATGTACATGTCAAATATAAATAATATAGGTGAAAAAAATATAAAGGGGTCAAAAAATAAAAAGGTGAATATTTTTGGTGGTCTAATTTATGAGAGTAATAGAGAATAGATGTAGGAAGGAAAAAATCACAATACTGAAAAAATATACACCTAAATAAAACTAGGTTTTTTGGATTTTTATTGGGATGGAGTTACACCAAAAATAAGAGAATCTTGCATGAAATTATTTTTATATGGAATAAAGAGTATGCAAAATGGTAAGAAAAAATATGGTAATGGTGAGTCAGTGTACCTAGCATAAATAACACACCATAGGTAGAAATATTTCAATAAATACCAAAATAATTATGAAAATTCATTTTATTTAGGCCCTATATACAATGAAATATTTACACACAAATGGGCCATAATATATATTTATTTATTTTTATTTTTTTTTATTTAGTTTTTTGGCTCAACTAGCTCAGTGACTAGCTAATTGAGGGTTTTTAAGAAAATATGGAGAAAGTCCCCTAACTCACACACGCCTTTGTACAGTGAAATGGTAGGGATAACCAAAATGTTTGAGTGATTTGATAGGGTGAGGTAGCTTACTATGGCAATTATGGAAAGCCGAAAAATGGCTATCATTAGCCCCCCCTTTAGATAATGGTACATTCATGTACCATTTATCCGATCATACAACATGTCTTTGTTTGCTCTCATCTTTGAAGAACCTTTGTTGTATGATTAAAAAACCTTGTGTGATATGAAAGGTTCTCAGAGCCAATAGCAGGATGTAATGAAGTGACGAAGTAAACCTCCTCCATTGAGAAAGTTTCCATAAGCACCCCCCAGGATCAAAGATCTTGAAATATCTTTTCCAAAGAGAGATGTATGGTATGGAATCACTTACTGATTTCGGTTGAAGAACCTTGTAGATTCTATTGTTGTCCATCATTGCATCTATCACTATGAATGTGATATAAAAGATTGGTTGCTCTTCCTCCTGTGTAAAGTTGATGTATCTTCTACGATCTTCAAGAGCTTGTATAAGCAAATTCCTGAACTCTAGCTCATAAAATTCATTCAACCTGGATAGGCTCATCAAGTCAAAAATTCTATGACCTTCATGATTTAGGAAAGCTTTATCCATACCGATAGCTGCTATTGGAAGATATTGAAAATAGTTTACCACAGAAGTAGATAATAGATGAAGGTTTCTATTGCTTCCAACACATTGGAAGAGAATAGATATGTGTATTGATTGATATATCCACAAGTAGCAATCAACAAGTTTTTTATCTATGATGAAGACCAGAAGCATCACAATGTGTGACCTCCATACACCAAAGAACCAAATGTAGAAGGTTTGGAAACATTTGTTCATCACCAAGTATTCATGTCCTCTTCCACTTAAGAAGGCATGGTGCCCTCGATGAAAGGTATATGTGAAGAGAGGAGAATTTGACTTTGAAGAGGTGAAACCCAATGTGAAGATGATTGGGGCTTCAAAAGCTTGGATTTTCGTGCTAAGAGATTGTCCCATGAATGGAGAGCC
This sequence comes from Adiantum capillus-veneris, assembly GCF_014529385.1. Taxonomy (NCBI): domain Eukaryota; kingdom Viridiplantae; phylum Streptophyta; class Polypodiopsida; order Polypodiales; family Pteridaceae; genus Adiantum; species Adiantum capillus-veneris. Next base: position 10,149,844 of record NC_140948.1, on the reverse strand, counting down.
ACCCACTAAAACACCATTGGAGAGAATGATACCCTTCAGACAGTTTCCTTTTATGATTTCATTTTTTACTACTCTGCCATGTTCTTCATCCCATTCTAAGCCCCCCCTTTGGCAAGGTTGTAACTCCTCACATTGTACCACCTAAAAGATTGATGGATTACTGTTTGATTTTGTGAAAACTTTGGCTTCTTGCATGATAGGTTCCTCTATGCTTAACATATATGGGTCATACCAATGCTTTTCAACATCCTCAAACACTTTTTAAAGATTATCCTCACATGGATTCAACTCACACTCTTCTAATTTGTTTTGGAGTTGGCATTCCATGTACACAATCATCTCTTTATGATCAATGTGGTCTATGATCTCCCCACCTATGATCTCATCTTCTTCTTCACTCTCTTCTTTTAGACAAGATACACTCTCAGAACATTCCATAAGATCAAAGTTACCTTCAAGGTCTTCATTCTCCATAGTATCATGTTGCACAAAAGCTTCGTCTGCTCGGACTAGAAATTGATCCTCCGCCAAAAGGTTGGATGTATCCATTATTGAATCATGAATGCCATTTGAGATATCTTGTGTCGATTTTTGCATGCTTGTGATGAAGGTAGAAGAAAGAGATTCCACATTTGAGTCTTGGCCACACACTTTAGCACTTGAATAATCAGTTGGCATGTAAGTAACTTCTTCAACATTTGTCGGAGTAGAAGGAGACAAGTATGGCAAAGGAGATGACTCCTTGATAGAAACACTTTCATGATGGTTGGTTCTTCTAGCATGATGGAAACCATTTTTGATGTAGAACTACTTGTGAAACTTCCTTTGGGCAATAGTGACCGCATCTTCAAAGGTAGAGGGTCCTCTACAAGTACCTTAGTCTTTAGGAAAGGAGACAAACCCGAAATAAATTGCTCCATTTTTACATAATCTGGAAATGTAGAACTAAATCCACATCTTCCCCATTGACAAGAAAAAATATCCTCATAAGCATAGTAGTCTTCACCATGTTGTTGAAGTCTCCCTAATGAAGCCCATGTTGTCTCTGTTGTTGGAAATTTAGAGAATCAGGTCTTCAAAGCTTTGGAAATTTGGGTATATCCATCTTCAATCTGTGAAGACATACTCCAAAACCATTGCTCAGCGTTGCCTCTAAGGCATAGCAATAGAAAATCCCCTTTTTCAATGTCATCCCTTTTACCAAGGATACGACAAACCATTCTAAAATCAACAAGAAAATCATCAACATCTTCTTCTAGATTTCCGAAGAAGATTGGGATATCATCAAAGGTATAGCGTGTCATAGTCTCTCAATGCTAGAACCACACAAAGATTAGTTCCAAACAATAATTTTCTCTCATGACATCAACTAACTACACAAAATTTTGAAAGGTCTTTCAACATGAATTCTAGATTCTTATGTGAAAATGTTTTTTTCCTTTGTTATGTTAGGATAATCCAAACCATATTTTAGATCTATTTTTGTTGCATTGAAATTAAACTCAGTCATACAAGTTTTCATGATTCATATAATCTTCTTGATTATGCTAAAATTCAAGCATTCATGCAATACAACAACAATAACCACAAAGTCATTCCTCAGTGGGGGCACCAATTTGAAGGCGGTCCGGGGTGGGCAACAAAACGAGCGGCCTCTAAACACCCTTTGAGGCTCCCGTGCTGCTCAAACCGGACTGGGGAAAGCACAATAAGAGACAATAACTAACTTCAAGCTTCTCCATGCACCTATGTGTAGTGATGGAATAGAGCACTCACAATGCACACACTCTACACAACTAGGCTTGAAGAGTGGTGTGTTATGTGTTGAGAATGGTGTGGTGTAGTGTGATCATGTGATGATTTACAAGGGAGAGAAGGGATCTATTTATATGTTTTAGAAGCCCCGATTTGGATTAGGCCAAATCAAGTTTATTTGAAGGAATAAAAGATTATGCATATTTTTTATTTTCTTTATGAGGGTGGGTCTCTCTTGTCCTTTGAGTCACATGGATGTGGACTCAAGGGAAGAGAATTATTGAGGATGAAAGGAGAGAGGATGGAGTGAATAATTTGGGAGTGCCTACTCTACTAGAGAGTGTATTTTACAATAAGGTTAGTGGTTAGTAGTTAGTAATTATCACTAAAACATATTTACAAAATCATTCACCAAATGGTGAGATATATGATGAGAAAAGTTAGAGAAGGGATAAGCTTGTAAAGAGAGGTTGAATCTTTGACATTCACATCTTTACAGCACTGGAAGAAGAAGCGGTCAACATGGCGAAGCAGCGCGTGTCCATGAAGCTCGTAGCTCAATAAAATATGAAAAAAATTGAGGGGAAAGTCTAGCTCACGAGCTACAACTTTTGTTTGTATCACCTTTTCAAATTCGGGGGCATGTGATCTTTAAAAATTCAGCAAAACCCACTGTTTTTTCCACTGCACAAGGTCCTTGTGAGGTCCTTCTTTGGATGATTCTTTTGAATACCTCCAAGAGTGAGCACCCCATGGTGCATGCATGCATTCCACATACCCTTGACCTTATTTGGTAGGTCTATAATTGAAGATATTATTGAGATCGTGATATAAGTGAATAGCACAACTAAAAAAATCAAATATTGAGGGGTCTAAAAAAATATGTATGTGTCAAATATAAATAATATAGGTGGAAAAAATATAAAGGGGTTAAAATAAATCTCTCTCATTATAAGTCTACCATAAAAAGATGAATATTTTTTGTGGTCTAATTTATGAGAGTAATAGAGAATAGATGTAGGAAGGAAAAAATTACAATAGTGAAAAAATATACACCTAAATAAAACTAGTTTTTTTTGGATTTTTGTTGGGATGGATTTATACCAAAAATAAGGGAAGCTTTCATGAAATTATATTTATATGGAATAAAGAGTATGCAAAATGGTAAGAAAGAATATGGTAATGATGAGTCAATGTACATAGCATAAATAACACACACCTAAGTATAAATATTTAAATAAATACCACAATAATTATGAAAAATCATTTTATTTAGGCTCTATATATAGTAAAATATTTACACACAAATGGGCCATAATATACTTATATTTTTTATTTTTATTATTTTTTTGGCTCAACTAGCCCAGTGACTAGCTAATTGAGGATTTTTAAGAAGATATGGAAAAAGTCCCCTAACTCACACACGCCTATGTTCAGTGAAATGGTAGGCATAGCCATAGTGTTTGAGTGATTTGAATGGGTGAGGTAGCTTACTATGGCAATGATGGAAAGCCAAAAAACGGCTATCATTAGCCCCCCCCCTTAGATAATGGTACATTCATGTACCATTTATCCGATCATACAACATGTAGATTGTGTAACGTTTGTCTTTGTCTGCTCTCATCTTTGAAGAACCTTTGTTGTATGATTAAAAAACCTTGTGTGATATGAAAGGTTCTCAGAGCCAATAGAAGGATGTAATGAAGTGACGGAGTAAACCTCCTCCATTGAGAAAGTTTCCATAAGCACCCCCCAGGATCAAAAATCTTGAAATATCTTTCCCAAAGAGAGATGTATGGTATGGAATCACTTACTGATTTCGGTTGAAGAACCTTGTAGATTCTATTGTTGTCCATCATTGCATCTATCACTATGAATGTGATATAAAAGATTGGTTGCTCTTTCTCCTGTGTAAAGTTGATATATCTGCTACGATCTTGAAGAGTTTGTATGAGAAAATTCCTGAACTGTAGCTCATAACATTCATTCAACCTGGGTAGGCTCATCAAGTCAAAAATTCTATGGCCTTCATGATTTAGAAAAGCTTGATCCATGCTTCTAACTGCTATTGGAAGATATTGCAAATAGTTTACCATATAAGTAGATAATAGACGAGGGTTTCTATTGCTTCCAACACACTGAAAGAGAATAGATTTTGCTACTGATTGATTAAATATCCACATGTAGCAATCAACAAGTTTTTCATCTATGATAAAGACCAGAAGCATCACAATGTGCGATCTCCATACACCAAAGAACCAAATGAAGAAGGTTTGGAAACATCCGTTCATCACCAAGTATTCATGTCCTCTTCCACTTAAGAAGGTATGGTGCCCCCGATGAAAGGTATATGTGAAGAGAGGAGAAGTTGATTTTAAAGAGGTGAAACCAAATGTGAAGATGATTTGGGCTTCAAAATCTTGGACTTTCTTGCTAAGAGATTATCCCATGAATGAAGATCCACCCACTAAAACACCATTGGAGAGAATGATACCCCTCTGACAGTTTCCTTTTATGATTTTATTTTTTGCTCCTCTCAGATGTTCTTCATCCCCTTCTAAGGCCCCCCTTTGGCAAGGTTGTAACTCCTCACATTGTACCACCTCAAAGGTTGATGGATTACTGTTTGATTTTGTGAAAACTTTGGCTTCTTGTATGATAGGTTCCTCCATGCTTAATATACATGGGTCATACCAATGCTTTTCAACATCCTCAAACACTTCTTGAAGATTATCCTCACATGGATTCAACTCACACTCTTCTGCTTTGTTTTGGAGTTGTCATTCCATGTACACAATCATCTCTTTATGATCAATGTAGTCCATGATCTCCCCACCTATGATTTCATCTTCTTCTTCACTCTCTTCTTTTAGACAAGATACACTCTCAGAACATTCCATAAGATCAAGGTTACCTTTAAGGTCTTCATTCTACATAGAGTCATGTTGCACAAAAGCTTCATCTGCTCGGATTATAAATTGATCCTCCACCAAAAGGTTGGATGTATCCATTATTGAATCATGAATGCCATTTGAGATATCTTGTGTCAATTTTTGCATGCTTGTGATAAAGGTAGAAGAAAGAGATTCCACATTTGAATCTTGGCCACACACTTTAGCACTTGAATAATCAGTTGGCATGTAAGTAACTTCTTCAACATTTGTCGGAGTAGAAGGAGACAAGTATGGCAAAGGAGATGGCTCCTTGATAGAAACACTTTCATGATGGTTGGTTCTTCCAGCATGATGGAAACCATTTTTTATGTAGAAGTACTTGTGAAACTTCCTTCGGGCAATAGTGACCGCTTCTTCAAAGGTAGAGGGTCCACTACAAGTAACCTTAGTCTTTAGGAAAGGAGACAAACCCGAAATAAATTGCTCCATTTTTACACAATCAGGAAGTGTAGAACTAAACCGACGTCCTCCCCATTGACGAGAAAACATTTCCTCATAAGCATAGTAGTCTTCACCATGTTGTTGAAGTCTCCCTAATGAAGCCCATGCTTTCTCCGTTGTTGGAAATTTAGAGAATCTGGTCTTCAAAGCTTTAGAAATTTGGGTATACCCATCTTCAATCTGACAAGACATACTCCAAAACCATTTCTCGGCGTTAATGCCTCTAAGGCATAGCAATAGAAAATCCCCTTTTTCAATGTCATCCCTTTTACCAAGGATACGACAAACCATTCTAAAATCAGCAAGAAAATCATCAACATCTTCTTCTAGATTTCCGAAGAAGATTGGGATATCATCAAAGGTATAGCGTGTCATAGTCTCTCAATGCTAGAACCACACAAAGATTAGTTCCAAACAATCATTTTATCTCATGACATCAACTAACTACACAAAGTTTTGAAAGGTCTTTCAACATGAATTCTAGATTCTTATGTGAAAATGTTTTTTCCTTTCTTATGCTATGCTAATCCAAACCATATTCTAGATCTATTTTTGTTGCCTTGAAATTCAAATCGGTCATACAAGTTTTCATGATTCATATAATCTACTTGATTATGCTAAAATTCAAGCATTCATGCAATACAACAACAATAACCACAAAGTCATTCCTCAGTGGGGGCACCAATTTGAAGGCGGTCCGGGGCGGGCAACAAAAAGAGCGGCCTCTAAACACCCTTCGAGGCTCCCGTGCTGCTCAAATGGGGCTGTGGCAAGCACAATCAGAGACAACAACAACCCACATCCAGAAACCAAACAAGAAAAGGGGCACCACCTAGTTGTAGATGCGAATTAGGACGCACGTGATATCTCCTTGTACTCAAACGCACAAAGATGGGGGAATGCAAGATAGTCACACACACCAAACACAAACCTTCACCACGCCAGAGAGAGGTAAAGCGCACAAATCAACTTGAGCAACTCATTCTTAGCCTTAAAGACTAGATGCACACAAAGCTTGATAAGAAATAGAGAGACAACACAAAACTTGACCTTGTTGCCAATACACAAATTGTCTTAGGGTCACGGGAGCCCTCTCACCAAGCATCCTCTTACAATTTACCTTTTAGGCAAACAATTCAACAAGCCCTCAAACCACCAAGCATTAAATGGCACAACAAACATCAAAGGACAATATACCTTCAACCACCTGATGAGCCAACTTATCAAGTCAATTTGGAGAGAAGAGTCGTAGTTGCATCATACAATTACACCCAAAACTATAAATCTTATTTATGCACAAGAGTAGGCTACAAGTGTGGTGAAGAGTATGGCATACATTCCACTCCTCTAGATGGCATAACTAACTTCAAGCTTCTCCATGCACCTATGTGTAGTGATGGAATAGAGCACTCACAATGCACACACTCTACAAAACTAGGCTTGAAGAGTGGTGTGTTATGTGTTGAGAATGGTGTGGTGTAGTGTGATCATGTGATGATTTACAAGGGAGAGAAGGGCTCTATTTATAGGTTTTAGAAGCCCCGATTAGGATTAGGCCTAATCAAGTTTATTTGAAGGAATAAAAGATTATGGATATTTTTATTTTCTTTTAATGATAGTGGGTCTCTGTTGTCCTTTGAGTAAAAAGGATGTGGGCTCAAGGGAAGAGAATTATTCAGGATGAAAGGAGAGAGGATGGCGTGAATAATTTGGGATTGCCTACTCTAGTAGAGGGTGTATGTTACAATAAGGTTAGTGGTTAGTAGTTAGTAATTATCACTAAAAAATATTTACAAAATCATTCACCAAATGGTGAGATATATGATGAGAAAAGTTATAGAAGGGATGAGCTTGTAAATAGAGATTGAAGCTTTGACATTCACATCTTTACAGCACCGGAAGAAGAAGCGATCAGCATGGCGAAGTAGCGCGTGTCGATGAAGCTATGTTATCTTCAAACCTTGGAAAATTCATGATAAAAGACTTCATTTGCAGAGGTTATACTTGGATTTTTGCTGATTTTTTGAAGTTCTTTACAAAGCTGAAGAGAGTATGGTAATATGGACATATATGTAGAGAGAAAGGGGGACACATAGGGTGTAGAAATGGAGGATGAAGGCTATGGAGGTGTGAGAGATGTGGCAATGGTGGAGAGGGTGGATTAGGACATGGGAGTTGTAGGTTTGGGAGTGGAAAGGAGAGGGAGGAGTGTGTGTGAAAGAGAAAAATGATAAAGTGGAAGAGGGAGTGTGGCTGCATAGCATGGGCAAATTGGGGTCCACCAATAAAATCATAGCTCACAGCTCGTAGCTCAACAAAATATGAAAAAAATTGAGGTAAAATTTCAGCTCCCGAGCTACAACTTCTGTTTGTATCACCTTTTCAAATTCGGGGAGCATGTGATCTTTAAAAATTCAACAAAACCGATTGTTTTTTCCACTGCACAAGATCCTTGTGAGGTCCTTCTTTGGATGATTCTTTTGAATACCTCCAAGAGTGAGCTCCCCATGGTGCATGCATGCATTCCACATACCCTTGACCTTATTTGGTAGGTCTATAATTGAAGATATTATTGAGATCATGATATAAGTGAATAGTACAACTAAGAAAATCAAATATTGAGGGGTCTAAAAAAATATGTATATGTTAAATATAAATAATATAGGTGGAAAAAATATAAAGGGGTCAAAATAAATCTCTCTCATTATAAGTCTACCATAAAAAGATGAATATTTTTTGTGGTCTAATTTATGAGAGTAATAGAGAATAGATGTAGGAAGGAAAAAATTACAATAGTTAAAAAATATACACATAAATAAAACTAGTTTTTTTGGATTTTTGTTGGGATGCAGTTACACCAAAAATAAGAGAAGCTTGCATGAAATTATCTTTATATGGAATAAAGAGTATGAAAATGGTAAGAAAAAATATGGTAATGATGAGTCAATGTACATAGCATAAATAACACACACCTAAGTATAAATGTTTAAATAAATACCAAAATAATTATGAAAAATCATTTTATTTAGGCTCTATATATAATAAAATATTTACACACAAATGGGCCATAATATACTTATTTTTTATTTTTTATTATTTTTTGGCTCAACTAGCCCAGTGACTAGCTAATTGAGGATTTTTAAGAAGATATGGAAAAAGTCCCCTAACTCACACACGCCTATGTTCAGTGAAATGGTAGGCATAGCCACAGTGTTTGAGTGATTTGATAGGGTGAGGTAGCTTACTATGGCAATGATGGAAAGCCGAAAAACGGCTATCAGTAGATTGACCTTCTCTTTCATGACCACCTCCCCACTTGGGTTGAGCAACACTTGCCCTCCCCCTGCTTTTCTTGTGGCTCGTCAAAAAACTCCATCAAAGAACAAGGTAAAAGCATTAGGAATATTTTTCGGTGGTGGCAATGGTAGGGTCTTTATTTCAGGCACCTTAATCTCCTTCTCATGTACCCTATAAGTAAGGATCCCTGCCAATTGTGCACGCACACTATCTTTTACCTTGAAAGAGTATTGGAACTCTTGCAATTCCCTAATCCACTTTGAGATCCTAGTGCTAAGATTCATTTGAGATGACACCCAAGGAAACAAATTTTCTGCAGTGAGAATTACAAAAGGTTTTGGTAGCAAGTAGGATCTAAACTTTCTCACCGCAAACATGAGAGAAAGCATCATGAGTTCTGCCTCCGTGTAGCCTCTCTCCAAAGCATTCATGACCCTACTACCAAAGTAGATGGGTCGCATCCGGGTACTATGGGGATCTTGTTGTAGCAAAACCGCTTCAATTGTTTCTTTCCCAACACTAGAGCTAACAAAGAATGTGTACTCCCAACAAGGAGGCATGAGTGTTGGTAGTTCTGACAGGATGACTTTAATGTTACAAAAGTACTCTTCAAGCTCATCAGACCATGCAAATTATACTTGTTGTGTCAACTTTTGCAAAGGATGAAGCAACTCCAAAGCTAAGTGAATAAAGCGTGACATATACTTCACCTTTTGAATGAATGAGATGACCTCTTTGAGATTCTTGGGTGATGGGAGCTCAATAAGAGCCTTTGCCTTTGAAGGATCCACCTCAATGCCTTTATAGGAAACCTTGTGACCAAGCAAGATCACTTCATCCTTACCTATGTGGCGCTTGTCGGGGTTGAGTTGACTTGCCATGTCATAGAGCTTCTTTAAACCTTCTTCTACCCTTTGTAGATGCAATGATTTTGAGCTATAAATGCAAAAATCATCAATAAAAACCCTAATGGACTTTCCAAAGAATGTTTGAAACACCATGTTCATGAAGCGTTGGAAAGTTGCAGGAGCTTTTTTCAGGCCAAATGGCATGACTCTAAAAGCATAACAACCCCAAGGAGTGATGAAGGTTGTTTTCAATTGATCTTCCAATGCAACACCTATTTGAAAGTAACCCGAGTAGCCATCACACACAGTGTACTTTTCATGACCAGCTACCTCATTTAGTATCTCATCGTGAAATGGGAGGGGAAAGTGATCTCTTTTTGTTGCCTCATTAAGTGGACGGTAATCCACACACACCCTCCACTTGCCATTTTTCTAGGAGTGACAACAACGGGAGAGACCCACTCTGAATTCTCCACTGGATAAATGAAACCTTCTGCTAGAAGCTTTCTTACCTCCTTGAGTAAAGCCTGCTCCTTGATGACTCCTAGCCTTCGTAGCTTTTGAACCTTAGGTGTGGCCTCTGGCTTCAACTCAATTTTGTGTTGAACAGAATCTACTCCACACACATCGGTGTAGTCTTTAGCGAAAAGCCTAGGAAATTTCCTTAGCATAGATTTGAACTCCTCTCTTTCGTCCTTTGTAAGTGTTGTAGACAACATACCTTCTAACATTCCTTCATCTTGCACATTTTGGTTCTCTTGGGAACCTACCTCTTCCAAACCTGGGCAAGAGGTCTCTTGGTTGTTTGTATTAAACCTTACCCCCATGACTTCGATGGAAGACTCCTCTTCAGTAATGCTGCCACTATTTTCTCCTTCTGAAGTGCTATCGGTCTAGCCTTCATGGAGCTCCTCTTGGCGTTGCTCCTTCATGTCAAAGACAACCTTCTTATGATTGTCATTCCTGCAAATTAGCTTTCCACTCTCCCAATCCTGCAAAGCTCGCATTTTCATTAGCCATGGTCTCCCTAGGATAAATGGGTAACCATTTCCTTTTGTAGACATGACATAGAAATCCACTGCCTTCTTAATGCCAAAGGCCTCCACAGAGACATTTTTACAAATGCCTACACACCTAGTTTTGCTATTGTTTGCCATCTTGACTTTAATTTTAGGTGTCTCATGGATGTGCATGCCTAGTTTTTGCATGAGTCCCTCTGTCATGATGCAAATTTGTGCACCCCCATCAACTAGACCTTTCCTAACCAATCTTCCTTTGATGTAACAATCTAGCACAGGTGTAATATCCTCATTCATTTCAGCATGTGCAATTTTTACAACAGCCACACTCTCTTTTACCTTTCTCCTAGTGCTAACTGCCTTTGTTAAATCCCTCCTAACTTGTGGGCATAATGCAAGAAACTGAGGCCATGAGATATCAGGACCCTTACCTCTCATGTCTTCCAATAGGTTGTATGGAGCCATACCATGTCCAAGAGGGAAGTCTTGGAGATTGATACGACGTCGAGTCCTCTTAGCTTCCTTGGTCTTCTTTGCCTTCTTTTCTCGTCCATGGTCACTTTGTGATGTGACACCTTCTTTCTCTTTACCTTTTCCTAGGCCATGCTTAATGCCATTTGCTTCCATGTCAACCTCATTTGAGTTTGTCACCTCTCCTACATGCACATTTGGGTCTGGCAAAGGTGGAACTCCTTCCACTCCTTGTGGAGGTGGTCTTGCTCCATTTGGCCTTTGTAGAAACTGTGGTTGCTGACTAGTTCCTTCTCCTGCATTCATCACTGGGTAATTCAAGTTAGGTCTGCCTGGCTCCCCACGGGGCCAAGGACAATTATACATCCCATGTCCAGACTCACATCAATTCCAACATTGCAAGAATATCCTAGGTCGTGAATCTCGCTCTTCAGACTTCTTTGCTTGTCTCTTTGGACCTACAGCTTGTGCAAGGTGAATTGACAAGCTTCTTAAAGATTCATTTAACTTCTCAATCACTTCCCATGTTACCTCAGGAAGTTCCCTAGATGTTTATGCTTGTGACTTACCTTTGGGTCTAAGACCTTCTATTGGAACCTCCCCCCTTAAGCACTTGAGTTTTCTATATTTCTCAGCAGCCCTAGTTTCAGCTGCATCAAAGGTAGCAGGTGCACCCGCCTCAACTTTTATCTTAAGGTCAGGAAAGAGTCCGGCTATGAACCTCTCCTTCTTTAGGAACTCTGCACCATCACCAAGGTTAGTAACATTTCTCACCCATACATCCCAAAGACGTAGAAACTCTTTCTTGTACAAGTAGTAGTCATCTAAGTCTTTTTGCTTATGAGAAACAATGTCTTGCCATAGCTTTTGAGCGTTTTGGGGATCAAATAAGTATCTCTTGAAATGATTCACAACTTCCGTGTAATTCCCTTTAACTTCCTTAGGCAAAGAGTCAAACCAAGTGCTAGCATCTTTCCTAAGGACCACCTCAAACATCTCTACACGTTCTTGATCAGTCACTATCCTCTTGATAAGACAAGACATCTTGAAATTTGCTAAAAATAATTCTGCATCCTCTCCAGGCTCTCCAAAGAAAAGAGGATATCCGGACATTTGGCGTTGGGCCTCCATTGAATCGGTTTCAAAGTGAGAACACATTTTTGTTTTTCTTTCTTAAAAAATCTACACAATAATTTTTTCTAAATTGCAATCTATTCTACAACAAAATAAAAATATTCATATCAAATGACCTATGATAATCAATAAGAGGTAGGATGACAGGGTTTGGTGATGCGAGAATTTCTCCTACTCTTTGGGCACCAAACATGAACACCATACGTTGTTGAAAATGGATTTTTCTACTAATTGCAATGTTTATTCTAATGTGTGGAGTGAAATGAAAGGGGAAAACCTCTATTCTTGGGCCATTATCCATTGTCTATGCATGACCTAATGCTTAAAACAAAACAAAAATATAGACGTCGAAACTAAGGTCGTACCTAATGAGAGGCAAAATAAAAGGATTTACTAAAGCGTTTATCTCGGTCATCCTAAGAGGACCTAAAATTCTATGAATTACTCGCTGAAATTGCAACTTAGTACTAGCAATTATGTGTACCTTTTGCCTTGCAATGGGAATGAAGGGATCATACAAATTCTTGTGATTCATGCAAGCTACTTGATTATGCTAAAGGTTGAGCCTACACAAAACATACACAAACCGTCCTCAGTGGGGGCACCAATTTGAGGCGGTCCGGGGCGGGCAACAAGAAGAGCGGCCTCTAAACACCCTTCGAGGCTCCCGTGCTGCTCAATTGGAGCTGGGGCAAGCACAATCAGAGACAACAACAACCCACAGCCAGAAACCAAAAAAGAAAAGGGGCACCACCTAGTTGTAGATGCGAACTAGGACGCACGTGATATCTCCTTGTACTCAAACGCACAAAGAGAGAGGAATGCAAGATAGCCACACACACCAAACACAAACATTCACCACGCCAGAGAGAGGTAAAGAGCACAAATCAACTTGAGCAACTCAGTCTTAACCTTAAAGACTAGATACACACAAAACTTGATGAGAAATAGAGAGACAACACAAAACTTGACCTTGTTACCAATACACAAATTGTCTGAGGGTTACGGGAGCCCTCTCACCGAGCACCCTCTTACAATTCACCTTTTAGGCAAAAACTTCAACAAGCCCTCAAACCACCAAGCATGAAATGGCACAACAAACGTCAAGGACAATATACCTTCGACCACCTGATGAGCCAACTTATCAAGTCAATTTGGAGAGAAGACTCGTAGTTACAGCATACAATTGCACCAAAAACTATAAATCTTATTTATGCACAAGAGTAGGCTACAAGTGTGGTGAAGAGTATGGCATAGACTCCACTCCTCTAGATGGCATAACTAACTTCAAACTTCTCCATGCACCTATGTGTAATGATGGAATAGAGCACTCACGATGCACACACTCTACACAACTAGGCTTGAAGAGTGGTGTGTTATGTGTTGAGAATGTTGTGGTGTAGTGTGATCATGTGATGATTTACAAGGGAGAGAAGGGCTCTATTTATACGTTTTAGAAGCCCCGATTAGGATTAGGCCTAATCAAGTTTATTTGAATGAATAAAAGATTATGCATTTTTTATTTTTATTTTTAATGAGGGTGGGTCTCTCTTGTCCTTTGAGTCACATGGATGTGGGCTCAAGGGAAGAGAATTATTGAGGATGATAGGAGAGAGGATTGAGTGAATAATTGGGGAGTGCCTACTCTAGTAGAGGGTGTATTTTACAATAAGGTTAGTGGTTAGTAGTTACTAATTATCACTAAAAAATATTTACAAAATCATTCACCAAATGGTGAGATATATGATGAGAAAAGTTAGAGAAGGGATGAGCTTGTAAAGAGAGGTTGAAGCTTTGGAGAAGTTGACATACACCTCTTTAGAGCACCGGAAGAAGAAGCAGTCACCATGGCGAAGCAGCACGTGTCAATGAAGCTATGTTATTTCAAACCTTGAAAAATTCATGATAAAAGCCTTCATTTGCAGAGGTTATGTTTGGGTTTTTGCTGATTTTTTGAAGTTCTTTACAAAGTTGAAGAGAGTATGGTAATATGGACATATATGTAGAGAGAAAGGGGGACACATAGGGTGTAGAAATGGAGGATGAAGGCTATGGAGGTGTGAGAGATGTGGCAATGGTGAAGAGGGTGAATTAGGACATGGGAGTCGTAGGTTTGGGAGTGGGAAGGAGAGGGAGGAGTGTGTGTGAAAGAGGAAAATGATAAAGTGGAAGAGGGAGTGTGGCTGCAAAGCATGGGCAAACTAGGGTCCACCAATAAAATCATAGCTCACAGCTCGTAGCTCGTAGCTAAAAAAAAAATGAAAAACTTTAAGGTGAAAGTTCATCTCACGAGCTACAACTTTTGTTTGTATCACCTTTTCAAATTCGGGGAGCATGTGATCTTCAAAAATTCAAAAAAACGACTGTTTTTTCCACTGCACAAGATCCTTGTGAGGTCCTTCTTTGGATGATTCTTTTGAATATCTCCAAGAGTGAGCTCCCCATGGTGCATGCATGCATTCCACATACCCTTGACCTTATTTGGTAGGTCTATACTTGAAGATATTGTTGAGATCATGATATAAGTGAATAGTACAACTAAGAAAATCAAATATTGAAGGGTCTAAAAAAATATGTACATGTCAAATATAAATAATATAGGTGGAAAAAATATAAAGGGGTCAAAATAAATCTCTCTCATTATAAGTCTACCATAAAAAGATGAATATTTTTTGTGTTCTAATTTATGAGAGTAAAAGAGAATAGATGTAGGAAGGAAAAATCACAATAGTGAAAAAATATACACATAAATAAAACTAGTTTTTTTGGATTTTTGTTGGGATGGAGTTACACCAAAAATAAGAGAATCTTGCATGAAATTATTTTTATATGGAATAAAGAGTATGCAAAATGGTAAGAAAAAATATGGTAATGGTGACTCAATGTACATAACATAAATAACACACCATAGGTAGAAATATTTAAATAAATTCCAAAATAATTATGAAAAATACTTTTATTTAGGCCATATATACAATGAAATATTTAGACACAAATGGGCCATAATATACTTATATTTTTTATTTTATTTTCTTTTTTTGGCTTAACTAGCCCAGTGACTAGCTAGCTGAGGGTTTTTAAGAAATTATGGAGAAAGTCCCTAACTCACACACGCCTATGTACAGTGAAATGGTAGGGATAACCAAAATGTTTGAGTGATTTGATAGGGTGAGGTAGCTTACTATGGCAATTATGGAAAGCCGAAAAATGGCTATCACCACTTGCCTTTCAACGGGCATGCTACTCATCAATACACGCGTCGTTAGATGGGTGGAAATGCGTGTGGCAATGCCTGTCGAAAGGTAAGTGTTTCCATGCGTATTTCGACGAGAAAAATTTTAGGAAAAAAAAACCAAATCCGTGCACAGGCGGTCATTTTCGTCTACAAGCGCGCACATAGATCTTCCCTTAGAAACCAGTTGCGCAGGTATTATTGATCTCTCCCCCCCCCCCCCCCTCTCTCTCTCTCTCAAGCTACATCGTGTGTGTGTGTGTGTGTGTGTGTGTGTGTGTGTGTGTGTGTGTGTGTGTGTGTGAGAGAGAGAGAGAGAGAGAGAGAGAGAGAGTGTGTGCTCTCACAAGATACATCGTGTGTGTGTGTGTAGGAGAGAGAGAGAGAGAGAGAGAGAAATGTGTGTGTGTGTGTGTAGGAAATCAAAGAGAGAGAGATAAATGTGTGTGTATGTGTGTAAGAAACGAGAGAGAGAGAGAGAGAGAGAGAGAGAGATGTGTGTGTTTGTGTAGGAAATTAAAGAGAGAAAGAGAGAGAGAAATGTGTGTGTGTGTGTATGTGTGTAAGAAATTAAAGAGAGAGAGAGAGAGAGAGAGAGAGAGAGAGAGAGAGAGGAGAGAGAGAGAGAGATGTGTGTGTGAGGAGAGAGAGAGAGAGGGAAATAGAGAGAGAGATAGAGAGAGAGAGAGAGAGGGAGATAGAGAGAGAGAGGGAGAGAAATATAGAGAGAGATAGGGATATATAAGTAGAGAGAGGAGAGAGAATAGAGAGAGAGGAGAGAGATATAGAGATATATATATAGAGAGAGAGAGAGAGAGAGAGAGAGAGAGAGAGAGAGAGAGAGAGAGAGAGAGAGATTGATATATATATATATAGAGAGAGAGAGAGATTGATATATATAGAGAGAGAGAGAGAAAGAGATAGGGAAATAGCGAGAGAGAGAGAGAGAGAGAGAGAGAGAGAGAGAGAGAGAGAGAGAGAGAAGAGAGAGAGAGAGAGAGAGAGAGAGAGAGAGAGAGAGAGAGAGAGAGAGAGAGAGAGAGAGAGAGATAGAGAGTGATATATATAGAGAGAGAGAAAGAGATAGGGAAATAGAGAGAGAGAGAGAGAGAGAGAGAGAGAGAGAGAGAGAGAGAGAGAGAGAGAGAGAGAGAGAGAGAGAGAGAGAGCCAGAGACAGAGGTAGAGAAAGAGAGAGAATTAACTAGAGATAGCTATGGAGATGGAGAGAGAGAGAGAGAGAGAGAGAGAGAGAGAGAGAGTAGTAGATAGAGAAAGTCGGCATGAAAGAGTTAGCTTGGCTGACCAATTGTGTGAAAAGGACAGAAACTCTCTCTATCTCTCTCTCTCTCCCTCTAGAAGAAACTATGGAACTATTAAGAGGTTTTGCCCGCTACATGCATTGTCATGTACACTTGGGAGAGCACGTATGTGTCTACACCTATAGGATTTGACCAATAAAGACGAGATTTTGACCCGGTGGTCCTGAACTATCTACCCCTCTGGACTGAGGTGTGCAGAGATCGGGCAAGGCTAGAGAATACGAGGTAGTTTACATTGTGAGGAGTATATATATTAAAACGACATTCATAATCATTGTAGATGGCAACGTCATCAACTAACATGGAGGAAAAGATTGCATGCTCGTGCATGCTCTGCAAGTATCAAATCATGCGCAAGTATAAGAAATGTAATGAGCATGTGCACAAGTACGAAGAGTTTGCTAGAGAAATCGTACAGAATCTATGATACGACTCCTACGGAACGGGCATTGATTTTCGTGACATAACACCTACATATGAGAGAGAGACAAAAAGGATTATGCGTGAAGGTCCGACCAATCTAGAGCCAAGGATGGAAGCAGAGGAGGGCTTACAGACAGAAGACGACGGCATGGAGGAGATGCTGGATGCCTTCTTCCAAACAAGGGAGGAGGACGCTAACAAAGCACCACCAGAAGCCGTGCACCTATCTCGTAAAGACATGTTGAGAAAGTTGGCACGTCAACCAATCTATGAAGGTGCCAAAATATATGTGCTTCATACTTGTCTGTCGTTTTTGAATCTGCAATCAGTGTACGGGTGGTCAGATGCAAGCCTCGCTGCTTTGTTTAGGTACGTAACTTACAAAAGAGATTTTCCAATTGCAACGGTGATGTGCTTGGGGATCTTTTAATTTTAATGTGGCTTAAACAGGTTGTTGCGGACCCTTTTGTGGGGTGGAGGAGAAGCAACAAAAGATTTTTTCCTCGACATCCTTCTTGGTGGAGTGTCAAAAGAGTTTTCGGAGGTGGCAAGTTAATGTGTTGAGATATTTTCCATCTAGGCAACACAGTGAGCTTCACTTGAGGTACTACTTGTAGCTGGCAATCGACCACCCCCCTGGTACTTGCGGCCCTTACGCCCTACTTCCCTCCATGCATCATGAATGCACCACACCTTCATAGATATCTCAATGTAAATTTTTAATATCATTTGAAAGCACAATATACTTACTAATGAAAAAGTGGGGAGTGGTAAGATTTTTTTAGTTTGTGTCCAAACTTACCAAAAACTGTATTTCTATGTTCTTGCTTCAAAGATGTATCCAATGATATGTAATATGGTAAGTAATTTCTTTTGGTACTTTGATAAATTACATTACAAATATTTGTGAAAGGTATTGTCAAGGACAACCAGTTTTGTACCACCAAACGCTACATTCAACCTCCACTGATGTGGTAAGAAAACCTATGTTTTTGAAGCTAAACTTGGAGAGAGCCATGTTATAATTTTTTGTGGAATCTTGAAGAATGCTAATAACTAGGCATAAGAGATTAAACTCGTGCAAGAAGAAACATATGATGTGGCCAAATATCCAGGCACAGGGGAAGCCAATTGGAAACTAGGATTACTATTGCTCTATGAAATGGAGCCGTGCTGAGTAGATCTGCAGAGATCTCATGAGCTTTTGAACTCCATTGAAGAGGGGCACAAAAAAGGACAATGGTGTGTCTTATATAGGGGCCCTTGAGGTAATTACATAAATATCATATCATGTTGTTGGGATGTTTGACAATATACCAGGTGTCCTATATCAAAACCCTTGGTTGATAGCTGATATGAACACTGAATAGGAAGAGGAGGAGACTTGAGTTGCAAGTCCCCGGCCACACGGTTAAAGAGAAAATTGATTAGAAAGTTCTGACAAAGAACACGACAAGGAAGAAAAATACCATGACTCTGAAGGGGAAGACAAACATGATGCTATGGAAGGGGAAAAAAAACTTAGAGATTAAAGAAGAGAAGGCTGTTGGAGCTATATATGGCTCACTCTACTCAACTTGGTCTCAATTATATATTTTTATCTTGTCCTCAATATGAATCAGTCTTTGGGAGAATACATGGTGTGTCTCTTGTTTTGTCTCTCTCTCTTTCTCTCCACATCTCAACATGGTATCAGAGCGGTAACGATCACTAGATGATTCAATTCATGTGACAAAATAGAGTATGTGTATGCGATTTGCATGTAAGATTCATAATTGCTATAAGTTTTACTTTGGAGGATTGATTCTTGTTAACTGTGGTTGTTTTGTGTTAAGAAGAATATGATATTTTTTTGTGTGTCGTTGACTGCTAATTGATATACGATGCATCGTTGATTACGTTTGCTTCTTGATTTGTGTTTTGACACCCCCAACTTCATCTCAATTTTCGAGTGTCTTCTACTCAAAATTTGGAGAAACGGGAAAAGTGCCATGAAGCATAGGGCAATGGCTCTTCTCATCCAAAAATTGTCGTCTTCTCATGATCCTCAATTTGAGTCGAGGGTTTGCAGCAGAAATTGATTTTGTTCTTACTACAATCGAGCTTGATACAGGTTTTGTCCTCGTGCATCTTCGTGAAAGGTCCGCGATTTGTTTTTCTAATTTTGGCGTTAATTTTTTTGAGAAAATTTAGCATTTGGCTATTCATATTGCGGTTGTCAATCTTGAGTCTCATGTCAGTTTCACATCACTCTATTTTGAGGACTCTTTTATTTTAATCGTCTACTTTTTGTTGCTTTTTTGGGTGATGTCCCTCACATCTTTGGACGTTTGTTGAGCATCCTTCTTGCATTTATCATTGGTAAAACACACTCGTGATATTCTTGATGTCCTCAATTACAATGTTCACCATATATGGCATGCAGATTTTGTGATCTTATCTTATACATTGTTGGGAAAACAAGAGCAAGGGGCACCTCTACAGAAATGTCTCCCAATAACGCTCTCAAGACACAAGCTCAGTACCACAAATGGTATCAAAAAAACCTCAACAAAACCACAACTCGAAGACAAGTGATTTCTTGGGAATTTATCAGCACACGCCCACCCAAAAGACCACCATGAAAAGTAGGAAGCACTTACCCTGGCATGAATTTACAACAACAGCGACCAATGCACTTGAGAGAAAGAGATTACACATTCACCAAATAACTCTTCAAAAACACAATTTTGAAGTGTACACACATCTCCAAACAAGAGAGCTTCCACAAACTACCATACACCAAATTGCCTGCAAGACGCCATATCTTGTGCGCTATGGGAAATAGACTATATCTCCCAAACCACAACTCCAAAAGGGACGCTTTCAAGCTTCAAAACTTTTGTGCATTTTCTACAACAAAATATTTAAGGACCACAAATTTCAATTCTATGTACCTCTATGTGAAAAATTGGTGCGAACAGCAAGCTGCCATGGCCTAAGTATGCGTAGGAAGGCTAGTCGAGGGCAAAAAACTGCATCCAAAAGCATCAATAAGCCACAACGACCCAAAACATGCAAATTTCTTATATTTGACTGAAAGTTTCTTAGTTTGTACATGAGTTTTATTTATATACAAGTCTCCCTTCAAAAAACTCACTCACGAGCACTTAGAGTAGTCGAACAGCTATCACTAAACTAGCGACTTGTAGTCCCGAGTAGGTCACCTAATAAAAATGTAACCTATCACATGAGTTTAACAGAAGGGTATCTAAAGTTATTGAAACTTATAGAAGTATATATACATAAGGGCATTATTTTTTCAAATTTGAAAAAAACATACAAATTTTAAAAGAAAAGGGTACATTATATTCTTAACAAAATTCACAGATAAGGGGTTTTACAAACATGTCTTGAACGCACATGATATGGTAGTTTTACACATAGTGAACCCCCCCTGCGCTTGCAGTGCATGTACATGTCTTTGCTAAAGCAAGCTAAAAACCCCACAAAAATAAATCCCACACACTCTTTTGACATCGGGCGTCATGTCCCTATGTACAAATCTACAAAAACCGGGCTGTCAGAAATGTGCGCAACATAGTTTGCCAAACCCCCAATCTGCTAGAGCATTCATGCTCAACAGTAGACTATGCAAAATCTTATGTACAAAGATACATCATGTGCAAAGGAATCATCACCATATACGCCTACCACAATCAAATGGAAAAGTATTATCCCTTGCATCCATCGTGCACACATAATGGCATCCTTCAAAGTCATCAGAACAATCATCAATCACTAGTGAGCTCCAACCATCAACGTACATGTCATACAAACAAAATTACCATGGATCAACATTCTCGCCATCATGAGATGCATCACTCACATCAAGCCAAGACTAAAAATCCATTGTATCCATGTCATTGTGGCTATTACAACTTTCCAAGCTACAATCCTCTTCAACATCCACACATGCATGTGAGGTTTTCATAAGCTTCTTCCCCCTTGACAATGCATGACACACCCTGACTTGCATCTCCTCATCCATCTTAACTTGTGTATCATCAAAGCCGCAATCAATACTACCATCATCATACCCATAGGTCTCATAATCATCACTTTCACTACATGCCATCTCTTGAGCATAATTAGTAAGCAAACATGAATCCCAACCAATGTCACCAACACCAATCTCAACATCTCAAATGGGTCCACATTCCCACAAGTCATCACGATAGCATGTCAACTCATAAGATGGCGGAGGAAAAGCATTACCCATAATGTCAAAATGCATGTCATTTGTATCAAAAATAAGAACACCCATAAACACATAATGTAAACACATAGAGATAGATTAGGCCTTAACTTTGTGAGCATCCATACATGGAACTAAGTCATCCATATCATTTCCCTCTTTGTCATACACATTAGGAGATTTCGGAGGTCTTTTGGAGGGCCTTTTGGAAGAGGGAGGAAAATAAGCTCCTCCAATGAGAGAAGAGCCTACGTTACGTAGAAAAATAGATTGATATTAACAAAAATATAAAAGGTGTCCCTCTCCTCATTTAATAAACTAGTGGTCCTTGAAGACGATCACTCTCTTTCATTTAATGCGAGCACCTTTTTCAGAAGGTAGATGCGGTGCATTTGATACGGCTTACGTCTTCACTAGAATTCAAAAAGTTACAAAACTATCAAGTGGTGAAAGATTTTGAAACTTTTGATACTGTCAATGCGTCCGGAACGCCCAAATATCCTAGAAATGAATGTCCAATTGCTTGGCTCCGACATCCAAAGAGGCAAAGAATGTCAAAAGCCCCTAAAAGAACATTTTACTAACGGCGCGCGAGGGGGCATTCCAAAATTTTGGAATGCTTCATCGCGCGCCGTTAGTAAAAAGCCCCTTTTTTCCTCTTTTAGGGAGATTTTTGAGAGGAAAATGTCAAAAAATCTCTAAAAAGGCCTCCATCTATCACATAGGTTTTTTCTTCATCATCTTAGCCTTAGAGATCATAATTTCGAGTCTATAAGAGTGAGCACGCACACCCATTGTTACAATTCTACAAAGTGCATTTGATCACACACACACACACACACACACACACACACACACACAGACAAATATAACATACACACAAACACACAGAGACACAAATATAACATACACACACACACACAGACACACAAATATAACATACACACACACACACACACCTCTCTCTCTCTCTCTCTCTCTCTCTCTCTCTCTCTCTCTCTCTCTCTCTCTCTCTCTCTCTACTAAAGGCGCGCGTAGAGAGGAACAACCGGTGTGCATGTCTCTATGCGCGCCTTTAGTACTGTGCATCCACCAGTGTATGTGTTATGTGTGTATGTGTGAGTGTTATAGAGAGAGGAAGTAAGGCGGGGGAAAGAGAGAGAGAGAGTCTTTCTGTTACCTTATACTAACGACGCGAGGAGGTGTTTTTTGAGGTCAAAACATGCTCCACGCGCGCCGTTAGTAATGGGAGTCTCTCACTCTCTCTCTCTTTAAATATGCTAGGCTATAGAAAGGAGAGAGAGAGAGAGAGAGAGAGAGAGAGAGAGAGAGCATGGTGCAAAAGTGCAATGAAACATGGGTAGGCTTTCTTGAAAGATAATTGTCCAAAAATATCTAAAAGGAGCTTTGTACTAACGGCGCGCAGAGGGGCATTCTAGCATTTTAGAATGCCTCCTCGCGTGCCTTAAGTAAAAAGCCCATTTTTTGGGGTTTTTTGACATTTTTTGCCTCTCTGGATGTCGGAATGAGACAAGTAGACATTCGTTTTGAGGGTATTTTGGCGTTCCAGACGCATTGGTGGTGTCAAAAGCCTCAAAATCTATCACTATTTGACAGCTTGTGACTTTTCAACTTTCAGTGATGACGTAAGCTGCCTTGAATGCACCGCACCTGCCTCCTGAAAAAGACGCTCGCATTAAATAAAAAAGTGACCATTTTCAAGGACGATTGGGAATATAAATCTACTTTTTAAAGTGTCTGGTTGTCCTTTTGGACGTACTCACAAGGTGCAAGTGCATTTTAAAAAAAGTTTCTAGAGAGAGAAATACAATTTCTTACAAGGCCCTCCAAATGACCTCCGAAATATTCTAATGTGCACTCCAAGGTCTTTTCTTTCACAGTATTTCTTGCACACAACTAGTTACTCATCAATATCTACATCATCAAGAGAGAGAACCTCGTCTTCTACATGTGACTCAACCTCATTAGCATTGCTAAAATCATCAGTAGTGACAGAAGAGCTCTTCTGTAAAATGCATGAAGAAGTAGACGATTGATTGACATCGTCCAACCATCTTCCTTGCTTCAAGAAATCAACAATTCCTTTCACACCCAAAAATTCAATGCAAGCAACTTCAATGCCCAAACATCCTGGAAGGGTACCAATGAACAAGAACTTCTCTTCCTTTGCATCCAGAACCATATCCTCAAGAACCTCTAGCTCTTTCTTGAGAGAGAAAAACCTCATGTAATGCATGTCCCCAAATCTTCTAGCCTGCTTAGCTTCAATTGTTTCATCCCATCATTCATCCTCAACAAGGAATCATTGAGCTTGATGATGGCTGCAGTTTTGTGTCTACACCATCAAGATTGAAGGTAACCCTCATTGGCAGGCACCAAAACACTGTTGGGAAAACAAGAGCAAGGGGGCACCTCTATAGCAATGTCTCCCAATAGTGCTCAAGACACAAGATTAGCACCACAAATGGTAGCAAAAGAACCTCAACAAAATCATAACTCAAAAACAAGTGATCTCTTGGGAATTTACCAACACACACCCACCCAAAAGACCGCCATGAAAATTAGGAAGCACTCACCCTATGATGGATTTACAACACAGGCCGACCAATGCACTTGAGAGAAAGAGCTTCCACCTTCACCAAATAACTCTTCAAAAAAACAATTTTGAAGTGCACACATCTTCAAACAAGAGCATTAGGAGAAATATGGACCCTCTAGGGGCCCTTTGGGATTAAGGTTAATTAGAGGCCAGCCAATAGGAAGATGGTGGTGGACACACTCTACAACTAGGAGGAGCTAGGTGTGTCATAGTTTGTCCCCTCCTTCCCTTGGTTTGCCTAAGTCAAAACAACCTTTTAGAGGAGAATACCATGCTCTTACAAGCCTTTAAAACCTGGAAAAGGGGGTGTGGCAGTGAGGTGACAGTTGGAAAAGTGAAGATGACATGATGGTACAATGTAATTTGAATTTGGGGAGGGGGAAAGGGGGGGTGGGCTTCAATCTCAACCATTAGATCCTTTTTTCATCCAATGGATATCATCAAAGGCGCTTTTCAACCTCAACCCTTCATATTGAGTGAGATCTAGTGGCTAGGATAAGCTCCCCTCTCTTCAAAATGCGCCTTTTCACCTCCTCCCTTGATCTTGATCGAGATCCAAAGGCCGAGATTGACCCCCCACTTCAAATGGCGCCTTTCAACCTCTACCCTTAATCTTGTGTAAGATCCAATGGTCAAGATTGCACCCCCACATCATATGGAGCCTTTCTCTTTTACCCATCAAACAATTTGCACCTTCCCCTCCAATTAACCAATGGTCCATCTTCCAAGGCCTATTAAATATGGGCCAAAGACCCCACTAGTCAGTTTCTTTTGAAAACTGACATATTCTAGCTCAAAACCACTAAGAGGTTTTTTGTGTCCCCTTAACCCCCTACCAATTAGAAATTTAATCCCAAACCTTACAAGGCCCCAAAGAAGTCCAATATTTTCCTGATGGAGCTTCCACAACCTACCATACACCAAACTGCCTGCAAGATGCCATATCTTGTGCGCTGTGGAAAATAGACTCTATCTCCCAAACCACAACTCCAAAAGGGACACTTTCAAGCTTCAAACATTCTCTGAATTTTCTATAAAAAAACCTCTGAAAACCACAAATTTCAATTCTATGTACCACTATGTGCAAGATTGGCGCGAATAACAAGTTGCCATGGCCCGATTACGCGTAGGAAGGCTAGTCGAGAGCAAAAAAATTGCATCCAAAAGCATCAATAAGCCACAACGACCCAAAACCTGCAATTTTTTTTATATTTGATAGAAAGTTTTTCAGTTTGTACATGAGTTTTAGTTATATACAAGTCTCCCTTCAAAAAACTCACTCACGGGCACTTACAGTAGTCGGACAGCTATCAATAGACTAGCCACTTGCAGTGCATGTACATGTGCTTGCTAAAGCAATCTAAAAAACCCACAAAGAAAAAGCCCACACACTCTTTTGACATCGGGCTTCTTGTCCGTATGTACAAATGTACAAAAAATGGGGTGTCAGAAATGCGTGCAACATAGTTTGCCAAACCCCCAGTCTGCTAGAGCATTCATGCTCAACAGTAGACTATGCAAAATCTTATGTACAAAGATACATCATGTGCAAAGGAATCATCACCATATACGCTTACCACAATCAAATGGAAAAGTATTATCCCTTGCATCCATCGTGCACACATAATGGAATCCTTCAAAGTCATCAGAACAATCATCAATCACTAGTGAGCTCCAACCATCAACGTACATGTCATACAAACAAAATTACCATGTATCAACATTCTCGCCATCATGACATGTATCACTCACATCAAGCCAAGACTAAAAATCCATTGTATCCATGTCATTGTGGCTATTACAACTTTCCAAGCTACAATCCTCTTCAACATCCACACATGCATGTGAGGTTTTCATAAGCTTCTTCCCCCTTGACAATGCATAACACACCTTGACTTGCATCTCCTAATCCATCTCAACTTATGTATCATCAAAGCCTCAATCAAGACTACCATCATCATACTCATGGGTCTCATAATCATCACTTTCACTACATGCCATCTCTTGAGCATAACTAGTAAGCAAACATGAATCCCAACCAATGTCACCAACACCAATCTCAACATCTCAAATGGGTCCACATGCCCACAAGTCATCACGATATCATGTCAACTCATAACATGGAGGAGCAAAAACATTACCCATATGTCAAAATGCGTGTCATTTGTATCATAAGTAAGGACAGCCATAGGCACATAATGCAAGCACATAGAGCTAGATTAGGCCTTAACTTTATGAGCATCCATACATGGAACTAAGTCATCCATATCATTCCCCTCTTTGTCATACATGCACTCCAAGGTCTTTTCTTTCACAGTATTTCTTGCACACAACTAGTTACTCATCAATATCTACATCATCAAGAGAGAGAACCTCATCTTCTACATCTGACTCAACTTCATTAGCATTGTTAAACTCATCAGTAGTGACAGAAGAGCTCTTCTGTGAAATGCATGAAGAAGTAGACGATTGATTGACATCGTTCAACCATCTTCCTTGCTTCAAGAAATCAACAATGCCTTTCACACCCAAAAAGTCAATGCAAGCAACTTCAATGCCCAAACATCCTGGAAGAGTACCAATGAACAAGAACTTCTCTTCCTTTGCATCCAGAACCATATCCTCAAGAACCTCTAGATCTTGCTTGAGAGAGCAAAACCTCATGTAATGCATGTCCCCAACTCTTCTAGCTTGCTTAGCTCAATTTTTTCATCGCATCATTCGTCCTCAACAAGGCATCACTGAGCTTGACCATGGGTGCCATTTTGTGTCTACACCATCAAGATTGAAGGTAACTTGAAGCACTCGTCGTTGGAGGGCATCAAAACACTATTGGGAAAACAAGAGCAAGGGGCACTTCTATAGCAATGTCTCCCAATAGCACTCAAGGCACAAGATCAGCACCACAAACGGTATTAAAAGAACCTCAACAAAACCACAACTCAAAAACAAGTGATCTCTTGGGAATTTACCAACACACGTCCACCCAAAAGACCACCATGAAAATTAGGAAGCACTCACCCTGTGATGGATTTACAGCACACGCAGGTACACCAAAAGTTGGTCCACGCTATAAAGTGTACTATGCAGTGCAAAGGGGCTAACAGGTGCATGGTAGAGGGCTAAAGCCAGTGTGGGAGACCTCAGCAGGATAGTGGCAATGGAAATGTGTGCTTAAAGTTTTATTTTCGATCGAGGGGTCCTCCAAACTGAGATAATGATGATGGCAATTCAAGGTGTTCAAAATGCGGAAAATGTGTCCTGAAATGTGGTGTTCAAGATGCTCTAGAAGCTCGTCCAGACGGCTCGCCAAACAGAGTCCCGGTGTGAAAGTTATGATTGTCCTTAGATGAAATGCTTTGCAGGTTCCGACGGACAGGGCAGGTATAGACAGGTGGCGAAAAATTGGATCAATGGATACGCGTGTAAAGCTCAAGCTGTTGATCATGCCGGTCTTTTCGGTTCGCCATTCGGAGCTCAAACGGGCAAGTTATGGCATGTGGAATACTTGCCGAGAGTCGGGTATGTGCTCACCGGGCCATGTTGGTAAGCGTGCCGACATGAGTTTTTTGAGCTCGCTGGAGTTCTAGAAAGTGGCATGCAATATGGAAAGTCAAGTGGAGTTTACGGCTCGCTGATCGAAGTCATGGTTAGCAGGATATGCGCACTTCAAGTTGACAAAAGATTGCGATGGTGGCAAATTGAAGGCTTTTTTCCATTTTTCAGACATGTTGTCTAGGGCCCAAGGACGGCCGGGATGTAGAGGAGTCCTGTGGGTTTGGAGTCGATAAAGTGAAGCTCCATTGTGAAATGGCACGACGAATATCAATGACCCCGAGCACGTGGAGCACCGACGGCACATGAATCAAATACTTGAGCTTTCCTTGTTTTGTAAAAGTAAAACGAGAAGAGTGGCTGGACTCAAGGGGGAAGGTAGAAAAAAGTGAAGTTGAAGACTACATTTAAAAAGGGTAAGCTTGAGTAAGGAAAAGAGCCCAAAGGCAGTGGCGCCAGGCGTTATTGCTCAAAAAAAGAAGTTTTTTTCTTTCTTTGCCTTGAAAAAACTACGAGGAGAAAAGGAGAGAGAAAGGGTATCGTTTTCGACAAAAAAGGGGTTTTTTTTCTTTCCTTGAGCTTAGGGAGAAGGAGGAAGAGAAAGAGAAGAGGCTTTTCGTGCGCAGGGCGATCAAAGTTTGCATGCCATGGTGAAGCTTCGGTTGTGAAGCGGCACGAAATAGCAAGGGCCTTGCAGAAGAAGGAGCCAATGAGGGCTTCCAAGAGAAAAGGCTATTCTGATGCGAAGCTAGGGGTGAATTTTCTCATCGAGCGTGTGCCGACAGAGTTGAGTGGCGAGGGAGGTGTGTGCCTCTTTGTATAAAACGGTGATGGCCAGGTGTTGAATTGCGGAAGAGCTGGAAGAGGGCAAGATCGGTGTGATCGTTCTCTAGCATCTGTGCAAAGCGTGTGTGAATTGAGCGAAGTGCAGGCGAGGCCCTGCTAGTGATAATTGTTCTTTTGAAGGTGTTTTTTTGAGAGGACAGGGGTGCTGTGAATACCCTGAGCTATATAGGGGCAGTTGTTTGTGTGTCGGGTGTGTTCCCCATTCCCTCTCTCCATCTTCTGGTGCCCCCGCGGAGGAGCACACTGATTGCTCCTAGTTAAGTGAAGTGAAGCCGGTTTTGGTGTTGGTCGACATGGCGTCTCGAAGCTATGGGCCAATTTTTATAGATGAAGAAAATCCTGATGAGTGGGTTGCAGACTTTGAGTTGTATATGTTGTCGTTGCGTATGCCCAACGAGGACAGCAAGATGCAGACATTTCCTTTGGTGATGCGCGGGAAAGCAAAGATATGGTACAAAGCTTTGGAAGGTGAGCCCAGGCATGCTTGGCCGGCTCTACGGGCGCGTTTCCTACATGATTTCCGCAAAGAGGCGTCCCTAGTGGAGATCGATGCCAAACTGAAGGCACTTAAACAGGATGTAAGTGAAGAGTTCAATTTGTTTTTGGATCGTTTTGAAGTGTGCTGGACAGAGTTAGCGAGTTCCATGCAATTGGTCAAATGGCGACTACTTCAAGCTCGATAAATTCATGGCATGCTTGCATCCTAAAGTGAGGGAGAAGGTGGACTTTGAGAGCCCAGAAAACTATAATGGTGCAGTGACCATCGCAAAGGCAAAAAGCAAGAAAATAAAAAAGAAGATTGAACAAGGCGTGTCGGGTTATGAAGCGGTGGTCCAACCTCAAGGTCCGAGGGATGTTGTTCATGATGAGAACCCTACAAATCGAGGTGTAGCTGTTGTGCCACAAAATTGGGTGCTAACCGTGCAGGATTTGTCTGAGCAAATACAGGAATTGCGGCTAAGCGTGATGGATAGAGGTCAACCCAAAGGAGAAAGGGGCAGAGCAAGGCCACTGCCTGGCCAGTGTTACAATTGCGGTGAAGAAGGACACTATGCACCAGATTGCTCTCATCCGCTAAGAGAAAGAGGTGGTATTTATCCACTGTTTGGCAGAGGTAGAGGCCAAGCATAGCTCAATGGCCCGAGGGAGCAGGTAGTTGAGAATCAAGTGTAGCCAGCTCCTCAGGATGGTGGTGAAGTCCCTAGGGTGAATATCATTGGAGTGGATAAGCAGGATGTTGAATTTTTGGCCAACAAAAGAGCAAGGATGGAAAGTGAGACAGAAACCGAGCGGGAGACGAGGGCCTGTAAAGGTAAGGAGAAAGTGTATGAAGGCAAGGAGAATCCGGAAACTAGCAAGAAGAGGAGAGGTCGCAAATCAAAGTAAGCAGACTTTCAGCTTGGGCGCGGCTACCCCGAATACGACCTGGTAAGCGATGTTCAAAATCAAAAGGCTAACATTACTTTTGGTCAGCTGTTGGCTTTAAATCCCAAGCTACGAAGATAGTGGTCTACAAGTGTCAGCACGAGGCTTCCAAAGGCTAAGGGAAATGTGCATGCAATACAAAACATGGCAATGAGAGTGGGCAGCCCGACGGATGTCCTTCCTCTAGCGGATGTGGTCATTGAAAAGAGGATGCAGGTTCAGGCCTATATAGATGGTGGAGCACAAGTTTGCGTCATGACGGAGGCTGCAATGAAGGAAACAAGGGTCAAAGCAATAGCTAAATCAAATGTACGCATGAGGATGGCTAACCATACCAAAGCGAGGTGTTTGGGCGTGGCTCAAGACGTAAGAGTGAAAGTGATGGGCATTGAGTGACTAATCGATTTTTTTGTGATGAAAGAGGGTGTTAATGCTTATCCAATCATCTTGGGTAGGCCATGGCTACTTGGAATAGGGGCTAAGCAGGATTGGGGGAGCACGGTGTTCACCTTGCTTGACAAGGAGAGAAGGAGACAGGTGGTGCTTGATTTGAAGACCAAAGAGAGCCGTTTTCACCCTGTGGCAGAAAAAGACAAAGATGATACGACAAGCTATGAGTATGAGACCGATACAAGCTATGATGAGGGCTACATAGATACTGAGGAAGAGGAAAGTGAGGATGATATGCTAAAGATAGATTCTGACTTGTTTGGGGTCACTATTGAAGGCTCCCATGCAAAAGGGGAGGTGCAACCGCAGGTTGGTGGCATAGGTGTGGAGGAGGTAACCGCTATGCTAAGCGAAGATTTGACCAAGAAAGAGAGAGAAGGCAATGTTGAGCTGTGTGCCTCTTTTCCGAATTTATTTGCGACAAATTATGAGGATTTACAAGGAGCGAAGGGTGTAGAGCAGAAGATAGTTCTCAAAGAAGGGTGCAAACCAAAGGCGCAGAAGCTAAGGAGGTTAGGGGAGATTCAGAAGGAGACTCTTTGGTAGGAGATTAACCAATTGTTAGATGCAGGTATCATATACCCCGTGAAGGAGTTTGAGTGGGTTTTTCCAGTGGTTATCACCCCAAAGAAGAATGGAAAATGGCGGGTGTGCATTGATTACAAGCCATTGAATGCGGCGACCAAGAGAAACCACTACCCACTGTCGTTCCAAGATGAAATCTTAAATCAGGTGGCAGGACATGAGAGGAACTCTATTATGGATGGATTTTTAGGGTACTTTCAGATAGGGATTGCGCTTGAAGACCAGCTGAAGACGACATTTATCTCTGCATGGGGATGCTTTGCCTATCGTAGGATGCCGTTTGGTTTAGTGAATGCCTACGCCACCTTCCAAGACTGGATGAATAGGGTGTTTGGTCCCTACTTGGGCAGATTCATTAGGGTTTTCATGGATGACATTGGGTGCTATAGCTCAAGGGCGGATCATTTGTCAAAGCTCCGCCGGCTATGTTTTCAAAGGCTAGATGAAGAAGGAGGTCAATTAAACCCTAAGAAATGCAAGCTAGCACAACCTCGAGCGCAATTTCTAGGTCATGTGGTGTCACAGAATGGAATTGAGGCAGATCCGGAAAAGGTCAAGGTGCTAGTCTTGATGGAGACTCCCTCTAGTGCACAAGGCTTGGCGTCCTTTGTACATAAGCTAAAGTACTTGTCGCGTTTTTTCTGAATGCTGTCACAGTATGTGTATCCTCTGCAAAAAAAGGCTCAGCAAGTGCATGCATTTGAATGGGATGAAGATGCTCAAGAAGCTTTTGACAGGGTGAAAGAAATTTTGTGTCAGTTGCCAGCTGTGTGCCCTCCAAGCCAAGAGGATGATTTCTATGTGTCAATGACGGTAGGTACCGTGGCTATTGGGGCGGTGTTACTACAGAAGGTAGGAAGGAGCTATAACCCTATCTACTTTGAAAGTAGGGTGATAAGTCCTGGCAAATTGGCTTACACTGAAGCGGAGCAGTGGGTCAAGGCATTGGTTTTTGCTTGTAGAAAGTTCAAAGTGCACCTCATTGTGTGTAAGTTTTGTGTGTTGACGGCTAACAATATATTGCCGGAAATAGTACTACACTTGAAGCTAGGGAAGCGGATCATGAAGTGGGTGATAGAGTTGCAAGTATTCGAGTTCGAGTTCGAGTTCAAGATTGACCATACAAGTCGGTCACATTTAGCGGATGTTCTAATCAGCAAGGCCATAGATTTGCCAATTTATCCAAGAGTGGTGGTGCCAGATGAAGCCAAAGAGGAGCCCAACCTGATGGGAGCTTTTACCATGTGTTTTGATGGTGCATATAGGAGGGTGGTAAAGAAAGTTGGGGGAGGTGTGGTGATACACGATCCACACGGTAAGGTAATCTTCTCAAAATCCTATGATTTGGAGGATGTTCATACCAACAATGAAGCATAATATCTCGCTCTCCATCTAGGTTTGAAACAATGCGTCGAGTTCGGCATTTCCAGCTTGGTGGTCAAAGGTGATGCGTTATTGGTCATCAAGCAACTATTAGGCCAATGGCAAGTAAAACGAGATTCCTTAAAACATTGGTTCTTTGCCATCAAAAAGTTGTTGAAGTTCTTTAGAGAGATCCAGTTCAAGCATGTGAAGAGGGAGCACAACCAAGAGGCAGACCAACTAGCAAACAGTAAGGTGCAGGTACATGTCGCAGGTATATCAGTGGTCCCGGCCACATACATAGGTAGGGAGTCATTGAAGGAGGTGGAAGATTTCCTGGGTATAGGGCAGTGTCCTCAAGGTTTGTCTAAACTACAAAGGAGGAGGATAGTTCAGAAAGCTCGCAAATTTACACTAATAGGTGAAGACCTAATGACCTACGACAGAGACAGGGTGCTAAGGAGAGTGCTCTATAAAGAAGAGATTAACTTGGTGCTAGAGCAATGTCATGAGGAGAGCGGACACCAGGGGAAAGGTCAAGTACTGTTTCGAGTGTTGAGAGCGGGTTTTTGGTGGCCCTCAATGGTGAAGGATGTGCATTATTAGTGCAAGACCTACCATCAATGGCAGACTATAGGAGAGAGGCATTTGACAGCTGAGTCACAGGGGACCATTGTTGCTCAGAATGCTTTTGAGAAGTGGGGTTTGGATACCATCGGTCCACTCCCTAAGTCTACAAGTGGTAAGAAGTATGTCGTGGTTGCCATCGACTACCTCACCAGGTGGGTCGAGGCCAAAGCTGTGAAAGAGGTAAATGCACAAGCTATGAAAGAGGTAAATGCACAAGTTGTGGCCCACTTTGTTTTCGATAACATTTGTTGCCGTTTTGGAGTGCTGTGGGTGCTCATTTTGGATAGAGGGAAAGGGTTTAGAAGCAAGCTTATGCAGGCATTGGTGGAAAAACTGAAGATTCAGCATCGGTTTTCCTCGCCTTACCATCCCCAATGCAATGGTCTTGTGGAGAGTGCCAATAGAAAATCATCAAAATGCTCATGAAATATGTGTATAAGCAGGAAACAGAATGGGAGATCAATCTAAAAAAGTGTCTATGGGCCTACAGGACGTCCTACAAAGTGGCGACCAACGTTACTCCATTTGAGTTGGTTTATGGTAAGGAGGCAGTGCTACCAGTGCATGCACAGTTGGGTGCTTTAAAAGGTATGTGGTGCATCAATGCCACTCCACAAGGTGTCGGCCTTGAGGCGTTGCAGATGGATAGAGAGGCAGCAGCAGACTACTATGTGAAGCAGTGGGAAAGGAGAATGGCCAAAGTCAATGAGAGTCTGCCATAAAAAAAGATAGAAGAGGGGGACCTAGTTATGAAGTATGAGAGCTACTTGGACTTCACCTTCCAAAAGAAGTTCAAAAAGAAATGGACGGGTCCGTACAAAGTGCAAAAGGCCTTTTCGAATGGGACCTATAAGCTGATGAGAGCCAATGGTAAGCTTCTCAGGCACAAGGTAAATGGTGTACCGCTCAAGCTGTACTTTGATAGGGGAGTGGTGCCCGATGTACATCAAATGGTGACCAGGGGGGTTGGGCAACCCACTTGAAGGGACTCAAAAGTAACAGACATGTGGTTTTGTACATAATATACATATTGTACATATGTTGGTGTGTTTTCCAGTGTAGTTGAGTGTTTACAAAGTGTTGCAAGTTTCAAGTTCAATAAAGCTAGTTTTGGTTGAACATGAATGTTCAACAGGAGGGTGGGCAATGATGGTGCCGCCAAAGTTGGTCCGCGCTATAAAGTGTGCTATGCAGTGCAAAGGGTGCTAACAAGTGCATGGTAGAGGGCTAAAGCCAGTGTGGGAGACCTCAGCAGGATAGTGGCAATGGAAATGCATGCTTAAAGTTTTATTTTAGGCCGAGGGGGCCCTCCAAAGTGAGATAATGATGACTGCAAGTCAAGGTGTTCAATATGTAGAAAATGTGTCCCGAAATGTGGTGTTCAAAATGCTCTAGAAGCTCGTCTAGACGGCTCGCCAAACAGAGTCCCGGTGTGAAAGTTATGATTGTCCGAAGATGGAATTCTTTGCAGGTCTCGACGAACAGGGCAGGTACAGACATGTGGCAAAAAATGGGATCAATGGATATGCGTGTAAAGCTCAAGCTGTCGATCATGCCGGTCTTTTCAGTTCGCCATTCGGAGCTCAAACAGAGTTATGGCTTGTGGAATATTTGCCGGGGGTCGGGTATGTGCTCACCGGGCCATGTTGGTAAGCACGCCGATAGGAGTTTTTTGAGCTCAATAGAGTTCTAGAAAGTGGCATGCAATATGGAATGTCAACCGGAGTTTATGGCTCGTTGATCGAAGTCATGGTCAGTAGGATATGCGTACTTCAAGTTGATAAAAGATTGCGATGGTGGCAAATTGAAGGCTTTTTCCCATTTTTCGGACACGTTGTCTAGGGACCAAGGATGGTCGGGATGTGAAGGAGTCCTGTGGGTTTAGAGTCGATAAAGTGAAGCTTCATTGTTAAATGGCACAGCGAATATCAGTGAGCCCGAGCACGTGGAACACCGACGGCATATCAATCAAATACTTGAGCTTTCCTTGTTTTGTAAATGTAAAAAGAAAAGAGTGGCTGGACTCAAGGGGGAAAGTAGAAAAAAGTGAAGTTGAAGACTACATTTAAAAGGGTAAGCTTGAGTAAGGAAAAGAGCCCAAAGGCAGTAAAAGAAGTTTTTTTCTTTCTTTGCCTTGAAAAAGCTAAGAGGAGAAAAGGAGAGAGGAAGGGCATCGTTTTCGACAAAAAAGGGGTTTTTTTTCTTTCCTTGAGCTTGGGGAGAAGGAGGAAGAGAAAGAGAAGAGGCTTTTCGTGCACAAGGCGATCAAAATTGGCACGCCATAGTGAAGCTTCGGTCGTGAAGCGGCACGAAACAGCAAGGGCCTTGCAGAAGAAGGAGCCAGCGAGGGCTTCCAAGAGAAAAGGCTATTTTTGATGTGAAGCTAGGGGTGAATTTTCTCATCGAGCCTGTGCCAACAGAGTTGAGTGGCGAGGGAGGTGTGTGCCCTCTGTATAAAACGATGATGGCCATGGTGCAGCCTAGGGCATATTACATGGATCTTGTACATAGTGTTTTTTGATTTTGCAAGGGAAGCTGTCGTTGCCAGTTTTTGGTGTCGTCTTTCTCCCCTGTCTTCTGTGCTTGTCTCCAGGGTGTGTGGTGCTGGTGTGTGTGAGCGTGTGCGCCCCCCGGGCCCCGTGTGTGTGTGAGAGAGAAAGAGAGAGAGGTGTTGAATTGTGGAAGAGCTGAAAGCGGGCAAGATTGGTGTGATCGCTCTCTAGCATCTGTGCAAAGAGTGTGTGAATTGGGCGAAGTGCAGGCGAGACCGTGCTTGTGATTATTGTTCTTTTGAAGGTGTTTTTTTGAGAGGAAAGGGGTGCTGTGAATACCCTGAGCTATATAGGGACAACTATTTGTGTGTCGAGTGTGTTCCCCATTCTCCCTCTCCAACACCGACCAATACACTTGAGAGAAAGAGCTTCCACCTTCACCAAATAACTCTTCAAAAACACAATTTTGAAGTGTACACACATCTCCAAGCAAGAGAGCTTCCACAACCTACTATACATCAAATTGCCTGCACTTTGCCATATCTTGTGTGCACTGGGAAATAGATTGTATCTCCCAAAACACAAGTCCAAAATGGATGCTTTCAAGCTTCAAAAATTCTGTGCATTTTCTACAATAAAATTACTCCTTTCCTAAAATTACTCTCGTTTTCCTAAAATTACTCTCTCTTTTCAAAAGAGTCAACTCTTACCTTTAGATACAATCTTGAGGGTTAAGTTTCCCATCAACCTTATTGTTTTCAAGTGAATAATGTTCGTACTTAATAGTTCTAAAGTCCGATTTTTAATCCTATCGTTCCATTAGACTGCTCTTTCATTTAATAAACTGCAAAACTCAAATATTTGTAAAGTAAATGAAATACTTTTATTGAAAAGAATTGGGTACATTACATTTAAAGAGAGGAAGAGGGGGGAGAGAGAGATAAATGGATTACACGACCCAAAAACTTCATAGCTGCAAATTTTCTATGAATTATCTTCCAAAAGATCTCTACATGAGGCATCATCCAGTTCTAAGCCCATGGCTCATAAATTAATAGAGAGAAACGGAATTGTCGTTTGTGGATGCATTGTCTTCATCATCTTTGAGTTTGTTATCCTCCATCTCATCACCTTCATCATCATGACAATCATCCTCGCTAAGACTTGCTGCCTCCGGACTTGATTCATCGACCTCCCTCTCCTCAGTTTCCACCTCATCCAAAGTCGGAGGTGGAAGAGGTCAAAGATAGTCTCCACTTCATTAGTGGAAAGAATGGTTCTCCCCCGAGGTGTTACGGGGAATTAGGAACCAAAGTTTTGGTTGGTGGATTGCTGGGATATAGATTACCTATAAAATAGAAGCTCAAAGTGAGTAACATTTGTATAACTAACACTACAAGAAAATAAGAATAAAAAAGATACATTTCACTCACCTGCTCACAACTGCGCGGTAAAACTAAATTTTCATATCTTCCTGTGTGAAGCACAATAGAGTCCACCATGTAGAGGCCATTCTCATGTCGTCTAGACACATTTGCAAACCACTTGCACTCGAAGATGATGGTATAAAAGGTTCTAAAATTACCCTTTAGTATCCTTTCAATAGTTCCACAGTACCTGGCTTCATTACAATCTATGTCAAAGTTTCCATTGGAATTAGGGTTGCAGAGAAACGCACACAACTTGGAGAAGATGAAGGAAGCTCAAGGCACACAATAGAGAGTGTGTTTATTAGTATGCAATGGAAAGATAGATAGCCCTAGAGTGATGGACATATATACAATGCATGGGGGAAAAAACCTCCTAAAGAGGGAAAAAATACCGCAGCGGTCCTAGTGTGTTCACACACATCACGACCACATGTATATGGTAACAAATGCCCCCTAGAGTGATGCGGTGAACGAGAGCTGGCACATGAGTAAAGGGAAGTGCCATGCCCTGAGGACATGATCAGCCCATAAAGAGGAGTAAGCGCAAAGCTTTGCGAAAAGCTTCAAGCTTCTCACGAGACAATGCCTTTGTGAAAAGATCTGCAAGGTTGTCCTATGTTGGCACATAAGCCAAGTTGATCTCTCCTGCTGAGAGCCTCTCCCTGACATAGTGGCAATGCACCTCAATGTGCTTTGTGAGAGCATGAAAAACTGGGTTCCTCGCAACTGCCGATGCGCTCTGACTGTCAGTGTAGATAGTGTTGGCAGTGTCCTGTCCAACCCCCAAATCAGTCATAAGGCATCTGAGCCATACACACTCAACCGTAGCTGTGAAGACTGCCCTGTACTCAGCCTCACAACTCAAAGTGGCCATAGTAGGTTGCTTCTTGCTCAACCATGATATACATGATCTGCCAAGCATGAAACATAAACCACTTGTGGACACTCGCGTGTCAAAACTACCAGCCCAATCTGAGTCCGAAAAAGCATGTAAGTCTGACGGCAATGATCCCCCCTTGGGATAAAACAAGCCAAGATGTAAAGTGCCACTAAGGTAGCGGAAAATACTCTTGACAGCTTGCCAATGCTTAGACCCTAGTCTATGCATAAATCTGCTGACCTGTGAGACTGCATACTGAATATTTGGCCTCGTGTTGCATACATAAATGAGGCAGCCAAAAGCAATTTGGTAAAGAGTGACATCAGCAGGATGGCCAGCATCATATAGACTCAACTTCAAACCTATTTCCATGGGAGTGGCAATAGGTTTGCAATCCTTAAGTCCAAACTTACATAGCAATGTTTCTATGTAACTTTTCTGACACAAAGCAATACCACCATTACATTGCTTAAACTGTATACCCAAGTAATGATGCAACAGCCCCAAATCTTTCATCTTGAAAGTAGCATTCAAATCAGCCTTAAATTCAGCAATATGTCTCTCATTTGGTCCAGTGATCAGAAAATCATCGACATAAAGAACCACAATGAGAAGTACATCATCCTCACTCTTTACATACAATGTGCTCTCTGTTGGACTGTTACAAAAGCCTCGTTTCACCAAATGAGTGTCAGCTTTCTCATACCAAGCATGAGGAGATTGCTTCAACCTATACAAAGGCTTCTTACAACTGCACACTTTGTCCTCTTGTCCTTTTATGACAAAAACGCGAGGCTGTGTTACATAAACTTCCTCAAATATGTCACCATTCAAGAAAGTAGTAACAATGTCTGATTGATGTACATCCCAACCAAAATGAGCTACCAATGCACATAGAAAACGCACAATAGTCATACGACAGGTGGGAGCAAAAGTCTCTTCATAATGTATGCCTTTTTGCCCTGCATAACCCTTTGCAACAAGTCAAGCCTTATGGCGATCGATCTCACCATCCAGTTTGCGTTTCAACTTGTAAACCCACTTCGTACCAATGGCCTTTTTGCAAGGAGTCAAATCACATAAAGTCCATGTGTCATTCTCTATAAGTGCATCATATTCTGATTGCATGGCAACCATCCAATTTTTTGAATTCAGTGCTTTATAAAAAGATAGAGCTTGAACGAGTACGACTAGACAAAGGTGCATCCAATTTACTGTCACGCAAAGTGTGCACCAGCCATTTTGGCATACCTCTAGCCTGCTCATTTTTAGCCCTTTCCTCATCAAGTACATCATGTACATCTGCATCAGTAATAGGCTGATCTAGAACATTTTCAGAAACCCCCATAGGTTGTACATTTGCCTCATTGGAACTTACATTCGTATTTCCACCACTGAAAAGAGGCAACAAAGTGTCCTAAATGTCCTGTGAGCTTAGATTACTGTCTCTAGTACATGACAGCAAGGGCTGAACAGAATCTTCCACAAACACTACATCCAGAGAAACCAGAATACATTTTGTTTGCGGATGATACAACCTGTAACCTTTGCTTTCAGCACTATAACCAACAAAAATACATTTGACAACCTTATCATCCAATTTTTTGAACTGTACTTGTGGAACCAAAGCATATGCCAAACAACCAAAAACACGTATGTGCTCAATAGAAGGCTTTCTATCATGCCATGCTTCATATGGAGTAATAGACTGCAAAGCTTTCCTAGGACACCTGTTAATTACATAAGTGGCACACATGATGACCTCAAGCCAAAAAGAATGTGGCAAAGCTTGACTTTTGACCATACATCGTGCCATTTTCGTCAGTGACCTGTTTTTCCTCTCAGCAACACCATTTTGCTGAGGTGTATAAGGCACTGTACATTGGTGTTTTATCCCACGACTAGCCAGAAATGCATTAAATTCAAGAGGCATATACTCCCCCCTCAATCGGAATGGAGGGTGCCCATAGTACATTTCGAGACATTTTCAGCCAGCCAGAAATTGTTTGAAGCACATAAAAACTTCGGACTTCACTTTAAGCGGAAATACCCATGCATGCCTGGA
The DNA here is from genome assembly GCF_014529385.1 of Adiantum capillus-veneris. NCBI lineage: Eukaryota > Viridiplantae > Streptophyta > Polypodiopsida > Polypodiales > Pteridaceae > Adiantum > Adiantum capillus-veneris. Next base: position 10,110,372 of record NC_140948.1, on the reverse strand, counting down.
GTAATCATCAATGAAAGTCACAAAGTACAGGTGATTGCCCAAGGACGGAGTTTGCATGGGCCCACAAACATCACTATGCACAAGTTGCAACCTGCATGTGGCCCGAACTGAACCATCCTTTGGAAACTTAGAACGCTGCATCTTACCCAAAATACAGCCTTCACAAACATGTTTGACAGGTGCTTCAAGAGGCGGCAAAGAAGCAACCATATCGGATTGCTGCAAATGCAACAAACTGGCAAAATTCAGATGACCAAAACGTGCATGCCAAAGTTTTGCATCTGAAATAGCCCTTGAATCTGCAACAGCATTTGCAACATTTGGTCCACACTTGTCATACAAAGTGAGCTTATATAGCCCACGTGACAAAAGGCCAGATGCAACAATTTCATCACCAAAACTGAGATCATGAACTGTATATCTGTGATCCACAACTTTGACTACAAGTCCAAGTCTAGCAAGTGCGGATACAGACAAGAGATTCTTCTTGATCCCACGTACATAAAGTGCATCAACAAGTGTGAATGAACTGCCATTTGCAGCAGTAAGCACAATCTTTCCAACTCCCTGAACTGGATAAGAGGCATTGTTGGCACAAGTGACCGAATTCCCATGAGGGACAGACTCGAGAGAGGTAAAAAATTCACGATGTGAGGTAATGTGCTTTGTAGCACCACTTTCAAAATACCACACATGTGAATCTGCAGCAACTGACAAGCATGCATCATGGACAGTAGGATTGTAAGTGCACTTTGCGCTAAAAAATTTTGATAGTTTCCTTTGTACATTGACACTAATTAAAAAAGTTTGATAGTTTCCTTTGTACATTGACACAAATTTCAAAATATTGTTATTTTTAAAAAGTATGTAGTTTTCTTTGCACATTTTTATAAATTTTGATCATTTTCTTTGTACATTGGCACTACTTTCAAAATTTCATGCAGTATGATGGGGAGCAACAACAAGAGCGAGGGGAGGAGTGATGTCTCCAAGAAGATGAATTCCATGTTTTCTATGCTTCCTAAATAGCTAAAAGGATAAAATGGTCTTCCTATTGCTAGAAAAACTTTTCTCTTTTTTGGTTAGCATGCGCCGATCTCTCCCAAGGCTTGTAGAAAATGTCCTCTATAGATAACATTGCAATAACTTTGAAAGCTCATCATTGCATCCAAATTCCACGCTAAAGAGCATGTGAAAAAACCACCACAAGCTTGATATTTAGCATATCAATATTCTCTCATTATTATTGGTATCATTCATGAGAAAATATTGAGGCTAAGAAAGTAAGAAACTGCGACATGCAATTGCAATACGCTTCCTAACTAGTCAAAGATGAAACCGATGTACCCAAAGAGATTGTGTTGTTGCTACGACTATAGAAGGAAATAATAGTATCATGTCAAATACAGAGTAGGGGACTACAATTGCCTCTACCTAAGTTGGTAGGGTAGTCCTATCTGCATGTGTAATTTGCCACTTGCGAGCTATCAATCAACGTGTGATCAGTCTTAAGAGTGTAGTTTGCATAGATTGGCATGATTAGTCTCTAGAGAAATGTTGTGACTCATGACTTGTAGCCGAGACTTGATGATTGAATGAAAAGACTGATCAGAGTCTAAGAGTCTGAGAGAGGGAGTGGACGGTTACTTGATTGAAAGAAAGGACCCTTCTTTGTCATTGTGGATGTACTAATACCCCAATACACACAACCTCTCCCTCTCTCTCTCTCTCTCTCTCTCTCTCTCTCTCTCTCTCTCTCTCTCTATCTTTCTCTTTGCACAACCCACACATACACTCCCCTACATCCTCTCTCCATTTGTTTCTCTCAATCTAAGGAAGTCCCCCTTTTCTACGCATGATCCACCTCTCCCTACTAACTTGTAAGAGATTTTGAATGAGCTCATACAGTTCCCTTATAAAATTCAGTAAACATATATTTGTTAAAATAGTCTTAGACATATCAAAATGTTGAGGAGTTTTACTCTCGTCATCTTTAGAATGCCTTCGTTGAGACTCTGCTCTCTTCCTTCTTTTAATCTTTTGATGTGCCTTGGAAACTACAAGTGCTGACAAGCTCATGCTTCTTACTTCCAGCCAGTATTATTTGACAAGAGACATAAAGAGAGGCAGGAATGCAGGGGAGAGAGAGAGAGAGAGAGAGAGAGAGAGAGAGAGAGAGAGAGAGAGAGAGAGAGAGAGAGACTTTGGAGGAGAGAGGAGGGATTGAGGAGGGGAGAAGATGAAGGGATTGATGATCGATAGAAGAAGATTTTGGAGTTTCCCACATGGGATAATAGGAGTAAGAGAGACATAGAAATGAGAAGACAGTAAGACAACAGAGAGGATTTTAATTTTAAAAGAGATAAAGGAAAGGATGATGATGATGAGAGATAAAAGGTAAATTTTTCATGATGATGATGATGAGGGGGATGCCCATTGTCTAGTGCTTGGTTTGAAGCTGGCTTTTGTTTGAACCCTTGTCTACTGACGCTTTCGATTACACTCATATTTTCACAAACAAACATACATCTTTCTACATAAACTACACCGTCTCATATAAGGTACATCTTTCTATGCTTATACATTCCAAATCCGAAACATTAAACTCACGAATAATGCATTGAATTAGGTTACATAACATTACTTGAACATACATGGCACCATCAATTCCACTTCAATGCTAATGTGAAACCTTGTAAATGACATCCCCACCAATAGGAACCTTCACCTAGTCTTCCAATTGCAAGAGTGAAGGTCAAAAACTATAATGTGGCAGTCTTCACATCTCCTTCATTCTCCCTACCGCTAGGAAGTATCTTTACAACAAAGGTGGGCAATATCGCAACTATACTTACAAATAGCACAACAAGATATAATTCTTTATTGTTTCCACTTGATTCTTTGTGTGCAAGACCACAAGAAACTTTCTAGAATAAAACACCTATAGAGAAATACTAACAACCTCTCTCTCTCTCTCTCTCTCTCTCTCTCTCTCTCTCACACACACACACACACACACACACACACACACACACACACACCTGCCAGAAATAATCTTGAAGTTATGAATTCACTGCAACATAGTTTTCCTCATCATGACTTGAATAGAGTGAGCATAGGAAAAGGAAAGCAAATTACACATGTTATGGGAACAAAAGGCTACTGCACCAAGCTCACCATGGTAGATGAAGAAGTGAGCTCCAAACTACAATTATGGTGAAAGTACTAGGTTAGGTTGCTGCATATACCAAATCAAAAGAGGGCTTCCTGAATCAGATAGTTCAGTCAAAGCCGAAGCAGGTTCTTGCATATTGACCGGTGCTAAGCTGTTTGTGGTGCTACACTCCTCAACTAGGAGCGCAAGTTTTCAGAGTGGCACGGCTGATGATGTTCTTCAGCCAAACATGCAATGGAACCAGAAAGTTTGTGTTGCTTTTTACCAAGACTGGAAGGCGCAACAAGTGTCAATGTTGCTTCATAGAAGGTGGTGGAGGTTAATGATGAAGCTCCATTAAGACAGACGCTCCATGCCTCCTGCTGAAGCAGCTAGGTAGGGATATCATGGGAGAAGCATGGAATCAAAGGCGGTGTGTGTGGCTAAAGGGTTGGGTACATCTAGAAGCAACATTCACAAGGTACCCATGCAAAGGTGAATGGGAGAGTAAAAATAGGGTATGGTTGGAAGATGGCTTCAGGCGAATGCCGAAGGTAGACGGGTGAGAAAGGGGTAGAGTAATGGGTGGGCAAAATCCGACCTGAGGTGTTGTGGGAGGGTGGAATGGGCATAGATTAGATAGAGTGCGGTAGCAGGAGGCATGAGCATGACGCTATGGGAGGGAGTGAGCCAAAAACGACATGATCAGAGAGCCGTGGCGGGCAACTCGAAGACAAAAGGGAGAGGATGAAAGCAAGGAGAGGATGAAAGCGAGAGTTCAGGTCTACAGCAAGGAAGGAATTGACTAGAAGGCTTTAGTTTAAGGTGTTGGAGGGACAAAGCAAAAAATTTAAATGTCCAGGCTTATAGAACTACCTACAAGGTCACCACTAGCATGACACCCGTTAGAATGGTCTATGGAGTTTGCAATCACAAGTCTCAGGCTAGCTGGTATGGACTCTAACATTAATCTCAAGCAATGCTTAGATGAACTATTGCATCTAGATGAGGTTAGGCAGTGTGCCATGCAAGGACAAGAGGTAGATCAGCAATGTAGAAAGCATTGGCATGACAACAAGATCAATGTTAGAGAGTTCAAACAAGGGGACTTAGTGTTGTTGTACAAGTCTAAGCTACTCCTAGAGAAACCCAATCTCATAATAACTTGGTCAGGTCCTAACAATGTTGATTGGGTCTTCACAAATGGCATATTATGATTAAGGGATTTATCAAGATTACTATTATCTATGTACAAAGTTATCTCTGAATTTATCATTCTCAAAAACAACCCAATCTATGTCTCTGAGAAGTTATTCAATATGCTACTGGCAAAAATTATGAATCCCAAGGCTAAGATCAATATGAGTCAATTTCTATACAATAGCATCATGCAACAAACAGCCAAAGTCAAGACACAAAACTTCTTTGAGGTGTGGTATACTTGAAAACTCCTTCTAGGCTACTTGCATACCAACGCATGCCAATGCTATGAAGGTAAGGAGAACGGTGGTCGGTGAAGGCACTAGGAGAAGCAAACCTCGTCTGATAAAAAGAGGAAAACAACACCCTTCCTTGAACAACTCCAGGCAAGAGTGCACACCACAAAAAAGAAGAAGTCTATGGATCCTCTAGTAGAGAATGTAATTAATCTCATTATAGTCTAGAGAACAAGTGGCTACATATAAATCTAGTGGCAAATGAAGGCGGCCTAGGGGTCAGCTTCCAGTTCAAAAATGATGGCTCTCAAGGAGGAGCTAAAACACATTAAGGCAGAAGCTGAAAAACTAAAAAAGAAAAAAGTAGAATATAAGAAACAGATACTGCATTACCTCTCACTCTTACTTTTTAACATATTACTAATTGTGCTTTATACCTATCCTTATTAGATCTCTAAGAGAAAACCTTTGAGATAAGAGACTTGAATTTGAACCTAAGGTCCTCCCAATTCACCTTTGCATATAGCATTGTAAAGTCAAAGGTTTGAAGACATAAAGAAGACAATTTCTCATTAATGGTGCTTGAAGAGTTCAAACACTTTATAGCACGGATTACACCTATCAAATCATTTATAACCCATCTTGAGTCGAACATCGAAAAGGGAAACGAGATCTGGCAGTAAGAAAGAGGAAGGTTCTACTCCTAAGCCCGCTCCTGCAGTAGCTATCGAGGAGGCACCCAAGGACAAAAAGCAAGGTAAGCCCATAGGTCCCTCGTATAAGATTAAATTTGATATTGAATTAGCTACAGATCTAAAGAAAGTTTTTGAAGAGCGCATTCTGAATAGCAAAGTGGAGCTCACATAGGGTGATATTGTAGGAATTGCCAAATGCGAGTTCCACGAGGAGATCATTGATATTATCAAGAGGATGCGGAAGATACCAAGTGTAGGAGCCAGAATCAGTTAACAGCCAAATGGTTTGGCACATTTAAGTAATTCTGGATGATTATGAAGAATATTTGGTAGATCTTGAAGGAGGGTCGAGGTCTCTGGTGGTTTCAAACCCACCTGTACCTGAGGTAAGACATGTTCATTTTAATGATGAGGAAGACAATGAAGCTATACCCATGCCTTTTATAGATGATCTACCAATTAAAGGACGTGAAGAAGGATCCAAAGATGAGGTAAAAGATCAGAAGGGGTGCTAAAGGTTTGTTGCTCAACATATTGTTGACTGTGATGCTATTTTATCCAGGCTTGAAGAAGTTAACACTTTTAGGTCAAAAATCAAATTTGGTGCTAAGGAGGTCTTAATTGTGGGGCATATGTGCAGTCTTGAGGATAGAAGGCCATGTCCAACTAGAGTTGAAGCTATCCAAAAGATGAAGGACTCATGCTCTTTGATTATTGAAGCTCGTTGGTTTTTGGGTGTGTCTATGATCTACCTTATTTAGTTGCCACACTTTGCTCATGTTGCAAAGGTGCTTTATCAACTGCTAAGGAAAGGTAAAAGGTTTGTTTGGGAAGAAGTTCACACACAGGCTATCAAAAAATTAAATAAGATGCTTGTCGAGGCTCCGACCTTGAGGAAAGTCGACTACAAATGCGGAAGGCCAGTTATTTTAGCAGTTGACACTAGCTCGGCAGGTATTGGATGGGCTATAGGTCAAGATGATGCAAAAGGAAACATGTATGCATTTCAATTTGGAGCCAAGGTGATCAATGCTCTTTAATGAGGTTATCCACAGGTTAAGAGAGAACTTTGGGGTGTTTCTACTGCTCTAAGGTCTGGTAAAGAATATTTTATTGGAGCTTTAGTCGTGGTAGAGACAAACTACTTGCCATTGATAGGGATGATTGCAAACTACTCTGGACATTTCCATGCTATGATGAATAGCCTATATAAAGTCTAAATTTTGTCTTATTGCAGGTAGAGACAATCCTGTTACAGATATGTTATCAAGGCCTAGGTTTGAAGATGAAGAAGAGATGCTTACCCTTAGTGATGATCTTGGCTTGAAGCTCTATACATCTTCTTATCTACATGCAACTTGTGGTAATATTGCTCATGTTTTTGAAGTATTTTCTGAAGAATTCTGTGAGGGAGAGTGGCTTATCATTAGCTACTACCTTAGCACTCTCACTAGACAAGAAGGATGGAGTGACCGAGATTACAATAGGATCAAGAAAAAGCCCTACGGCTATTTTCTGAAGGATGGACATTTATGGAAGCAAAAAGTGCCCAAGAGGGGTACCACAAATGGGTTGTTTGTGATAAAGCGACTCAACAACAGGTTATCAAAGGATTTAATGAAAGTTTATGGGATGGACATAGAGGAGTCTAGGCAGCTTTTTTCAAAATTAAGGATCGATACTAGTGGAAAGGTATGTATAAAGATGTGGCTAAATTTGTGGAAACATGCTTAATATGCCAACAATATTCTAATGTGCGACATAGAGATGGATTGCATCCCACATATCCACTAGCTATGCACTACAAGTGGGTTGTGAACCTGATTACGATGCAAGTAGGTGTGTGGAAAATGAGGTACATTGTTCTTGCCAGAGAAGATCTTACTAACCAGGTTGAAGGAGAGCTTTGCGTACCAAATCTACCAGTTCAGTATGAAAGTTCTTGCTCAAGATGTTATTTCAAGGTATGGATGTGCTGGCAAAATTACTACTGATAGAGGAGATCTGGATGTAGATGAAGCTCGATAAGTTTTTGCTCGTATGGGCATTAAATTGGCTCTCACTACAACATATAATCCAGAAGGTAATGGGAAAAGTGAAAGAGGACATCCATCTATTGTTAAAACTTTAGCAAAGGTGTGTCGAGGGAATATTGGTCGAAGCTCTTACCATTTTCTTTATGGGCTGATCGCACTACACACAATTTTGTTAAAGGTTTTATGCCGCTTGAGGTAATGTACGGGAAAAAACCCATTATGCCTCCAGAGGAAGCGGTTATGACTTGGACCATAATGCCATGAGAAGAGGGCGTGTCTACATAAGATTTTCTTTCTCTACATATTCGCCAACTTGAGAGGCGTCAAGAAGATATTGAAAGGCTAAAGAGAAGCTTATAGAGGCAAGATTGAATATTAAAGCAACATTAGATGGAAAGCACAGAGACTACGACCTCATGCTATCAAAGAGAGTGACTGGGTACTTGTTTATGACAGTAGCTTGGAGAATCAGTATACTGCTATGTGGAAAATGGTTGAATGGTGCTTTCGACCATATATGGTGCTTCATGTTTTTGATAATACAACATATCAATTATGCAAACTTCATGGTATTTTCCTTAAGGTGCCTTGCAGGAAAATGGATCAACATATTCAAGAAGCGAGAAGGTGAGACTGTTCTTGAAGATCTCAATTCAGATCAAGCTCTAGAAGATAATGTTATTGTATGCATAAGATGATGTTTTTGATGAAGCTGAGTAGGTTTAGAGGGGGTGGGTGTTGTAGTACAGCTCTGTAGGGAGAGAAAGTGAGCAGAAGGAGGCAAAATAAGTTTCTTTAAAGGCAGGGCTTGATAACAACTTTAAGCTAAAAGTATGCCAGATGCGACTAAAAAGGGCCAAAAGTTTCCTTGTTAATTCTAAAAGAGAGTATTCTCGAAATGGTTATAGATGGGATTTTATTGACTAGAATTGAAGTACTTGAAGTGCTCTACAAGCCTGTCTTTACGACTCATCAAACGGAGCCCTCGTGAGAATTTTTTGAGTTTGAAGTTGTAGTGCATTGCAGATCCTCGACGCATAGGGTAGCTGGGGACAAGTGGACGTCAGTGTATAGACCCATAGTGCTTGAATTACAGAGCATACCCGTCTTTTTGGATTGCAAATCAGAGCTATGGATTGCAGGTTATGGCCATTTGAAGTTTTGATGGGGGCTGGTTATGTGCCCGCCCGACTGCATTGGGAATTGGGCCATCGGCATCATTTTGGGTTCGACCAAGTTTGAAAGATAGAGCACTTCATATGGAGTTGACAAGAAGTTGTTGTTTGCCAAACGGAGCCCTGATCAGAAGGTTATATCAATTGGAAGTTGGGGGGCAATTGCGCTAAAGTGATGCTGGATGTTTTTTTTAAATTTTGGTACTCATCATTCGAGATCATGCAAAAGTCAAAAAGAGGGGAGTGCAGTTGGAGTCAAAGCACAGGATGCAGGCTTCTAGTAAGTTTTGATGGCTCAGCCATCTGTTCACTAAGCAAGGAAAGATGAAGGGTTGAAATCATGCAAAAAAGTTGGTATATTGGAGGGTGATGATTCTTTTGGGAGGCGTATAAGGGTGGATAAGATGGAATGAGGCCACGTGGCCTAGGGATAATCCCACATCTGGGCAAGGCCGTTCGGATTATGGGGTATTGAACCTGAAGCGTGAGTCCTCTTGTGGATGTGATAGGGAGTGAGCTCTCCCCTTGTGCCTAGCTATGGCATGCCTTTGTTGGCGCTGTGCGAAGTGTCCCAGTGGGCGTTGGTGGCGATTTTGGTTACCAACGGCTGTGCGAGGTTGTGCGCGGAGGCAGCCGGTGGCTTGAGTCAGGTGATTACGTGGCAGTTGTGCCCGCTAAGGGGTGGTTCCCATATGCCTGCTATACGGGCCCCATTTTTGAGAGAAAAGGGGAAGCCTCCACTAGTGATATCGCTAGTGCTAGAGGGGCTATCCCATGGCAGCTGTAGAGAGAGAGAGAGAGAGAGAGAGAGAGAGAGAGAGAGAGAGAGAGAGAGAGAGAGAGAGAGAGAGAGAGAGAGAGAGAGAGAGAGAGAGAGAGAGAGAGAGAGAAGTCACACCCTAAGGAGCAGTTCCACATGCAACGCAAGGACAAGTGTCTGGAGCTCTATAAAAGGAGTAATTTACATGCAATAAGGGTACTTACCAAAAAAACAACCAGAGGGAGCTATAAAACAAATTTTTTAGCCATTTTTAGGAGCTTGTTGAGAGATTTGAGCGGAGAGAGCAAGATCAAGGAGAGAAGAGATTATAGAGTTTTATGGAAGGGAAAGAAGCTCAAGAGGAGGAGGTCTTTCAGAGGCGAAGCCGGCGGCATCATCGAGATTGCATCGGCTTTCACTTCCTTTATGTATCTCCCTTGGCTAATTTCTTTATTTACCTGTAATCAGTCGGGGTAACCCATTGTAAGGGAGTTTAAACTCCATATTCTTCAACTTAATTACATTATAGTGCTGATAACCGTGCGGTTTGGTCAACGTACGTTCATATTTTCTTGTTCATGTTAGCATATCCTTCTGTTTTCATAATAAATATTATTTCAAGGCAGCTATTGGTGTACTGTACGATGTAGTGCTTCTTCCTCTCCTCACTTTTCTCACAGATAGCACTTGGGTGCTATCCCGGCACATCTTCGAACCCTTAAACCCTCGACAACGTCTTCGTCAGGATCAAATTCACCATTCTACAAGAAATCAAGAAATCTCTATAGAGAGGTCAAGGAGTAGGTTTCATCAAATAAAGGAGCAGGTTTCTCTCTCTCTCTCTCTCTCTCTCTCTCTCTCTCTCTCTCTCTCTCTCTCTCTCTCTTCTCTCTCTCTCTCTCTCTCTCTCTCTCTCTCTCTCTCTCCATGACGTTAGTATGGAGTGCGCTTGCTCCCACTCCATCTTCTCCATGGAAATGGCGCCAGTAGCAAGGTGGTCGAGTTTCTAGGGACGCCAAATGTGGTGATATTACCATTTCCAACTGCACAGTGCGCCGGAAACCTCATGATGGAGTTGGTCAAGTGGTTAGAGAGCTAGGGGGTGATGGCCACCTTTATCACCATCGAGCACGACTGTTGCAGGCAAGAACAAAATCAGGCTGAGAAGGATGTGATCAGGGTTCCAAACAGCTTGCCACTGGATGCCGTGTGCCATGTGGTGAGCCAGGAGTACATGCGGATGCTAGAGAGGGGAAGCCACGAGACGGGGGCTTGCCTACGCTCTCTACTTATTCATCTCTCCATGGACCAAGAGGACTATCTTCCGCCTTTGTTTAGCTTTGCTTTTGAACTGCATTCAAGTGACTTTTGACATCGTTTAAGAGAGCACATACATGTTGACAACTACTCAATCCACAACATGTTTGACAATTAATGTAGTCATGGGGATGCGTGGTCATGAGTCTAATCGACAAACTTGCCGAGGTGATGAAAAATTTAGAGAGAGAGAGCGAGAGAGAGAGAGAGAGAGAAGAAGAAGAAGAAGAAGAAGAAGAAGAAGAAGAAGAAGAAGAAGTGGATTTAATGCAATGTAGGAAGAATAATCCCAAGAGGCTTCAATGCTTATACAATGGATTTTCCTCTTGAGTTCCTCATAATGGGCCAGAAATGGGAACCTTTAGCATGGTGATTAGATCATGAAAAGAAAATTTATTAATTAGTGCTCCTACAATGGTTGTACCCTTGAGTGCCTCATATTGGGCTAAAGATGCAAACTTATAGGATGGTAATTATACGCAAAAGGCTCTCCCATATCTAGAAGAACAAGGCAAGGGAACGTACTCTACTAAATATAGGAGATTCTGCTTGGGGAGAAGTGGGTGTTACTACATCATGCGGGTAGAGACGCAATGCTTCTCTTAGAGACAGTTTTTCTCTCTTCGCAGTAGCTCTGCATATCAGAAAGCCTTGCTTCGTTTCTCCTCAAGGATATTTCTCACAGGAGCTTGGAAGTAGGAGAGAGAAAGCTAATAATTGTGGGCGATGTGAATTGGCGAGATGAGAGAGAAGGATTTGGGCCCATGCACTTTGGGCAAGAGATATCCACCGAGCAGGACCCAGGGGCAAGGCTGCACAAGCATAATTGAGGGGGCAATGGAGATCAATGACCACTAGTCGCCATGGAAACTGACTAATTGGCCACTCCACAATATGAATGAGGAGCAATTGCCTCCATTTTATTGTTAATAGGCTATAGAGAGAGAATATACCACACTCATCACCTAACACTGATTTGCACTCCTCTCTTCATCTTCCCACTCCAACTAATACATAGACATTGCTCTTATTCCACTTACATATAAAATGAGGGTTGTGACTATGGTTCCTAAAATCGTTCACAATGAGATTTGGGCTATGAAATACAACCAATTTCATTGTTTTTTCAAGTTAAATTAGGAAATTATTTGTTGGATATGTAACTGTCACACTTGTAAGTTTAAAGTGATAGTTATTTCTTTAAAACTTGAAAGAGCCTTATTTGTTTATTTAGACCAACAATTTCAAGAGTAACTTGGTACGAAAAAGCTTTGTTTTTATCCATATGAATTTGTATTGTTGTTGATATCAATTTGGATTGCAACCCTAACATCAAAACTTCTTGAAATGTAGACTTTACCAACGTTAAAAATGGATAGTAATGATGAAAACATATCCCTATTAAATAAAACATGTCATGGAATCATCTCAATCCAAAATTGCTCAAAACCTATATTTCCACTCTATGTCGATCAGAATATACACCTAATCCCCTATTGCCTCTTTTGGAGTTAGAAGATAACTAGAGCAGCGGTTTAATGTTCATGATAGCTTTTTGAATCAACATTTCAAGACCAAAAGTACTCATTCACAATTGCAGTATGAACGATGCAAGAGACGGTGGAGGAAGTTGATGAATATTTGGTGGTTGGTGGTGAGATCGATGGCAATGGAACCAAGGCTATAAATTTTACAATCTTTGCTTACGGTGCCTAATTCTATTAATTATAGAGCCATGCAACCAAAGGTCCTAGCGATGTTCAATACTATCTATATGCTTTTTTCTTCATCTGCATCTGGGAAAGATGTATGTGACTTCTCTCATTATTTCTCTCTATTTTGTGTCCAAGAATCATGTGTGAATCTTGCAGTAGGATACCTGCTACTTGAGAAGAACACATACATAGGGAACATGTTGTCCATCATGTATTCCATGTGTGGTGTACTTCCATTGGTACGTAAGGCAAGTGCGTAGGGAACACATTGATGAGTATGTATGTCAAAAATATTGGAAGAAGGGAGGAGTGGAGGAGTGGAACATGATGTGCTTCAGATAGGGAAAGTGAGGAGGGGGAAACCGCAATGAGCGGGTTAATGGATACCATACGCAAAGACCAAGTTGTATTGTTGGAACGATATATGCAAACAACTTAATAGTCTTAGCAACAAATGTGGTTCTAGATGTAGCAAATTAAGTCCAAATATCATGGTGTGTGACTAGAACCAGCGACGGTTAAGAGGATTAACCTCTAGGAGGAGTAATCTACAATCAGACTTGGCATAGAATGAGTCAAACATGTATGTTCAGGTGAAGCCCATATCCCCAATTATGGTATGCAAAATTCATGGGTGTTAGTGTAGTGGATTTAATATATTCAAGAGCATTTGAGAACTAGGTTGAGGTTGCTAAAGACAGATTGATTAATGTGGCCACACAACTCTTGAGTTCAAAAAGTTCAAATTGATATTTGATGGAAGAGAAGGGTGAGTAGGATAATGGAGAGGCCTTTGTGTAAGCCCTTATAGAATATTTCATTCTGAAATCAAAGCTTACTGTGCTCGACATGAATGTCGATCCATGAGACAAGGAAAGAGTGAGTGTATAGATGGGTCATTTTCACATATGGGATATGTCAATAGATAAATGTTGGAGTGAATAATGAAGAGATGCCAAAAGACAAAAGTCGAATGTGTGCCACAAAGGATTGCGCTACTTTCAACAAAACATTTTTGCACTACAACAGAGTTAGCTTATAAAGTTTCTCCTAGAAAGCTAATTGGGGCCGGTTAGCCAAATTTATTTAGGAAGATATCTTAGTCAGGATTGCTTGGTCTCAATAGCTAATAGGTGGCTATGAGGAAGTAGAAGTTGAGGAGAGGCCACAACATGCAATCAAGTTCTCTCAACAAAATGGACTTTGAGAGGCACTTTCCATTCAATGGAGTGAAAATTTTGGAGCTTGACTTTCTATATGCCCTCATCTCACATAACCTATAACCAATATGAATATCCATATCAATGGCTATAAGTGCTTCAGATTCATGTCCATGAATACCTCCATTAGCAATTAATTTGTATGTAGCCAAGCATGAACAAACTTCATGTACACTAGAAAAACATATGTAATTCTAGTGAAAAATGAAAATTTTTATGCACACATGGATGTCCACCTGGACAAACATGACATTATAAAAGCATAAAAAGAGCTCTTTCTCTCTCTTATTTAAAAAGTTATGGTCCTTCTTCTATCCCGTCTGGAAATGATGGTGGGAAACGTGCTGCTACCTGTAGAAATGATGAAATGATGGTGGTAAACGTGCTGCTACCTGTAGAAAGGAAAGGAGATTCTATAATATAGAGGGTGCTGAGGGTGCTTCAAGCACCCCTTTTGAAAAAGCAGGGTAACCTTTGGGAGTTTCTGCAACGGGCCCACCAAAATACGAAAAAGCTTAGCTTTGGATTCACGAGGGCCTTTTACTTGCGCCTTTAACATGCCTATGGAGCGGGGTTATAACCTCATTTTTAGCTTGTTGGCTCCATCCAAAAGCATGCTTCTCGGTAGGCACTCCCCGTGGTGTTTCAAACTTCAGTTCAACTCAAGAGTACTCTTCTTTATAGCGTAGGGAAAGGTCGACCTTGCCCCTCAACTGGCGATCGACGGAGGCCGAGAACCAGCTTGGGAGCGTAGATTACAGGAAAGGTCACTAAACGACCTTTCCCGGCCTTCAAAGTCGGGGGAGGGGGACCAGACCCAGAGGCACTGCACTGCAGCGCATGAGTGCAAGTAGTTCAGGTAGCACAGGTAGGATTACCACGGCTGAGATGGCAGCACCTCAGAGCATTCCACAGGCTGGTTTGGAAGCTGTTAATTGGAGAGAGCAGAAGCTGCATTCCAATTGCTGACGTGCTTGAAATCTGATAGTGAGGAATGGGCTGCGGACGAATGACCCAGGATCCTCAGTCCCTCAACCCCCGACTGTGAAGGTGTCGGGGAAGGTCGCTCGGTGACCTTTCCCTATAATGTGGGCGACCAATTGGCGATCGGCGGAGGCCGAGATCCAGCTTGGGAGCGTAGATTTCAGGAAAGGTCACTAAACAACCTTTCCCGGCCTTCGCAGTCGGGGGGAAGGGGGCTAGACCTAGAGGCACTGCACTGCAAGAACAGAAGTACGAGTAGTTCAGGTGACACAGGTAGGATTACCATGGCTGAGATGGCAGCACCTCAGAGCATTCCACAGGCTAATTTGGCAGCAGTTAATTGAAGAGAACAGAAGCTGCATTCCGGCTGCTGACGTGCTTGAAATATGATGGTGCATGCAACGACTATGGTGAGGAATAGGCTGCGGATGAACGGCCAGGATCCTCACTCCCTCAACCCCCCGACTCTGAAGGCGTAGGGAGCCCTGTAATGCGGGCAACCAATTGGCGACAGGCGGAGGCCGCGATTCAGCTTGGGAGCGCAGATTACAGGAAAAGTCATTGAACGACCTTTCCCGGCCTTCACAGACGTCGGGGGGAGGTGGACAGACCCAGAGGCACTGCACTACAGGCGCGGCTGGACTGCGAGTAGTTAGGTGACACACGTAGGATTACCACAGCCCATTCCACAGACTGATTCGGCATCAGTTAATTGGAGAGAACAGAAGCTGCAACGATTATGGTGCATGCAACGCTTATGGTGCATGCAACGGTTATGGTGAGGAATGGGCTGCGGGATGAACGGCGGCCAGGATCCTCATCCCGGCCCTCGACCAGGATCCTCCCCGACTGTGAAGGCAATGGTCCATCACTCGTATGCCTCTCTCATCCTCCAATGCCGTAGGATTTGATTGCAGCCAGCTCTCGTACTCGACAGCGTAATTATACAATTCTATATCTTGTTAATCATTATTAATTAACGAAGACTCTGTGCAAGACAAATAAAGCGACTCTGCATTAACAAAACCTCAACGTCACTGGCACTAAAATAAAATACAATCGAAGCTAGATCAGCCTGTAGGTGGAAGGGAGTACTTGTCTTCAATATGGAGCGTGATTCCAAAACATAACAGGGTCGGTTCATGATTGACGGCTTGAACTGGTGAGGGAGAGCTCGATGGTGGCCGCTTGATGCATGACCGACTAGGGCATCCGTACTGCCGCATTCTTGGACTCCAGCACAGCTGCAAAACATAATCTAACAGGGGACAACACCACGAGATAAGTGCGTGCAGCGGCTAATGATCGAACACATGTGAGTTAGCCAGTTTGCTATGTCGAAGGGGCAAGACACTCACGCATTAGGAAGCCTGTCTTTGTTTGACTAAGAAACACTGGGTCTTTAATGAAGGACCCGTCATGGGATCGACGGCGGATGTGGCACGCACGCATCTCGAGGGCGATGGACGTCCAACAAAAACCGGAACTCAATGCGCGCTTGCTGGCTGAATTGAGTGCCAAACTTAAACCTTTGCTAGATCAAGTGCATAAAGGCCACGTAACCACACAGCTATGTACTGAAATTGAGGATATTATGGGTGCTCCTCTATCTATCTGAGGCTGAGGTTGCTAAAAGCAGATTCAAATACAGGGTAAGAGAATTATCAGATGTAAATGACACCTCCAAGGGGTTTTTTCACAAGCTGAAAACCAAACATAATCGAGAGTCTATCACTAAAATTATAATAGAAGATGGGTCTGAAGTCACTGACAGCCAGAACCTTATGCAAACGTGTGTGGATCACTTCAATGCCATTTTAAATAAACCAGTGGATACTGCTAAGGAAAGACAACAGGCAACGGAGGTGATGTTAGCTTATGTGGACTCTTGCATTAACAACTATGATGCCCAGAGGCTTGAGTGCTACTTTGAGGAAGGTGAACTTTACTATGTTGTCACTAAGTTGGGAAATGACAAAACACCTGGAGCCTGTGGGCTTTCAAAGGAATTCTTGATGCATTTTTTGCCACATCTAAAATGTATGGTTATGAAGGCAATCAATGCTATCTAGGCATCACAGATTACTAACCCTCATCTCAAAGAAGGAATTGTAAAACTCATTTCAAAAAAAAATCCTGCTCAACTCCATCACAGTGGAGATCCATAACCATGATGGGGTTACTGTATAAGGTTCTGGCTAAGTCAGTGGCTATAAGACTATCCCCTCTGTTAAGGAAACATATTCATATAAACCAGACGGGGTTTTTTCAGGGGCCGATCTATTTTGGATAACATTCTGGTTGTTCAATTGGGGGCTAAATATGCTGTCAAAACAAATCAAAACTCAGTAATGCTATCGCACAGACATTGACCAAGTAGAGTAAGAGAGGAGATGAAGAACAATTGTAACAAAATCAAAGAGAGGTTGCATTAGACTTATTAGACTATTAAATAGCCTTTAAAATATGTTCACATGCATGTGTTCACCAAAGTCGGACTGACCCTAACAATCATCTCCTTCAACCAAACTTGGCATCATCATCATCATACGCCCCCTTGATTTAAGTTTTACACTCCCATGACACCACAAGTTTTTGGTATACTCACCAACCATGAGTTTTAGATTTTCTCACAACCTAGTGCTACTTATGAGCTACCATCATGCGGGTTGGGGTTTTTGATTTACGCCCAAACCTCGGGTTTAGGTTTACCCATTTACCACTTTGGTTGTCACACCGCAAGGGTGTGATAGAAAGAGGAGAGTGACCAATATCAAACAGCATCTGTTGAAGCCAGATCAGCTCACGAGGTGCAAGTGATGCTGCAACATATTATGACTTAGTTGTAGAAACTACAACACAGTGTTGTTTTTGTTGGTCAAAAAAAAAAAGACAAGCATTCATGAAGAAGCAATTTCCACTAGTAGATTGCATAAATAAATGCGAGCTTGCCCGGTCTGCATTTGTGTAGCCCAAAAGAGAAAGAGATTTCATAGCATCTGATGTCAGTTGTCTTTAACACTAGAATGGTAACCTAATAGGACATAAAAGTGTCCTTTCCAGGTTTTGGGAAAAAAAATCCAAAACCATAGTAGATCCACTCATTTTGAAAAATCCTTTCATGAGCTTATAGTTCAATAACTACTACATATGGAAAAAATGAGAAACTTTTAATTTTTCTCATCCCTTGGTCACTACAAGCCTCAAAGTTGATGGACCAGTGCATTTTGCCCAAAACAGCAATTTCTTACGGTTGATTGCATATAAATAAGAGTGGGGATTTTTGTAGGACATGAGATAAAATGCCCCGTTAACTTCAGTGGGTTGGTGACCAAAACATATGGTTGCTTTTACCTCACCAATTTTTTTTGGACAAAAAAAATAGGTACAAAAAAGTTGCATTTTTGCCATTCTGCGGACCTATCATCAAAGTTTCTATAGTCACGCTCAATACAGATACTATATACATGTTTTCTTAGTTCCCTTTGGGACTTTGGATTCAAAAGGAGCCATGGAGCATGTCAAAAGGACAATGGATCTCTTACAATTGGAACTTTGGGGGCAATGATAAAGGGCTAAATACAGCAAACATGAAAAAACTGGGTTTAGAATTATAACCTCTAGAAACCCATAGAAACTACTCAATATCTAGCCAAGTTTGTAGTCTATGATTAGATATGGTTACTACCTACAAAATACACACGTACAATTGGCCTAAGAAACTAGCAATATTGAGAAAGTTATACTTGCTACTCTAAAATGTATCGTATTCTTTAGCAATCAAAAAACTCAACCATCATCATATACTATGCTATATAGCATATTAGGTGCCCAAAACTCAAGGAAGATTAGCTTTATGTTATACATTACACTTACACAATCAAAATTGAATTTGGATATCAAGAAAGCCACCAAAAAAATAATAAAAGTGCTAATTTTGGCCAAAAAGGATTATGCAATTCTTGTAAATTGGTCATAACTTTCATTTTTAACACTTAGCTTCCCTACAAGCATCAAAACATGTTGAGAACTATGAAGGCCTAACCTCTAGCCATATAAACCTCACAAACATGAGGTTTAGAGTGGTATAGCTGCCAAAAATTGAAAAAAAGCCAAAAACAGGACCGTTTTTTCACACAGTTTAGGTTCAAAAATGTTGTGCAAGAGTAAGGTTAATGGTGAGATTGATACTCCAAAAAAATTTCTAAGTTTTTTTCAGCTCATAGGGCAAATTTGTGGATATATAGCACCTAGAAATTCATTTTCATATTCTTCAAATAATTCAAGCAAAATGGTCACTTAACAGGGACAAAAAGTGTCCAAGGACATAAAAGTGTCCTGTTACCATTCTAGTGTTAATAGACCAAACAAAATCTGTAGTGCCTTTTAAGTATTTCATTACATGCTTTGTTGCATACAATATTTAAGAGAAGGAGTGCAAGATGTTGTCCAAGATAATTAGCAACAAATCTTCCATACCATGTTTTTGAATAGTATCTGCAATAAACTTTGAATGTTGAAAGAATAAAATACCTTTTGTACATTTTCGTTGAATCTGAATTCCAGGACACGAGTGAATCTCTCCAACATCCACCATATCAAATGCAAAAGACAACAAAAAGTGATTCATCACGTACATGAAGTATTCTGTTTGGAACAACTAAACATAGGATGCAACTTGTTTTTGGTACACTATTGTTTCCATGTTCAGTATCATATGCTCAATTACGATCTATGTCGAATCGATGTTTATAGCACATATGAGTGGGATGATCAAATCGCCCACAATATTCACAAGAAGAAGAAGAATCTCTAAATAAACGTGGTTGTTTAGTGGTAATATTGTGTTCTTCATCATACTGATTTACCCAACAATCATCTTCAATATGACCATTTTTGTTGCAGTAAGAGCATTGCTTATTAGGAAGTTTGAGACGAGAGAAAATATTACTACGATGGCCACATCTGCGGTTTCCTCATTGAAATAGACGCCTTCAAGCATAAAAATCACATTGCTTGTGAATCAGTATCCTCTTGTGAAATCATAGTTCTATCATGACCAACATTACTTTGTTCTTGACGTTTAGAGTATTAAATTAGAGACATGAAGGCTTGGTTGAAATCGAGACCATATTTATTAGAAAGAATGGTAACAATGTTATCATAAGAAGAGTCGTTCGCCGTGTCAAGGAGAAGTGTAATCAGCTGTTTTTGTGAGAGAGGATCACCGACAACAGCAAGTTGAATAATAATGAATTTGAAAGACTAAATATGTCCCATCATGGTAGTATCAACTTCATATTGTAACTTGTTAAGCAAACCTCTCAAATAAAGTATTTCTGTAACAGATTTCTTCTGAAGTTAATCTCACTGAGAGACATCTAGATAAAAAAATTAGTCATCATAACTGTGGGAAAAACTGATAAAGTTTTCATTTGACATAGAATGATACATCATTCTCAGATGTGCATAAAAGTGCGAACCTCTTCTAAAAATAAAATAAGGCTATGAAGATTTTTGATAATGATAAAAAAAAATTAGTAAAACAAAAATCCGATTCTATTTCCATGACGTTAGGCCTCTCACACTCCTCGCCCTTTGGTACTACCACTAGCTATTTGCTTGCGGTGTTGTCTGTGCCTTGCTATGGCCTTACTAGCCATGGAAATATGCTGTGAACATGGCTACCTTCTCCTCAACATAAGTGATATACGATGGTTCAAAGGCATTGCCAAGGTCAACGAGCGGAATGGAAGCTTCTGTGTTGAGAGTGGCACATGTTGCAGTTTCTGTGGCTAGCAATTCTACTTATTGCAAAATACAAGATGCTACCCAATATATCCTGTGAGTAGCATCTCTATTTAAAGGCATTTGGCTTTGACTAGGAACTAGAGTTGGCTCAGCTGTCTAGTTACTCCTTAGCAATAACCGGGAGATCTCCCTTTCCAAATTAGTGCATTCGATCACATGAGAGAGTACCATGTTGAATAGAAGAGGTCTTCTTATTCTTGAAATGGTTCGAGACCCAAACATCTGATGAGTGTTGTTGGTTGCCCCTCTTATGGCCACCACTGGCTACCTAGCAAGTCTGCTGCCGGATGAACCCCCAACTGCCTGCTCTCTCTTGGTACTTCTGGATTTCCACCCAATTTGCAACCATGATGCTCTGATACCACTTGATACTTGATGCGAGTAGAGGCTCAAAGAGACAAGGGCTTGAATCCCACACGCTCACGCATAGACATTGAGTGAGGAGAGTGAGAGAGGAGAAACCATGATGCTCTGATACCACTTGATACTTGATGCGAGTAGAGGCTCAAAGAGACAAGGGCTTGAATCCCACACGCTCACGCATAGACATTGAGTGAGGAGAGTGAGAGAGGAGATAAGGCACGATTGGAACAAAATGAAAGAGAGGTTGCATTAGACTTATTGGACTATTAAATATCCTTTACAATATGTTCACACTCATGTGTTCGCCCAAGTTGGGCTGACCCTAACACTATGTGGCTTTGATAGCAGTTGAAAGGTTAGGGTTAAGGTGGCACGATTAGTGTAGAATTCATAATGAGTAATTAGAGAGATCAATTGGACAATTCAAAAAGTTCAAAATTATATATAACAATACTTAGTTATTAAATGATAGAATTTTTTTTAGGAAGTGTGTACAATCTATTGCCACATAAATAGTAGCAACATATGGCAAGGTGGACCTCTCAAGGGTCACTATTATATTTCCCAAGGGTCTAGTGGTATCTCCCAAAGGCCAAGAGTGGCTCCTTAGAATGGGGGTAAATTTATGCAAGTGGGGAATGACTAGGAAGTTCATTGGACTCGTATGCAACTCCAAATGCCATGTGTGCTAGACCATGTGTCCTCACATGCTCGAAGGATGACTAGACAATTGATTTTACAAGGGGTGATATGCATAGAGGTTGGAGAGTTTTAGGCCAATGTCCATAAGCCCAACAATTAGCATGAAAATAAAAAGAGAAAAAAATGCCACAATTGCATCAAATTGTGCAACTTTAACAATCAAATCATGCAAGTAAGTAAAATTAGTGCAAAATTAGTGAAGCTAGTAAGCTAGAAACAAAAATTAGTGCAAATAGTATGCATGTAAGAAAACTTAGTGTCTGCAATGTCTAAATGAATGCACATGGAGAGCTATGTTGAATGAAGAAGAGGCAAAATCAACCAGCTATACATTCAATTAGAGATTATAGAAAATCAAGACACCTAAAACTAGTCCTAACTCGGATACAAAATTAGTAAAACTTAGACACTTCTCAACTAGAGCTCCACTGTCTTATGTGCTTGTTTCCTCAACAATGGAGAAAAAAAGGTTGTGATTGTGATCGACGACCAACAACTTGCTTCATGGAGAATCCAGAACAAGTCAATCCAATCCGAGAGGAGATCAACCGGTCTCAGCACCCTGGGAATTATGAAACTGAGGTCACTCCAAGGAGGGGAGCGATTGAGGAATCAAAGAATTTGCATCATTCTAGTCATTTGAGGCATTGGAGAGATGAAGGGATGCAAGGAGAAGTAGGTATCATGGATCTCAAAGTAAAAAACAAATTGATGAGAGTGACAAGAGTCAAAAAACTCATCGCTCATCACACAAGGAAACGAAGAAGACAATAGAAGAGACACTTGGTAGACTTGGACTCTATTCTTGATAGCTTGCATAATGCTCATAACTTACTTGTACAATAGTTTCTTTGAAATATTCCCAGTTGTTATTGTAGGCTTTGGTAACCTCTTGAAACCGCTTCTTCAAATTTGAACTCACTAACTGATCAAAGGATCTGATCATTACCTCTTTTGGTATCGCTCTTAACTTGGTTTCCAACTCATAATACTCTAGGTAGCCCTCTTGATCATATCCATCAAAGATTCGCCTTTCGTCGTATACCGCATCTAAAGCTGCATCCAAATCTTCATCCATTTCATTCTTCTTCTTCATGGTCTCCATTTCAAGCAGAGATCCTTGAACCAATTGAAGCATCTTCAAAAAATCTGAAACTGTTGACTTATAATTAAAACCATTTGCACTTAACTCTTCAATAAACTTCATCATCTGCTCTAAATTCTCCAGATTCTGCACCTCACACCTTGGCTCATTTCGCATCAGATTCAATGAAGATGTCGGGGGATATGTGTTTGAAACTTGAGCCGAGGGCGTCTGGCTCTGAGAGGTGTGAAAGAGAAAGAAGAGCAGACAGTTCTGGCAATCACAGTGATCATCAATTAATTAAGTTATAAGTTTGAGTACAACTTAATCTTTAGCCAAGGCGAACTGTTAACATCACCATCACTTGGATCATCTGATAACTAGGAGTTTAAGCTCCCATTTTATAGGATTAACTTGGTCATTAAAGACACTAAGACTTAACAAGATAATTAGTCAATCTCTAATTGATGACGATGATGGTAATTTTCTTCTGTCACTTTATCTGCTTCAATTGCCCTTGGATTTTGCAAAACTCCTTCCTACTCTTTGTGTCACTCTTTTCCAGCTTCTTATCCATTCTTATGTGCAAAAATATTCGAGCTTCGATAGCTCTAACCCTGCTTATGCACGAGAAAGAGGTATCCTTCCCCGATTGTTCGAGCTCTCCCTTGCCGAGGGCCTTGCTTGTTTCCGAGAACAAGAAAAAAGAGAGCGTCCTCTTCTTGCTCATGCATGAGAGAGAGACGACCTTCTCCTCCTCCGACTTCTCAAGATTCTTCAAGAACAAGAGAAAGTGGCTTCTTACTTAGTTCCGCGAGTGAGAGAGAGAAATGGTTCCTGCTTCCTTCCTTCACATACGAGATCTCCTAGTTCCCTCTTCCCCTTGAACTTGCTTATGATGCCTTTATGCGCTTCAACTTTGAGCCCTTTCCTTTTTCTTACCAACGAATGAGATGAGAGAGAGAGAGAGAGAGAGAGAGAGAGAGAGAGAGAGAGAGAGAGAGAGAGAGAGAGAGAGAGAGAGAGAGAGAGAGAGAGAGAGAGAGAGAGAGAGAGAGCCTGAAACTTCTTCTTCTTCCTCCCTCGCTTCAAAAGATTCTTCTCTTTTCCTTACTCCTTTCCTTCATCCTCTTCCTCTCCATAAATAACTCCCCTTGCTACTCACCGACGGCACCATTGGTGATCGGGTGCATGAAACTTCCACTACTAGCCGAGGCTGGTGGAGGATGGAGGTGCATGGAACGCGGTGGGGATGGCCCCAAATCTGGTCACCCTGCCAAGCTCAACACATTTGCCTTCATGGCCCAACCGGTTTGAGGCTTGAGCTAGCCTATGCAAGAAAAACCCTCTCCCCCCTTGTTGCTGTTAGTTGTTCGCTGCCTATCTGCACGCCTTGGCTCCTCTTTTTCCCTTTTTCCACTCACGTCTACATTAGTGTAGGGTGGTTCTTTTAATTGGCGGGCGGCCACTAGACCCTTAGCTTTGGGCGACCACTTGCTTTTGGGAGGCCATGGCTTCATAGTGGGCGGCCATTTCCCATGTAGTGACACCACACTTGCCATATATATTGGCCAAGGACCGGCTCGCACGACATTTGGCATCTATCCCCTCATTTGGCATACAATCAAAAAATTGTCTCGCACAACATCTTCTTCCAACAGTCCTTGACTAAGCACCATCTCGTATAATGCCACATGCCTTTAAGATGCAGGTATAGGTGATTGCATTCATCGAAAGCCCGGGGATTCACCATACAAAACTTATTGCACCAGGGGAGGGTTTTTTTAAACCAAGTAGACCCCTAATAATTTATCTCCCAAGCTTAAAAACAAGGGAGGGGGTATCACATTTATGGGGGGGTGGGGGGGGACCTCACTCGGGCTGATTACTTATAACGATTGGTCATGAGTGTGCACTAGAACTCATATGAATTTAAGGGAATTTGTTTTTCAGGTGACACATCAAATTTTACATCAAGCCAATCATAGAGAAGGGCTGATTTGGAGTAGGTCAAGCGTTGATTTACACCAGCTTTGGATGGGTCAGAATTGAATGAGTAGCTAGAGTGCAGGCTGATCGAGCACATAGATTGGAATTTAAACTAAGACAATTGAGGGTACATCTATTTATCAACAAAAGTGGTTCCTTAGTACGCTGCCAATCACTATGCTACACATTCTTTGACTAGTTTTAACTCAGTTAGATTATGTGAGACCTAAATTTTATATGTAAGATAGGGGTATGATAGTTTTCTTCATTGATTGTCATATAAGCATAAAAAGGGGGGTCATATTCCCTAGTATGAGCTGTATATAGGGGTTTTATCAAAGTTGTCCACTCGCACGTGGCATCCCATTTTGTATAAAGAGTGAATCCCCTGGGGCCGAAAGGCATTCTCTTCGCAATCGGTTAGAACTTTGTCGAGCTTCTTTGCCACAACCTTATCAACATCCAGTAGCCCCTAAATGAAAATATCGTCTCGAATTTCATTTCTCATATCAGTGTCTTGAATAATGTCAAAAATTCATCCAACTCAGCAATGCCGACAATTGACATCGGTCTCAAGCTACGCCCGGACTCTTTCTGACGAGCTGTAAATTCTTGTAGACTTCTCAAGCTTCACAGAACACATACAAACCTTGCTGAGGCTCTAAAATTCCTTGATGGCAGACCGACCAAGGCGACCAACCTGGCACAAAACTAGTCCCCGAGAAAACATAAACTGGTAATTAATTAGCAACCAAAACTCCGATTCTTGATCTAAAAAGATAGACATGCTCCACAATGTGAGCACTTCAGGCCCATCCATTCACTTCTTCCTTGATCCCCCATTTGTGTGCAGTTGCCCAATCCAGTACAATCCAGTACAGATATGCAATTGCCTCCAAATTCAAACTGCCATAAATTTTTCAATTGACGACCTGTAAAGACAGGCCGCTAGAGCACTTCAAGCACTACAGTTCTAGATCATAAACTCCCATCTGTAATCACTTCAAGCATAGTCCTTTTTAGCTTCATTAAGGAATCTGTTGGCCCTTTAAAGCCACATCATCTAGCATACATTAATCATTAAAGTTGGCATGTTAACAAGCCGTGATCACTACTCAATAAATGTGTAGGCTTCAAAGAAGCTCAGATTGCATTTCTTTGCTCTTTTTCCCATCATGTAAGTGGAGCTGCACGACAACATATGGGAATTATGGACACTTTTCAGCACAATGTCCAGAAAATGTGAAGGCTAAGATGTATGAAGTGAAGATGGTCGAACTTTACTAAGCTTAACACTCTCTCAAGTGGCACAATAGCAGATAACAAAAACTACCACTAATTCAGGCTAAGCATGATGGTAGGAAATAATTGGCCAATAATTGACCTTTTCTACATGTTACTTAGGCACAAAGCAAAGAAGCTCGTGCCTCGAAGCACAAATGACCCCAGCCATGCTGAAGACTAGATGTGCTTTTCAGATATTTCAATGATTCCAGCTTCACTCAAATAAATAGGCTTTGAAAAGGAAACAACATTATTCCAAGCAGACACCTCAATGATCACTTTCCTCCAACTCAAGAAACAACTCCACTAGAACAAATTTGAGGCACTTAACAAGGTTGCCCCGCTCCTCTGAACAGAGTGAAGCTAAGTGAAAACCAACGGCATCTTCTATGATGGCACTGCAAGTACATAAAAGATGATCATCATCCAAAGAAACAGAAGGGCATTATTAACTCCGAAAGGTAAAGAACAACACATCATCTTAAAAATGAGAACTTACAGTCATAGCAACAATTTTCTCAGGTAGCTCTTTGATATCCACATAAAAGCGCTCTTGGACCTACACCCATGCAAAATAACGAGTTCTTATTCTGCTACAAAGAAGACTTATCTTTTAAATATTATGCAAAAAGACATCACAAAACAACTCTACCACCAACAACCTGAGTCGGATTCTTGTGACTAGCTTGTTTGTAATATGTTAATATGCGTAGGAAAATGTTTCTGTAGGATGATTGAGGTGAATGGAGCATTCCAAGCGGCTTCAGACTGGACTTTTTCTTTGTAATGAAAGGTTTGCACAAGATTGCAATGCATCACAAAGAGGCCACAAAGGGAGGAAATCTATATTCCGAGCGAACAAAATCGAGCAACACATTTTTTCGAGAAAAGCTTGTCAAAAACTTGATACAAATACAAATATTTTCTTGCTTAATCTCTCTAGGCTAACAAAAAATAGCTTGTCAAGGGCATGATGGTATGTTAAAACTCTAGCTCCTCCTTGCCCCTAGAATAGCTCTAGTTTTGTTGGTGTAGCATGATGCACAAACTCATGATTAGCACACAAAAAAACACAAAATACATGTGTTTGCTTTGCTTGCATGTTTCAAACCAATGCAATCCTATCAAGGAACACCTTGATTATTTTTGAGCTTTAATCTCTCATGTTTTCCATCTTCAAATTTACAATGAAAAGATCTATGTTGTGCTCCACTTTGCCTTGAAGGTGGCTAGTGGTAGGTGCTACTGCATTGCTACCTCAACATCTCAACCTCCCATAGAAGAAGGCAAGTTTCTTCATCCACAACCTATGTCTCAAGGGTAGGCCAAGGAGGTCTAACAATCGCTTCATCAATATTTCAAGCATGAGTGTTGCTCTTGTTGCAAAACCACAAAAATCCCTCCACAAGCCCTCTCTCTTGGTTTTGTGCCCATTACTAGATATTTCCTCCTACCCCAAAATTAGGGTTTTGAAAACCCATTTTTAGCATTACTTGAGCTTGTATTTATAGATCTACCATGCAACATGCATTCTTACTAGGGAGAACATCGAAACATGTAATTTCTTGCCATGTTTTTTTCAACAAATTGCCAAGATTGTTCTAGGCAGATGCTATTTTGGCCATATCTTTAACTCAAGTCTATGGTTGTATATTTCAAGAGTTTCTTTTGGATCAATAAAGATTGGAGGTGTTTTGCGTACACTCTTTTCACTTATTGAATCTCTATCATCTCTGTTCTTGAAATTTGCATTTCAAAAACTATCGATTGAGTTGTATCTACTAGTCTTTTACTAGAGGGAGTCTCCGATTGATTTAGCTCATACATTATAGGTTGTTTAAAGATTGGAACTTGGTATCTCGAAAGGTCATGTATTGGCTTTCTATTAGTGTACACAACACTATGATTGGGCATATACATGATGCTCAATCTCCTAAGGAGGCTTGGGACACTTTGTTGTTGTTGAATGTGACCAACATAAAGACAAGCAAGATGTTGTTGAAGACTGAGCTCAATACTGTGCAAAAGAAAAGCATGTCCATCAATGACTATTTGCTAAAGATAAACAACATATATGAGCCACTTGCATCGATTGTTATTACACTTGACGATCATGATAAAGTAGAAGTCTATCTACGAGGTTTGGGTCCTAAGTACAAAAAATTTAAAACTGGCATCCATCTTTGAGAGAACATTCCCTCGTTTATAAATCTAGTGTCCTTATTGATTGTGGAAGAGAAGAAACTTGATGAAGACTCCTCTACGAAAGGTAGAAACAATTCTGAACAGGTCCTTTTCAGCAACAGAGGAAGAGGAAGAGGACGTGGTATATGTTGTGGACGAGGCCAAGGAAGAGGCAACAATGAAGCACAATAGTAGAACAACAATCATGATCAGAACATAAATGGTGGTTGAGGTAACTTTTGAGACAGGGGGATTCCAAGAGGTCGTGGAAATGCACAACGCAATAATGCAAGCCAACATAGAAATGTAGTATGTTGGGGTTGTGGAATACATTGTCACTTTGAATGTGATTGTCCAATCAAGAGGCAATAAAACAATTATGCAGCCACTTGCAAGAATGCAGATGAGCTTGAGAGGCTATTTGGGATGCAGCACATGCTGAATACTATGTCTGCAAATGTGGAAAAATCAAGTGATAATGTTTGATATGTGGATTCTAGTGCGTTGAATCACATGACTAGCCATGGTGAATGGTTTAAGGAAATGCAAAATTTACAAAGTCCTGGTTATGTAGAAACTGGGGATGATACTGCGCATCCTATTATGCATACTAGAAATGTGCCATTGTCTATGAAAAATGGTAATGTGAAGTACCTAGATGATGTACTACATGTAGCCAACATTACAAAGAACCTGGTTTATGTTGGGAAAATGGTTGAGCAGGGTTTACCAACTCTGATGGTCTCTTTGTTGAAGAGCATAAGAACTTGAAGGAAGGCTGGTTGCACAAAGACAAAAGGTGGGCAGAATGTTTCCTTTCGATTCATGCATGTAAATTTGCCCAAGGTGAATGCTTCCATGTTTGCACGAGGTGCAAGTGTTGTTCCACACATAGAGATATGGCACAAACGTATTGGTCATGTAAATTTGCAGAGGCTAAAAATGATGTAGACTAAAGAGATGGTTAAAGGTTTACCTACATTTTGAGTTGCTAAAATACAGAAAGTATGTAAAGCTTGTCAATTTGGAAAGCTGGAAAAAGCATCCTTTTGTCATGATAAGCATGTAAGCAAGAATGCATTGGATTTAGTGCATACATATGTATGGTTCCGACAAAAATTGCATCTATGGGTGGATATACATACTATGGGAGTTTCATTGATGACCATACGAGGAAGGTATGGGTCTACTTCATGAAGCAAAAAAGTGAGGTGTTTATGCATTTTCAAAATTTCAAAGTTTTAATAAAAAAAAAACTAGGAAACATGTAAAGTGCTTGAGGTCAGATGGAGGGGGAGAATACTTCTCAAATGAATTCAATGTTTTTTTGAAAAAGTATGGAATTTAGAGGCAATTTTCATGCAGGTATACTCTGCGACAAAATGGTATTATTAAGTGGAAGAAAAGGCACATTGCAGAAGTGGCTAGAGCATTGATGAATGAGAAGAACATGTCTCATTGTTATTGGGCTGAGATTTTTGCTATAGGCGTATACATCATGAACAAGACCCCTACTTCTACAGTACATGATATGACACCTGAAGAAAAGTTCAGTGGTGAAAAAACAGATGTATCATATTTTAAAGTGTTTGGCTCCCGGGGGATTCACTAGTAATACTAGGAAGACGTCACCTACGTGCACCAAAACTGCCATTTTACCCCCTATATACGGTACCCTCCTTTGTAAAATCTACCTTTTTGGCCTCATAAACCCCCCCTATTGTACACTCACGTGACACCGTACGGTAATCCTTAGTGAAGACCCCGGGGTTTGGCTGTATTGTTTATGTGTACGTGCCAGATGAGCTAAGAAGTAACTTGATCCAAAAGCAAAAAGATGCGTGTTCATTGGCTATTCCGTTGAGCAAAAAGGGTACAAGTGTTACAGTCCTGTCCCAGGTTACGTGAGGGTGAGCAAGGATTTCGTTTTTTATGAAATGGTAAGGTGGTATACTAATGTAAAAGATGATTTGGGGGTTGTTGTAAGAGGAAGGTGGTTGCAAAAATTACAGGCACACAGTCACAAGTTCTGAGTGGGCTGCAATGGTCCTCTAGTGCAAGTCATGGTGAGAATTCATGAAGTGGTAGGTTATGTGAAAGAGTGAGTCCTACAAACTCTTCAAATGTTTCAAGGAAGTTGATGATGCTCCTAAGTTGCCAAATTCGAGTGCTGGTTATGATGATGGTGATAGCACTGGTTCTGAGAAGAGTTTGGATGAGGAGTTCGGCATACCCTATGTGAAGACTCCAGGCGCAAGAAGAATGCAAGTAGGGAATAGGGTACCTAAAAATGATCATGGACCATGCAGGTCTGAAAGATCAAGAAATCATGTGCAGAGATTGACATATGACAGTTATGTGTCTCGTCACTGTGCATTTATGGCAAAGATTACAGAGGAATAGAACCCACATGTTTTGATGATGTTGTCAAGGTTGGAAAATGGTGGCAAGCTATGGATGAAAAGATGGTTGCACTTGATGTAAACGGAACGTGGGAATCGGTGTCATTACCAAAGGATAAGAAGGAAATAGGATGTAAGTGGGTTTGCAAAATAAAGCATGATTGCAATGTGAGTAGTTACAAGGCTAGACTTGTGGCCAAAGGTTATGCGCAAACTTATGGGATTTATTATGGGGAGACGTTCAGCCACATAGCTAAGATGGCTATCATTCGTGTGTTTATTGTAGTGGTTGCCACTTTAGAATGGGTGTTGAAACAAATGGATGTAAAGAATGAATTTTTGAATGGAGAACAAAGCAGCCACAAGGTTATGCAAATATGACGCTACGTGACCTTGTATGCAGGTTAAAGAAAGCAACGTTTGGGCTAAAGCAAGCACTTAGAGCTTGGTATTAGAGGATTGTGGCATTTCTCATTTCATTGGTCTTTTAGATGTCTGATGCACACCACTCATTGCACGTGCAAAAGAATGAGAGAGGAATTGTTGTAATATATGTGGATGATTTGATTGTTAGAGGTGATAATGTGGCTGAAGTAGAGGGCGTGTAGGCTCTACTTATAAAGGAATCTAACATGAAAGATTGGGAGACTTGCGATAATTTTTGGGCATTAAAATTATTCGCACGGAAGAAGGTGTATGGTTGTCACAAAGGCAATATGCTTTGCATATGCTGAAAAAGTATAGTATGGATGATTGTAAGTCAGTTGCAATGCCCTTAGACCAAAATTTGAAGTTGAAAAATGATGCAGGTCAAGTGTTTGATAATGCTACCATGTACAAGAAGATTGTGGGTAGCTTAATCTATTTGACTATCTCACGTCCAAACTTGAGCTACACAGTTGGATTGGTGAGTCAGTTTTTACAATCTCCCAGGAAACCACACTTGGAGGTAGTGAGGTACACTTTGGATTACGCACTCTTCTATAGGGATGATGTGGAGTTGCAGGTCTATGGCTACACTGATGCGGATTGGGATGGTAATACATACGATCGCAGATCTACCGGCAGATTCATATCTCGCTTGGGAGTGTTGTTATCACATGGAGCAGCAAGAAGATACCTACGATTGCTCTTTCAAATATAAAGGCAGAGTATAGGGGTGCTGCAGTGGCGACATGTAAGGTAGCATGGTTGGGATTGCTACTTCACGACTTTGGAGTACAAGTACAAAGGCCTGCTATTATTTATTATGATAACCTCAGCAGCATACAATTGGTACGAAACCGAGTGTTTCATGCCAGGACAAAGCACATTGAAGTGCACTACCACTTCATCAAAGGACCTGGAATACGCGGCAATGGATGAGCAGGTTGCAGATATCTTCACAAAGGCCCTTGGAGTGACATTAAAGTTACGACGATTTCGAATGATGCTTGACAGATGAGAGATGGCGTTGAGTTTGAGGGGGAGTGTTGAGATGTCAAGCTCAATATGTACGACTCCTGAATGACTATCACCAACAATCATCATGAATGGCGCGCCTTGGTGGATACCCATATCTTCGTCAGTGATAGTGCAAGTGGACTACACCGAGTTGGTCTACCTACCAGAGTGATGGCACATTTGTCTACTCACCTCACTCACTACCGGTTCATACTAAACCGTTGTACTAGTTTCCCTTTTACGTTGTATTTTCCTTTGTGTTTGTAGGCCTTTTATCTTGAGTTTGTGAAGAAGACGAAATATAGTCTTTTGCCTCCATCTTTGTGAGTGTGTGTGCTTGCAAGAGCTCAAGCTCTGTCCTTCTCTATCTCTTGACAACACAATCCATTGGAATAAGCAAGTTCCTTTTGGCCTTTGTACTTATACTTAGCATGCTTCGAGGTAAGTTGTGACCACTATAGTGAGAGGAGTGGGGAGAAAGCCTCGGATGTACCTAGGTTGCACTTAGTTGAAAATAATTGAAAAGCTGTAATCCTGGAAATGACCATTTCTTTCAAGCATTCAAACTGAAGGAAAACCTCCTCCAAATAAGCAGCGCTAGGCTTTTCCAATAAAATAACATAATACCTTCTTTTTTTAAGAGAGCTTCCCCACTGTGAGTTTTATAACACACAATAAAACCCACACTCTCCATATAAAGGATTAAGGACAATTTTTTTGCAAATATGCAAAGTTTGAAAAAATGAAGGCATTTTCACAGTCTGAATTTTCCACAGTTGGGGTTCCTCTACCGCTACTGATCCAGGTCAATGATCCCGTCAAACACGTACATGAGGGCGGATGACGTAAGGGCCCAGGGGCTGACGTCATCGGAATGACGTATGCACAACGTAACTAGGCCGCAGCAGTCCTGAGGGCAGCGTACTCAAGTCTCACCGGCTCCAAGCCTCGATTCAGCGGACTCAGATTTTTTGCAGGATTTTGCAGCCTGAGCCATAGAGTGTATCTAGACTCTAGATTCTACTGTACAGTAGTACTGTCCTTCATGAGACTATCGAAAAGCTGCCAAACGCCAACGTCGACTTTGAGACGTGCTCGGGAAAAACCTACTGTAATAATCCCACCTACAAAATTTTGAGATTTACCTCTAAATTTAAAAATTGAAGGTGACAAATTTAGAGAATTTTAGTGTAAATTTTGTGTAGAAACCTTCAAATTTAGCCAATTTACCTCTACAATTCGTGCATATAGGTTTGCCAAGTTTTTGGAAAAATGGTTTTTTCATGGAGTGAACGCCAACTCCTGAGGTCATGAGTCATAAGGAGTCATGACTCATCTGTCATAAGGGACGTTTTGCACACGCATGGACAAAACCCCTACCCATCAACCTAGATGAATTTTGCGCGTGCAGTTATGAAGGAAAGCTCCCTAAGCTTTCAAGCTGTACCAAAAATATCATAGTTAGAGAGAGCGGACTTTGACAACTGCCCAAACTTAGGCAACGGGTGCAGACACTTATGTGGAAGCCATGAGGCACATTCTTAATGGGTGTGCGTTGCAGCTAGTGGACAATTCCATGGGGAGCAAAGGTCTCCATATCCATGGATGGGCATAATTCGGTTTGTAGGACCCATAACTGCTTAGCCAATGGTACACGTGACTTTTCAAAGTTGTCAGAGCTCTTTGAAAGGCCATGCATTTTGAAGTGTAATCAATAAGCGACCATCCCTAAAAATGGATGGCTCGGAGGGACTCTGGTGTGACACCAACCCTCGTGAGACTCATGTAGAGCTCTAGCCCCACTGCTCTAGCACACATTTCTCCATCGATTGATGATCCTATTGCACCTTTTATTTTTCTCATGGCCACACGCGCGCCGAGGAGGCACACTCCTAGATGACCAAGTGAGGGATTTAGACTTCTGATGGTCTGATGCCATATTTAAACCTCAACTGACATGATATCAAACTAGATGAGCATAAAGGAACTCAATTGAAGTGAAAGCCTTCATATCACAGACATGGAATGAGATAAGTGGAAGTATATACTCAAATAAAAAACTAGAATCAAACGCAAGGGTTTTGAAAATATTGATATAAAAGTATAACTATTACAAGGCTCAACACTTAGTGCTCCTAATGTAAAAGTTATAGCATTGCAAGTGAATAGTCCAATGTGATCCCAGTATTTATTTTGGTTCTAGGTCTTTATATTACTTATTTGTCAAAGTCTAGGTTGGAAAATTTGCTAAGGTGAGTATATAAGCACCACCTTGTGGTGCCCCCATTGTAAATCATCAATTCATTGTCAAGGTTGGTTGATTCAATAGTTTACATGTTCTTTTTATTTGTTGAGAGCTAAAACTAATTATAAAGTTCGTTGGCCCCACCTTGACTAGTCTCTGTCTAACATGAAAGTTATAAGGGAAAAAATAGAGTGCATTCTCCAAGCATGAATTTTTTGCTTCACCTACTATAAAGCATGGGAGATATCTATGCAAACGATTCAAAATACACTCAATGAGTACAAAAGATTAGCTAAAGAAATTAGAGAAAAAACAAGGATGATGATATCTGGGGAGATTTCTCACATTGAAAAATCTTTGCAATGCTCACTACCCCCTGCTAGGCTCATTGAACTTAACAATTCTCTTAGACAGGAAGACCTCCTGAAAGCCAACAATGCCCTTGCTTTCACTAGAGAATGTTAAGCTGGTAAAATTGAGAGACCCTCCAAAAAAATATTTCGGATATATAAAAACAAAAAGGCGAAGGAATTTATTGCCCCCTTAGAAAGATAAAGCTGGTATTGTTGGTACATTCCAAAAGGGTAATCTTGCCATAGCCCTCGGGGGGTGCACTATGTAATCATGTTAATGTATAACCTGGGTTAGATAGGAGGGATTTTAAAATGCAAAAAACTTAGACAATTTAGTAGTGATACATCAAAATAAGGGGGTTTTATATTCAATTCTGCAAAATTTGCCTAAAATAAGGGGTCATTTTATTCATTCAAACATGTTAAAAGAGGGGTTTTTTAAATACCCCACAAACGCACGTTATATAGGGGGTACTATACGGTGAACCCCCCCGAGCCATAGCCAAAGAATTCTTTGCCAATTATGTATTCTCTTGTGCTCCCTAAAGGGATAGCTAGATTCAAAAATCCCTTGTTGCCAAAGGAGAGGGAAAATTGTATCTCCAAAAGCAACACATTTCGTAGATGAACCTATCTCTGAGGGGGAGCTCATAGATCAAGGAGCTTCCTGTATGTATCAACACTTGCATGGTTACACTCCTCCACAAAAAAGGTTGCAAGGAGGATCTCAACAACTGTCCATACCCATCACATGTTTGACTTCCATGTATAGAATATTTTCTCTATCTTTAGCTAGGAGATTTAGTCCTCTCATGGATAGCATCATTTTGAAACAACAAAAAGGCTCTATTAAAGGTAGATTTATTCTAGATGTCATCATATATGTGTGGGAAGGCATGGGACATGTAGCAGAGTCTGAACAATAATTTTTTTCTTCAAGATTGGATTTGACAAAGCATATGTCAGGACTGTATGCGATTTTGTATTGCACTCATTGATGGGATTTGCTAAGAGATTTATTAGATTTTCTCATGTTATTTTTTGGAATTCATATGCAAAAAATTCTCTAAATGATGATGTGACTGATAATATTACTCTTAGGAGATCTGCGAGACAAGGTTGTCCCCTTGCTCCCCTTCTGTTTGCTATTGTTTCAAATGCTTTGGGATGGCTAGTCAGAAATATAATGTAAGCACCACAATGCATCTGGAAAGATTGTTCTCTAAGCAGTGTCTGATAACCAAAGTCTCCTAGCTGTCTCACTGAGATCAAGCTCTGTCTTAGCTAAGAAACATAGCGTACATGTTGTAGCGTATATGATGTACCAATGGAAAATGATAAGCAAATATCTCCTCCACCTACAATGTTAAACTCCGAATAGCAATTAATGTGGAGAAGTATCACCTCTCAAAGAAATGTAATTTAGGATGAACGCTAAAGGCAAACGTGACATCACCATCACTAGCATATGAAACCACCGCTCGAGCATAAGTCAAAAACTCATCTTCACCACGCATAGATATCCACTGTTGTACATCTGAAACAATGATTACACCTAATATGCCTTGTGTGACCACAATTGCAACATCGCATGTATCAGCAACTACGAGACCATTGTCTCTCACGACTCATCATTGTAGACTCTAAACTATCACACATTTTTGCAATCGTAAGTGAATATCAAGAAACTATGGCAAGAAATCCTAGGAGAAATTTGGCACAGTCTCCCTTGTAAACCAATCAAACACTCAAGTACAATCTCTACCATAAACCATGCCAAAATTGGCAACAAAGTCCGAGATAACTTGGCCACTACACAATCATGATATTTATGATCAAACGCAAAAAAAATGATGCTCACATATGCTTAAAATCAGCTCCGCACTCTGCTATGTCTGCAAGCATAGAATCTGGGACAAACAATTGAACTGAGCATAAAGCGCATAACCATATACGCAAATAGAGAGAAAACTAGCTCAAAACGCATTCAATAAGAGAATCTGGCTAGAAAAAACTACAAAAACCTTGTGAAAGTTGTAACTATATGCTTGTATCTACGCACAAATATGCAATCCTCACTCCTGCAAGAGTGGGTACAAGAACACTAAACTGTATCCAAGCTAACAAAACCTTTCAAAGTGGGAGTTAAACTTGATCACTAGACCATCATAGAGCATACTGTAAATATGCATAAAACATGGTGAGAATATGGTAGAGTTTCCCCTGAAAACTGAGTGAAAACTTAGAAAATGTCACCAATACTGCATAACATATCCACAAATGGTATACATGCATTGCCAAAAACCTGACAAACTAGCTCACTCCTGAAAAAGTGGCTCTATGGACCTGTATCTATCCAGAAACATTGTACACTTGTGAGCTAAACCTAGCTCAAGGTGTATCTGAAAATTGCATACATAGCATAAGGCTGCACATAACCGCCCACATATTCATACATAGTCTTCATTGCAAGAAAGCGCAACCTATGAGCAAACATTGGGAAACTTACACACACTATATCATCGGTCAATAAGTACATCGGCCAGAAACCAAGTGCAAAGCACGACTAGCTACCTGTGATCAAAATCATCATTCAAGAGCCACAATAGCAAGAAAAACTACTCTGGAATGGACCGTCAAAGCTGCAATGTATCTAATGTGTGTCACCAAAGTTGGAAATTGGGAGTTGTCAACGCCAAAATCACTTAATCGAGGCCGAGATACAGGGGAATGTCCATCGGAGAAAATCTGCTCCAAAATGGCTGCAGGAGGGGAGTCGCTAGCGAAGCTACACTAGAGGAGAGCCCAACTACTCTCTCTCAATCTCACTTTGTCAAAACCGTGGAAATATTCTCAATGCCAACTTTTGCCACCGGATGGAAGTATGCTAGACATAGTAGCCACCTAAATCGATGTCAAAGCTGCTACTGAGCCGATACTGAGTTTCAGAAAGCCGAAAAGAGTTCCAAAACTAAAGAATCGTCTATGTTGGACCAATGTCGGGCGATGCCCGGGCTTACTCGCTGAGGCTCGCACATGATGTCTGTATGTGTGTGTGCACACATGCCCAGAGCGTATGTATCCGCTCTCCTTTCCACAACCAAGAGAACTCTCTCTTTCTCTTTCTATCTTCCTTTTCTCTTTCATACCGATGTTGGCTCTCTATCTCTTGTCGATGAGTCTTTGTGTGAATACACTCTTAAAGAGAATTTTGTTTAATTTTTATTTTTTGCTACTAGTGTCTCTCAATGACCTTGTTTGTGTGCATGTGCATGCGTTCAACACACATAGCTCCTCCCAATTTCCAAGGTCGTTCCCTGCTCAAATCTCCCTTCTCTCCTTGCTCGAGCTCACACACACTGCTAGAAGCTCCAAATAGCCAACGCTAGTTTTTGCTAACTTGATTGTGAGCTTGATTTTACTCGTTTGAAGCCTTCGAGCTTTCAAGGCTCTCAAACAGTAAGCTGCTTCCCGAATTCTCCGTAGATTCTCCCGTTCTCCCTTGGTGCTCACCTAATGATGCTCAAATGATGCTTTGCAGTCTCTTGCTCATGCTCTTTGACTTAATCCTCCTCCTCATGCTCCGCACACTTTTTGACTTTGTCTGCAGTATTTATGATTGATATCTTGGTTGGAGCTATATATGGCTCACTCTACTCAACTTGATCTCACCTATATATTCGTATCTTGTCCTCAATATGAATCAGTCTTTGAGAGCGTACATGGTGTGTCTCTTGTCTCGTCTCTCTCTTTCTCTCTACATCTCAACATGGTATCACAGTGGTAACGATCACGTGACGATTCAATTCATGGTGATAAAATATAGTATGTGTATGCGATTAGCATGTAAGATTCAGAATTGCTATAAATCTTATTTTTTAGGATTGATTCTTGTTAATTGTGATTGTTTTATGTTAAGAAGAATATAATTAGGGTTTTATGTGGTGCTTATTGCTAATCTATATAATGAATCATTGATTACGTTTTCTTGTTGATTTGTCTTTTGACACCTTGAACTTCATCTTAATTTCTGCTCAAAATTTGGAGAAACATGAAAAGCGCAATGGAGCACAGCGCAATGGAAATATTCATCCAAAACTTGTTCGTCTCCTCGAGCTCTTCGATTTGAGTTCTAGGTTTACATAAATCGAAGTTTGCAGCAGAAAGTTATGTTGTCTTTACTACAATCGAGCTTACCATAGGTTTCGTCCTCATGCGTCTTCGTGAAGCGTCCGTGATCGTTTTTCTAATTTTGGCATCAACATGTTCGAGCAAATTTAGCTTTTTGCTATTCATATTGCAACCATCAATCTTGAGTCTCAAGGCACTCTATTTTGAGGACTCTTTTATTATTAACGTCTCCTTTTCCCTGCCTGTTTAAATGACTTCGCTCACATATTTTGATGTTTATTGAATTGATACAACACAATCGTCATATTTCTCTCATCCTCAATTGCAGCCTTCACCATATATAGTGTGCAAATTCTGTGATCTTATCTGATACGTTCTTCTCACAACAAGATATGGCTATGAATATTCTCGTCAACAATTTTCCTTCTGGCCAATGTTTTGTTCCTCCTTTCCAAGGCCAAGGATTTCCAAGTTGAAAAGCAAAGATGTTGTTAATTCTCAAAGGTGATGAACTCTCTTATAGTATACTTGGAAATTTTGCATGCCCGTCTCAACCTGTTGATACGGATCATAACAACGTGCTTATCACTGAAGGACCTATATTTGACGATTGGCATGTTGTGTATACGGATTGGCAACGACGTGATAAAGCAGCTCGTTGGTATATTCTTTCTGATCTTACTGATTTCCTTTTGCTTGATGTGTATGAACTACCTACTTTCCATGACGTATGGAAGTACCTTATTGCAAACTTTCAAAAGAAATCTATTACATAAATACTTTATTTGAGAGGTTTGTTTAACAATTACAATATGAAGTTGGTACTACCATGACGGGACATATTAAGTCTGTCAAATCCATTATTAATTAACTTATTGCTATCGGTGATTCTGTTCCACGAAAACAACTGATTACACTTCTCCTTGACACCGTGAAGGACTCTTCTTATGATAACATTGTTACCATTATTTCTAATAAATATGGTCTCGATCTCGACCAAGCTTGCATGCCTTTAATTGAATTCACTCAATGTCAAGAACGACGTAATGCTAGTCATGATACAGCTATGATTTCACAAGAGGAGAATGAGTCACAAGAGCCATCATCCAAAAAGTATGCTTTTATGAGAAGAGTCAAAAAGTACAAAATGCTTGATGATGTGCTTTACATGAAAGGAAGTGATTTGACATTGCAATGTGTGCCCTGGAAAGAAGAAATCTATAGGATTTTGGAAGAGAACCATGAAAGATCCTGTGGAGGACATTTTGCCTTGAAAATTATGTTACATAAGATTTTACAGGAAGGCTATGTGTGGCCGAGTGTCCAGTGGGGTGTGAACCATTGGTGCAAGTCTTGTTTGTCTTGCCAGAAGATGCGGAAGAGAATTTTGAATCCTGAATTGCGAAAGACGATTTTAGCTTTTGATGTATTTGAAAAATGGGTTCTTGATGCTATTGGACCCTTACCCATGACTGGTAAAAAAAATTCTTACATTCTGACAACAATGGATTATTTGTCACGTTGGGCAGAAGCTAAGGCTGTCAAACAGATTACCAGTAAAGAAATGGGGAAGTTTGTGTACGAAGATATATGCTGCAAGTTTGGTGTGCCTTTGGAACTACTTTCTAATCGGGGACCAGGATTTAGAGGAGAGTTGTTTGATTTCCTTTGTGGAAATCTTAATATACAACATAGGTACAGTTCTCCTTATTATCCACAATGCAATGGTCTTAATGAGAGATTCAATGGAGAGTTAGTGATTATCTTGACAAAAATGACTCAGACACATGGGAAGACTTGGGATTAAAAGTTGCCTTGTGCACTATGGGCTTATAGAACCGCTATCAAAACAAGCACAAGTTTTTCACCTTATCACTTGATTTATGGCAAGGAAGATTTATTGCCTATTGAAGTGGAAATCCCTGTACTTAAGTGGTTGTCATTGGAAGGTGAAGAGCAGTAAGATGCTTGGCAGAAAAGGTTGTTGGATTTACAATGCTTGTAGTTAGACAGAATTTTGGCCTTGAGTCATTATGAAGAAGTGTCAAAGAAGGTTCAGATGAAGGCCAATGAATGCGTCAAGGATAAAGGAATTGAAAAGGGTGATCTTGTGTTACGGTACAATAGTAAAGTGGACAATACTTTCCAGAAAATGTTTCAGATTAAGTGGGAAGGTCCTTTTACTGTTTTAAACAAATTTGAAAATGGCACATATCAATTGGCAAACTTAAATGGTGCCGAGCATAAATACCGTGTTAATGGTTATATATTTAAGAAGTATCTGGCAAGTTTGATGACAATTGTGACTGATGAAATTCTATTAATAGAAGGAGACAATGCAGAAACATCTGAAAATGTGGATGAGGTTTCTCGGAATGAAATACAGCAGTTATTCATCCTAGGGACCTTTGCTTGTCATGAATGACTAAGCAGGCAAGGGGGGGTTGGCAAGCTATGTCAGGCATTTTTTGGGTGGAAATGAGGTTGTTAATCCATGCTAAAAGCCTTGCTCACTAGTCCCGAGTACATAGATGTACATAATGCTTTGAGTTTTAGGAGTGCTCTTGTAGAGTTTATGTATAAAGGCTTGGTTCTTCCTTGTCATTTGCAAGAGTTTTGGGTTGGTCAAACTTCTAAAAGGTGGTTTTTAATAAGTGCTTTCACTCGTGCTTGATAGCCGGTGAATCGGACTCATACATCATGAGTTACATGCATTGGAGGTGGGTGGTACCCTATGTAGAAAGTGGATGCGGATGCATGCGAGGAAAGGAAAGTAGGCTGATTTGATGGATTTAATTAGAAAAAATGTGGCTGAGAATTTTTGGAAATAGCCGAAGTGATAAGCTCCGAGTTGGGCTTTACAACGTTGCATTCGGTGCTCGGAGTTACCCGCCACGCCTCCGCCAAGATTGCTTGGTGTGGGGAGAAAAACAGGAAATTTATTGGCTCAATTGGGGAGGTGAGAGGATGGTTCCAAGCGCCAATGGAATAACCCCACATGGGGGGGAGAAAATGAAAATTGGAGGGTATAAGGGGGGGAGTGGGTACACCCTAAGAGTGTATCAAAGAAGTTAATGGAGCTTCTTGGCCTTGCTTGTGAGGGCTCATGGACTTTGGGGAGAGGAGGGGGCATGAAAGGGTGGTGGTAATGCGTGTGCTAGTCTCCACCCAACCGTGGTATCTTATAGCCTCCCCCTAGCGTACACACTGTCCGGCCATGCCTGTGGCCTTGCCCATAGGACCCATGTCCTTACATTAACCCCCCCCCCCCCTTGGAGAATCGTTTTCGTCATTGAAAACGAACGTAGGAAAATGTTTCTTAAGTGCGGAGACATTCTCCCATGTAGAACCTTCTTCGGGTCTATCTAGCCATTTTACCAACACCTGTCGTCTAACATGATGTCTGGTGCGAACCTCATGAGAATCCAAAATATTTTCGGGCTCATGAGGAATGCTTGGCGGTTCGATAAGGTCAACCAACACACCTGTGTCAATGACATTATCATTCTTTCCTAGCTGTTTTCGTAAACGACTAACATGGAAAACATGATGAACTCGTGAGTGCTCTGGAAGAGCTAACTTATAGGCCACTTGACCTATACGTTTGAGAATGGTAAACGGTCCACAATAGCGTGGTGAAAGTTTAGCAACTTTTCCCGTCTTCAGAATTTCTGAATGCTTCGGAACTTTGAGGAAAACCTTGTCTCCTTCTGCGAAAGTAGCAAGACGTCAATGCTCATCTGCGTACTTCTTATATCGATCTTGAGCTTGCTTAACATTCTGTCGAGCAACGCGAAGCATGTCAAAATGGTCTTGGAGAAAATCCTTTGCTTGTTGTATCTTCTCCTTAGCCAACCCCACCGTAACGGGTGATCTAGGTTGAAATCCATACAAAAGCATAAATGGACTAAACCCTCTAGTCACATGCTTTGAACTATTATAAGCAAATTCCAATATAGGTAAGTAGTCTTCCCAATTGGTTTTCTTCTTGCTAATGTATGCTCGTAGCATATCCTCTAGCACTTGATTAACTCTTTCTGTTTGACCATCCATTTCTGGATGATCAGTCGTACTTAGATTAAGTTTAGTTTCCAACTTTTGGAACACAACTCTCCAGAAGTGATTATTGAACTTTCGATCTCTGTCACTAATGATACTATCTGGAAGACCATAGAGTTTATATATATTCTCTACAAATAGCCGTGCTAATTCCGGTGTCTTAATTGTAGTCTTAGTGGGAATAAATCGACCCATCTTGGTGAGACGGTCTACAATTACCCAAATGGCATCATGGCCACGATTTGTAGTAGGTAGTCCTACTACAAAATCCATAGAGATACTCTCCCACTTACCTTGTGGAATCTCTAAAGGATGTAAAAGGCCACCTACCTTGAGACACTCTACCTTATTAACTTGGCACTGTTGGTAGTTTAGTACGTACTCTTGAACATCATGATGTAAGCCCGACCAATAAAATTGCC
Source organism: Adiantum capillus-veneris (assembly GCF_014529385.1). Classification (NCBI taxonomy): domain Eukaryota; kingdom Viridiplantae; phylum Streptophyta; class Polypodiopsida; order Polypodiales; family Pteridaceae; genus Adiantum; species Adiantum capillus-veneris. The sequence continues at coordinate 10,067,408 of NC_140948.1, read as the reverse complement.
GTCGAATTAAGGTATACGTCGTACGGATACCAGGATGACCAGCACTTGGACTATCCTGACACTCAAATAAGATTTGGCGCCTAGTGTCTGAGTCCTTTGGCACACATACTCTACCTTTGTGGAGTAAGTAGCCATCATCAATGGAAAAATTCTTCCATCTCTTAAGCTCTTCTTGAGTAGGGGTGGATCTCTGTGTGTTGGAGTTTCTATCTGCGCGTGTAGAGACATGTTGATCTAGCTGTTCAGAGACATGTGAGTGTGAGGGATCCCTTTTTAAAACTGCACTCCATACTTTAGCATATGAGTGATCTTGTGCACACTTGCCACGTAATGACTCCAAAAATCCACTCTTTAGTTCCGTGAAAGCAAGTGAATTAATCTGAGGCATCCAACTTAGTGCATCCGCTACTACATTATATCGCCCCTTGCGATATCGTAGCTTACAATCATAATCTTGAAGGATTTCTGCCCATCTAGCTTTACGGCCCTTCAATTCTGTTTGAGTAGTAAACCATTTGATACTCTTATGGTCAAAAACTACTTCAAACTCGGCACCATATAAATAGTGTCGCCACTTTCATAAAGTGAGAATTATGGCATAGAGCTCTCTCTCATAGACATAATAATTTTGTTGAGCTCTATCTAAATTTTTACTGTCAAAGGCTATAGGTCTTCCCTCCTGGAGAAGTACCGCACCGATGGCTTTATCACTAGCATCAGTCTCTACCACAAACGGCTTAAGTGGGTTGACAATTGCTAGGATGGGAGCAGTGGCTATAGCTACCTTGAGCTGTTCGAAACTGCGTTTTTGGGCTTCTTCCCAAGAAAAGGTCTTACCTTTTTCTTTAAGTTGATCCATCATAGGAACATTGATTTTGGCATAGTCATGGATATACTGTCGATAAAATCCAGCCATGCCTAAAAATATTTGAAGCTCCTCAACCGTGTTGGGATGTGGCCATCGAAGAATGGCAGCGACCTTATCAATGTCCATCTTGATGCGAGACTAAGAGATCACATGACCGAGGTAATGTATCTCTGTTTTAAAGAAATCGCACTTGCTTTGCTTAGCATACAGGGCGTGAGCTCGTAGATGTTCAAACACTAATCGTAAGTGTTCTATGTGTTCATCGTCAGTCTTACTGTAAATGAGAATATCATCAAGGAAAACCACAACAAATTTTCCAAGATAGGGACGTAAGATACTATCCAAGAGTGTGATAAATGTAGCTGGAGCATTGGTTAGACCAAAAGGCATAACCAAAAATTCAAAATGCCTGAACCGTGCTCTAAAGGCAGTTTTGGAGATATCTTGCAGTAGGATACGTACCTAGTGGTATCCTGAATGAAGATCTATCTTTGTATAGTAACTTGCCCCATGGCGTTGATTAAACAACTCATTTACTCGAGGTAGAGGATACTTCTTCTTGATGGTTATCGCATTTAACCCGCGATAATCTACGCACATGCACATAGTACCATCTTTCTTTTTTACCAATAGAATTGGTGATGCCCAAGGCGAAGTGCTAGGTCTAATGAAACCACGAACGAGGTAGCGAGCCAACTGACTCCGAACCTCCTTGGCTTCTTTAGCACTCATATGATAAGGTGGTTTACTCACCGGTTTAGTGCCTGGCAAGACATCTATGCAATGCTGCACATCACGTGTAGGGGGTAAACCCGGTGGTAAATCACTTGAGAACACATCACTATACTCCATGAGTAAGTGAGTCATCTTTTGCCGTGCAAAAGAAGAAAGTAAACTAGAATTATGCTGGGATGGAGAATCTTGTAATTCTTGTAATGTTTGTTTTACAACAGTTGCACGTTGCTCTATAGAATTAAAATTGAGAGCACTTTGCTCGTTAGATTTGTTAACACTTTGTTTATCAGTAAAATTCATTGCACTTTGCATACCATTACTAGAATTCATTGCACTTTGCATACCATTACTAGAATTCACGGCACTTTGCTCTTGAGAATTCACAAGACTTGGAGACAAGCAGTAACAAAAAAAAACTTCATCTATTAAATTTGCTTTCTGCAAAATAGAAAGCTCGGTTGTACATATAAGAGGTGCAGATGGTATATTTTTCTCACCAAGCAAAAGCACATGTTTACCATTGGCCATAAAGGATAAGAAGTTGTGTTCATAACTAGTTTCCTAAACCATGCAGCCACTCCCGTCCTAAAACTACATCAGTATGGTCCATGTTCATAACTTGGAAGTCAAGGGTCATTGTATGATCTTGAACAATAAGCTCAACCCCTTGAACTACCGTGTCCCATACTTCTTTATCATTCCCAGACATCTGCTCCACCACATACTTGTGAGAGAAGGGAGTCTGTGTAAGCTTCAATTTCTTGACTAGCTTATAGTTCAAGAAGTTATGAGTTGCACCATCATCCACCAAAATACGAACACGTTGTCCATTAATAGTGCCATGCATGCAAATCAAATCATGGGGGCCAAAGGTGGGTTGCCACATTGAAGCAGACACACAACACTTGTGCATTTCTTCCATATGAAGAACCTCTACAACACAATATTTAGGAGATGAATCCAATGTGAGGTGTTGCACCGTGTGCATGGCCATTTCTTTGCCTTGCAAAAGAGGACAATCTTTCTTGTTATGTTGGTCCGAAAGACATCTAAAACACAAATTCTGTTTCTTTGCAGGCTCAAAATTAGCAGTGCTGAGAGACCCACATGGAGTATCTCGTGATTGCTTAGGCTTTTTAGCCTCTTGCGGGCGTGAAGAGGTAGATTGTCTCTTGTTCCTCTTGTACCATGTGGGAGATCTACCTCGCCATTGGCTCTTAGCCACATTGCTCTTAGCAAAAGTATTCTTAGAGTAGGGAACATTTCCTTTCCTCTCTTGGTCATCATCATATCTTTGTGCATGACTAATGGCTTCTTCAAAAGTTTTTGGATATTGGGTCTTGACATGAAGACGATAGTCTTTGTCAAGACCCCTATTAAAACCCCGTATCTTTTGGAATTCATCTAGACCTTCTAGTTTTAATATGATTTTCCGATACTTTGAAAGGTACTGTGTGAGAGAGAGGCTAGACATGCGGCATGCATCCCATGATAACCAATTCTTATCTTCTTCATTGGAGTCCAAAAACTCTTTGGAGAAAGAAGCTTGAAACGGAGCCCAAGACGGAGGACGAGCATCTATTGGAAATGTCATCCACCACTTATAGGCCTTGCTTTTAAGAGATAGACTTGTTTCCACATCCGTCTTTATATCCAAGGTGTGTCTCAATCTATGAATATCACTCCATTTGTGTAAGAACGTATTGACCGCATCCTTGTTGCGATCATGCTCTTCCCCATGAAACTCAGGAATGGTGATATTCTTAAGTAATGCATTGCTACCTTCTGCATCTTCTGCACCACTTGTCTCTTGGACTCCTTGAGTCATGCGAGCTTGGTTCCCTTGAACTGTGCCACTTGTGGCTCCTTAAGTTGTCTGTAAATTCATAAATTTCACAAGTAACTTTGTAAGATTGGTAACATTTGCATTGAGTGTAGAGAGGTTTCTTTCAAGTACGCTTTGGCGATGTTCCAAAGTATTGAAAGAAACCATATCTACAAGCCCATGATCTCCTAGATGATCATCATCATGCATATTAGTGTCAGCAGCACCCGTGGTGCCTTGATTTTGATCTACGTGCTCAAAATCAAATGTGTGTGTAGGTGGGATAACCTCACTGGCCATGGTAAACACATACTAATGCAAAGAGAGAAAAAGAAACGACAACTTGTACCTTGAGAAATTAAAGTCTTTGTGTTTTGTATGCTTCACGATTTGTGTTGCATGCGAACCTCGCCTTGCTGGAAGTTGAGCGCTTCACTTGCCGTTCCTTGTAAGAACACCATTGATGATTCTTCACAAAAACTCGTCGTTTTTGTGAATGCTTTTCTTCACTTTGAAGCTACCTCCTTGAGGAAAAAATAATTTTTGGAGGAAAACTTGCCTTCCTCCAAGAAGTGAAAGGAAGGGTAAAGCTACTTCCTTGAAGTTTGAAGCTTGCCCTTTCCTTCTAGTTTTCCTTTCAACTCAAGTAGACTATCATTCCTTGTTATACACAACAAGGTCCAATAGCTTGATGGTAAAGTGTTGGCCTCTTACCCTCATGGGGTGGGTTCACCCCTCCTTCATGCAAGGGTTAAAGCGGGCCTTCCTGCGTGCGCAGCCAACGGAAGCCTTCGGAGTCTCGGTGCCATCGGGTTTGCCTTGGTCGCCCGTTGTGGAGGGCGTATGTGAGGTGGCCGCGGTCGACTGTCGCTCTTTGTCCATGCGCTGCTCGCATAGAACATTGCGCATGTCTTCTTTTTGCTGCACAGCGGAGACGTCGCTGTCTGCGGAATGTGGGGGGGAAGCAGGACGTCGCATGCACATGCAAGCCGCTTTTAGCCTCCTCCCAAAAACAGCTCGGATACCACTGAAAGGGCGGTGGTAATGCGTGTGCTAGTCCCCACCCAACCGTGCTATCTTATAGCCTCCCCCTAGCGTACACACTGTCCGGCCGTGCCGGTGGCCTTGCCCATAGGACCCATGTCCTTATAAGGCGCCCAATTTGTGTTCCCACTACCTAGACAGGTGCCCTGCCCATTTTTTGGTCCCCGGACACTGTCCCCCCCCCCAGTTGCCTTGGTCAAAAGGTGGCCGACATCCAATTTTTTACCCAAAAAAGGCTCAAAATGGACCAATAAAAAGGTGCCCAAAGGGGAAAATGAAGTGGCTAAGAGAGGAGAGAAAATCCATTGGCATAAGAGCCAAAAAAATCCTCCTTTAATAGCTGCATTTGTCTGCACACCTGCAGACACTTTCCAGAGACCTCCTTTTTGGAGCTTTTTCAAAACCCCCGAACTTCAAATGCTTGTAATTTTCTCATTCCTTATCGCAATCAAGCATATGGATGCTCTATAGACATATATGCGAGCCAATCTAAACACTTATATTCTCTAATTCTCCTAATTCCAAGTGTGGTTTCCGCTAGAGCTGTTCTTCTCCAAGCTTTACAGGTGTTTAACACAGGTGAATTCAACGGTGCAACTGTTGTTCTTTCCAATGGTGTGATCGGTGCAAGGCTATAGGGGCATTCGTTTTCATTGTCGTTTGCACTCCACAATGTCTCTCAAATGACCTCCTTCACACCTAATAATAAGCTTATAGATGCTTTTCATGCAATATTCATAAATGATTTCTCTTGTTACACATTTATATCAATATTGTACATGCACTTCAAAGTCTTCAGATCTCTATATCACATCCAAAAACATGCCATTCTTTTTCTCATTAATTCTCTTAAGGATGCTAGTTTGAAAAAAAAACTCGATCAAGGATATCAAAGTTCTCTAAGGGCACCTACCTTCAGAAGTCATCAATTGTTTTAAATACTCTTTGAAATCATAAAGTTAATGGTATGAAGCTTTGTCCTTAGTTGTGGCAATGAAGAACATGTTGTTTTGAGATTGCTTGCCAAAGCATATTGGGTTGTCAATTGCAATGCTTTCATTCAACACTTTCATGAGGGTTATTGCGACTTGCTTGAAATTTGTCTCCTCTTGTGCTTGCACTATGGGGTTTAATCAATAAGTCTAGAAAATCATTGCTTTATATGGGTTCACTTTGGAGAGTTGCATAATTTTGGTCTTCAACGAACGTAAAAAGTATTGTGCTTACACTATGGGGTTTAATCACTAAGTCTAGAAAATTATTGCATTATATGGGCTCACTTTGAAGAGCTGCATAATTTTGGTCTTCAAATGTAAAAAGTATTCTTCTATTTTTTTTTATACCCCTTCCTTTGCTAACAGAGGTAAGTATGACACCTCTCTCTTCTCTGTCTATCACCTTTACATGGTATATGTTCGTGGTAAACAACTGCTTCTCTTTGCCACCTGATCTTTTATATAAGCCAAGCTGGATAGTCTAGTAGATTTTCACAAATGTTTGCTTGAGTGATAGTCCCATACTTTGATTAATTCTTGCCCAATCTCTCCTAGGTGCGGGGATTATTTTACTCTACTGACATGTGAACTTTGTGGTACCTTTTTTCCTTTACTTCATTAAACTTTTTAAAAAAAAGGAGAAATCTTCAATGGAGAATTTCCACATATACTAGCCATTTGAAATCATCACACTTATTGATTAAGTTGGAAAACACAAAATTATGGGTTAAGATAAGTAGCTAGATGGTATTGCCTTGGTATATCTTCTCATGGGTGGGAGGGCAAGTAACTGCACTAAGCTTTCTGTTGCCGACGTATCGTAGATTGGTTCTCCCAGTTTCCTCTTGAATAATAGGACTTGAGTTCAAGACTCATTGCAGAGATCTATTAGGTCTCTAGAAATTGCTCCTAAGGTGTTAATTTTCTCTTCTCTTCTTTAGAAGGGGACCAAATCTGTACAAAGGGGAAACTTGTCGCCATCGGAAGTTTAATTGATCCTCTCATTTACCAAGGCAACACATAGTCATTGAGAAATTTTAGGTTTTTTAACCTGGCAATCAAGACCTGCCACGTTTGCAAAGTTTAGAGAGACGAGCGTATATACCTTTTCCAACCAATGACCATGCTCAACGTTGGGGAATAGGTAACCCGTCTTGCCCAGGCTTATGAGTCACCGTGTTCTGTGGCAATACACGAGTGAGTAGCCCACATTGACTGCAGCATGTTTGTGTGGCAGACAGCTTTATGTATGAATGGAGGAAACTGCTGAAATGTATTTTAATACGAAAGAAACTCTTTTTTATTGAAATGCTCTTGTAATTTCTTGGCAAGACTTAAGAGTACCTCAGGTTTCCAGCGGAGTCGCTGTAACGTCTTCAAAAGAGGGGCCTGTCAGCCCCACGGTCTATATTCACAAGACCAGCAATATGTGCGTAGCTCGTGGCAACAGCATGGAGGTGCAGGCGTCGGCCCGTTTCCTGCATCGACTGCTGGACTCTGCTCATGTAGTCGAGCTCGCCATTACATGTGAGTCCCTCCTGCAGCGCTTACTAGTTGGGTGGTGTGTATCGGTAGGCCAATATGGTTTCTTCTCTGAAAGTGGTATTGCTTTCATACGCCTCTAATGCAGGGTTGTTTTTCGGAAGTTTGGCTGACGCTTGCAAGCCTCCCAGCATATTGAGGCCGAGGCCTCGTCATTGAAGAGAGAACCCGCAAGTGAAGAGAGAGCTCTCCTGCAACAGTCCAAACTCTCCCCACCTGACACAGTCTTCCTTTTTTAGCTTTCTTCCGAAATGCGGTCCACACATAACCCTAATCTATCTCCTAGTCACCTCCTTTCTACTTCTTAATCATCTTCAGCTCTTGTCCATAAGTCTAATGTTTCTTGTTCTTGTGGTGAACAACGTCGAGTAGAGCGCTTAATTAGCCTTCTTGCCTCAGAGCTCTCAAGATCAAATGTTTCTTCTCTCGTTGGAGTACTAGAGTATTGTTCACATCTTTATGACCGTCGACCTATTTCATCAAAGGACTTGAAGTGGGCGTTACCCCACTCGCGCCGACCTGTGCGAAACCCTTATTGAATGTGCTCTCAGCTAGCTAGGAGTAATCGAGCCACAACAAGCCAAATTTATACCCACAATGGCACTCACAACACTCTCAAAGGGAACCTTCTTAACTTTCCACATTTTGCGTGTATGCTTGAAGAGTGGGCTACAAGGGCACCTCACCAACAGATGGACCTACGCATAGATATGGACATCTTCATTTGGGATTTTGTATACGAAATTCCAAATGAAAAAAAAGGTCTCTTTGGAAGGAACTACTTACAAACGCAAAATCCTTCATGAGATATATCCGCATTGTTGAGCTATATATAGAGATACTATATGTAGCTAAACATGCATCACTACAGCACACCCTTTGGGCATTCACTCTATATAAAACTACTATATCACGTGCGATAAAGAGGCATTCTCAAAGTCCTTCATCGGTGAATTCTCTAGGATTGTGGCATATCCTTTTCCTATATTCAATGTGTAAAATTTGTTTGAAGCTTCTTAAATGACACCCATATGTAAATAAAAATGATACAATGTTCGGAATTAAAAATGTCATTTGTAGAACCCACATGATAGGTTTGTTTATTACAAAAGACCTCCTCCGAGACAACACCTTGGATGTATAACAATGCAAATTTTAATCGTCACTAAAACTCTTTGATAGGGTGACATAAGAAATCCCCTTAGTGGCACTATTCCATCATTATATTTTGATGAAGATTTTGTGTTGTTGTTTTGAAAGAAGAGCCTATTGAAAGAAATAATCTCCAAACTATCATAGTTTTTGGCTTTGATTTTGGATGCAAAAAGAAATTCAACTATTTCCTTGAACTCGAGTGTGGAGCTAGCTTTGCTGGCTAGTTTCTTTTCAAGGATCATTGATGTTTTAATAAATAGTTGCAACAACTCGTTAATGTATTTGATTAGCAAGCTAGCTTCAATGTCACCAAGGATAAATATCTAGGCCACACATAGGTCCTTACTTTGTTTGTAGCATTCCCTTATTTGATTCACAATATGGGTAAATCTCATCTAATCAATAGCCCATTGTGGGCTAGGTATAAGGCCGGATAGGACATTGGCAGTTCATCTTCTTTCATTAGTAGTTTCATACCATCTTCATCTTCACCTTGGTTTGTTCTCAAATGTTTGAGGAAGTGCATGGTTGCCCAAGCGGGTGGTGAGTGTGAAGCTCTTGTCCTCCATATCTTCCTTTATGGTTATCAGTAGGTTCTCTAATTCCTATAGGTTAAGGATCGAATTGCCCTCCAAGTAAGTGATGTCGACTAGCGATTGGTACATGCACTTGTCCCTGATGGACTACTCCAAGACATTGTAAAATTCCTTTAGACTCTCATCATGAACTACTTGCTTGTTATCTAGCAATGATTTGTGTTCTCCTATCTCTTGGATGAGTTTCCATTTTTTAGCATTTAAATTGGAATTAAGGAATTATTGTTATTCAGACCATTGTTGTAATTATTTGATCGTTTTAATGTGTTGCTCCCTTTCATATTCTTCTTCGATTAGGAACTCTTTTAGTTTTATATACCTTCTTTTTTTACTTCTCAGCAGCGTTGAGGATTTCTTGTTCTAGTTTTTACTCGAGATAAGTGATGCCAGAGTGTTGCATGCTTTTCTGGGCCTCCATCATCTATCCCGTAGCATCTACAATTGTCTTCTAGCTAGTAGTGCCTACATAGCCATTTATGATTATGCTGACATCAGTACTATCTCTTTTATATCTTAAGGATTGGAACATTGTAAGGTACTACCAATCATTTGGAGGTGTTAATGACCAAATCACCCACCAACCTATTCTTTTGTAAGACCTAAAGCCTATCTATAGATGTTTGGACTAAGTTTGTGGCCATTGTTGTGCTCTGTCTAGTAATCGTGGCAACATGCTCCTATGTTCCTACTTGTTGAGTTGTCTAATTGGGGTTCTTATACAAATCGATGGCTATCAAAAGGGTCATACCTAGTAGTAGCACAATGTCCATATATAGCTGCAAAAGTTCCACCTACCGATGTAGTGGCCACTTCAAGATTCTTCTCCCCCAATGCTCCCATTGTTGTCCTCTTTGCTCTTGATCCCAAAACTCGTTGGTCAACCCGTCCTTTTGGTCTTTCTAATCTTTGATCAAATTGTTTTATCTCTACACATTCTAGAACATATGTAATCCAATAGAAGTATGGCCATACATGCCATGCTTGAAAAGATTCTTGGTTTTGATTTTTGCTATTTGTGTAACTATACTATGATGGAGAATGAAAATCAGATTGAAAGGGCATATAATGTTCAATGCTCTAGCTAATAACATGCTAAAAAGTCATTCAGGCAAGTACATCGATGGGTTGTTCTTTACGTCGATGGCTTTCAAGAAAAAATTTAAATTGCTTTTTGTTCTAGTGTTGGCACTGAGATCCCTTGTCCTCTAGACTTTTACTTCTTTCTAGATTTACACATTTCATTCAAGAAATTGTTGATGCACCATCATTATAGGGTTGTGCTTTCTAGTTGAAAGAGACTTTAAGGATGTGTGAGATCACAATTAGCAAATATATGAATATTTTTTCCATTTGTTTCTGTATTGTTGTATCAACATTGAATGTCTCCACAACCTATTTGATAATGGCCATGTGGATGGAAATTCTTGCTTTCTCCATGAGCATTGTCATGACCCAATTCTCAAGTAGATCTTTTTTTCTATCTTTGATGACATACTTCTTCATGGCTTGATAAGAAATTTCTCCCTACGACACTACAAGAGGTTGTGTGCTCTTGTGACGCTTTTAGCGACGGAAATACATTGGGTTTTTATAACCCTCGACGTCGCTAAGAGCATCGATACAAGAACGTTGCTATAACAGTCTTTATAAGCCTCGCTATATAGCGACGCCTATAGCGACGATTATAGCGACGCTGCAGAGCCTTATATAGTGACGTTCGAGAGGAAAAAAAATTGGTGGCAGGGCATTCCATCAGCCATATGGAATGTTTCATTAATTGATTCACCTTTGAAAAAAAGTGCAAAGGTAGATATAGACCCAAAATAGTCACCCACAAGACAATATAACCATTAACTCCATCATCCATAGTACGTACTGTTTGCAAAATAAAGATACAAAACTGACAAGCGTGAATTTGATGAAAGTAAATCAATGACAACTGTACACATAGGCAAAACTCACTTGATTGTTAAACTTTGCAATGTAATACTTACAAACCATTGTCATTATTTAAAAAATATACATGGTTTTCAAAAAGACGTATAAAAGTCGTCTCATGATACATAAGCTATGAAAAAAAGAAACTAATGCTATCTAGCTATGGCTAAACTGACGTCGTTTAATCAGACGTCTCATCGTGTCCAAGCGGCGTATCTGTCGGATTTTGCAAAAAAAACACAATAAGATAGGATATGGTATGTATAAACATATAGCGATGTTTATAAAACAATACAACAAATAAAAAAGAATAAACCTTAATACTAACCATGTAATAGAACTAATCTTTGATGTTCTTAAAGTCGAAAAGAATATAGTAGGGCATATCTTTCGTTTAGCACGATTTGAAAGATTGTTGAATAGTCTATTAAATAGAGCTTATATGAATGAGTTTGAGATATTAAGAGAGAACATATATTCTTTTTTTAAATAATACACTAAAGACGTATTTGATAAAGATTAATGAATAATAGATAGTCTGTCTATGAACAGTAAAATTGAGATTTTTATTAATATCAGTGTTTTATATTTATATGTTTTAGCTTAAAATGCATGGGTAGGCTTAAAATAAGTTGAAAAAGTAGTGGAGATACAAAAATAGAGGTTTTATGAGTCGAGATCTAAAAGTTGCGTTTATAGACAAAGAAAGATGTTTTTTGCAATTCTGTCCGCTCTGCCTTGTAGACCAGATCTATTCTCGTTGTTTTGAGTACCTGGATTGCTCTGTTCTGAGTTCGTTTGTAAAAGTTGTGATAAAAACAAACAGAAGGGAGCAGCAGTGTAGTATACAGAGGGACAGAAAGACATACAACATCATACAGCTCTCCTTGCTATCAACCAAGAAGTGGATTTGTTCCTTCATGGTGGACTATTGCAATTGAGATTATGAAGGATCTGTGTAAAGTGTCATGATAAAAATCTAACTTTTACGGATCGCTTAGCGATCACGTTCTTATCTTTTTCTCGTAGGTATACTTGGTGCAAAAATCGAGTTGATGACGGGTGGTGCGTTTTGGGGATCATTCACCGATCTCTTCTTCTACAAGTGCGAGTGCGAGTGCGAGTGAGATGCTGCATGCAAGCGAACTGAAGCTCGGGGGTGGTCGGGAGGTTCGAGCTCCGTACAACGGAGTGTGCCCATATTCAATTGCTCCTCTGTTGTATCAAAAGTCTGCAAAGATTCATCAATACAAAGATCTCTTTCTCTACCTTTTGCTGTCTATCTCTATTATTCTGTTCTTGTGACAAACCATGCCGCCGGGAGAACTTGGAATGTCCATAAGGGCGTTTAAGCCCTTATTGCCTACGTACTCATGCTTGTATGGTTTGGGATCACGTCCTGTCATCGACCACTGTCTAAACATACAAAGAATTCATTATGTTAGAATTTAAAATCCATAAACCCTAAACTATCAAACATAGAGAGCAATGCAAAAACACTTACAAAATCGGCCTCAAATGATGCCCACCCGCCGCTCAGCAAGTGGTGCGAGCTCCCTGCCTCTACTCATGCTCTGGCTGCCTCCTTTTGTTGCTTCCACTTGTCGGGATTCTCACGCGCTGCTTTCTTTGCATTCTTCCAATCTTCTTTGGCCAGCTAATCTGGTCTGTTCCACCCATGCTTGATTGCTTTTTGCACTTCGGAGCGCTTGTGCTTGCAGTATTCGCGCATTCGAACCTTCATCACGTCTTCATTGAAGCGGTCATCCCGTGTTGGAACGGGAAACTCGTCATGAAGCATACTGACGACTCTGTCTTGTAAATCATTCCGTACTTCACTCCAGGTGTTTAGTATGTAGTGTCTAAACACCTGAGAGCAAAGACCACGCATGCACGAAATCACCTTCTTGCCTTCATCATCCAAGATGATGCCACCGCTGAAGTCGACGGAGTAAGGCAAGCCCTCTTTCCGCTGACGCGTGAACCTGGGTGTCCCGACAGGGGTCTCTAGCGGCGTGTCGATAGGGGTACGGACGTCAGGTGTCTCCATTGGAGTCTAAGCCCTGAAGTGAGGAGTGTCCACTGGAGTGACTCCTGGAGGAGTAGCTAGTGGTGTATAGCCGCTAGGAACGACAGTCAGCCGTGCAAAACCTGGTGTCGATGGTGATGCCGTGGCTGGTGTCGGGACAGGAAAAGAAGGGGAGGGTAAAGAGCCTCGTCGAACACGAGGCAGTGTCGAAGCATCGGCAGCAGCATCCCCACAACAACCACCACCGCCACCACTAGAGTGCCGGCGCCTAAACGAGTGTGAAGATCATCTCGTTGACACCGAAGCTTTGGAGCGCGTTGAGGACTCCGAAATAGAGGGAGATGCGAACCGAGTAGGAACGCGCGATGGAGCGCCAGAGCGATGATGCTCTACATACCACTGTCTTTGCTGGGGTGACAAAGAAGAAAGAAACTCCTCATCATCCATACCTGCATTAAACACACGAACATTTAAACTTAATATATGAATGAATGGAGTAGAAAACATGGACAAGTAGATAGAAAGAGAGAGAGAGAGAGAGAGAGAGAGAGAGAGAGAGAGAGAGAGAGAGAGAGAGAGAGAGAGAGAGAGATAGATAGATAGATAGATAGATAGATAGTTCTATTATCGTCCTGGGAGGTCAAATATGACCTATGGGACCAAATGAACATGTCACGTGGTGTGGGTGGAGTTCATAAGTGAATCTCGATGCTCAAAAATGGCTGAAATGAGCGTCGCAATAGAGAGTCCACATCGTGGTTGGGAGAGGAAGGTATGTAGGGAGAGCTCATGGCTGAATATATGGGGAAAAGAGGACCTAATGTGGTCAAAAGCTGAGCACTCAAGTAGTGTGTGGTACTCACTCTCTCGTACTTGACGAGGGCACAAGGTGCAAAGTCGATGACACTCCTCGCCAGTGCCCCAACGTCCTGTCTCGCAGTGTAGAGAATGGGAGCTCAGACGAATGGAGGCAATGGTGCGGATCGCACTCAACGGGATGGGCTCAAGGATGTAGGAATGGGTTCGGTTACCTCGTTCCGAGAAGAAGAGAGATTGGGGCAACGTGTGTTGTGTAATGGCTGAAGCGAGAACCTCCGAATTTCTCCCAAGCCATGATACATTGGCGTTCTAAGAAGGCCTCATTAACTTGGGAGTCGATCGACGCATCCTTGACCAAGTGACATGCATCCTATCTTCCAAACCATTTCTTGATATCAAGCATCCACCCTGAACTTAGTATTTTGCTCTTGCATGTCTTTTGAACCTTTTGACTTGCTTCATATGCGATTCTAGGAAGTCGATGCAAAGGGCTACGTTGTGTCTTACGCATGTACTCCACAACCCTTTCCATGCCCAAGACCTCAATGGGAAGCGATCCGGACTCAAGAAGTAAGAGCATGTAGGGTGTTTGTGTCTTGACTTGGAGAAAGTTGGTGAGAAAATGCTTTTGAACATTCTCAAACTCTTTCCAAGTAGACTTCCCGATGCTTCCACCCCACACCTCCACTCCATAAAGAAGCACCGGTGTCACCAATGTGTCAAAGAGGTACTTTTTGAGAGCCCAACACTTGATCTCTCCTGCATTGCACATGTTCTCAAATGCGTAATAAGCCCTCTTTCCGGCTTCCAAGCGACGCATTGCACAATCCTTCCATTTATGATTGGATGGAACCTCAAGGCCAAGGTACTTGAAGTGATCTACCACTTCAAGTTTCTCATTGTTGTATACAATGCATGGATTTTCATCATTGAGGGTCTTTACAAGCATAACCTTGGTTTTGGATCCATTCACGATCAGCCCGCTATGTAGGCAAAAGCGTTCCAAGACACTCATAAGCTTTTGTGCATCTTCTAAGGTATGTGCCAAGAGCACTACATCATCGGCATAAAGCAAAAGCATGATCACCGCATTTCCAATCTTAACCTCTTCTATGCCTTCTTGCTGCATAAAATCAAGAACCATGTAAGACCATATTAGGTAAAGTGGGAAAATCCCAATTCCCAGGTTGGACAACTTTCAATATATCATGTATAAAATATAGAGATTTTGTCAAAAATTTGAGTTTTCTTAAGGTCTCATTCCACTTTATGCACATACAATACACAATGAAAACAACTAAAATATCATGGTTTCAATCAATTGGATTATTAGGAGAGGAGTATATTGCGTCCATTATCGTTGTCTATGTTCTAATGTCCTACCTACAACTTATCTCAACATGGAGAGCTTGGTTTCTAGGTCCACCACTTGTCCAAGTTAATGTAAAAGTGACTCAAGGTTCACAACTTGTGAAAGCAAGGATCCATTGAGGAATACAATCCACTTGGCTATTTTTCCTTAATTTATTGCATGTGACATTTAAGCAAGGTCCACTTCTAATCTATAACTTCTTAATTTGAGGCATGGGGCATACATAAAATATGTAGCATATGCTCTATTGCCTCATAGGAAGGTTGGTTTCAAGGTGCACTTATCCATGCTAGCCTATCTTGGAGAAATGATGGAGCTTTCTTCTCTCCTTGTTTCAATGGAGACTAGCTTGGACAAGTGGTGGACCTTTGCTTCTCTCTATGTTTCAATAGAGTTAGCTTGGACAAGTGGTGATCTTGGAACAAAACCCCCATGTAAAACATATCATGGGTATTCCAAGTGATTAGAAAGATTACCATTTAAGATATAACCTTATAGGTTGGACAACTAGATCTTGGCTTGGAGAAATGGTGGACCTTTGATTCTCTCCATGTTTCAATGGAGTCTATCTTGGAGAAATGGTGGAGCTTGCTTCTGTCCATGTTTCAATGGAGCCTAGCTTGAACAGTTGGTGGACCTTTGCTTCTCTCTATGTTTCAATAGAGTTAGCTTAGACACGTGGTGGATCTTCAAAATAAACCAACTACTATCAATGTTGCCTAGCTTGGACAAGTGGTGGAGTGTTTCTCTACTCCATGTTTCAATGGATCTTAGCTTGGACAAGTGTTGGACCTTAAAACAAAAACCCCATGTACAACATAGAATGGATTTTCTAGATTTCAATGGAGTCTAGCTTTAACAAATGGTGGAGCTTGTCTTCATCCATGTTTCAATGAAACTAGCTTGGACAAGTGGTGGACCTTGTAACAAACCCTCCCATGTACAACATATCATTGGTTTTCTAAGTGATGGGAAGGAATACCATTCAAGATATAAACTTATAGCTTGGATAAGTAGTTGACTTTAAAACCAAATTCATCATAATACAATGAAATACAGGTCAGCCAATTCCTAAATCTTGAGACCAAACCTCCCATGCTATTAGAGATAATATATTGGATAAGTGGTGGACCTTCTATTATTTTCCCATGCCTAGTTTAGACAACCGGTACACTTTGCAGCTATAAAGGTTGGACGAGTTGTGGAGCCTTGTTTCTATCCATGTTTTAATGGATCCTAGCTTGGACAAGTGGTGGACCTTGGAAAAAAGCTTCCATGTACAACATATATGAGGTTCTCCATGTTTTAATGGAGCCTATCTTGGACAAATGGTGAAGCTTTCTTCTCTCCATGTTGATTTTGGAACTACCTTAGACAAGTGGTGGAGCTTTTCTTTTCTACTCTTCATAATACAATGAAGTATATGTTGGTTACATGGTGAATCTTAAGGCCAAACCTCCCATTTTACTAGAGATGATAGGTTGGACAAGTGGATCAACCTTCTATCATTTCTCCATGACTATATTGGACAATTAGTAGACATAACATCTCTCTATGTTGTCTAGAGATGAGCTTGGACAAGTGATGGACCCTGCTTCTCTCTCCCCTTGGTTTACTAGTTTGAAGACTCAGTATATATACTTTCTTAGATCTAGCTTGAACAAGTGGTGGACCTTGCATCCACAATCTTAATTCAGTATAAAAAAGTATATGAAAAAATAACATAGGAATCTTGGTTTGAAGGTCAAGCAATTAGGTTCCAAATGCACATAATAATATATTTTCCACCCATATTAAAAGAAAGTTAAATATGCAAATAATAATATATTTTCCAAATGCACATAATAATATATTTTCCACCCATATTAAAAGAAAGTTAAATATGTTATTACCAAATTGACAAAGGTAACGTCCAAGAATTATATCTTTCCATCTTGTCAGATCTAAATCTTCATCAAGGCGACATGCATGTATACATCAACTTTCAAGCCATTCAAGAATACATGCACTTAGATTCCATAGTTTTGTTTTCAAAGTCTTTTAGATTCTAAAACTCTTTCACATAAAGTATGTAATGACAAAATTCTTGAAGCAAACATTTGTGCCCAAGAAAAAGATCCCTCTCACATATTTAAAGTCCATGAATTCTCTGATCCACACTTACAAGTTTTATTTTGACATCAAACATCAATTCTTTCATAGTTCCAAATAAATGCAACCTCGATATGAATTGACAAAAAATGAATTTCTTTTACTATATGACCCAACATAGGCCCCAATCAAATAAAAAATGAGTCCCCAAAAATTTGGGTGCACTCTAGCAATACATCAGAGTCCCCTTACAATAGGATGCACTCCAATAGTACATTGAAGTCCCCTTAGAGTAGGGTGCACTCCATTCAAGTGTTCATAAAATTGACACACCTTTTATAAAAAAAAAAAAGACTATATCAAATTATACAAATGTTGAAAGATACACACTAGAATAAAAAAAGCATCTTATAGCCATATTTATTCAATGCTTTCGTGTTGACAAGTACACACCAAGGACATAATTTGTCTCAGAATCACTATACTGATTTACAATTGTGTTATATGTATAGACTCTCTTATCTCTTGCATACAACCATCCTACCAACCATGGAATTATGGTTCTCTGCAAGAAGTTTTGAAGTTGCTCGGAAGTTTGCCTCCACATCTTTGGAAATATAAGATATGTCCCTGGCATGTTCCACATCACCCTATATGGAGTGTCATCAAAAATTAAGGTATTGTTTGCATCCAAATCCTCAAATATCTTCCAAATATCACTCAGATTTTTGTGATAAACCCTTGTAAATCCTAACATGATATTTGGATTTTGGCAATTTTTGTTACTCATAAACACCTTGAACTTGGTATACTGCTCAGGAAAACACTTTTGTGTGATGCGTTGCACCCTTGTTAAGTTATAGCAACTCCATATCCATAGCTCAAAGTATTCAGCACAAAAATCCAAAAAACTTTGTGCGTCTGGTCGCACCACATGATAAACTTCATCTTTGTCCTCCACAAGTCGCATGTGTTGAGCCCAAGATGGCATAGAATCTCCATGTTTCATTTCAACTGTCTTGAGAAGTAACCCCTCTAGATCCAAGATAAGTACTCTTTTGATGTCCTTGAAAGCAAGTGGTAGGTGATAAGGAGGTGATTCATTCCTTGGACAAGGTCTTGGAGGAGGTTGGATGGGTAATTCAATAGTTTTCTTCAATTTATGCCAGCATATAGCCAATCCATTTTTCTGTAATGGTTCTGAAATTAAAGAACAAGAACACTTAATGCAAACACAACAATAGACATGATTTTTACATTGTCTACCCTAAGGTTTTATTAGATACCAAAATCCATCTATGATCTACTCATTAATAGAAAGAAAGTCAAATTAAAATCCTGACTCTTTTTTATGCTACACTCTCTCTTAGTCTCAATACCATGGAGTTCAACTAGATTTAAGTCAACTAATAACTACTACTTGTTGTTAAAGGTATGCTTGAAGTGTATAAGGCTTAACCAATGCTCTAGTGTAGAATGGGTATTTAGGTCTCAAGGTCTACCACTTATCCAAGCAAAGATCCATTTAGATATGGAAACCCAATTTTTCTTAATATAATGATATAGAGTGGACAAGTGGTGAATCCTGAGACCAAGCCACTCATGCTACTAGGGATAATAGGTTGGACAAGTGGTGGACCTTGAATGTAAACCCCCCATGTACAAAGTATCAGGGGTTTTGGGTATTTCAATGGACTCTAGCATCTTGGAAACATGGTGGAGCTTACTTCTCTCCATGTTTCAATGGAGTCTATCTTGGATAAATGGTGGAGCATCATTCTCTCCATGTTTCAATGGAGCCTACCTTGGACAAGTGGTGCATGTTTGTTTCTCTCTATGTTTGAACATATCTAGCTTGGACAAGTGGTGGACCTTGGAACAAAATCCCCATGTAAAACATATCATGGACATTACAAGTGGTGAGAAAAAATACCATTCAATATATAACCTTATAGGTTGGAAAAGTGGTGGACCTTAACACCCAATTATTATTAATATAATGACATAGAGTGGACAAGTGGTGAATCTTGCGACCAAACCTACTAGGAAAAGTACGTTGGACAAGTGGTGGACCTTGAATGCAAACCCCCCATGTACAAAATATTACTCATGCTACTAGGAATAATTTGGTATTAAGGTCCATGTTTCAATGGAGCCTAGCTTGGAAAAGTGGTGGACCTTTGTTTCTCTCTATGTTTCAATAGAATTTTCTTGGACAAGTGGTGAACCTTGGAACAAAACCCCCATGTAAAGCATGTCATGGGCATTACAAGTGGTGAGAAAAAATACCTTTGAAGGTATAACCTTATAGGCTGGACAAGTGGTGGACCTTAGCACCCAATTCCTCTTATTATAATGACATATAGTGGAAAAGTGGTGAATTGTGAGACCAAACCTACTAGGGATAATAGGTTGGAGAAATGGTTGACCTTGAATGTAAATCACCCATGTACAAAATATCATGGGTTTTGCGTATTTCAATGGAGCCTAGCATCTTGGAGACATGGTGGAACTTACTTCTCTCCATGTTTTAATGGAGCCTATCTAGGAGAAATGGTGGAGGTTCCTTCTCTCCATGTTTCAATGGAGCCTAGCTTGGACAAGTCGTGGACCTTTGTTTCTCTCTATGTTTGAATATGGTTAGCTTGGACAAGTGGTGGATCTTGGAATGAAACTCCCATGTAAAACATATCATGGGCATTTCAAGTGGCGAGAAAGGATACCATTTAAGATATAACCTTATAGGTTGGACAAGTGGTGGACTTTAACACAATATAATGACATAGAGTGTACAAGTGGTGAATCTTGAAACCAAACCACTCATGCTACTAGGGATAATAGGTTAAACAAGTGGTGGGCCTTGAAATAAAACCCCCTAGAGTGTTTCAATGGATCCTAGCTTGGAAACATGGTAAAGCTTGCTTCTCTCCATGTTTCAATGCAGCCTATCTTGGATAAATGGTGCAGCATCATTCTCTCCATGTTTCAATGGAGCCTAGATTGGACAAGTGGTGGACCTTTGTTTCTCTCTATGTTTAAATAGAGTTATCTTGGAAAAGTGGTGGACCTTGGAACAAAAACCCCATGTAAAACATATCATGGGCATTACAAGTGGTGAGAAAAAATACCATTCAATATATAACCTTATAGGTTGGACAAGTGGTGGACCTTAACACCCAATTATTCTTAATATAATGACATAGAGTGGATAAGTGGTGAAATTGGGACCAAACCTACTAGGGAAATAGGTTGGACAAGTGGTGGACCTTGAATGTAAACACCCCATGTACAAAATATCACTCATGCTACTAGAAATAATTTGGTATTAAGGTCCATGTTTCAATGCAGCCTAGCTTGGAAAAGTGGTGGACCTTTGTTTCTCTCTATGTTTCAATAGATTTATCTTGGATAAGTGGTGTACCTTGGAACAAAACCCCCATGTAAATCATGTCATGGGCATTACAAGTGGTGAGAAAAAATACCATTCAAGCTATAACATTATAGGTTAGACAAGTGGTGGACCTTAACACCTAATTCCTCTTAATATAATGACATAGAGTGGACAAGTGGTGAATCATGAGACCAAACCTACTAGGGATAATAGGTTGGACAAGTGGTGAACCTTGAATGTAAACCCCCCATGTACAAAAAATTATGGGTATTGGGTATTTCAATGGAGCCTAGCAACTTGGAGACATGGTGGAGCTTATTTCTCTCCATGTTTCAATGGAGCCTATCTAGGAGAAACAGTGGAGGTTCCTTCTCTCTATGTTTCAATGAGCCTAGCTTGGACAAGTGGTGGACCTTTCTTTCTCTATATGTTTTAATAGAGTTAGCTTGGACAAGTGGTGGACCTTGGAATGAAACCCCCATGTAAAACATATCATGGGCATTTCAAGTGGTGAGAAAGGATACTATTTAAAATATAACCTTATAGGCTGGACAAGTGGTGGACTTTAACACATATTTCTTCTTAATATAATGACATAGAGTGTACAAGTGGTGAATCTTGAGACCAAACCACTCTTGCTACTAGGGATAATAGGTTGGACAAGTGGTGGACCTTGAATGTAAACCCCTCATGTACAAAATTATGGGTTTAGGGTATTTCAATGGAGCCTAGCTTGGAGACATGGTGGAGATTGCTTCTCTCAATGTTTCAATGGAACCTATCTTGGAGAAATGGTGGATCATCCTTCTCTCCATGTTTCAATGGAGCCTATCTTGGACAAGTGGTGGATGGAGTTAGCTTGGACAAGTGGTGGGTCTTGGAACAAAACCCCTTTGTAAAACATAGCATGGACATTACAAGTGATGAGGAAAAATATCATTCAAGATATAACCTTATAGGTTGGAAAAGTGGTGATGGACCTTGATAAGTGGTGAAGGATACCATTTAAGATATACCCTTATAGGTTGGACTAGTGGTGGACCTTAACACCCAGTTATTCTTAATATAATGACATAGAGTGGATAAGTGGTGAATCTTAAGACCAAATCACTCATGCTACTAGGTATAATACGTTAGAGAAGTGGTAGACCTTGAATGCAAACACCCCATGTACAAAATATCATGGTTTTAGGGTGTTTCAATGGAGCCTAGAATCTCGGAGACATGGTAGATCTTGATTCTTTCCATGTTTGAATGGCACCTATCTTGGAAAAATGATGGAGGTTACTTCTCTCCATACTTCAACGGAGCCTAGCTTTGACAAGTGGTGAACCTTTGCTTCTCTCTATGTTTGAATAGAGTTAGCTTGGACAAGTGGTGGACCTTTGCTTCTCTCTATGTTTGAATAGAGTTAGCTTGGACAAGTGGTGGACCTTGGAATGAAACCCCCGTGTAAAACATCTCATGGGCATTTCAAGTGGTGAGAAAGGATACCATTTAAGATATAACCTTATAGGTTGGACAAGTGGTGGACCTTAATACATAGTTCTTCTTAATATAATGACATAGAGTGTACAAGTGGTGTATCTTGAGACCAAACCACTCGTGCTACTAGGGATCCTAGCTTGGACAAGTGGTGGACCTTGGAAAAAAGTCCCCCTGTACAACATAGATGAGTTTTTTCATGTTTTAATGGAAGAGAGATTCGACAAATGGTGGAGCTTGCTTATCTCCATGTGGATTTTAGAACTAGCTTGGACAAGTGGTGGAGCTTTGCTTTTTTACTCTTCATAATACAATGATGTATAGGTTGGTTACATGGTGAATCTTAAGGCCAAACCTCCCATCTTACTAGAGATGATAGGTTGGACAAGTGGTCAACCTTCTATCATTTCTCCATGCCTATAATTAGACAATTAGTAGAACTAGCATCTTTCTATGTTGTCTAGAGCTGAGCTTGGACAAGTAGTGGACCTTGCTACTCTCTTCCCTTGGATTATTAGTTTGAAGACTCATTATATATACTTGCTTAGATCTATATAATTACTCATTAGTTAGGTTACAAGTGGGTATGTAATTTGTTAGCCTCAAGGGACTTTGAATATTGAATAGTAAGACCAAGTGCTGGTTTGAAGATCTTTTGCTTATCTAAACTAGACTCTAACTCAATAATAAGTTTCATAAGTTCCACGAATTGTCCTATCTAGGCTCCAAAAGAGTCTTAATTGGTTTGTGCTAGATTATAACTTCCTTGATGGGGTAGAATCCTAGAAAAATGAGGCACTATAAGTTTTACCTTAGCTCAAATGGATTTTTCACTTAAACTCGACTGCAATTTGGCTATCTAGTCTTTGTCTCGATGGAGTTTAACACTAGATACATAGTAGTGATATTTAAGCTTCATGTCTCTTCACTTGATCGAGATATGAGACCATACTTTCAAGGTCACCACTTGTCTTACCTAAAGACCAATGTGAGACATGGGAGCAAGAAAGCCATCCGATATTGTTTTAAGGACTATTACATAGGCAATCAATAACTTAAGTAAAGAAAAAAAACTTGGATCTTTCACAATTAATAACTTAAGTAAAGCCAAAAAGACTTGGATCTTTGACAGTTTTTTTCAAACTAAAAAAGCACAATCTCATGCTAACAAAACTATAAATCACAATTGAAAGGTTTGAACAAGAAAAAGATCAACAATCTTAATAAGACGGATACTTTTCATTTCATTTGATGATTACAAACTAAAATAAAGTCTCTCAAGAAATTGATAAACAAAAAATGTAGGTGACTGCTTCATTATTTTGAGCAAAAATATCAAAATCTCTATTGATTGAGCTCCATCTAGTAGTATCCTTTGTAAGATCCTGCAAGAAGGAATAAAAAGAAAGATTTGTTAGATACCATGCACATGAGTGTTCAAGCATGTGTATCAAGAATATATGACATGTCACTAGTACCTTAGGGTTGCTTTCTATCCAGCCTTAGAAGATTGTTCTCAGCTTTCACCTTATTTATATAAGCCTTTGCTGTGGTTGCCTTCAAAACTCCTTTTGTGTTACAACCCAATTGCCTAGCTAAAGTGGTCAATTGTGACGCCTTCATGCTTTCAATGGGTGTACGCTCCTTTGCCAAGATCTCTTGTATTTGGGCTCTTCTCATTTCATTGCGGTGGCTTGTGTCACTTGCATCTTCAATGATAGTTTCATCTCTGTCACCTTTTGCAGGTGGTATTCTTCTTGTAAAGAACACCTTAGCTGACCAAACATCATTTTTCTGCTTCCAATACTCCATGATTTGTTTGTATTCACTATCATTTGTCACTATAGGTTGTCCATAACGATTAGAAGCAATTAAATCACGCACATCCCTTCTCTCATCAAGCTGAATCAAGTATGGCAGTAGCTCCTCCAAGAGCATATTGTCAACCATCTTCTCAGCATCAAATTGTGGTGGAAAAATGCAATTGTTTGCTGGTGAAATACATCCCTTGTAAGGAGAGTCATCAATAAGCACTGTTCTTTGTGGATCACATTCAAACCCCATGGCAATTTTGGCTAGAGGCTTGAACATTGCCTCAACGTTTGGATTGTCGGGTCTAAACAATTTTTGAGTTTGAGCGGTGTAGCAAACATCTTGCGACCAAATTGCAAAGAAAGGCAATGTATCCTCAGCTAAGTTGTTTAGTGCTGCAAGGATTTGATACACATTATTCCTAGTAGCTGTCGACCAAATTGCAACATTAAACCTTTGTAAAATAGTCTTCAAGAATTGGATGCAACCTGGCCTGAGTATAATATATCTTTTTGAATCCATTTGCACTGAGTTGTGGTGTGAGGATGGTTGAGGGGAACGTTTCAACAATAGACCATTTAAATCCAATATAATTGTAAGCATGGATTTCTCAACATCTACGCTACATGACGTAGTACCAATTGGCAATAGCTCGTGAGTGGACTTTTCAGTCTCTTTTGATGTATGTTGCATTTTTGAAGCATCGATTTCTTGGTTCTCATTATTGGAAGCTTGCTCAAGTTGCACAACACTAGACTCTAGTATAGAAATATCATCCATCTTGGGCACTTTAGAAACCATAGAATCTATGGATTCTATAGTTGTTGACTGAACCATAGGAGCGTTATCCATCCCAGTTTGTGAATCTAAGAAAACACACACACAAATGGTATCTCAAAACCACTAGAATTTTATTCACCATATTTATATGTAGAACTCCTAGTAAGAAATTTATTTAAGGTAAAGTCGTTGTTAGAATCCTTGCAACCATTTTCAGCATTCGTACACCAAACACCACTTGTCTAAAATACAATCTACTAACTCAACATTTTCCATCCTACACTTTATTAAAGATGAGTACTTAAAGTGAAAACTAAAAGCCACCCTTGTTGAGGAAACATGGATACAAGGTCCACCAAATGTCCAACCTAGACTACAAGAAAATAATTAGAGATTTGGCTTAGATTTGGATTCAAAGGCCACCACTTATTCAAGTAAGATAACTCCACTTGTTTAAGACAGTAATGTTTGAAGCCCCACCACTTGTCCAACCTAGACATTGATTAAATTTTGGTAAGATTTATCACAAATCTAGAGTAGAATCAAGATTCTATGGCCAAGGTAGTCAAATATGTTAGACAACACACAAAGCATAAGAGCACTCTAGATTCTCGTTGAGCATAAACTAAACAATAATCAAATGTTATATTCACTTGAGATTTCATCCATGAAAAATGAAAATGATGCATGTACTTGAGATTTCCATCCATGTACAATACTTTACAATGTCAAGTAAAGTTATAGTCAGCAAACAACTCTTCTCCTGCTTCAACTTGACAAATAGTCTCAATGCATACATGGCCATATTCTTCTGACTTGATGTGTGAAGAGGTGCATTTATGCCAAGGTGGCAAATTTGGATCAAATGTATAGCGTACGTTGGGACAGACATTTGTACTGTGAGAACTATTTATATAGCCCGACACGTTTCCTTCTTCTACACAACCAATAATGTATGATTGATCTTCCTCTTCTTCTATGTTTGGATCCTCTAGAAGAGAATATTTATAAGCTCTTGGAAATATTTTGCATATCTTTTTCCAGTCTTGAAATCTATACTTATGCCCTCCATAGTTTAGAATAGTCAAACCACTTTCCAGGGTAGTATGCACAAATAGCCCATAACCAGCTCCTTCAATACATGAAAGTCGCACTTCAAAATCCACACCGTTAATATGGAAAATTACATCTTTGGGAATAGGAAAAGTTGGTGTCCCAAAAGGATCTTCATGCCAATCATAGTGTGAAATACATCTAGATTTTATATCACTTAACTCCTTTGTGTCTGCAAAAAGAAGAAAATATTATGCATAAAATAATGACAATATCAAAGAAAGATATCATTATTTTATAGTCCAATAGGTCCATTGTATGGAAGACTTAGAGTGCCTCTTACATGGTGCCTCCAAGGTTTCCAAAAAATAAAATCATTGGAAAAAAAAGGCCACTGTGTCTCCAATCTATTGCCCATTTGAAGCATAGAGAGAACCAAGGTCCACCACTTGTCCAAGCTAGACATGGAGCATTGACACAAGATCCAACACTTATCCAAGAACCCTATAGTATATGTGGTAACATGGGATGCATTGATGCAACAAAAGTAGTCTAGCCTCCTCATCCATCTCTTTTTTCTTGTAGCCTAGAGGGATTAGTTTCAAGGTCTATCACTAGTCAAAAACTACACATAGAACATTGATACAAGGTTCCACCACATGTGAAACCTATCATCTCTAGTAGCATGGATGGTTTGATATCAAGGTTCATCGCGTGTCCTACCTATACTCTATTGTAGCATATAGATTCTGGTTTGGTGGTACTACACTTGTCCAAACTTGGCTTGTTGTTGATATCTGGAGGTAATCAAGGGTCCTCCACTTGTCCAAGTTAGGCATATAAAACAATTGCAAGGTCCACCATGTGTACAACATATGATTGATTATAGCATGCATGGTCTTATTTCATGGGCAACCATCTTCTCTCCAACATGTGTCCAACCTCGGCTCCATTGAAGCATGGAGAGAAGCAAGGTCCACCACTTATCAAAGCTATTATTTTCTCCCAGTGCTTTCAAAACCCATAATACGTTGTACATGGGGGGGGGGATTCTTGTTTCAAGGTCCACCCCTTGGCTAAGATTGGATCCATTGAAACATAAAGAGAAGCAAGCTCTACCATTTGTCCAAGCTAGGAGCCATTGAAACATGAAAACCCCATAATATGTTGTATACGAGGGGTGTTTTTCAAGGTCTACCACTTGTCTAAGCTATGGTCCATTGGAACATGGAGAGAAGCAAAGCTCCACCACTTTTCTAAGCTAGGATCCATTGAAACATGGAGAGAAGCAAGCTCCATTGTTTGTCTAAGCTAGGCTCCATTGGAACAAGGAGAAAACAAGCTCCACCACTTGCCTATTATTGCATAGAGATTCTGGTTTGAAGGTCCACCACTTGTCCAACCTTGCCTTCATGTATGGAGATAATCAAGAGTGCAATGCTTCTCTAAGCTAGGGACATAAAAGAGTTTCAAGGTCCACTACATATACGATCTATGATGGGTTGTAGCATGGGAGGTTTCATTTTAAGGTTGACCACTTCTCCAGCTCCGCTTGTCCAACCTCAGATCCATTGAAGAATGGAGAATAAAGGTGTACCAACTCTCCAAAATAGGCAGGACAATCTCTATAAAACCCATGAATTGTTAATATATGCTATGCTGTGGAGTTTTGTTTGAAGTTCCACTCCTTATCCAAGCTACAATCCATTGAAGCATGGAACTAAGTAAGATATATCTCTAGTCCAAGATAGGATCCATTGAAACATAGAGAGAATCAAGGTCCACCACTTGTCCAAG
Organism: Adiantum capillus-veneris; assembly: GCF_014529385.1. Taxonomy (NCBI): domain Eukaryota; kingdom Viridiplantae; phylum Streptophyta; class Polypodiopsida; order Polypodiales; family Pteridaceae; genus Adiantum; species Adiantum capillus-veneris. The sequence continues at coordinate 10,040,081 of NC_140948.1, read as the reverse complement.
CTATGCATGGGTAATTGATATAAGGACCACTACGTTTTCACCTATACTATGCTCTATCATGGATGGTTTCATATCCTACCAATTTTCCAACCTATTTAGTAGGTTGTATTATGGGGGTTTGGTTTCAAGGTACTTCACTTGTCTAAGGTGGGTTCCATTGAACCATGGAGAGAAACTATGTCTACCACTTGTCCGAAATATGCTCCTTTAAAACATAAAAACAAGGTCCACCACTTGTCCAAGCTAAAGTTTCTCTCCATTGAAGCATGGAGAGAAACAAGGTCTACCACCTGTCCAAAATATGCTCCATTGAAACATAAAAGCAAGGTCCACCACTTGTCCAAGCTAATATAACAAATGGGTGTTGGTTACAAGGTGTACCACACTTGTCTAAACTAGTCTTCATGCAAGGTCTACCACATGTCCAAGCTATATGAGCTTGTTTTGAAGGTCTACCACACCTCTTGAAATTAGGATCCATGTAAGGTCCACCTTTTGTCAAGCTATGCATTTAATGAGTACTAAAACTAAGTAAATTGCAGTACTTAAATACCTTTCCAAGCTCATTAAGATTTTGGTCTCTAAGGCCGGCCACCACCACATGTCTAATCTATGCTCTAATTGATTACTTATGCTATTTCTCTCAAAGTCCAAACATAAGCTCCCTTCTAGCAAGGTTAGTTTAAATTTAGGCTCCAGCACCTGTCTAAGCTAGGTTCAATTTATGAAGCATCACCATTTAACCATGCTACGATCTAATGTATCATATCAAGGGGGTATTGATAAAAGGTCCAAAACTTATTGAGTTCAAGCTCTTAAGTAATTAAGTCTTTGTGAGTATTAAATGTTTTAGTTTTAGTCTACAGATCCACCATTCAAAAACTCAAGTAATTTACTATTTACATTCAAACCTTGAATGCTTGAGATAAAAAATACAAGCTCAATCAATACTATATAAAGCAAAATCTAACATTAAGAGTATCAAATCAGTAACAAGAAACACTAACATGCACAAGAAACTCAAAACATACGTGTCTCCATTTCCAAAAAGTCCTCCATTGACAGAGGATGGTGTTGTTGTTGTTCTTCTTCTCTTTGTGGAGAGCACTCCTCTGTAACAGGCACAATGTCGCCTGATTGCGAAGTGGATTGTTGAAGTCCAGCCCATTTTTCTATATCTTCATGAGACTTAACAAAGTCTAGCAGCATGGTCTCCATGCTTTTTGCCTCCTCCACACTATCAATTAAGCAGATGACTTCTTTTTTCTGTTGTATTCCTTCTTGTGCAACCAAGGAGCCATCACCAAAAACATCAACAAGCTTGCGGTCTTCAAAACAATATGTACGAATGTAGTGCTTGACCAAAGCTCTTTTTTTGGCCTCCAAATATTGCAAATCTGACATATCGTTATCTGCTACTTGAAGAAGAGAACAATCAATTGGCATGGGATGTTCCTCTGATCTTCTTCTCAGGTCTTCAAATGCATTGCCTTGTCCCAAGAAGGCAATAACTGTTAGGAATTGAATTGCTCCTTTGCAAGGAGCTGATGGAAAGTGATGCAATGCACCACAACAATGGTAGCTCAAATTATCTCCCATGGCGTGAAAGGCACATTGCAATTTTGTGAAGTTAGTGAAATCCACAAATGCAAGAAAGACAAATCCAGGATCTGTTGACCCTCCAGCAATAGCCAAGATCCCATCCAAAGCATTGTTAAATGTCTCCTCACTCCACTTCAAATTGCCTCCAACGTTTTTTGTCATATCTAAAACACATAAGCCAATAGGCACTTTATTATTGAAGTGGCGCATCAAGTAGAGATTGCCTTCCATTTGTAGGCTCACCACATAGATTGACCATGGCAAATCTCTAGGCTCAGTTTTCTCCTTTTGAAGGTGAATTGCCCATTGCATGTATTTTATTGCTCCATCTGGAAAAGCCATTTTCTTTGTTCCACGCGTCAAACTAGATCTGATCCATTCCTCGCATAGCATTAAAATTGTTTTATAAACAACATCATTGATGTTATACATTTTGACCACCTCCTCCCAGTCTTTACATGGTGAAGACTCATTCAAATTGTTGAAGCCTTCAAGAAGTGCATCTTGAATCAATTTGTCTTGCTTCAACTGCTTGATTCGATCATACATGTCAGTTGCATCACCATCCTTTGCACTCTTTGACAGTAAAATCTTCTCATCTCTAATCTCTTCTTGAATAGTCTTTACCTCTGATTCCTCAAGGCCACAAAGATATCTAAATACAGTTGTTGGGGGTTTCTTATTCTCCTCTTCTAGATTTTCAATGATTTCTATCCAGCAATCATAAACTAAATCAGAGTAGGTGACCATGTGTGCCTGTTTAGCAATCCAACTTGCTGCTGCACTCATTCTTGCCAATCGAAGAAAACCCTGAAAAGAAATAGAGAAATAATTAAACTATTGAGCAAGATTTGTTAATTAAACACTATCAAAAAGACAAAGAAAATAACTTACATCCCATCCGGCACGAGATGCATGTCCCTCTGCAATTCCACTTGCTGCCTTTGGTGGTCGTCCTGAGAAGATCCATTGACTCCGTAAATGTCTCAATATTTGGCTGTAAGGTTGCTTGACATACAATGCCTGAGCCTCCTCATTTGCAATGGCAGATATAGCAGTTGCAACAAATGGAGGAGCATTCACAACAATGCGAGCCTTTCTAAATTTATACACGCTAATCAGTCTTTCAAAGATCTCTTTGTTGTTTTGTTCATTGTGAAGCAAAACTTTTGCAGCATAGATTGAATGCTGCCCATCAAGAATCCAATAATGATAATCTTTAATTTTTTGCTCCTCTACCTCTTCTACTGCCAAAGGAGTCCCCTTCTTTGATTTTGCATTTCGAACAGGCATCAAATATGCACATGCTGCAGGCTTGGTCGTACTCCGTGAAAATCCAAATAACACACTTTCAGCGTGTTTTTTATCCATAATACGTGCATTATAGTGATCAGGAGCAAGCCAACAATTTTGAATAGGGATATCAAATTCCCTATATTGGAAAGGAAAATAATTTATGTACTTATTCATTCCACCTGTATCTTTTTCTTGTCCTTTCATGGCCTCAGCTTCTAAAACATCTGGATCCACAATTCTCATCTTTGACATTGAACCCTCTGTTGATGAGGATGCCAAAGATGCCTTGTCTACATCCAAAATGGAGCTAGTTCGCTTAGCTTCTACTTTCTGCACTTTTGCTTGCTTCTTTGTGGATGGTGGTCGTGAAGCTTTCACCTTTTTTCGTTGTAGTGTGGCAATGATGGAGCTTTGAAGTTGATCTGCTGTGATATTTGGATTTGATTCTGCAAACTTCCATCCTCGAGAAAACATTGTCTCTTCTTTGTTTCTAGACATGCGCTCCAATGCATATGCTCCTGGAGATAGTTGAAATTCTAGATTCATTGGAACTAGAATGTCAATGCATTCCACCTCTGGATGACTATCAACTACAGAGACAGATGCTTCCACAACTTGTCCAACATCTTCAAACAAGCTGTCATTCTCCTTTTTGGCAATAAATAGATGCACCTTATGAAATTGTGCACCCTCTATACCATGTATGTCCAAATACCATTTCCTAAGATCATTGCAAGTATAGTCAACTGAGACAGCAACCCTTGCAACCTGTTTTTTTGGAGCCATCTTTCCTGAAACAAAAAAAACCAAATGTTATTTTAACATATACTTTTTTGTAATGGATTAAGTTTGTGTGAATACAAGTTCCACCACTTGTTCAAGCTAGATCTAAGCAAGTATACATAGTGATCATTTAAGCTAGTAAACTAAGGGAAGGGAGAAGTAAGGTCCACCACTTGTCCAAGCTTAGCTCTAGACAACATGGAGAGATTGGAGGTCTACTAATTGTCTAATATAGGCTAACTATATTGAAACATAGAGAGAAGCAAAGGTCCACCACTTGTCCAATCTAGGGTCCATTGAAACATGGAGAGAAGGATGCTCCACCATTTGTCCAAAATAGGCTCCATTGAAACATGAAGAGAAGCAAGATGCACCATGTCTTTGAGATGCTAGGCTCCATTGAAATACCTTAAACCCATGATATTTTGTATATGTGGGGTTTAAATTCAAGGTCCACCACTTGTCCAACCTATTATCCCTAGTAGCATGAGTGGTTTGGTCTCAAGATTCACCACTTTTCCACTCTATGTCATTATATTAAGAAGATCTGGGTGTTAAGGTCCACCACTTGTCCAACCTATAAGGCTATATCTTAAATGGTATTATTTACCACCACTTGGAATGCACATGATGGGTTTTACATAGGGGTACGGTTCCAAGGTCCACCACTTGTCCAAGCTAACTCTATTGAAACATAGAGAGAATCAAAGGTCCACCACTTGTCCAAGCTAGGCTCCATTGAAACATGGAGAGAAGGATGCTCCACCATTTGTCCAAGCCAGGTTTGATTGAAACATGAAGAGAAGCAAGCTGCACCATGTCTCCAAAATGCTAGGCTCCATTGAAATATCTTAAACCCATGATATTTCGTACATGGGGGGTTTACATTCAAGGTCCACCACTTGTCCAACCTATTATCACTAGTAGCATGAGTGGTTTGATGTCAAGATTCACCACTTTTCTACTCTATGTCATTATATTAAGAAGATCTGGGTGTTAAGGTCCACCACTTGTCCAACCTATAAGGCTATATCTTAAAGGGTATTCTTTCTCACCACTTGGAATGACCATGATAGGTTTTACATGGGGGTTTGGTTCCAAGTTCCACCACTTGTCCAAGCTAACTCTATTGAAACATAGAGAGAAGCAAAGGTCCACCACTTGTCTAAGCTAGGGTCCATTGAAACATGGAGAGAAGGATGCTCCACCATTTGTCCAAGATAGGCTCCATTGAAACATGAAGAGAAGCAAGCTGCACCATGTCTCCAAGATGCTAAGATCCATTGAAATACCTTAAACCCATGATATTTTGTACATGGGGAGTTTACATTCAAGGTCCACCACTTGTCCAACCTATTATCTCTAGTAGCATGAGTGGTTTGGTCTGAAGATTCACCACTTTTCCACTCTATGTCATTACGTTAAGAAGATCTGGGTGTTAAGGTCGACCACTTGTCCAACCTATAAGGGTATATCTTAAAGGGTATTCTTTCTCACCACTTGAAATGTCCATGATATGTTTTACATGGGGGTTTGGCTCCAAGGTCCACCACTTGTCCAAGCTAACTCTATTGAAACATAGAGAGAAACAAAGGTCCACCACTTGTCCAAGCTAGGCTCCATTGAAACATGGAGAGAAGGATCCTCTACCATTTGTCGAAGCTAACTCTATTGAAACATGGGGGGTTTACATTCAAGGTCCACCACTTGTCCAACCTATTAACGCTAGTAGCATGAGTGGTTTGGTCTCAAGATTCACCACTTTTTCACTCTATGTCATTATATTAAGAATATTTGGGTGTTAAGGTCCACCACTTGTCCAACCTATAAGGCTATATCTTAAGGGTTATTCTTTCTCACCACTTGGAGTGACCAGCATAGGTTTTACATGGGGGTTTTGTTTCAAGGTCCACCACTTGTCCAAGCTAACTCTATTGAAACATAGAGAGAATCAAAGGTCCACCACTTGTCCAAGCTAGGGTCCATTGAAACATGGAGAGAAGGATGCTCCACCATTTGTCCAAGATACGCTCCATTGAAACATGAAGAGAAGCAAGCTACACCATGTCTCCAAGATGCTAGGCTCCATTGAAATACCTCAAACCCATGATATTTTGTACATGGGGGGTTTACATTCAAGGTCCACCACTTGTCCAACCTATTATCTCTAGTAGCATGAGTGGTTTGGTCTCAAGATTCACCATTTTTCCACTCTATGTCATTCTATTAAGAATATATGGGTGCTAAGGTCCACCACTTGTCCAACCTATAAGGCCATATCTTAAACTTTATTCTTTCTCACCACTTGGAGTTACCAAGATAGGTTTTACATGGGAGTTTGGTTCCAAGGCCCACCACTTGTCCAAGCTAACTCTATTGAAACATAGAGAGAAGCAAAGGTCCACCACTTGTCCAAGCTAGGCTCCATTGAAACATGGAGAGAAGGATGCTCCACCATTTGTCCAAGATAGGCTCCATTGAAACATGAAGGGAAGCAATCTGCACCATGTCTCCAAGATTCTAGGATCCATTGAAATACCTTAAACCCACGATATTGTTTACATGTGGGGTTTAACGTCAAGGTCAGTCACTTTTCCAAGCTATTATCCCTAGTAGCATAGTGGTTGGTCTCAAGATTTACCACTTTTCCACTCTATGTCGTTATATTATGAAGATCTAGGTTCTAAGGTCGACCACTTGTCCAACCTATAAGGCTAGATCTTAAAGGGTATTATTTCTCACCACTTGGAATGACCATGATATGTTTTACATGGGGGTTTGGTTTCAAGGTCCACCACTTGTCCAAGCTAACTCTATGGAAACATAGAGAGAAGCAAAGGTCCACCACTTGTCCAAGCTAGGCTCCACTGAGACATTTAGAGAAGGATGATCCCCCATTGGTGGAAGATAGGCTTCATTGAAACATGAAAAGAAGCAAGTTGCACCATGTCTCCAAGATTCTAGGATCCATTGAAATACCTTAAACCCACGATATTGTTTACATGTGGGGTTTAACGTCAAGGTCAGTCACTTTTCCAAGCTATTATCCCTAGTAGCATGAGTGGTTTGGTCTCAAGATTCACCACTTTTCCACTCTATGTCATTATATAAAGAAGATCTAGGTGTTAAGGTCGACCACTTGTCCAACCTATAAGGTATATCTTAAAGGGTATTCTTTCTCACCACTTGAAATGTCCATGATATGTTTTACATAGGGGTTTGTTCCAAGGTCCACCACTTATCCAAGCTAACTTTATTCTTCTCATAGAGAGAAGCAAAAGGTCCACCACTTGTCCAAGCTAGGCTCCATTGAAACATGGAGAGAAGGATGCTCCACCATTTGTCGAAGCTAACTCTATTGAAACATGGAAGGTTTACATTCAAGGTCCACCAGTTGTCCAACCTATTAACGCTAGTAGCATGAGGGGTTTGGTCTCAAGATTCACCACTTTTTCACTCTGTGTTATTATATTAAGAATATTTGGGTATTAAGGTCCACCACTTGTCCAACCTATAAGACTATATCTTAATGGTTATTCTTTCTGACCACTTGGAGTGACCATGAAAGGTTTTACATGGGGGTTGGTTCCAAGGTCCACCACTTGTCCAAGCTAACTCTATTGAAACATAGAGAGAAGCAAAGGTCCACCACTTGTCTAAGCTAGGGTCTATTGAAACATGGAGAGAAGGATGCTCCACCATTTGTCCAAGATAGACTCCATTGAAACATGAAGAGAAGCAAGCTGCACCATATCTCCAAGATTCTAGACTCCATCGAAATACCTTAAACCCACGTTATTTTGTACATGGGGAGTTTACATTCAAGATCAACAATTTGTCCAACCTATTATCGCTAGTAGCATGAGTGGTTTGCTCTCAAGATTCACCACTTTTCCACTCTCTATCATTATATTAAGAATATTTGGGTGTTAAGGTCCACCACTTGTCCAACCTATAAGACTATATCTTAATGGTTATTCTTTCTCACCCCTTGAAAGACTATATCTTAATGGTTATCCCTAGCTATTATTGCTAGTAGCGTGAGTGGTTTGGTCTCAAGATTCACCACTTTTATTAAGAATATGTGGGTGTTAAGGTCCACCACTTGTCCAACCTATAAGGCTACATCTTAAAGGTTATTCTTTCTTACTACTTGGAGTGACCATGATAGGTTTTACATGGGGGTTTGGTTCCAAGGTCCACCACTTGTCCAAGCTAACTCTATTGAAACATAGAGAGAAGCAAAGGTCCACCCCTTGTCTAAGCTAGGGTCCATTGAAACATGGAGAGAAGGATGCTCCACCATTTGTCCAAGGTAGGCTCCATTGAAACATGAGGAGAATCAAGGTGCACCATGTCTCCAAGATGCTAGGCTCCATCGAAAAACATTAAACCCATGATATGTCGTAGATGAGGGGTTTACATTCAAGGTCCAACACTTGTCCAAGCTATTATTGGTAGTAGCCTGAGTGGTTTGGTCTCAAGATTCACCATTTTTCCACTCTATGTCATTATATTAAGAATATGCGCGTGTTAAGGTCCACCACTTGTCCAACCTATAAGGCTACATCTTAAAGGTTATTCTTTATTACCACTTGGAGTGACCATGATAGGTTTTACATGGGGGTTTGGTTCCAAGGTCCACCACTTGTCCAAGCTAACTCTATTGAAACATAGAGAGAAACAAAGGTCCACCACTTGTCCAAGCTAGGGTCCATTGAAACATGGAGAGAAGGATGCTCCACCATTTGTCCAAGATAGGCTCCATTGAAACATGACGAGAAGCAAGCTGCACCATGTCTCCAAGATGCTAGGCTCCATCGAAATACATTAAACCCACGATATTTCGTAGATGAGGGGTTTACATTCAAGGTCCACCACTTGTCCAAGCTATTATTGCTAGTAGCCTGAGTGGTTTGGTCTCAAGATTCACCACTTTTATTAAGAATATGTGGGTGTTAAGGTCCACCACTTGTCCAACCTATAAGGCTACATCTTAAAGGTTATTCTTTCTTACTACTTGGAGTGACCATGATAGGTTTTACATGGGGGTTTGGTTCCAAGGTCCACCACTTGTCCAAGCTAACTCTATTGAAACATAGAGAGAAGCAAAGGTCCACCCCTTGTCTAAGCTAGGGTCCATTGAAACATGGAGAGAAGGATGCTCCACCATTTGTCCAAGGTAGGCTCCATTGAAACATGAGGAGAAGCAAGGTGCACCATGTCTCCAAGATGCTAGGCTCCATCGAAAAACATTAAACCCACGATATGTCGTAGATGAGGGGTTTACATTCAAGGTCCACACTTGTCCAAGCTATTATTGCTAGTAGCCTGAGTGGTTTGGTCTCAAGATTCACCACTTTTCCACTCTATGTCATTATATTAAGAATATGCGCGTGTTAAGGTCCACCACTTGTCCAACCTATAAGGCTACATCTTAAAGGTTATTCTTTATTACCACTTGGAGTGACCATGATAGGTTTTACATGGGGGTTTGGTTCCAAGGTCCACCACTTGTCCAAGCTAACTCTATTGAAACATAGAGAGAAACAAAGGTCCACCACTTGTCCAAGCTAGGGTCCATTGAAACATGGAGAGAAGGATGCTCCACCATTTGTCCAAGATAGGCTCCATTGAAACATGACGAGAAGCAAGCTGCACCATGTCTCCAAGATGCTAGGCTCCATCGAAATACATTAAACCCACGATATTTCGTAGATGAGGGGTTTACATTCAAGGTCCACCACTTGTCCAAGCTATTATTGCTAGTAGCCTGAGTGGTTTGGTCTCAAGATTCACCACTTTTATTAAGAATATGTGGGTGTTAAGGTCCACCACTTGTCCAACCTATAAGGCTACATCTTAAAGGTTATTCTTTCTTACTACTTGGAGTGACCATGATAGGTTTTACATGGGGGTTTGGTTCCAAGGTCCACCACTTGTCCAAGCTAACTCTATTGAAACATAGAGAGAAGCAAAGGTCCACCCCTTGTCTAAGCTAGGGTCCATTGAAACATGGAGAGAAGGATGCTCCACCATTTGTCCAAGGTAGGCTCCATTGAAACATGAGGAGAAGCAAGGTGCACCATGTCTCCAAGATGCTAGGCTCCATCGAAAAACATTAAACCCACGATATGTCGTAGATGAGGGGTGTACATTCAAGGTCCACCACTTGTCCAAGCTATTATTGCTAGTAGCCTGAGTGGTTTGGTCTCAAGATTCACCACTTTTCCACTCTATGTCATTATATTAAGAATATGCGCGTGTTAAGGTCCACCACTTGTCCAACCTATAAGGCTACATCTTAAAGGTTATTCTTTATTACCACTTGGAGTGACCATGATAGGTTTTACATGGGGGTTTGGTTCCAAGGTCCACCACTTGTCCAAGCTAACTCTATTGAAACATAGAGAGAAACAAAGGTCCACCACTTGTCCAAGCTAGGGTCCATTGAAACATGGAGAGAAGGATGCTCCACCATTTGTCCAAGATAGGCTCCATTGAAACATGACGAGAAGCAAGCTGCACCATGTCTCCAAGATGCTAGGCTCCATCGAAATACATTAAACCCACGATATTTCGTAGATGAGGGGTTTACATTCAAGGTCCACCACTTGTCCAAGCTATTATTGCTAGTAGCCTGAGTGGTTTGGTCTCAAGATTCACCACTTTTATTAAGAATATGTGGGTGTTAAGGTCCACCACTTGTCCAACCTATAAGGCTACATCTTAAAGGTTATTCTTTCTTACTACTTGGAGTGACCATGATAGGTTTTACATGGGGGTTTGGTTCCAAGGTCCACCACTTGTCCAAGCTAACTCTATTGAAACATAGAGAGAAGCAAAGGTCCACCCCTTGTCTAAGCTAGGGTCCATTGAAACATGGAGAGAAGGATGCTCCACCATTTGTCCAAGGTAGGCTCCATTGAAACATGAGGAGAAGCAAGGTGCACCATGTCTCCAAGATGCTAGGCTCCATCGAAAAACATTAAACCCACGATATGTCGTAGATGAGGGGTTTACATTCAAGGTCCACCACTTGTCCAAGCTATTATTGCTAGTAGCCTGAGTGGTTTGGTCTCAAGATTCACCACTTTTCCACTCTATGTCATTATATTAAGAATATGCGCGTGTTAAGGTCCACCACTTGTCCAACCTATAAGGCTACATCTTAAAGGTTATTCTTTATTACCACTTGGAGTGACCATGATAGGTTTTACATGGGGGTTTGGTTCCAAGGTCCACCACTTGTCCAAGCTAACTCTATTGAAACATAGAGAGAAACAAAGGTCCACCACTTGTCCAAGCTAGGGTCCATTGAAACATGGAGAGAAGGATGCTCCACCATTTGTCCAAGATAGGCTCCATTGAAACATGACGAGAAGCAAGCTGCACCATGTCTCCAAGATGCTAGGCTCCATCGAAATACATTAAACCCACGATATTTCGTAGATGAGGGGTTTACATTCAAGGTCCACCACTTGTCCAAGCTATTATTGCTAGTAGCCTGAGTGGTTTGGTCTCAAGATTCACCACTTTTATTAAGAATATGTGGGTGTTAAGGTCCACCACTTGTCCAACCTATAAGGCTACATCTTAAAGGTTATTCTTTCTTACTACTTGGAGTGACCATGATAGGTTTTACATGGGGGTTTGGTTCCAAGGTCCACCACTTGTCCAAGCTAACTCTATTGAAACATAGAGAGAAGCAAAGGTCCACCCCTTGTCTAAGCTAGGGTCCATTGAAACATGGAGAGAAGGATGCTCCACCATTTGTCCAAGGTAGGCTCCATTGAAACATGAGGAGAAGCAAGGTGCACCATGTCTCCAAGATGCTAGGCTCCATCGAAAAACATTAAACCCACGATATGTCGTAGATGAGGGGTTTACATTCAAGGTCCACCACTTGTCCAAGCTATTATTGCTAGTAGCCTGAGTGGTTTGGTCTCAAGATTCACCACTTTTCCACTCTATGTCATTAAATTAAGAATATGCGCGTGTTAAGGTCCACCACTTGTCCAACCTATAAGGCTATATCATCTTAAAGGTTATTCTTTCTTACCACTTGGAGTGACCATGATAGGTTTTACATGGGGGTTTGGTTCCAAGGTCCACCACTTGTCCAAGCTAACTCTATTGAAACATAGAGAGAAGCAAAGGTCCACCACTTGTCTAAGCTAGGGTCCATTGAAACATGGAGAGAAGGATGCTCCACCATTTGTCAAGGTAGGCTCCATTGAAACATGAGGAGAATCAAGGTGCACCATGTCTCCAAGATGCTAGGCTCCATCGAAAAACATTAAACCCACGATATGTCGTAGATGAGGGGTTTACAGTCAAGGTCCACCACTTGTCCAAGCTATTATTGCTAGTAGCCTGAGTGGTTTGGTCTCAAGATTCACCACTTTTTCACTCTATGTCATTAAATTAAGAATATGGCGTGTTAAGGTCCACCACTTGTCCAACCTATAAGGCTATATCTTAAAGGTTATTCTTTCTCACCACTTGGAGTGACCATGATAGGTTTTAAATGGGGGTTTGGTTCCAAGGTCCACCACTTGTCCAAGCTAACTCTATTGAATAATAGAGAGAAGCAAAGGTCCACCACTTGTCCAAGCTAGGGTCCATTGAAACATGGAGAGAAGGATGCTCCACCATTTGTCCAAGATAGGCTCCATTGAAACATGAAGAGAAGCAAGATGCACGATGTCTCCAAGATGCTAGGCTCCATCGAAATACCTTAAACCCACGATATTTCGTAGATGGGGGGTTTACTTTCAAGGTCCACCACTTGTCCAAGCTATTATCGCTAGTAGCATGGTTTGGTCTCAAGATTCACCAGTTTTCCACTCTATGTCATTATATGAAGAATATCTGGGTGTTAAGGTCCACCACTTGTCCAACCTATAAGGCTATATTCTAAATGATATTTTTTTTGACCACTTGGAATGTGCATGATATGTTTTACATGGGGTTTTGTTCCAAGGTCCACCACTTGTCCAAGCTAGATCTATTACATATATATTATACATACAATATTCAACTAGATTCCCTACCTATCATGTCCAGTAGCATGGATGCTCTAGCTTGAAGGTCCACCACTTGTCCAACCTATACTCTCTTATGTAAGGGAGATCTCGCTATAAATTCAAAACCTTCCCGCCTAAATTTAAAATATCCCTCCCAAATCTTAAATATCCCGCCTAAATTTTAAACTATCCCGCCCAAATTTTAAAATTCAAACTTTTTTATAAAAATTTAAATTTTACTACTTAAATTTAAAATATTCTACGCAAAATTGATTTTAAATTCAAGTTTACCACAAAAAGATATCATTATACCACCTAAATTCAAATATGCAAACCTCAAATCATTATATTGTACATAAATTCAAACAAATTCAAATTAACAAGCCTAAACTGATATTAGTTTGCATAGATATGAATTTATCACACCTAAATTATGTCACCATGTTAGAGAGAGTGGTTAGAGAATTTGAACAAGGTCCACCACTTGTCCAACCTAGATACCAAGAAGGATTGAGTGTACAAGGTATTGTTTGGAGGTCCTTATAGTCCATTGGTCTTAAGGTCCACCACTTGTGGTAAGGGTCACCAAAAAGTGTATATATTCATCCAAAGAAATACACGTATTTTTGGTCTACATGTCCTAGTTTAAACCATTTATGTCCATTAGGTGTATCACTAAACAACACTACTATTTTTGAGAAACAGAAGTTACAATCATATCTACAAATGGATTAGAGGAAAATCAGCTCAGCATACATCCAGAACTCGCTACAAGAATCGACTTTAACAGATCACGCAAGTAAGTCTTCCATTCAATTTTACTAGTATTACAATGTGTTAGTTATTTGTGATATTTATGTATGTATATATACTATGTGTGCATATCGTAATTAAGTGTAATTGTGTATCTGCATTATGTATGAGTATTACAATGAAATAACACAAATATACATACATACACATAGATAACACAGACGCACACATACATGAGCATGTATTTTCAAGAGAGAGATAGCAAATACAGAGATAGATAGATAGAGAGAGAGAGAGAGAGATAAATAACTGTTTTTTAGAGAGAGGAGAGAGAAAGATAACAGATTTCACTGTGTTTATGTATGTGGAAGAGAGGAAGACGATGTATGGGAATATGTGCACGTATTTTCAAGAGAGAGACAACAAGATAACAGATTTCATTGTGGTTATGTATGTGGAAGTGAGGAAGACGATGTGTGGGAATATGTGCATGTATTTTCAAGAGAGAGACAGCAAGATAACAGATTTCACTGTGGTTATGTATGTGGAAGAGAGGAAGACGATGTGTGGGAATATGTGTATGTGTGCGGGGATACTTTTAAACTATGTATCTCTGTCTTTTGACGAGAGAGTGTGTGTGCAAGAAGAGTTACAGAGAACCATCTTCTCTATATGGAGAAAGACAGAGAGTGAGAGAGAGAGAAATACCTGTTTTTTCTCTATTCGTGAGGTGTGCAATGTCTCCTGAGAAGACTGCCCGATCCTGCCCTTCTGGAAAGCGTTGTGTACGCTGCTGTTTCTTTGTCTTGTGCGCGAACTTTCAATCCTGTGCACTCCACCTGTGTGTTGTGTACGATGCCGAGCTTGCTCCTCTACGCGCGCGTATACTCCAACTGTGTGCGATCCGTGTGCGCTTTCTGTGTTTTTGCTGCTCGCCTGCTTTCTCTGTGTGCGTTTCTCGTGCGCTCTCTGTGTGCCTAATCTTGATAGGGTTTATTAGAATGCCACGTATGCTACAAGTCCATGTTTTATCATAGGATTAAAAAAAACAAAAGCAATATAAAAAATTAACCAATTCACACGGCCAAAATTAAAGAAATCATGGTTGAAAATATGAAAAACATGCATAACTCTATACTAGGAATTCACTTTAAAAAAAAAAATCTGGCCCCGGACCCCGCCCAGAACAATATCCCAAAATCAACCTCCCAAGCCCCGCCATCGAGAGCGCTATATTCCACATCCCCATCAAGAGCGCTACCCCCAAACCTCACGTGGAAGCGCTGCCTTGTCACCCCATTGTGGCATTGCCCTAAGACCCCGCATCTGGAGTGCTAAATGGGAACATTCTTCATTAGTGAAATTTTGAACATAAATTATATTAGCATATACTTAAATATAATACAAATATTAACATATTAGCTATACTACTAATTTACTATAGCAGTTCTAGATTATGTCCCATACTATATTTAAGGTGCCAAAGGTTTGGCCTTATGGTCCTAGATTTAGCCAAGTGGTCAACACATATAGGACCAAGTGCACACTGTGCCACAAAACTTGGCCACCACTTCACTTGCCAAAGTTTAGGCCACATGGTCAATCCTAACTTTCCAATGTTCTTATTATGTCACCTTTTGCCTCGTGGAAAACCTAGGCTTGTTTTCACATACTCAGGCACTTCAAGCCACAATAAATTGTCATTACTCTTCGACAACCCTTTTGTTCAAGTCTTTGAAAAAACATTGTTTAAGGCCACCCTAAACCATTTTCATTTAGGGGTGTCTAAAACTAGCTTTTTGGCAATTCGAGAAGAAAATGGTCAAAGTTTTATACTTAGTTTTAACCACTTGACCAATTCAAATATTGGAAAGCAAGGTCTTGTAATACTTTTCTTTGGACATCACACATTAAAACTAGGTCCCTCACTTGTCCAAGCTATGCTCTAATACAATAAAGGGCTTTTGGTTTCAAGATGCACCACTTTCCCAACCTTGATTCCATTAAAGAAGCTAGCTCTACTTAGACATTTAATAGCAAGGTCTTGCAGCAGTTCAGATTGAACATTTTCCATGGCAGCTAGGTCCACCACTTATCTAAGCTATGCTCTAATAGAGTAAGGGGGTTTTGGTTTCAAGATCCACCACTTGTCCAAACTTGATTTGGGAAGCAAGGTCCTATAATAGTTTGCTTTGGACATTCACCATTACAACTAA
The DNA here is from genome assembly GCF_014529385.1 of Adiantum capillus-veneris. NCBI lineage: Eukaryota > Viridiplantae > Streptophyta > Polypodiopsida > Polypodiales > Pteridaceae > Adiantum > Adiantum capillus-veneris. The sequence continues at coordinate 10,024,402 of NC_140948.1, read as the reverse complement.
GTCCACCACTTCTCCAAGCTATGTTCTAATACACTAAGGAGGTTTTGGTTTCAAGGAGAACCACTTGTACGACTCTGTTTTTGGAAGTAAGGTCTTTACATAGTTCACCTTGGACCTTGGACATTGGATACTACAACTAAGCCCACCACTTGTCCAAGATATCCTCTATATATAGCCAAAGGGTTTGGGTTTCAAGATTCACCACTTTTCCAACCTTTCTTCCATTAAAGAAAGGAGGGGCTTTATAACTAGGTCCACCACTTGTCCAAGCTATGCTCTGATATGGAAAGGGGATTTTGGTTTCAAGGTCCACCACGTGTTCAACCTTGCAAGACTCAAGGGATACTTGGACATTGGAAAGCATAGTCCTATAGTAGTTGATAGGTGGCAGTGGGTATTACAACTAGGTCCAACCTATGCTCTCATATAGCAAAGAGGCTTTGCTTTCAAGGTCCACCACTTGTCCAACCTTGCTTCCATTAAAGAAATGAGGGGCTACGTAAACATTGGCAAGCAAGGTAGCAAGGTCCTAAGGTGTTTCACCTTGGATATTGGGCATTATAACTAGGTCCACCACTTGTCCAAGCTATGCTCTGATAAAGAAAGGGGATTTTCGTTTAAAGGTCCACCATGTGTTCAACCTTTCTAATATAGAAAGGGGATTTTGTTTCAAGGTCCACCACGTGTTCAACCTTGAAAGACTCAAGGGATACTTGGACATTGGAAAGCATAGTCCTATAGTAGTTGATAGGTGGCAGTGGGTATTAAAACTAGGTCCAACCTATGCTCTCATATAGCAAAGAGGCTTTGGTTTCAAGGTCCACCACTTGTCCAACCTTGCTTCCATTAAAGAAATGAGGGGCTACGTAAACATTGGCAAGCAAGGTAGCAAAGTCCTAAGGTATTTCACCTTGGATATTGGGCATTATAACTAGGTCCACCACTTGTCCAAGCTATGCTCTGATAAAGAAAGGGGATTTTCGTTTCAAGGTCCACCATGTGTTCAACCTTTCTAATATAGAAAGGGATTTTTGTTTCAAGGTCCACCACGTGTTCAACCTTGAAAGACTCAAGGGATACTTGGACATTGGAAAGCATAGTCTTATAGTAGTTGATAGGTGGCAGTGGGTATTAAAACTAGGTCCAACCTATGCTCTTATATAGCAAAGAGGCTTTGGTTTCAAGGTCCACCACTTGTCCAACCTTACTTCCATTAAAGAAATGAGGGGCTACGTAAACATTGGCAAGCAAGGTAGCAAAGTCCTAAGGTATTTCACCTGGATATTGGGCCACCTTGACCCGTCCGGGGGGGGGGCGCAAGCCGGACCCCTGCTCAAAGAAACTCAAAATCCCAGAGAAAATCAACCCCCAAGCCCCGCCATCGAGATGGGCTATATTCAACATCACATCATGTGCGCTACCCCCCCAAACCTCAAGTGGCTCAGAATGCGGGCTGCCTTGTCACACCATCCATTGGGCATTTCCCTAAGATCCCCGCATCTGGATGCAAATGGGAACATTCTCTCATTAGTGAATTTTGAACATATATTATATTGGCATTACTTAAAATAATGACAATATATTAACATAGTAGCTATACTACTAATTTACGTATAGCAGTTCTAGATTATGTTCCCATTACTATATTTGAAGGTTGCCTAAAGGTTGGCCATATGGCTCCTTAGATATTGCAAATGTGGTCAAACAACATATAGGGACCAAGTGACCACTGTGCCACAAAACTTGGACCTCTCACCTCACTTGCCAAAGTTTAGCCACATGGTCAATCCTAATTTCCAATGTTCTTATTATGTCACCTTTTGCCTCGTGGAAAACCTAGGCTTGTTTTCACATACTCAGGCACTTCAAGCCACAATAAATTGTCATTACTCTTCAACAACCCTTTTGTTCAAGTCTTTGAAAAAACATTGTTTAAGGCCACCCTAAACCATTTTCATTTAGGGGTGTCTAAAACTAGCTTTTGGCAATTCGAGAAGAAAATGGTCAAAGTTTTATACTTAGTTTTAACCACTTGACCAATTCAAATATTGGAAAGCAAGGTCTTGTAATACTTTTCTTTGGACATCACACATTAAAACTAGGTCCCTCACTTGTCCAAGCTATGCTCTAATACAATAAAGGGCTTTTGGTTTCAAGATGCACCACTTTCCCAACCTTGATTCCATTAAAGAAGCTAGCTCTACTTAGACATTTAATAGCAAGGTCTTGCAGCAGTTCAGATTGAACATTTTCCATGGCAGCTAGGTCCACCACTTATCTAAGCTATGCTCTAATAGAGTAAGGGGGTTTTGGTTTCAAGATCCACCACTTGTCCAAACTTGATTTGGGAAGCAAGGTCCTATAATAGTTTGCTTTGGACATTCACCATTACAACTAAGTCCACCACTTCTCCAAGCTATGTTCTAATACACTAAGGAGGTTTTGGTTTCAAGGAGAACCACTTGTACGACTTGTTTTTGGAAGTAAGGTCTTTACATAGTTCACCTTGGACCTTGGACATTGGATACTACAACTAAGCCACCACTTGTCCAAGATATCCTCTATATATAGCCAAAGGGTTTGGTTTCAAGATTCACCACTTTTCCAACCTTTCTTCCATTAAAGAAAGGAGGGGCTTTATTAAACTAGGTCCACCACTTGTCCAAGCTATGCTCTGATATGGAAGGGGATTTTGGTTTCAAGGTCCACACGTGTTCAAACCTTGCAAGACTCAAGGGATACTTGGACATTGGAAAGCATAGTCCTATAGTAGTTGATAGGTGGCAGTGGGTATTACAACTAGGTCCAACCTATGCTCTCATATCGCAAAGAGGCTTTGCTTTCAAGGTCCACCACTTTTCCAACCTTGCTTCCATTAAAGAAATGAGGGCTACGTAAACATTGGCAAGCAAGGTAGCAAGGTTCTAAGGTGTTTCACCTTGGATATTGGGCATTATAACTAGGTCCACCACTTGTCCAAGCTATGCTCTGATAAACAAGGGGATTTTCGTTTAAAGGTCCACCATGTGTTCAACCTTTCTAATATAGAAAGGGGATTTTGGTTTCAAGGTCCACCACGTGTTCAACCTTGCAAGACTCAAGGGATACTTGGACATTGGAAAGCATAGTCCTATAGTAGTTGATAGGTGGCAGTGGGTATTACAACTAGGTCCAACCTATGCTCTCATATCGCAAAGAGGCTTTGCTTTCAAGGTCCACCACTTGTCCAACCTTGCTTCTATTAAAGAAATGAGGGGGCTACGTAAACATTGGCAAGCAAGGTAGCTAGTTCTAAGGTGTTTCACCTTGGATATTGGGCATTATAACTAGGTCCACCACTTGTCCAAGCTATGCTCTGATAAAGAAAGGGGATTTTCGTTTAAGTCCACCATGTGTTCAACCTTTCTAATATAGAAAGGGGATTTTTGTTTCAAGGTCCACCACGTGTTCAACCTTGAAAAGACTCAAGGGATACTTGGACATTGGAAGGCATAGTCTTATAGTAGTTGATAGGTGGCAGTGGGTATTAAAACTAGGTCCAACCTATGCTCTTATATAGCAAAGAGGCTTTGGTTTCAAGGTCCACCACTTGTCCAACCTTACTTCCATTAAAGAAATGAGGGGCTACGTAAACATTGGCAAGCAAGGTAGCAAAGTCCTAAGGTATTTCACCTTGGATATTGGGCATTATAACTAGGTCCACCACTTGTCCAAGCTATGCTCTGATATAGAAAGGGGATTTTTGTTTCAAGGTCCACCACGTGTTCAACCTTGAAAGACTCAAGGGATACTTGGACATTGGAAAGCATAGTCCTATAGTGTTGATAGGTGGCAGTGGGTATTACAACTAGGTCCACCACTTGTCCAACCTATGCTCTCATATAGCAAAGAGGCTTTGTTTCAAGGTCCACCACTTGTCCAACCTTGCTTCCATTAATATAGCAAGGAGGATTTGGTCTCAAGGTTCACCACTTGTCCAACCTATGCAAACCTTTTTCATGTTGTAGCATGATTTTTGGTTTGAAGAGTATTTTTCTATAACTATGGATTTAACAATGTAATCTTTTTACTTACAGGATGGACTTTGAATCTGGGGAGAAAGTACATATGCTACTTGACAATGAAATCGTTGGTATTGGGTTGTGTGTGTAGAACAGATCCAGATTCCACTTGTGGTGGTACAAAGAAGGGCTGGGAAATGTCTCCATACTAGTGGAGGAATGCTTGAAGGATGTGGTCCTACCTTTTCCTACAATGGATACTTCATCTCTCCAAGGCTCATTATGGAGTGCTGTTCGATGGTCAAAGCTTCTTTTGCAATCTTTTGTATTAAATGGGAACTTAATTGATCCACACGAAAGCTACAATGGTGATGAAGAACATGATCATTCTGATCCTCTAGTTACAGATGCAATACCTATGACAAGCCCAGAATTTGAAGCAATGATTTGAGAGTCTTGGAGAAATCAGAGGGTCCTTTTAAAAGATGACACAATGATGCAAACCATGAATGAAGGGACCATCTTATATGTATTTCCACATGATTATGTCAACTTTCAGGAACTTGGTCCTGATTGTGTGGGTGTGGGTATTGAAAGAGAAAATGCAAGCATTCATGATGTGGTTGAAGTGGGTAGCATCACTTTGCTAAAGTGGCCCATCAAGCAGACAACAATGTTGAATGGGAGCCCATTACAACGCTTTGTTCCTGTTGATGGCATGCATGCTACATATGAGGATGTATCCAACGATGGCAATGTTGGAAAAAAACTTGATGGGAGTAATGTTGTCCAGTTGTCAAGGAAGAGACGATACACTTTCATGAACAGGACTCAAAAATCAAAAGCAGCACCAGCTTCGACTTTTTACCTTTCAAACAAATCAATTCAAAGGGTATCATGCATTGATTGTTGTGCACAAAAATGCTGCCAATTTGTAGATCGTGATATGGTGACAAGGTTACGACAACAATTTTGGGGAGAGTCTCAAAAATCACGCACTAATTATGTTTATGATGTTCTTTCTATATGTTATCAGAAAGATGAGAAGTCACGATACCAATTCAGGCTAAATGGCTCTATTGTTTGTTGTAGAGCATGGTATGAGCTACATGGAATACCAAAGACATCATTTTATCGATACAAGGAGAACTTTGAAAATGGTGTGCGCCAATATGTACATGGGAACACATGTACATTGAGAAGGGGACTTCAACATACTAGTTTAGCAAGAGCACTACTAAACGAGTTTGTGGAAAATAACTCTGAGAAAATGCCACATAGAAGTAGAACACTGCTAGATGGCTCAAGAGAGACTCAATTGGTGATTCCATCAATATACAAACAAGTGGATATTTTATGTGAAATCAACACGACACTTGACCAAATGGGCTATGAGAAGAAGCTATCCCAATATTCTTTTGGTAGAATTTGGAACAAAGAGTACCCACATGTCACTTTAACAAAGACGAGTGAGTTCTCTAAGTGCAATATTTGTAGCTCAATCAAGGCAAGGTTAGAAGCTAAACCTTCTCTTGAAGAGAGAGCTCTTCTCTTGAGGGAGAGAGAAGTTCACATGGCACAACAAAAGAGTTGCAGAAGCCTATATTATGCATGGCGCACGTATTCAGAAACTCAACCACAAAAATATGTATGCATAATCCATGATAAGATGGATCAAAAGAAGACTGCCATTCCTAGATTACGCATTGTTCCCAAGGGTGTGGATTTAGGATATAATCTGCAGGTGGCATTGATTGGCATGATCACTCATGGACATGGAGAAGGTCATTACGGACACTTTGTCTTGAATGTTTTTGTGGCCAGCTGATCCAAATCTTACAATTGGCTCAATTGCTAATTGTTTACATAACCTCGAGAGGATAGATAAGCATCCTCTTGGTGATCTAGTAACAAATGGACTTCCAAGGAGCAATATTTCACTACTACATGCTTTGAACTCAAGGGATGCTTTGGACTACCATAACTTGAGTGATGGAAAAGAGCCCATTGTGCAGTCGTCAGAAATTGCAGAAGAGGAATTGGGGTCAACATTTCGCAGATTGCCAGAGAACTTGTTGCTACAATTGGATAATTGTGCAGGGGAAAACAAAAATCGATACTTATTTGCTATTTGTCAATGCTTGTTGCAAGGGGTGGTTCAAAACCATCCAGCTGGGATTTTTAATGGTTGGGCATACACATGAGGACATAGATGCCATGTTTAGTAGGTTTTCAGAGAAGTTGAGAGTTACACAAACCTATACTTTGCCACATTTGATGGATACATTACGAAACAGCTCATCTTCATCTCCAGCTCCATTTTTTCTCACAAAGATCCCTGATTTCAAGCAATATTGTGATGGCTATCTTTGTGATGGACAAGACATACTTGTTGGACATTCCAAACCGCTTCAGTTCAGGTTCTTTATGCAAGATGAGACACCAATGATGCAATATAAGGCACATGTAGGTGTATCAAAATGGAGTGGAAGTATTCGCCTTTGGAAAACAGACACAGAAGGCAAGCCAATGTTACCACATGGAGATCCACCTCTAGTACAAATGGCGGAGTATGTCAAGGCCCACGAAGAAGTCATTTTGGGGCTAAAGAACTATATAAAATTTTGGAAAAATTTAGGGAATGGTTCAAGTATTCCGCGATATTATAGACCCGTGATAGATTATTGGAGTAAGGTAATTGAAGAGATTGGAAAAGCAATCATATCAGAGGGAGTCTTGTATGAAATGTTTTGGCCAAAAACTCAAGAATATTCTCATCTACAAAGCACTACAATGAATTTGCAACAAGGAGCAGAAAGATTCCTAGGCCTTGAAGAGTTGAATGATCATTTTTGTGGGCCTCAACGAGATAGGCCAAGGGAAGAGTTTGACCTATGTCTGATGTGCACCAAGGTGACTTTCTTATGCTTGTTCCAAGTGACACAGAAATCTATCCAGTGTGGCTTGCAATGGCTTTATCTGACATTGATAATGAGCCTACATCACCAAACTACAGAAAACTCTTGATTCAATATTGGGCACCTTGCGCGAGAAAAAGTGGGATGACAGATACTCAAGCTTACAGTAATTGTTGGAAGGTTATTGGGCTGTCAACTATAAGGACCCACAAGTGTGGGAAACTATAGATGCAATTGTTTGGTCCTGGAGACCCAACAAAGAAGGACCATTTTTCTAGAATAAAGATTCCAGAAAGACATGCTCTAAAAGCCAAAGAAGGCCTCACTCGTGCACATCAGCCACACTTGGATCAAAGTTCAGATATGGTATCAAATGTGGAGTAGAATTATGTGGAGCTTCTATTGTGACTATACTAGTCAATTTGTAAACAAAATCTTTTTGTATCTTCCTTTGTTTTATGTAATTTATAGTTATTATTCAAATCCATGTGTTGTACATCCTCTTGACTTTTGGTGTTTATCAACACCACAATCCTATGAGATTTTCACTTTATTTACTAGCCACACACCTCAATTTTTCCCACTTTAAGTGGAAAATTCCCAAATTACATGAATTCGGTCGATTTGGAGATTCCCATAATGTGAGATTTTTACCAAAATACCTAATATGGTCTTATGTATTCCAATTCATCAATGAGTAGCCCAAAGAGGGTTGGGGAAAGTGGGCATCCTTGTTTGACACCAATAGTGCTTGCAAAAAATTCTGAAATTCCATCTCCCATACGTAATCGACATATCACTTTTTGGTAGATGAGAAAGACTGCATGCATAAATTCTCTTAGCACTTGAAGGCTTTGCATACGTCTCCAAAGATTTCCTCGCGGTACCATGTCAAAAGCTTTCTTGAAATCCACAAAGCAACAATACAACTTTTTTCCTTTCAATCGAGACGCTTCCATAAGAACTCGAAGAGTGACAAGGTGATCAATAGTGCTATGATGCTTTCGAAAACCTGCTTGGCCAAGCGCACGTTTGCCATTCTTTTCAGCCCATTCACTTATCTTCATCTCCATGATATATCCAAATAACTTTGCCATCAAAGAACCAACCATTATAGTGCGATAGTTGTTCACATTGTTCACATCTCCTCCTTTGTGCAAAGGTTTGATCCAATTTGCACTCCAATCATGAGGCATGCCATACTGAAGTGCAAGGTTAAACATATCGCATATCCAATATCGTGTTTTCTTGCTTGTCCATTTAATCATTTCAGCCTTGACACCTTGAAGGTCACCTGCCTTGCGAGTAGCAAGTTTCTCAAGCGCGCGGCATACATCTTCAATGGTAAAGAAGGGAGACATAAATGGAAGGGAGCTACAACCCTCCATCTTATCAATATTGGGTTGCTCATAGAGGTTCTTACAATGCATATACATATCCTCAAGAGTCAAGTCACCAAAGCTCTCAACGCGCTTGCCTTTTAGATTTTGCCAAAACTTGCCACATGCATGTGCTTTCTCTTGTGCTAAAAGAAGTTGTTTTTCGACTTCCCACCTTCTCCTCTTCTTTTGAACAAGTGCTTTGTATGTGTGTGAACATTCCAAGTAAACTTCCTTGTCTTTGATTGCATCCAATCTTAGCAAGTGTTTTCGGGCTTGACTACATTCCATGTCAAACCATTTCTTCTTGGTGCTACCCTTCTTAGACCTTTTGCAAGACATGTGTTTCGCCGAAAAGCATTCCTTCGCACAAGAGAAAATTACTTCTTTGAAAACTTTCCACTTGCATTCTAATGTTGGGCTCCCTTGATGCTCTATCATGCTTAACATTTGGTCCACCATATCAGCATATATAAGTGCTCGTTTGAAGTCTAGACGTAGGTACAAATGATTCACATCATGATTGGAGGCTACATGCTCGGGCCGTTTACCACACTTGAGGTCAATACATAACATCCTATGATCCGATTCCGGATTCCATTCACCAAGTGTAAAGCTTTGTATGCATTCTAGAGTGGCTTCTGAGAACAACATATAGTCAATCACGCTAGCACCATTGTGCTTTCTACATGTAAAGTCATTGATGCCTTGCCATAGAGATACACCATTTGCAATGAGCATTCCGGTACTATTGCACATATGTAGAAGTGACTTTCCATAGTGATCCACTTCTAAAATCTACTTTATTCTTGTTAAATAGCTCCACATTAGCTGTTGATTGTGTGGTATATACTCTTATTGACTATGTGGCCAGTATTGCCTAGTTATTTACAACCAATTGCTCAATAGCTTGCAAGTAGATAGGCTATAACTACTTCTCAGAAAGCTTTTTACCAGTTATTAATAGATGCCTAACAGATAGCTCTAACCAGCTAGTGGGTGATAGCCATTTTCTAGGTTTAGAGAGCTAGTAGCAGGCAAATGCTACTTGATGCTTGTTAATCAGCTCCCTAATAGCTGTTGACTGCGTATGGTAAATCTTTTCTCGTTCACTATGCAACAAGTATTTCTAGTTGCTAACAACCAAAAGCTGTCCAATAATTTGTTGATAAGTTTGACTTTGTTTCCAAAAGGTTGACTTCCTTTTTAATTGCTTCTTGGCATCTTTTTGTAACAGCAGCAACTGATTGTGTTCCAACCACATGTATGTTCACACCAGCAAAGACGTCTGGTGGAGATACAATGTAGTCAACGAAGACATCTGGTGGAGATACAATGTAGTCAGCAGGATTCACAGCCGGCTCTGATTGTTGGAGAGAATCCCCAGCAAAGTCTTCTTGCAGACCCTTCAAGAATTCACAGCTACTAGTAATCGGAAAAATTAGTACTTGTGACGTTGTTGCGAGCTGCTCCACAAGTTCAAAAGGTGGTCTTCAAATCAAAGGTGAGGTCCGAGAGTTTCTTGCTAAGTTTTAATTTGTGTACCTCTCCAGCCATGCTATGGCTACATGTTGTTGGCAAAGTATTACGGAGTTTTAGGTGTTGTATGACAGCTGTTAGCCAGTTAATATTATGTTATTAGCCAGATTCTAGATAGCTATTAAGTAGCTTTGAAGGTACTTCTAGTTTAATCACATCTTCCATTGCAGCTCCAGGGATCTCTGAGACACCTAATGATGTTCCAGAGGAAACAATTGGAGACGTAGAGGACAAGGTAAAACACGGAAATCTTGCAAGAGGTGGTAAGCATGGGCAAAGTATGTCTAGGAGGTTGACAAGAAGGTCTGTAAGTGCACATGGAGCAGCCGATGAAGATACAAATAGCGATACATTGATGCAGAAAAGTATGCCTTATTAAATTTAGTGTCAGCCCACTTACACGTGCTTGAGTTTTTTTGTCTTTTTGGAGCACTTACTGATGGCATAGCAACATGCAAAATCTCCTGTCAATAAAGATTGTAGAGACACACTGGAGAACCTGTTGGCAAAAGCTAAAAGAAAGAGGCAAGGGTCAGCAAAGCCACCATCCAAGAGGATGAAGAAAACTCTGTTCAGCAAAACTCCTCCAGATGTTAGGAATGGCAGTGAAATCCCTTGCCCAGATATTGAAATAGAAAGGCATGCAAAGGATGCTGGCAAAGAACTTACTGTGCCTTGGGTAATTGACCTAACAATGGTTTGTGATGAAGGCCCTGCTCTTGATACAATTGCTGATGCAAGCCTAAATAGTGAAGTCCCTAATCATATGTGATCATTGATGGTACCGTGCCTGCTCGTGATACAGTTGCTGATGCAAGCCTAAACAGTGAAGTCCTTGCTCATCGTGTGAGTGTTGATGGTAGTGTTGATGGCAGTGTGCCTGCTCCACAGCAAGTTCATCAAGCAAGCCCTTTGGCTGATCACCCAAATACCATCAGTCAAGATCATGGTGCTGGTCTATTATCCCCTGATGCATCTTTGTAAACTTTTCTATTTCAAGGACATAGTATGAATGCTATTCCAAGCTGTTTTTGCAAATATTTTGTTGTTTTTCCTTGCAATTAGTCAACCTATGTAGACAGTCTTGTGTATGCAGTAATTCATAAGAATTAATGTTAATGCTAGTAGTATGTCCACCATCAGAAACAAAGCCCAAGTCAAGGCCAAAAAAACTCGTTATAGATCACCCGTTTAAAAAGTGGAGACGGTAGATGGTGCTCAAGCGGATGTACCCCATCAAGTTGGCACATGTGTATGCATCCAGCTCATGTTCATGGGCTTTCCCAAACTGCAACGATCCGAGCAGGATGCTTGCATCAGCTGAGGAGGATTCTCATGTTGTCCCAGAAAGTGTGCAGAATGATCTTGGGGCTCTTATTTTGGATATGAATGGTCTTTTGATTCATAAAGTGGATCTGGAAGAAGATATGTTTTTCCCTACATGGAATCTACAATATGACCAGGGAATGGAGGAGAGGCCAAGAAGGATATACTTCCTTGTGCGGTGTGAAGCAAGGCACTTCTTATTGTGGGTAGCAACTCATTTCAATGTCTTCATTTGGAGCTCATCCATGGAACATAATGTTGTAAAGCGTTTCCGTGAATGCTTTCCAGGTTCACAAGGACTCGTAGCAGGGTTCATTGCACAAAATTCCTGTGATGTGATTCATAATCACAAAATCAAGGACAAAAAAACCATCTTCTTCAAGCACCTCAATGATTTCTGGAACAGGTGTAATGGTCAATTTGGTCCACACAATATGCTAAAGATTGATGACAGTTTGTACAAGAGTATATTTAATTGTTATGGAAATTGCTGCATTGTGCCAGCATTTGGCTTGCCTAATGATATAACTCGAAGGCCATTGCTTACACATAAGCTTGCCCCATGGCTGTACAAGTACCTGCAGGCAGGGGGTAGAACGCACTTTGTTATAGGAGGAGGAGATGTGTTTGGCACCTGCGGCAGTGAAGAGGACTTGATTGTTAAGGATCTTATAGATTTGCATGGACAGAGAAGCCTAGAGTGTTGCCATCGTGTTAGATGGGGCGGAATTGAAAAGAAGACCTTTGAGGAGATTCAATGGGAGCATCTGACAAAGTGGGGGATTGCCCAGAGAAAAAGGAGGCCTACAAGGTGGTGTGGGACCCTACTCTTCATAAACGGACTGGATAGACACGCTTGGGCACATTGGTGGATTGCCTCTGATGTTTGGACATCTTGCTTTTTGTAACAACTAGTGGATGTAGCTTCTGTGCAGATTTAGAGAATCCCCTCTGGTCATCCTATTTGTAACACCATACTTTTTGATGGTTCTTGCTCATTGCAAAAATCTGTAATATAATTCATTGCTCAAAGCGATCATGTATTGTTTTTTCCATGAGAAGGTTATTAAGTTCCACTCTTATGTTGAGTACATTGCACTGTTTACTTTTGTGCGAAACTTATTAAGTTCCGGTCTTAAGTTAGAGTACATAAACATCATCTATTTAGGATTTGCTTGATTTCCATTTTTTGGTGCCATGAGAGTTGTATTGATAGAAATAGGACAAATTACTTGTAGATTTGACAGCGAATGGTAAAAAAATGTACCTATTAACCGTGCATAACTGACTAGCAACGCATGTGGACCATATGAATAGAATGACAAGACTTGTTTGCTCATATAAAAACCAAACGATTAAAATTACATCTCCCATGGCATGCTGTTGTATACAGATTCAAAGACCTCCGGCAAGATTGTATACAATCCCCCCCTAGCACCCTGGACTACCGTCAGTGGGATTATTATACACCTGACAAGATGGGAGTAAATGAAGACTATGTTTCTGCCCAAAAGCTTGTAACAATAATTGTTGACCTGCAAGATAGTTTCCTGTGTGCGATGGAGGAGCCATCTTGTTTTGAGTAACCCCAAACAAAATGTATGGAGCGTGCATTAGGGATAGCCGCACAATCCCATCTGTTCTCCCGGGACACTTCTCCAAGCTTGACCTCCCAAAACACACGCTCTATCTGCCTATGCTTGGAAGGGTAGTGAGCAATGGACTCATTGGACAAATGATGGCAAAGAAATTGCACAACATCAGCTGCACATTTGAGCGTAGCTCCATTGCTCTTCAGCTACTCGTGTGTAAGTGCTCTTTCACAACTGCTCCTGTCCCATCATGTTCCCGTTTCTTGCGGCCACTTCCAAATAAGTTCCACACCATCACTTTCCCTGTCAAAGAAGCATATCTACCAACAAAATAGAAAGGCCTTTTTGCCTTGAACTGCGATGCTACTCCATTTGACCAAACCCAGTGCTGGCTAACATCCAAGCCTCTATATTTTATCCATTTCTAATGTAGCATAAATAAGTGTTTGACACACAAAGTGTCGTGATTTTTATCATCAAAAATGAAAAAGTGCAAAGTCTTTTTTATCTCAGGTCCAACACGATAGAAGGTAATGTGTACAAAAATGGTGACATGCATGGAATACCAATGCATCGAGTGGATCTCATTCTGCTCCTTGAATGAACAATTCTCAGTAAAATCCACCACAGATACAACAACATCTTCAAGAAAATACGTGATGCGCGCTTTGAACTGTTCAGCCTGCCATCGATACACGAAGTCATGTTTGATGAAAAATTGGAGATATTTTTTGAATACCTATAGCAAATCAGCTCCTTCAAGACAACACCTTGGATGGATAACAATGCAAATTTGAATCGTGACAAAAACTCTTTGATAGGGTGACATAAGAAATCCCCTTAGTGGCACTATTCCATCATAATATTTTGTGTTGTTGTTTTGAAAGAAGAGCCTATTCAAAGAAATAATTTCCAAACTATCATAGTTTTTGGATTTGATTAGCAAGCTAACTTCAATGTCACCAAGGATAGATTTTTAGGCCACACATAGGTCCTTACTTTGTTTGTAGCATTCCCTTATTTGATTCACAATACGGGTAAATTTCATATGATCAATTGCCTGTTGTAGGCTAGGTATAAGTCAGGATAGAACTTTGGCAGTTCATCTTCTTTCATTAGCAGTTCCTTAACATCTTCATCTTCACCTTGGTCTGTTCTCAAATGTTTGAGGAGTGCATGGTTGCCCAAGCTGGTGGTGAGTGTGAAGCTCTCGTCCTCCATATCTTCTTTTATGCTTATCAGTAGGTTCTCTAATTCCTATGCACTTGTCCTTGATGGACTACTCCAAGACATTGTGAACTTCCTTTAGACTCTCATCATGAACTACTTGCTTGTTATCTAGCAATGATTTGTGTTCTCCTATCTCTTGGATGTGTTTCCATTTTTTACATTTGAATTGGAACTAAATAATTTTGTTATTCGGACCATTTGTTGTAATTATTTAATCATTTTAATGTGCTGCTCCCTTTCATATTCTTCTTCGATAAGAAACTCTTTTAGTTTCAATCCCTTGTTTTTTTAGTTCTCAGCAGCATTGAGGATTTCTTGTTCTAGTTTTTACTCGAGAGAAGTGATACCAGAGTGTTGCATGCTTCTTTGTGCCTTCATCATCTATCCCATAGCATCTACGATTGTGTTCCAGCTAGTAGTGCCTACATAGCCATTTGTGATTATGCTGACATAAATACTATCTCTTTTATATCTTAATGATTGGAACATTGGAAGGTACTACCAATCATTTGGAGGTGTTAATGGCTAGATCACCCACAAACCTATTCTTTTGTAAGACCTAAAGCCTATCTGTAGATGTTTGGACTAAGTTTGTGGCCATTGTTGTGCTCTGTCTAGTAATCGTGGCAACTTGCTCCGATGTTCCTACTTGTCGAGTTCTCTAATTGGGGTTTTTATATTATACAAATCGATGGCTATCAAAAGGGTCGTACCTAGTAGTAGCACAATGTCCATAGCTACAAAAGTTCCACCTACCGATGTAGTGGCCACTTCAAGATTCTTCTCCCCCAATGTTCCCACTATTGCCCTCTTTGCTTTGGTGTGCACTTGATCCCAAAACTCTTTGGTCAGACCTTTTGGTCTTTCTAATCTTTGATTTACTATTATTTATCTCTGCACATTCTGGAACATATGTAATCCAATAGAAGTATGGCCATACATACCATGCCTTGAAAAGTTTATTGGTTTTGATTTTTGCTATTTGTGTGACTATACTATGATGGAGAATCAAAAGCAGATTGAAAGGGCATATAATGTTCAATGCTCTAGCGAATAACATGCTAAAAAGTCATTCAAACATGTACATCGATGGGTTGTTCTTCATGCCAATGGCTTTCAAGAAAAAATTTATATTGTTTTTTGTTCTAGTGTTGGCACTGGGATCCCTTGTCCTCTAGAGTTTTGCTTCTTTCTAGATTCACACATTTCATTCAAGAAACTGTTGATGCACCATCATTATAGGGTTGTGCTTTCTAGTCGAAAGAGATTCTGAAGATGTGTGAGATCACAATTGGCAAATAGATGAATATTTTTTGTATTGTTGTATCAACATTGGATGTCTCCACAACCTGTTTGAGGATGGCCATGTCGATGAAATTCTTGCTTTCTCCATGAGCACAGCATGTCATGACCCATTTCTTGAGTAGTTCTTTTTTCTATCTTTGATAACATACTTCTTCATGGCTTGATATAGTACAACAAAAAATGTGCCTTCGACGCAGATTTCGATGCTAGACGTTGAAAAGTGCGTCGAAATACTCGTCCCTATGAACCGTCAAAATACGCGTCGATATCTGTGTCGAAAGGCTTTGTTTTTGACGCGTATTTCAACGTCCCTATCGATGCTTATTTCGACGACCATATCAGAAAAAAATTCCTTGGGTAGAGGACAGGGAGCCTGGCCTGTGCCTAGTGAAAAGATGGACACAGCCACAGCCGGACTGCGTGTCCTCTGCCCAAGAAAGCGAGCAGCACCAAAATCAACCGTGCTCCCGCAGAAATTTCGGCAGAGTTCCCTTCAATTTAACATAAACTTTGCAAAAAAGACCATATGTATACGCCTCCTACATGATATCCATGTAGGATCTCACATGATATTTAAGCCACAACTTGATGGAAGAAATGAAACAAACTTTGTGCAAAATCATAACCAAATTAAAACCATAACCATAACCATAACCATAAACAAAACAATAACCATAACCATGTGTATACAAGAACAATAACCATAACCATAAACAAAACAATAACCATAACCATGTCTAAACAATAACCATAACCATGTCTATACAAGAAAGAGACACAGAGATGTGTCTGTGTCTCACAAAACATATATAGAAATCCACTGATGACTCCGCGTCACAACCTGCACATAAAAGGACAAGTCACAAAATTAGTATGATATTACTTCACATATACTTAATTAATTAAATCAACTCACACATATTAACGTCTCACCTCAATCGATCAGCGAGACTCTAAGGCCTCCGAGTCTACAAGCTCTCCTACGGTAGCATGATCATTCAATACTTCATAAATGCCTCTCCGATATCCATTTGTCTCCTCTTGGCGTGTCCGGGCTCGATGCATTGCAAGATTCTACGTTTATAAAAAAACCAAAGTAATTAAGAATACATGATTCATCGCATTTTGAAAAAAACGCCATAGCTAGGATTGGATTGGAAACTCACAAACTTATAGCGAAAGGTGTCGAAGCCTCCGTTGCCAAGATGAGATGTGTCCCTGGTCATCTGTCATACCTCTGCGGCCTGACGTTGCTGTTTGAACCGCGTGTCCATTGTCTGCTCATCCTCCTTGATGTGCTTCCACGTCTCGTGTGAGATGCCCGAAGACTTCGCGATCCGGTCCTGAAAGCCCGACGAGCTGCATCTCGACGATGTTTCACAGCGTCCCATGCAACACCCGTGATCCACCTCCTCGGAAGCTCCTCTGAACCCGGAGCAGGCTGATACTCTCTCATGATGGTCTGCACTATATAATTGACTTTGTTGCGATCCTGATCAGGCCAAGGCATCATAATGGTGGTCACAAACAGTAGCTCCGTGATCTGACGAACCCGCTGTCTCATCTCAGTCCGGACTCTACCCATGTCAACAGAACCATCTGGTCGTACAGTATAGACCATGGAGGCACTGGGATCGTGTGCCCCCCAAGGTGTCCGCGGTGTGCTAAGAGATGTGTCGAGAGGTGTGCCTGGGTAGGACGGGGGTCGTGAGCGAGGAGGGGTCGAAGAATCTGTGGACCGTCCTCCACAGCAACCACCACCTTCACCTAACGATCGTCGAGATTGGCGAGTGCACCTGTGCTGCGGAGATGATGATGTACCCGCCTCTGCCGTACCCCTAAGTGTCGAAGCGGAAGTGATGGGAGACCTCGCAGGCGTCGTACCCATAGGCGTCCCCCCCATAGGCGTCGGACCCTCGGGTGTGAAGCTCGGAGGTGTGGTACACGTGCCTCTAGCTACCCAGTACTGAGACGCATCTGCTATCTGACTGGGTGTCATTCGTGTGATGAAGCCCATAAATGCATCCGCACTCTTAGAAGTAGGATCTGGATACTGGTCTGCCATACTAAAGTCTTGCACAAAGAAAGTAAAAGAAAGCGTCAGAACACCTTTGTTTAAATTAAGAAAGAGCTTAATTTTAAATCAACGTCTTCACACAAACACTTACAGGCCTCGACTAATAAGGCATCATCGATAAGATCTTGCACCGTATCATCTTCTATCTCTAACTGCAGACATAACTCTATCCCAACTCGTTCTGGCAGATTGTCTTCATCCATTGCATCTTCATCTACAAGTGTCATATCTACCTCGTCTGCGTCATCTCTTGTATATCTGTCAGCTTCCTCTGCCATACCTTCGTCCATCTCATCTAATGTCACAGTAGTATCTGCGTCGTCTGGCCGAATTTCCTCCAGGAGCTCTTGCCCTTCAAATACTTGTTTATTTCTTGGAGCAACCTGAACCACAAACCACCATTGTCGCTCTCGAGGGTCCGGTACAAAGACCACTTGCTCGCAATGTTCAGGGAGAGCAAACGTGTCACTCGCATCTGTCCAAAATTTTGTAGAATATATCTGCACAAGCTTGTTTCCATCTTTGCGTACCATTGCATTGAGACCAGAAGTAATCACCTTGAACCAGTTCACATCCAACAAAAACATCTCAAACCGTTTGAAGCTGACTTTCAAGATATTTGACACCACACCACAGTAATCCAGGTTGCTAGTGCTCTCATTCGTGTCTTTGGCACTGGCCCTACTCTTTTGCATGAAACTAACCATTACCCCACTCTCAAATGTGTTTCTTCTGCTGTCAATTTGTTTTGTTCTGAAATGCTTTCCATGCGACCACATCCAATAGCCAGCTCTTCCTCTTCTGGAGATATGGATTCTCCGATCTGTCAAGCTGCTCTCACTGTCTTTTCCAACCATGCCATTGTAGGGAATTCAGGTAGAGGAGCGAGACAGTCTGGCAAGGGTAAGCCTCTAGTCGTTCGGCTTCACCTGAAATCGTGTCGCTCCCTATTGCGTATCTCTTTCTCTTCTTCATACCTTTCAAGCCATTTTTGCATCGGCTATGAATTTAGTATATAGAACTTCATGATCTTTTCTCACTTGGCGTCATCCATTTTCTTCGGCACCCGTTGCCCCTGCGGCTCCTCTCCCACCAATCCTATATCCTCCTCATCGCTCCATAGTCGAGGCATTTTTGGGTCAGAAACGGATAGAAATTCGGTCGTCAAGACAAGAGACTCTTGCACCAGCCATCCTTCTACCATGCTCCCCTCTGGACGCGCTTTTTGGCGAGCAAAACCCTTAAGTGTTTTCATGAACCTCTCTAGAAAGAACATCCAACGGCTGTGGACTATACCTACCACTGCAACCTCATCTACTACATGGATGAGCAAGTGTATTTGGATAGTTAGGCAGCTCATGGGTAGATACTTCTCAATCATGAAAACTGCCTCAATGGAGTTAGCCCTTGCGACTGCAATGGATTTCTCTCCTATCTCCTTGGAAGAGATCCACCGCACTAGCTCTGAAATCTTGTATATGCAGGACCGCACTTCCTCCGTTAAACACCCCTTGATCGCAATTGGAAGAATAAATTGCAAGAACTTATGCCCGCTGTATTGGTGAAAGGACACAGCTCTGGCATCTTTACAACTGACTGCAAATCATCTCGTGAAGCTTGATTGTCCTTCATTCCCATGATTGTCTTCCAGAGGAGCTCTCTCACATTCTTGAATATATGCATTGGATCCATCAAATGGTTAATTAGTAGATCACCCCAGGACAACAACGTATGGAGAATGGACAAATGTTTCATTCCTGGAACAGGTTGCCCCTCATGTTGCTTCCATTGGCGACGCCAGTCTTGTACATGCATAGGACGACATTCGACGCGACCAAGCTAACCTTCGCGCAAGTGATGGCCATCTGGAAGATAACGATGGTGGCCTTGATAAATTGTCTTTCGAAGGGAGGCAGAATAGCGCACATCCAAAGACGGCCCGTAAATTGGACATGCATTGTATTCCAAAGTTGTAAGCCCTGCATATATTAAAGCATGATTCAGTACTACACAAAGTACTTGCGAATAGCGAGAATTTTTTAAATCAAGAACCATTACTAGAAGCTTCATCGTATCCTGGCCAATCATACATAGTCCACATAAGAAGTCCATGGATCCTTGCATGTTGTTGTCCTGCTGGTTCAACCGCATCTGCTATGTCGATCCCATGCCATAACTCCTGGAGCTCGTCAACTAGTGGTGCTAGATAAACATCCATGTTTTTTGCCTTGAACTTACCAGGTACAATCAAG
This sequence comes from Adiantum capillus-veneris, assembly GCF_014529385.1. Classification (NCBI taxonomy): domain Eukaryota; kingdom Viridiplantae; phylum Streptophyta; class Polypodiopsida; order Polypodiales; family Pteridaceae; genus Adiantum; species Adiantum capillus-veneris. The sequence continues at coordinate 10,004,783 of NC_140948.1, read as the reverse complement.
CCTAATATCAAATGACCCTTCTTGATGGAAAGCCATGACGGGAGGTTGTAATTGACAAGGCACACAGGCGAAGTGCTCCATGACGAGCTTCTCAAGCCAAATGGATTGACTCTATCCATTGCCATACCCAAACCCAAATTGCGTGGTTCACTCTTAAAATGTGGCCAGGTATCTTCAATGTGCCTCCAAGCCTTTGAATCAGAGGCACCCTGAATGTTGTGTCAATGGATCTATTCGTAGAATGCCACCGCATCAACTTTGCAACGGAACCACAACGAAACATGCTTTTCATCCTCGGAATAATAGGGAAATGCCGCAACACTTTAGCTGGCACTGACTCACCAACTGCATCTTGTTTATAGCGCATTGCTCCGCACTTAGGACACGGAAGACAATCTGCGAATTCATTGCAAAAAAGAATGCAATCATTTGGACATGCATGAATCTTGTTGTAGTCCAAGCCAACTGAGGTCAATAGTCGCTTTGTGTCACGCCTGGAGGGGTGCATTTCATTGCCAGCCGGGAGAAGTCGAAAGAAAATTTGCCCACCTCATTTGTTTGTCGGAAAGCTTGGTTTGCGTCATGAAACACTTGAGACTTTGGTTGTCGGTTCGTAGGATAAATGGAGTCCCCAATAGGTAGTGCTTCCATGTGTCTAGGGCATGTAGAACAACTAAAAGCTCTTTCTCATAAATGCCCAAGACTCGTTCATCACTATTGAGCCTTCGGCTCTCATATGCTATGGCATGCCCTTCTTGAAGCAAAACCGCTCCAAGGCAATCACCACAAGCATCACATTGGACCTCAAATGGCTTTGAGAGATCCGGAAGCACGAGGGCTGGTTGGGAAGTAAGCTTCTCTTTGAGTTTTTCAAAAGAATTTTTCTCCTTAGCAGTCCATACAAACTTAACGTTCTTCTTTGTTAGGTCGTGTAGTGGTCCTGCTACTTGAGAGAATTTTGCTATGAAGCGTCTATAGTATGCACACATACCAATAAAGCTTCTTAGCTTAAATTGCGAAAGAAAATTTTCCCACCTCATTTTTTTGTCGAAAAGCTTGGTTTGCGTCATGAAATACTTGAGACTTTGGTGGTCGGTTCGTAGGATAAATGGAGTCCCCAATAGGTAGTGCTTCCATGTGTCTAGGGCATGTAGAACAGCTAAAAGCTCTTTCTCATAAATGCCCAAGACTCGTTCATCACTATTGAGCCTTCGGCTCTCATATGCTATGGCATGCCCTTCTTGAAGCAAAACCGCTCCAAGGCAATCACCACAAGCATCACATTGGACCTCAAATGGCTTTGAGAGATCCGGAAGCACGAGGACTGGTTGGGAAGTAAGCTTCTCTTTGAGTTTTTCAAAAGAATTTTTCTCCTTAGCAGTCCATACAAACTTAACGTTCTTCTTTGTTAAGTCGTGTAGTGGTCCTGCTACTTGAGAGAATTTTGCTATGAAGCGTCTATAGTATGCACACATACCAATAAAGCTTCTTAGCTCATGTAGATTCCTTGCGTTAGGCCATGATTTTGTTACCTCTAACTTTGATGGATCCATACGAATACCATCCTGAGAGATAATATGACCTAGATATTGAATCTCTTGAAGGAAGAATTCACTTTTCTTTTGGTTGAGAAAAAGTTTGTTCTCCCTCAAGGCTTGAAAAATAACTTGGAGATGTTGCGTATGTTTCTCCAAAGACTTGGAGTAGATGATGATATCATCAAAGAACACTCCAGTGAATTTACGATATGGTCTAAAAATTTTCTCCATGAGACGATTGAAAGTAGCTGGTGCATTAGTCAAGCCAAAAGGCATGACTAGATATTCATAAAGACCAAATGTTGTGTGAAACGCGGTCTTTAGGATATCTTCATCCACTATCCTTATTTGATGATAGTCACTCTTAAGGTCAATCCTACTGAAGTAGGTAGAGCCTTGTAGCTTATCAAATAGATCTTCTACCCGAGTCACGGGAAATCTATTTTTGATAGTGATATGGTTTAGTGCTCGATAGTCCACACACATACGGTATGTACCATCTTTCTTTTGCACTAAAAGGACTGGAGAACAAAAGGGAGAGTAACTAAGCCTCACCATCCCTTTGTCTACCAATTCCTGTACTTACCTCATAATCTCCTCTTGTTGAGCTTGTGAGACTCGATAAGGAGGTTTGTTAGGCGGTGAGCTTCCTGGAAGGAGCTCAATACGATGGTCATCATCCCCTCGTTTTGGAGGTAGGTCCATAGGGATATCATCGATGAACACATCTTGGAATCCTTTTAGAAAAGTAGACAAGTCTAACTCTTCTTGATTCCTATCATTTTCATTTGATGAAACATTATTAGCTTTTAGAGACTCTTTGACATAAATCATGTACGCAGAAACTGAGCTCTTCATTGATTTATCAAAAGAAAGAGGATTTACAAGTGGAATAGTGCGACCACGCTCACTAGCATCTATATACATGTTCTTTCCCCTGTAGGTGAAGTAAATTCTCCTTTCAGGGAACTTCATGTTTGGAGCCATGCGATCAAACCATGGTGCCCCTAGGATAACATCTTGATGTTGGAGAGGAGAGATGAAGAAGTCTTCTTTGTCGACATAGCTTTGGACATGAAGCCTCAACTTCCCAATCAAGGGAGTAACGGAGGCTTGTTGTCCCTTGAAAGCTGCATCAGCTGTTACTATATCTCCCATCTCAAAAGCTTGAATGCCCAACTTGGTGGCCAACTCTATTGATATGAAGTTGAGAGTAGAGCCTGGGTCAAACAAGATGAAGGCATCATGCTCTCTTACCTTTCCCCACGCATAGGAAAGTGACGATCCTTTGCAATGAGCATCCTCTTTTGGAACTTCGATGGTGGAAGCCCTACGAGTCTCATTGCGAGTATTCTTCTTGGGGCAAGAACGATAGCCATGTCCTTGCTCCCTACACTTGAAACACTTATGGTCCTTGCGAAAAGCTTCAAGCTCTTTGGGAGAGAGTTTGTTTTTACCTTTGTAAACTCCCTTCTCCTTGGACCGATTGTTGTTGTTGGAAGTGCCTTGGGAATTATTTTGAGCATTGGATTTCCCCTTTGCATCATTTTTATCTTTGTTTTCCATGGGCTTGACATTACGTCTAGCCCCTTGATGGAAATTGATGCGTGAAGCAACCATGGTGTGGTGGATTACTTCGGTAATAGTACCGGGACGTTGAGAGTTGATGTATTCGGCCATCTCTTCAGGTAATCCCGCACAGAATTGCTGTCTTTGCTCAGAAAAGTCTATCTTTTGAAAGACAGTAGCTTTGAGATGTAAATCCCAAAACTTGTCTACATACTTGTTGATAGACTCATGAGAGAGAAGCTTCAAGCCTGCGCCATTCGGTAAGAACTTTATCTTTAGTATCACTTGGAAGAAATTGCTTCATGATGGAAACTCGTAGAGTTTTCCATGTCTTTAGGGCTTCTCCATTGCCACGAAGGCTAGCCCACCATTGAGGAGCTGATTTTTGGAAGTGCATAGCTACATGGCGTAGCTTGGAGGACTCTGTGAAGCCCTCGTCCCCAAAGGCCGCATCAAATTTCTGGATGAAGGCCAACACTTTGTCGGTAGCACCAAAGGTGCCATCATAGGTGAGAAAAGAGATACTCTTTCCTCCCTCCTTGAACTTATTTAGCTTTTGTGACCTTCTCCATGCAGGAAATGATTTGCGATGTCCTCCCCTCTTTTATTCTCTAGGAGAATATCCATAACTTTCATCGGAAGAGGAGGAAGGTGAAGAAGAAGGAGAAGAGGGTGACCTCTTCCTAGCCCTTTTCTTCCTTTGTTTCCTCTCTTGCCTTTCAGGGTGATGAGGAGAAGGACTATGGGTTGCTCTTTTCCTCTTGGGAGGAGTAGGCGATCGTCTAGACCGCCGTCTTCGTGGAGCCACATCTTCAGAAGAACTTAGACTGTCATTGTTTTCTTTCTCTTTGGATTCCTCCTCTCCAATGTGAGAGAGTCTTCTTTTGGGGGTCTCTTCAAGAGGCCTCCTAAGCTCTCTCTCCTCTGGGAGAGGAAGGGAAATTCCATAAGCACGAAGTTGTTGAGTAACCTCGGCTTGCAAAGCAGGGTTGCCCATAGCTTGTTGCAACCTAGTGATGAGATAATTCACAAACATGGGAGCATCATCATTAGCACCTTAATGTGCAAAATCAAAGCTATCAATGTTCATTCTACTCTCTTGATTATTGTCAGCCATGTTAACAAAATTTATGTTTATACTTAGTGTATGCTTTGGCAATACAAAACCTTAGTTGCCACTCTTCTTAGCCTTTGAAAATCAGCTCTTAAGTATCTACACCCACGGCTCAAAGTGGTTAATTATAGAGAGTAGAGGAGTAGGTCTAACATAGCAGAGTTGCCAAGGGCAAGCTCCTTTCGGACTTCTTATGGCTCAATAATGGTAAAGTCGTAGGCAAGTCTAAAAAGACTTCATTATTAAGTCCAAAGCTCCCGAGGTGTGCACCATCCCCCACGAAGTGGGCTTAACAAAACCGATATTAGATCCCAATTCCACTTACTCTATTATAATTAACAACATCAACCATTTATAGGCTACTTAAGGACCTCTCTTCTTAAGCAAGAAAAGAGAAACCAAATGCTCTGATACCAATGTAAAGGAATTTGCCTATTCAATTTGAGAGTAGCGGAATTTAATGAGAGTACTTTCTAGAAATGATTTTGTGAGCATAGCGGGTTGACATAATTGAACATAGCAACATAATCATAGCAATTAGTTAACTTGGCATAGACAATACTTTTGCAAGAGAGAGAATTTAGAGAACATGACAACAGTTGAGGACCGGATTTATGTGGAGCTGGTCCCCCCTCCAATAGGCATTTGTATTATGATTTTTCCCATAAAGAGAGACTTGTTACAATACATTCTTTGTGTTCCTTGTGACCTAGGTAAAGCAATGAAGATGGAAAGCTTCATGCATCACCATCATAGCATAACCTAAACTTGAAGAAAGCTTTAACTATACCAAGCCTCAGTCCCAAGACCTCAAACACCTTCGAAGGTGGAGAGAGCTAGCAGGGAATGAGGGTAGGGAAGAGGAAGAAGAAACATTTCATACGAGAAAGAGCTAGTTCCTCACTTATCATAACTCTTGTGCTAGCATACATAATAGCATAGTAATGAAGAAGAAATAGATGGAAATCTCAAGCATTGAAGCATGGCTCTTGTATGGATTTGCACTCCATAGCCAAGAGTGTTGGTGTAGGCTCTCAACCTCTACTTGCTGGGAGAAAGAGAGGGAGCTCTTGCACTTTGCATAGTACACAATGAGAGTGTTTGTGAGTGTGTGTGGGTGAGTATACCCCCTAAGCACCCCCCTAGCTTACTTGGGTCGACCCCCCCTTGTAGCTCATGCTTGAAGCTCATTGGACCCCTCCAGGCCTAGCCAATTACAAGCAACAGGGATAGCCTTGGGACAAGTGTCCCCCTTTCCCCTTTGAGAGAGAGGACTTGATAAATTCAAAATCAATTAATTAAATATTCTTTATTATCATTGGACCCCTTGGGTGGCCAACCAATAGGTTTCAAGCACACCATGAGGGCAACATGAGGAGGAACTTGACAAGTGTCCTTGCTGCCTCTTCAAGCTGGGGCTTCCCTTGTGTGTGTGTGTGTGTGTGTTCTCTCTCATCCCCCCCCTTGTAGGCTCGCCCGCCTCCTTGTAGGGATATTTTTGACTTTGGATGAGCAAGCCCCTTAGTCATCGAGCATGACTAAGCACTTGAAGCAGGGGGTGTTCCCACAAGCATCTCAAGGCACCTCAAGCACCTTAATCATGCACCAAGTCAAGAACCTCAAGCATGGAGCCATTCAAGCACCTCAAGCATCTTAATCAAGCACCTCAAGCATGACAAGCACCTCAAGCAAGACAAGCACCTCAAGCACGATAAGCACCTTGAGTTTGGGCCGGGTTCCCACCTCAAGCTCAGCCCTAGCTTACCTAAGGTCAAAGGACTTTTACACACATTATTGGAGGTCTTCAATGAAGCTAACCCTAAGGTCTTATGCTCCATTGGTTAGCCTTGCTCTTGATAGACCATCTCGCATTTGGGCCCCTTTACTATTGGCCCCGTGTTGAGATAGATCTATAAGCGCATATCTATATCTTAACACTTGTTCCCGTTTATTCTCCCACATTAAGTGATCAATTTAATATGAGAAAATCATTTGGGTTGGTTAGATATTAGATTTTATGACATTTCAAGTGCCCTAGACTGCTTTAAACTGCCGCAAAATGCTTAAACGTACCTCAAAGTGCTTTAGAGTGTGTAAGTGTTTCAACTAGATTTCAATCCTTTATAGTATTTTTAAATGTCTTTTGTGTGGTAGATTTGTACATGCGGTTCCAGGAGGCTAATCCTGACATTAGGATGTCCCTAGATGCTTTGAGGGTCTGAAGCCATACTTTGTACGCAAGTTGAAGGACTATAGCACCTACTATTGTGAATACCATGTTCAGCTTGTTTACTTGAAGGAATGATTAAATCAGATGCGCCATGGAAGATACAGGCTACATGGAACGTCAAGATTTTGCAGGTGTTGTGTGTGCAGTCCGTGGTGGAATAGAGCAATGCACAACATCAAAAACCACCTTTTCATCCTTGACAAACTATCAGAGTCTATATTGTGTTTAAAGACAACTGATAGTGCTTTTCACCGCAACAAATGTCTTTGGGGAACATGCACAGAGTGCGGGATTGAAAGGCTCTTGTTGTGTCCCGTTGAAGAGAGTGATGGTATCTCTAGAATGACTGTCAAGATTTTTGACGAGGTTCCTACACAAGAAAAGGATGAAGAATATCTAGATAAATGTCAAAAAAACCATGTAGTTCAGCAGCTCAGTCCGATGAGTTTCATTTCTATGCTCCAAGGGAAACTAGGGAAGTTCATCAGACACAGCTACTTGTACAGGTGGCAAGCTCAACAGTTCAAGGAGTGTTTGGCCAATTTCCCTCACTATGTAGTGGTGTCTATAGTGGATTTTGCAAAGAATTACTTGTTGAAGGTGCAGAACGAGATCCAATCAATGCATTGGTATTCATCTCAGGTCAGAATATTTGTTCACATTTCATACTTATGTGATGCGCTTGGTGCTATATAAAAGATGACTCACTTCTACATCTCTCACGAAAGACACATGACACTTTGTTTGTGCAACACTATTTTCTTTTGCACAATGAATGACTGAGAAGACACAGCTATAGTGTCAAGAGACATTGGGTGTGTCGGATGGTGTTGCATCACAATTCAAAGCAATTTGTTGCACAATTCTTCAATATGACAGGTGTCTAAATGACTTGCAATTACTTTGCTTCAGGCCATGGAAAGGATGAACACGATGGGATTGGTGCAGTGGTCAAAATAGCCCTCCCACAGAAGTAGTTGAAATATGATGGGTAGGAGCTGCGTAACTCTTCAAGCATTGTTGCATTCTCTCAATGCACTCTCAAAAATCAATGCCCATAGACAGGTAAGTAATTCGATCGTGATTTCTGGGAGGTCAAGCTTGGTGATGTTGATAGAGTCATAGAGTGGGATTGCAAGCGCGTGACAAGGTCTCGATCCTGGCACTGTGTCAATGGCTACAATCAGACGGATATGCATGGACTAAGGCACAGACTGCTCTGTTGCTTTTGCGGTGCATGCATCAAAGGGCAATGGAGGAGATGTGCCAACAAAGATAATGTGCAGGGGTGGGTATACTTGCAAACACAACCCATAGTTGTGGATGAAATCAATCGAGAAGCGTCAAGCGAGGATGAGGATAAATACTCCCCCATCTATGCTGGTCACCACGATGACTTGAGCGATGCATTGATGGATGGCCTGAACTTTGCACTGACTACAGAGGAGTCAGCTACAGACTTCTACGTCCTGAAATGCACCAACACAAATCGCTTCGAAAAAACAGAGAAAAAGGATCAATGGCACGTACAACATCATTAAAAAAAAATTGTATTTGGTTGAGGGCCTATTCTATTACAAGGTAAATGGCCAAGATGATACTTATGTCTTTTTGGACAACAAGCCCACTGCTCTAATCTACTCCCATCTAGTGCGATGCGTCAGGTTTTCCATGTCCCCGAGGAAGGGTGAGCATAATGTATATGATATGTCAAATGACATATTTGAGAAAATCTATAACGGCATGGCCCCAAAGGAGAACTTATAAGATTTATCTTTGTAAGTTTGACTTTGACCAGCACTTTTAAGAGTAGCTAGTACTTTTTTTTAATAAAAATAAAAAGAAGGTAGTGAACTATATTGAAGAGAGTTTGGAAAGATTACATAAAAAAAAGTTGGGGGGGGGGGGGGATCACCTAACTATTGCCCTCTAAAATTATAGCTAATCATCCCTAATAAAAACCTAGAACTTTTCACACTAGAGTGATAAAAGACGTCTTTTAGAACACTTGAAAGCACTTATGAGCATTTGGCCAGTTGACCAATACTTTGCCAACCTCCGTGAACCACTTTACCAACCCCTAGAAACACTTAAAAGCAGTTCTGAGCACTTTACCAGCCCCCTGTACCACTTGACCAACTCTTTGGACCACTTAGGACCACCTGAACAACACTTTTAAGCACTTTATACTACTTGGCAAGCACTATGAACCACTTGAGCACACCCTAAACCACTTGACCATCACTTTATACAAACCTGAAAAGCACTCTGAACCACTTGACCAGCACTGTTGAACCAATTGACCAACCCCTTGAATTCGAACCACTTGGACAACACTTTGTTGCACTTAACCACAATTTACCAGACCCCTCAAAAACTTGACGAGCTCTTTGGACCACTTAGGACCTCCTCACACCCGCACTTTTAAGAACTTTATACCACTTGAAAATCCCCTTGAACCACTTAACTGTTGAGAAAGAGAAAGAGAGCACAGAAATAGAACCCGAGAGTGTGTAGAATACACACATGAGATGATGTATATATAGAGGGGACCTGGCTGCCATATATAGAGAAGCCATATATTGAGTAACTTCACATATAAGCTCAACACCCCCACTCAAATAAGGGTCTCTAACTGTGGATGAAAAAACCCTTGGGGGATCAAGGGAAAAACCCACAGCTCTATATACACCCACCGTTATATTATAAAAATCATTGAATATACAAATGTTCATGAGGAGCTACATCACTCCTTTTACAATGAATATTTTATGAGGAGCTACATCACTCCTTTTACAATGAATGTTTTATGAGGAGTTACATTACTCCTATCCTATCAAATACAATATTGAATACAAAGGTTCAATAAAGAGGTGTAAAGGCTATCGATTAGCTCGTAATCAGAAGTGTCTCCGTAAATCTATTGTGTAGCTTGTCATCAATATGATATCACCAAACATGTCTTCATAAATATTTTATTGTCACCGGTCCGCGATGCCACTCTTTTGACGACATATATATGGACGATAACATATAAGTATAAACATAAAAGTACAAGATGTGTGATTACGTGATGCAAATGACATGTGTATATACTACATAAAACGACATTTATCAACATAGTGATATCAATGAGTATCATTAAAGTATTAACAAAATATCATCATTGTATCAATAAAAATGAATAAATCATCATGGTATCAACGAAAAGCATCATAGAATAATCGTTGTATCAACGAAACAATGTCATGGTATCACCGAGAATCCATGGTATCAACAAAACAACATAATGATATCACCGAGAATAATCATTGTACCAACGAAACAACATCATGGTATCACCGAGAATAACCATGGGATCAACAAAACAACATCATGGTATCACCGAGAATAACCATGGTATCAACAAAACAACATCGTGATATCACCGAGAATAACCATGGTATCAACGAAACAACATCATGGTATCACCGAGAATAACCATGGTATCAACGAAACAACATCATGGTATCATCGAGAATAACCATGGTATCAACGAAACAACATCATGGCATCATCGAGAATAACCATGGTATCAACGAAAATCACCATGACCAAAGTACTAACAAAACATCACCATGGTACCATCAAAATCACTATGGTATCAACGAAAGATTATCAATAAAACGATGTAAACTATATCTCTAGAAGAATAATTATACGAGAATCAATGAATGAGGATATCATATAACAAAAGATCATGTACCAACAGTAGCTCGATAGAAATTGGACGATCATCAACGGCTCGACTGAATCGAAACGATATGTAACTTGCTTCTGCAGCAACGTTACGTCAGTAACAAATATATGATTGATGAAAAGAAAATATAATTGAGAAGTTTTCAATTATGAGGAAAATCAAAATCAAAAAGCAAAATTTTGCATCTGAAACATATTCGTAGTCCGAGAACGATAACCCAAAATCGGTGCAGATTTTATAGAAACTTTCTTCTGCAAAGTTGTACATCACATCGATTCTGATGGAATACAACAAAAAAACAAAAAAACGAAATTTGCTTTTCAAACATATTCGCAGTCCGAGAACGATAACGCAAAATCGGTGGAGAATTTAGAGAAACTTTCTTTTGCAAAGTTATCGTTTTGAATCAAGAGAAAAATCAAAAAACAAAAAAAATGAAAGTTGCTTTTCAGGCATGTAAGCAGTCCGCCAACATTAACTCATAATCAATGCAGAATTTGAAAAAACTTTCCTCTGCAAAGTTGTACACCACATCAATTCCAGAGCGGGTAGTTTTTGCAAATCTTCTGAATTAGTAGAAAAATCAAAAACAAAAAGCGAAGTTTCTTTTCAGGCATGTACGCAGTCCGCGAACAATAACTCAAAATCGGTGCAGAATTTGGAAAACCTTTCTTCTGCAAAGTTGTACAGCACATTGATTCCAGTGTCCAGTACAAGTAGTTTCTGCAAATCGTTTTGAATTAGTAGAAAAATAAAAAACAAAAATCGAAGTTTCTTTTCAGGCATGTATGTAGTCAGCGAACGATAACTTAAAAATCGGTGCAGAATTTGAAAAAACTTTATTCTGCAAATGTGTAGACCACATTGATTCCAGTGCCTTTCGCGGGTAGTTTCTGCAAAATCATTTTGAATTAGTAGAAAAATATAAAACAAAAAGCGAAGTTACTTTTTAGGCATGTACGTAGTCCGCGAACGATAACTCAAAAACGGTGCAGAATTTGAAAAAACGTTCTTCTAAAAAGTTGTAGACCACATTGATTTCAGTGTTTTAAGCAGATAATTTCTGCAAAATCGTTTTGACTCAGTAGAAAAATAAAAACAAAAAGCAAAGTTGCTTTTCACGCATGTACGCTGTCCGCGAACGATAACTCCAAATCGGTGCAGAATTTGGAAAAACTTTCTTTTGCAAAGTTGTAGACCACATCGATTCCAGTGGGTCCAGGAGGTAGTTTCTTCAGAATTGTTTTCAGTCAGGAGAAAAAACAAAAACAAAAACGTACTACTCTGATACCATGTTGAGAGAGAGAAAGAGAGCACAGAAATAGAATCCCAAAGTGTGTAGAATACACACATGAGATGATGTATATATAGAGGGGACCTGGGTGCCATATATAGAGAAGCCATATATTGAGTAGCTTCACATTAAGCTCAACATTAACCACCCCCCTGAACCAATTTGCCAGCACTTTATACCACTTGACAAGCACTCTGAACCACCTGAGCAGCACTTTGAACCACTTGACCAAACCCCTGAACCACTTGGACTACACTTTGTACTACTTAACCACCACTTAACAACCACCTTAACCACTTGACCAGCTCTTTGGACCACTTTGGACCACCTGCCCAACACTTTATACTACTTGATAAGCACTCTGAACCACTTGACTATCTCTTTCGACCATTGAGGACCACCTGACCAACACTTTGAGGCACTTTATACTACTTGACAAGCACTATTGACCACTTGACCACCACCCACTTTAAACCACTTGACCACTTAACCAACACTTAACACAAATTCCTGTTGGCAGTAGTAGTAATAGTTGACTTTCAAAAAAATTCATAGTAATTTCATGTTTAGATACAAGAACAATTTGCTTTACAGTGAGTTAGCTTTTCCAAGGAGTAAAGTCAGATAGTTAGTAGAATCCTCTGACCATTCTTTCCAATGTGGCCACTTATAATTGGTTGCTGGACTTGGCATTTTTTATGCAAGAATTTCCTGTTGTGTCTGTACTTTTCCATGTGCTAGATTCCAGTTCATTTGTGCAGGTTCGTCCATCCTGGAATCAAATGGACATTCCCTAACAGTCTTGGCTCTGTTAGGAGTCTCAACCCACTGTATTATAAATGAGGCAACATCTTCTTTGAGGAAATTTTCTCACTACCTCTCATTTTGCTTTTCTATCCCAAGCAGAATGACAAAGTTTATGGGATCATTCAAGTACATCTTATAAAAGGAATCATCCAGCACTGAAGTGTTAAGACTTACTGAACTTAGAAAAGAGGTGCCCAAAGGTTTCAAGTTTTCTGAAAAACATTTGCTTTGGGGGGTTTCCAAATTCCCAACTGCTAACATGGCAGCAATTATGTGCCAGCCACCCACTCAGACAACGCTTGGCCTAAGATAGACACTTATCCATACCCTTCTCAAGATTGTGATAAGCGCGCCAAGACCACAAAAAAGTTTGTGCTATTTGACTGAGTCCAAGAAAGAAAAAATCTGCATCGTTTCTGCTACAGTATCATCCCCCTTTACTTTGTCAAAGTATGTGTTTAAATCTGGGGGTTCCAATCCTTTGCGCTTATCATGCACACAAGCAAGCACATTGTTGAAGTCTACAATTACTACGAAATATTTATGGACTGGGAAGAGAGACATTTTGTAGCAAGGAAGCTGGCAATCAATGTGCTCTACCTCATAAATGGGCGATGGGGGTTTTGAGCCAACCACACGAATTTTTACTACAGAGAACGAATGGAGAGAAACTAAGAGAGAATACTTAACTTTATATTGCCGGGAAAAAAGATACAAAGCTGCAATCTAAAAAATATAGCATGAAAAAAAAAGATACAAAGCTTCAAGAAGCTAAAGCTTCTTGCATGCTCTAGTTTTTGGGGGGAGTATGCCACTACTCTTTTTGGGGTCCTGGGACAGCTCGTCCTCCATCGTCTTTTTTCTCTTCTTTCGCATCTCCACAGCTACTATGTCAAATACAATGCTTTACAATACATGTAAGCTCAATGGTAGCAAATTTTCTATGTGGAAAATTGAATTCAAGGTGTGCTTGTCTAGAAGAATTGTTTGAAGCCATTATTTGACATGTCATCTAAGCCTGCTACCATGGCTAAGAAGGATTGGTTTGAGTATATTCATTATCAAAGTCTTGGACTAAATCACTTGGTGAAATTTGATTATGATTAATGTGAAGACCATTGTGACCGTATGGACCTCGAAGGGTCACTACAATAACAAAATTCTTGTCCAGTGAAATAATAATTTTGAAAAAAATATACATTGAATAGGATAAGAGTCTTCTTCTTTCACCTTGGTTGTGTAAGTTGAATTTGTGCAACATCATCACTACCATATAGGTTTACCATCCACAATCTAGTGTTTGGAAAATGAAGTCTTCAAGACCTTCATGTCTTTGTAAGACCAATGAAACACATCTTTGAAATATTTAAGCAGCTCTTTAAGTTGCATTTTGAATTATCTCTCTAGATCAGTACTTATCCTGGGGGGGTTCACCGTTCAATGCCCCCATATATAACATGCAATTGTAGAGTTAACATGTATGAATGACTAAAATGACCTCTTATTTAAGGATTTTTTTTTCCGAAATTGAATACAAAAACCCATTATTTAAGTGTATCTCTGTTAAATTTCCTAAACCTTTTGCATTTTAAAACCCCTCCTTTTGAACACACGTTATACATTAACATGATTACATATTGCACCGCCCGGGTACTTATCACAATTAATTAGGACCTTTAAAACTACCAAATTTCAAACTAGTGAGCTCTTGCTATTTAACCTGCATAGAGAACTACAGTTCTTCAAAGAAAGATTTTTCTTTGACTAGTATCTCTTCTCAATCTATTATCTTTGAATCTAAAATGTTGTGGATATCCTCTTTTATAAGCAGATGTGGTTCCTCTACTATGTCTGTCACGCTCCAAACAACTAGATTTAATCTAGCCCAATGCTCAAGTTCTTTCTTTACTTTATAGTTCTTGGATTTAACACTCATTTATTCATCCAATGCTTCCTTCTTGGCAGTTTCTACTGGGACCAACACATGCTCAGTTCCCTTATCCTTTTTATCACTTGCAAGTAATGTAGCAACATCAAATTCAAACAAGACTACCAAAGTTATGTTAGCAACCATATATATTTTCACGTTTTTATCTCTCTCAATTAGTAATGTAGCATTATCAATTGTAAACAAGCCTACCAAAGGTATGTTAAAAACATCAATTTCAAACAAGAATTTCAAAGCTATGTTAATATCCAAATATCTTTTTTCTTGTCATTCTCTAGCCCCTTTCTATGTGGATGCCTTTTGCACACTTCAATATGAAGAGCAATGCTATGCTTGTAAAAGAATGCCCTAAGACATTATTATTTTTCTTTTTTGTAAGTGTGAGTGTATTAGCTACCCAATTTTTCTTGGTTCTCTCTTGGCATAGCCAAGGTCTCCCCCACAATCAATAATTGGTTTGAGCGATGTCTTCCATTTGAGGAACAACAATCACAAATTTCATACAAGGTGGATCTAGTATTTGTATGCCATATCATCAAAGTGGCTATAGACTTGCGTCTAAACTTGCTCTTTATTCTTGGAATGATAGGAAAGTGTTGAATTTTTTTTTGCTAAGACAATTTTTCTTGTGTGCCCTCTCTATACCTATTTGATCCACATTTGGAACATAGTTCTAATTTTTCACTCATTGAAAAAGAGTATACAATCATTAGGGCATGCATGAATTTTATGATAATCCATGCCGAAGTTAGTAAGAAGATTTTTAGCGGTCGGACGAAATTTAGTAACCCAAAAGAGAGGTGGGTAAATGAATTTTAAAATGCCCTTTTCCCACCCTTCTTCTATGTCAAGCATATAAAACACTCTCTCTTGCTTTTCAGCCCCCTTGCTAGGAGAGCATATTTTCCACATTCTCTCATTGCATTCTCTGTCTAGAATGTGTGCTAACTCTCTCTCTTTCTTTTACCCCATTTTCTCTTTTGTCACTTCCGCTCCCAATCAATAAGGAACATTCTTTGCTGCCTCTTTTTGACAAAGTGGAGATCCTCCAAGGTTGCAGATCTTCCCTCTTTCCCACTCTCTCTCTCTCTCTCTCTCTCTCTCTCTCTCTCTCTCTCTCTCTCTCTCTCTCTCTCTCTCTCTCTCTCTCTTACTCTCTCCCTCATGCTTCTCCCACTCTAGCGCCAGCTCTGAGAGAAATGGAAAACCCCATTATCTCTATGTGCAACAACATTTCTCTCTCTACACTCATGATCAACAATTTGAATTCAAAGGAGATTGAGCTGCACTCCCTCTCTTTCTTCCCTCCACAACATAATGCTTTTCTCCTAGCTCTGAGTACTTCCCACTTATTTCCTCCATGGCCACCTTCACCCACTTGTAGCAGTCACCATTACGCATTCTCTCTAATTTTCTTGATTAACTAACACAAATGTCAATCAATACCCTACCATTGCAAGACATTATTAACAAGTCAAAACGATATCGACTAAATGTTGATTTAGAGCAGGAGTATGCTAATGTTCTTGGAACTTCTAATTCCTAATTCTAGAGATCAGCTACAAAACCTTGGGTGCAAGGCAATCAGCTTATGGTTTGATGGACATATTTACCCTGGCAATCGAATGATCGATGCATCACCGGCGTTTTGTAATATCACTGAGCTACTGCATTTTATTGGAGATGGAAGAGATGGATTGTTTGGCTACTGTTGGAGATTATATTCAGCTTTTTTCAAGGAAAGGGAAGCAAGAAAACATCTTTGTGATGCTTATTCATCATTGCACGAGAAGTACGTGAAAGAAATTCAGCAAGTCAGAGAGGAAGCCAACGAGAAGAAGAGCAGCTAAACAACGAGATATTAGAGCTTATTGAAAAAGAAGAGCATCAAAAAATAGAGCAAGGGCACCGTCTAGACAATTATGTTCAGCTACAAAACACTACATGTAATATGCATTAACAAATCGATCATCTCACACACATTCCATTTGACTACCACGTTCTCAAGCGCAAGAGACATGCGATGTCAATGCTATCTTCAAGCGATGGATCTTGAAAGAAATGTATCCATCAAACTCGGTAGGAATACAAATACAAGCTTCTATTTTCTTACATTTCTTGAAGGCTATTGTAATATTATTTCAATATGCAGGAACTTGGCTCAGATGATGATGTGAATCAATTTTGATGCTCAAACGACTGGACATACTCTACTATAGCATATCATCAAATCAAAGGAGTTTGTGGAGCCATTGGATGATCCATCCAATGATGGCATTGCTAATGTTTTGCACCACAAGTATTTCAATGAGCTAAAGAGAATTGTGTTGCCTCAAGAGATGATGTAGGTGTGTGACAACATAGGAATAAGTTTCAAGGCCTACAAAGCTTTGTATAGTTTTGTCACAATAGATCACAACACAACAGGTTTGTTTAGCTTGATGCCAACACCTTAAGGTGTCAGCATTGCAAAAAGGTTAGCCAATAATGATGTTGCAAGCTTGTTGGGTGGATTTCAATATGTGAAGGATACCCTGCCATTAGAAGAGAGCAATTCCTTTCGTTACAATGAGTTCAATAATTTCTATGTTGACTTGTTCAAACTCCAGGAGTCAATGATCATATTTTATGGGTTGACACAGGAAGAGTGTGATGGCAAAGTTATATTTGTGATGAATCTTGATGAGTGCTAGTTTGTCAAATGTCAACGGCTCAAAAGGGTAAGCGCTACGCTTATGAACAGAGCGTTGGTGGGGGTCGATGTTGAGCTAAATGCCAACGATAAGAAAAACACCTGTTTAGGTGTTTAGTCCGAGAAGAATATTTGGTGACTGGAAGCTTTTGATCTCCCACATGAGATACATGAGTCCCTCAAATGGTATTTTAATCACACCCCAATTGTTGATTTCATTTGGCAACAACAAGAAAGACAAGGATTGTAGGTTTCAGGTATGGGTACGTTCCAAGTGGAGTGGCATTTGGCAAAAGACTTGAAAACACTCAAGTGTATGTTAGGGTGCAAGCAAGGTGCAATGGCATGTAGGTCGTCTCTTTGGGCCTTGCTCTCCTTTTTTCCAGTGATGGTCTTCCATAGGATCTCCCCCAAATTCTAGAAAATGTGCACTGGGTCGTGCACATGATTAATAAGTAGGTCACTCCAATACGGGAGTTCATGGAAAATAAAAAGTCTCTTCACATCGGCTGGATTAAAATCTCCCATCTCTAGGCATGCATGTATGTTAGGGTGCAAGAAAGGTGCAATGACCCTGTTTCCATGCATTTATTATTGCCACATTTAAGTCTCATTAGGAATTGAGGGCAAGGGTTCTAAGGCCAGCAAGTCAAAGGGTGGTAAGGGTAAGGGTGGCAAAGCTGCAGTCAAGTCTGCGAAAGGTGTGTCCACTACACAAACAATGGATAAAGCACTACAACAATGGTGTCAAGATATCCTCAGCTATAAGAAGAGTGTACCCCCTAATCAAGACATGGACGATCCAAATTGGGATCCTATTCTACCAACTACTCTCATAAATGTGCATGTGTGCACTCTTCATTCATGTCTACAAATTCTTGACAAGTTGCTTATCCTCCATATATATTATTCTTGGAATATGGAGCCTGCAAAAATAAGAGAAGAGTGTATCGCAAGACTTGTGCGACACAATGAGATACAAGTGGAAGTTATGCAAGTTTGTGCTGACTGCCATTCATGTAAGCACATAGAAGAAATATGGTCTACATTCAAGGGTGAGCCTTGTTGTATCCATTTTGGTGTGGCGATGGATGGAGGGAACCCATTTGGATTATGGAGTTTGTCATGGAGCACATGACCTATTTGCTTAGTTAACTATAATCTTCCATCATGGTTATCTGTCAAGAAGGACCATCTGCTATTGTCACCGATTGTCCCAAGAAAGTACAAGGCAAAGAACACGGATGTCTATCTGGAACCACTTATAGAAGAGCTTCAAATCTTGTGGATAGGGATCGATGAGGTTAACATGTCCCAACTGATCAACGGATGACAAAATGCCTTGTGCAAGGCATTCTCATGTGGACCATGCATGATTGGCCAGGCTTTGGCGAGTGTTTAGGTAAGCATATTTAAAACCCTATCCTATATGCAATACCTGGTGTGGTCAACACTTTTATTTCATTTTTATGATTTTCACTATTGAGTTACTCGAGCAATCATGCATGTCCTATATGAAGTCCTTAACTTGGATTCCGCTGCTCGAGCAGGTTGCATACACACATAACCTTTAGGAATATGGTCCCTCTAGACCCAGTATAGCCAGACCTATGCCTAGTACGAGTGTGTCCCCTACAAAGCTTTATCGAGTGTGTTAGTTACACCGATGGCTTGTTCTTCTTTAAGACAAAGTAGGTGTCCTTAGATAGTTCACCCTCAGGGAATTATTCGGGCCTCTCTCAGGCCCTAAAATGCATTTATCCACTTCCAAATAGCCCATTCTCTTTTTACACATTTTTATTTCCTTACACACTCTCTTTCCACATACACACAAACACACACACACCACCATTAGTAGCATAAGGAAAATCTAGCATCACTAGAAGTCACCATGGCCGCCATTGTATATACATTCATATTTTTGCAACTCTCTACCATAAGTAACCTCTTTTCCTTTTCTCCTTCTAATGCACACATCTCTAATGCTCCAAATTCGTTTAGTTTATTCCACCTATGACAAAGTGGATAGAAGGTTGCAATTAGTGGGAGAGAAACTAATTCAACCGGATTCCAAGCACCGGATGTAAAAGATGAGGGCGGTCATTCTTTATTTCTTCAACACTGACAGGTAAGATAGACTGTAATCCTACCCAAGTTTGTTGTAATTTCTCATTTTACACAACCTGCCCTTGTACATTGTCATTTTCTATTATGTAAAAAATACTAACTAGAGTTCTAACCTACCAACCTCAAATCTAGTCCTGCCACATATCTCCTCACCCACATCATATTACTCCTAAGCAAAGCTTTGTTATGCGTAATTAAAAGTGATCATGAAAATTATAATCCCTTTGAGAACCTATAAAAGCAGGGCCTCTCTTTTTAAACACATGACAAGAAGAAGTGAGAATTCTAGAGAAGAAGACTGCGAGAGGAAGTGAGAGAGAGGCTCCAAGATTTGCACAAGAAGCCTTGCATAATGTGATGCTAGCTTGTGAGTGTAAATAGCCAAACCCTTTTCCTAATTCTTGCTAGATCCATGAATGCAAAGTGCTTTGAATAGTGTTTGCCAAAGAGAAGAGACGATAGGAGTTGGAGACTGCTTCTACAATTGTATGCTCATTTTGGTGGCCTCATCAAAGAAGAGGTGGTTTTGGGCTGCATGTCTTGATGGTTTTCCCTTGTGTTGCGTTTTTTAACACTAGGTTGGTAATGGGACACTTTTATGTCCTCGAAAACTTTTATGTCCTATTAAGTGACCATTTTCCTTGAATTATGTCAAGAGTTTCAAAATGGATTTTGAGGTGCTATCTATCTAGAAAGTTGTCTCATGAGCTGAAAAAAACTCGACGTTTTTTTGGAATATCAATTCCATCTTTAACCTTGTCGTTGCACAACATTTCACAACCTAAACTGTGTGAAAAAACGGGTCCTGTTTTTGGCTTTTTTCAACTTTTTGCAACTATACCACTCTAGAATTCATGTTTGTGAGGTCTATAATGCTAGAGAACTATCTTTAATAGTCCTCAACATGTCTAGATGCTTCTAGGGAGAAATAAATGTTAAAGTTGTAAGTTATGACCAAATTACAAAAATTGTCAAATCCTGTTTTTTAGCCAATTTTAGCTCTTCTATGATTTTTTTGGTGGCTTTCATGATATCCAAATGTAGTTTTGATTTTCTATGTTGCATATTGTAACATAAAGATAATATTCCTTGAGTTTTGGGGCACCTAATACCCTATTTTTCATAGTAGACAATGATGGTTGATTTTTTCAATTATAGAAGAAAACGAAACATTCTAGTATATCAAGTATACCTTTTTCAATATTGTTCAAGTTTCTTGTGACAACTACATGCATCTTGTAGGTAGTAACCAGATCTAGTCATAAGGATCAAATTTGACTAGATATTGAATAGTTTCTATGGGATTCTACAACTCATAATGTTGAGCCCAGTTTTTTCATGTTTGTTGTATTTAGTACTTCATCTTTGTCCCCAAGATTCCCCTTGGTAAGAGATGTATTATTCTTTTGACATGCTCCATATCTTCTTATGAACCTAAAGGACAATAGGGAACTAAGAAAACATGCATATATTGTTTGTATTGAGCGTGGCTATAGAAAGTTTGATGATAGGTTTGCAGAATGGTAAAAATTCAACTTTTGTGTACCTATTTCTTTTGGCAAAACAAAAAATAGTGAGTGAGAAGCAATCATATGTTTTGATCACCAAGCCATTGAAGTCAACTAGGGAATTTATCTCAAGTCCTACAAAAATCCCTAATCTTATTTTTATGCAACAAAACGTAAGAAATGACTGTTTTGATGAAAATGTAATGGTCCATCAACTTTGGAGGCTTGGTGTGACCAAAAGATGAGAAATTTTACAAGTTTCTTATTTTTTCCATGTGTAGTAGGCCTTGAACTATAACCTCATGAAAGGATTTTACAAAATGAGTGGATCTACTATGGTTTTGGAGGTTTTTTTCAAAACCCTGAAAGGACACTTTTATGTCCTGTTAGGTTACCAACCTAGTGCTAAACATCATGGAATCTGTACAAGTTTAAGTGTTTCAAGCATCCTATTGTTTTGTTGATTGTTTGATTGATGTTTCGTGTGTTTAGCCCTTGCCTTGATTAAGACGTTGTAGGAGGGTTGCAAGGTGGAGAGGGCTCTCTTGGCCTTGAGACAATGCATGGGGCGGCTAGATTTTTAGTATGTGCTTTGTGTTGAATGGGACCTGAAAGTCTAACCATTGTGGTGCTAGTTTTGTCTAGCCTATATGTTGTGGTTTTGTTATAGCTGAGATGCTCATATCAATCATCCGTTTTCTTGAAGCATTGAGTATGCGTGCTTAGAGGTTCTCATGTGTTGGCTAAGAAACATGGTCTCCCTCTCTCTCTCTCTCTCTCTCTCTCTCTCTCTCTCTCTCTCTCTCTCTCTCTCTCTTTGTGAACCCTTGCTCAGTCCGTGATACAAAAAAACTAGGAGGTACCCCTATATTTTCCAGATTTTGTGTGTGGTATATGGGTGTGTTTTTGTGTTCGGATGAGGCTCTCAAACCCTATGATTATCATAGGAGCCTTGAGAGGTGTCTAGATGCCACTTCTCTTGTCCCTTGTCTTGAATCACTTCAACGCGTCGATTTTCACGTGACACGTTGTATTCAAAAACCTTATACTTACATTAGGAACCCATTGAAGTAAATGAGAAAGATAGATTGGTTGTGTGAAAACTTCTCTACGGGGTGTAGCATGGGGTTAATCATAAAAATATTCTTTTTTCAATTAAATACAATACTACATTACCTTTGGAATCTTGTCATGACCAAATAATCAAGCTCACGTAAGGACTCTTGATACTTCACATGTATACAAGGTGTATTGAATTTTTTTCCAAAGCCTTGAAAGGACATTTTATGTCCTGTTGAAGGAAAAGATGTTTAATGATTATCATGTATATACAAATGAATTTTTGTGCCTATGGAGTCTTTTCTTAAGAAACCTTCCTAACCCTAGGGATGTGGCTGAGGTTTTGCAAAAAGAGATGTAATGGAAATGGCCTATGAACTTTGAGAATAGAGAAATTAAGAGAATTAGAGTGAGCATTTTTGTGAGATCACTTTGATAACACAGAGGGTGAACTTAATTGATGGCAGAAACATAAACGTAGTACTTAATTAACTTGGCATGAACAATACTTTTGCAAGAGAGAGAGTATTAGAGAACATGCCAATAGTTGAGGACCAGATTTACTTGGAGCCGGTGCCCCCTCCAAAAGGTGTTTGTATTATAGATTCTCCCATCAAGAGAGACTTGGTACAATACAATCTTTGCATTCCTTGTGACCTTGGTGAAGTAAGATTCATGCATCATGAGCATAACATAAGCTTGGCAAAAAGAATTAACTATCCCAAGCCTCAGTCCCAGCGTCTCAAATACCTTCGAAGGTGGAGAGAGCTAGCGGGGAATGAGGGTAGAGAAGAGGAAGAAGGATCATCCATAGGAGAAAGAAATAGTTCCTCACTTATCATAGGGTGAAAGCATGTTAACTTGTCATGCTTTTTCATGTCCCGGACAATGCTAACTATCACAATTTTTACATATGCTAACTAGTACAATAACTTGAGCTACATCTCCAAGATCTATGACATATGATATATCAATAGAAAGCACTTGAAACAAGGAATCCAAATGTACAACCTCCGACAAATTTTGATCTTATTTGTAAAAAATTTACCGGACGCCCAACTTTTTGAAGATGTGCTAACTTGAAACTGCTAACTAGCACAAAAAACGCGACAGGTTAACATGCTTTCACCCCATAATTTATCTTGCTTAGCATAGCATAGTAGCATAGTAATGAAGATGAAGAAGATGGCAAGCTTAAGCATTGAAGCATGTCTCTTTGTTGGATTTGCATTCCATAGCCAAGAGTGTTGGTGTAGGCTCTCCACTTAGCAACAAGCTTAGAGAAAGAGATGGAGATCTTGCACTTTGCACTTCACACAATGAGATAGTGTGTGTGTGTGTGTGTGTGGGAGAGTATACGCCCCTCTCATGCTTGGTCCACACCTCTCTCTCTCTCTCTTGTATTATTTAATTATTTCATTTGTACATGTATCCTCTTTTTCCTCTTTGGGAGAAAGAACTTAACTATTTATTTTTATGTTTCTAAATTCTCATTGGACCCTTTTAAAACCTATCCAATAGCATTCGAGCACATCATGAGGGCCACATGTGGAGGATCATTTGAACATGTGTCTTTTATGCTTATTAAGTTAATTGGTTTGATTTGCATACTTCAAGCACTTAATCAATCAAGCATGGAAACGTTGATGCCTCTTGAGAGTTTATTTTTGAATTGAATACTTCAAGAACCTTAGTCATTTAAGCATGTGAGAAGAACCCAAGCTTTTGGACAAGGTTCCCACTAACACTTAGCAAGCCAAAAAGCACCTCATGCTTGGGTAGGATTCTCACCTCAAGGTCAGCCTTAGCTTGCCTAAGGTCAAAGGACTTTTTAACACTAACTTTTGGAGGTTTTTAATGAAGCTAACCCTAGGACTTTAAGCTCCATCATATGCACGTTGCTCTTTGATAGAATACCTCCTTTTTGACCACTATTGAGATGTAACCATCTCTCATCTTGGTCCCTTGTTGAGGTAACTCTAGAAGCACTTATTGCACATTGCTCTTTGGTAGACCGTCTTCTTTTGGACCCCTATTGAGATGCAACCATTTCTCCTTTTGGTCCACTATTGAGATAGGTCTAGAAGCACATATCTATATCCTAACTCTTGTTTCCCTTTTATATTTCCATATTAAATGATGAGTTTAATAAGAGAAAATCAGTTGTTGGTAAAGTTAGATATTATATTTTATGACATTACGTCTCTCTTGAAATCATAGTCGTCCTCGACTATGAGGTCGAGAAGATAAATCCTAGTGATTAGTTCATGTTTCTTAGTGGGTAGAGGATCCTTTTTTACCCTACGACATCATTCCAGAATGGATGAATAATCCATTTGGTGCTCGAGAGACTTAGCTACGGCAAGCATGTCTACTCTTCAGTCCATATCAAACTTCCAAAGTAGATTGACAAGTTCCTTGGTTTTTGGGAGGCGTTGTCACCACAAACATGATCCTAAGCATGCATACTTCTTAAATTTTGTGCAATAAAAGAAAGACAATGAGTCTTATAAGTCAAAAACATTGTCCATTTAAAATGCATTGTCATTTTCTTACTCTAGTGTAGCATTGTAAGCATTGACAAGGTTCATATTATCCTTAAGTTAGGTCCATTGCATCCATCTAGCATCTTTCAAAGGATAATTATTTAACTTAACAATATGTCATTGGAGAATGTTACCATTTCTTAGTACCTTGTCTTCGTGTCAAAGAATCGATTCAGGCTACAACACATCTTCTTGATCTTCGATCTCTGGTAGGTTCTCCATTATTGGTTCTTTTGGTGGCTCTCCTTCGTAAGGCTTGAGTAGGCTCACATGTTTAGCATTGTGAATGAGCCAATGGTTGAGCAACTTTAACTTATAAGCCATCTCATTGATTGGCTAAGAGTTTTAAAAGAAAGGACCATAGTATCTTTTTGCTAGTTTAGCATACTACTCTTAGTGGCTCGTAGGATTCTTGCCCGTAGTATGCCTTAGATGAGCCTTGAGAAACTTTGGCAAGACCCAATCATTTTTCTTAACACTAGAATGGTAACAGGACACTTTTATGTCCTTGGACACTTTTGTGTCCTGTTAAGTGACCATTTTGTTGAATTATTGGAAGAGTATGAAAATGAATTTCTAGGTGCTATATATCCATAAAGTTGCCTTATGAGCTGAAAAAAACTTAGTATTTTTTTTGGAGTATCGATCTCACCATTAACCTTACTCTTGCACAACATTTTTGAACCTAAAATGTGTGAAGAAACGGGTCCTGTTTTTGGCTTTTTTCCAATTTTTGGCAACTATACCACTCTAAACTTCATGTTTGTGAGGTTTAAATGGCTAGAGGTTAGGCCTTCATAGTTCTCAACATGTTTTGATGCTTGTAGGGAGAGCTAAGTGTTAAAATTGAAAGTTATGACCAATTTACAAGAGTTACATAATCCTGTTTTTTGACCAAAATTAGCACTTTTATGAATTTTTTGGTGGCTTTCTTGATATCCAAATTCATTTTTGATTGTGTAAGTGTAATGTATAACATAAAGATAATCTTCCTTGAGTTTTGGGGGACCTAATATGCTATATAGCATAGTATATGATGATGGTTGAGTTTTTTGATTGCTGAAGAATACAATACATTTTAGAGTAGCAAGTATAACTTTCTCAATATTGCTAGTTTCATAGGCCAATTGTGTGTATTTTGTAGGTACTAACCATATCTAATCATAGACTACAAACTTGGCTAGATATTGAGTAGTTTCTATGGGTTTCTAGAGGTCAGTATGCTAAACCTAGTTTTTTCATTTTTGCTGTATTTATCACTTTATCATTGCCCCCAAGGTTCCAATTGTAAGAGATCCATTATCCTTTTGACATGCTCCATGGCTCCTTTTGAATCCAAAGGCCCAAAGGGAACTAAGAAAACATGTATATAGTATCTGTATTGAGTGTGACTATAGAAACTTTGATGATAGGTCCGAAGAATGGAAAAAATGCAACATTTTTGTACCTATTTTTTTTGCCCAAAAAAAAAATAGTGAGGTAAAAGAAACCATATGTTTTGGTCACCAACCCATTGAAGTTAACGGGGCATTTTATCTCATGTCCTACAAAAAATCCCCACTCTTATTTATATACAATCAACCGTAAGAAATTGCTGTTTTGGGCAAAATGCACTGGTCCATCAACTTTCGAGGCTTGTAGTGACCAAGGGATGAGCAAAATTACAAGTTTCTCATTTTTTCCATATGTAGTAGTTATTGAACTATAATCTCATGAAAGGATTTTTCAAAATGAGTGGTTCTACTATGGTTTTGGAATTTCTTCCCAAAACCCTGAAAGGACACTTTTATGTCCTATTAGGTTACCATTCTAGTGTTAAAGGCTAAGGCTATTATGTGCTTATTAGCAGCAACACTTTTTGCCTTTGCTGCGAGATGGATATAACCTTCTTAATATTTCGAAAAGATTCTTGTAAGTCTTGGCTATATTTAAGTAAGTCTTGTAAGTCTTGACATGAAAAGCTAAAAAATAAAATATTTACTTTTTAAAAAATTAGTAAACTTTACGTAAAACTGCACCACTTAACTTGGAGAAGTAAAAAATGTCGATAATCTTTGTATATGGGTTAAAAAAGCTTGGTACATCTATTACTTACCTATTGAGGAATTTTTGGAAGAAGTTTGGGCTTGCTTAGCAATGATTTGATTTACTTTTAAAATAAAATAGAAAAATTTTGTCCATCCGCACAAATTAGTTGTAGAACATGGCAATGGAAACACATCTTCATTTAGCTCTGTACTATTTTTTATCAACTCATATTGAGTGTTGATCAGAATACCCTGAAATCATTTTCTATTTAGATAACTAACATAGTGCTGAGAATTTTTTTTACAAAAGTCTCAAAAAGCCACAAAAGTGGTTGATTTTTTATAGGACTAGTGTTAACCTCGAATTCGAAAGGTGCTTTCCCCGTAGAAGTATGTACAATGTCATATTGTAAGCATACTCTATAAGAGGTAGGTACTTCTCTCATTGAGAACATTGATCTACTTCCATGACATAGAATTTTAGTAGATTCAAGAATCATTCGAGAAGTTATTTCACTTTGGTCATCCCTTTGTGGATGATAGGCAAAAAGAGAAATTTAATCTACTTCCTAGATTCTCAAAGAGACCCTTCTAGAAATTACTAGTCATTCTAGGAGATTTGTCCGACACTATGGATGTTGGTAAGCCATGATACTTGAAAAGTTGAGAACTAAAGAAGATTGCCGTTTGATGTGCCTTAATAGTCTTTTTGACAGGCATAGAGTGTGTTTTCTTGCTAAGCCTATCGACTAAAACAGTCCAAGTTGCTTCCCTGAATCAATTTTCAATTTTTGGTATACCACGTACTTTGAAACATGCTCTTATATGTTTACTTTCCATGGTAGACCAACATAAATACATTTCTACTCCTTGAAGAGTAGATTATGGAATCCCTCTTTGCCATGCATGAGGACAAGAATGAGATTCATACATGACTTTCTTATTGTATGGGTGAGTAACACATATCCTACTGCCATCTGGAAGATAACCATCCTTCAAGGTGAATGGTTCCTTTTCTTCCTTCCCTAATGCAAGGCTATAATTACCTACTTAAAGTGTTGTTCAGTAGTAAACTCATCTATCATAAAAGATAGATCATTGTGAGTTGCTATAGACACCACATTTACCCTTGGCCGTTGTGAAAGTGCATCGATCACTTGATTGTGCTTGCCAGCAATGTGAGGAATATGAAATTTAAATTGCAAAAGAAAATTTTCCCACCTCATTTGTTTGTTGGAGAGCTTGTTTTGCGTCATGAAGTTCTTGAGAATTTGTGATCCATTCATAGGATGAATGGAGCCCCCAAGAGATAGTGCTTCCATGTTTCTAGGACATGTAGAATAGCGAAAAGCTATTTTTTTTATATGCCCAATACCCGCTCATCGACATTGAGCCTTCGGATCTCATAGGCTATGGCATGCCCTTCTTGAATAAAAACTGCTCCATGGAAATGACCACAAGCATCACATTGGACCATGGCTTTGAGAGATCCAAAAGCATAAGGATTGGTTGGGAGGTAAGATTCTCTTTGAGCTTGTTAAAAGCATTTTGTTCTTCAAAAGTCCATGAGTACTTAACGTTTATCCTTGTTAAGTCATGCAACGGTCCTACTATTTGAGAGAGTTTTTCTATGAAGCATCTATAGTATGCACACATACTAATAAAGCTTCTGAGCTCACGTAAATTCCTTGGATTAGGCCATGATTTTATTACCTTCAACTTTTATGGATTCATACATATACCATCTTGAGAGATAATTTGACCTAAATATTGAATGTCTTGTAGGAAAAAATCACTTTTCTTTTGATTAATAAAAAGCTTATTCTCCCTCACAACCTGAAAGATTACCTAGAGGTGTCATTTGTACTCCTCAAGAGAATTTAAGTGGCTTGAAGATTTTTGTCCATCATGAGTTTGAATGTGACTGGAGAATTTGCTAGGCCAAAAATTGTAACTTATCAAATAGATCTTCTATCCGCGGCATGGGAAATGTTTTTTTTAATAGTGATCCTATTTAGTGCTCTATAGTTGACAGACATGTGATATGTGCCATCTGTCTTTTGCAATAAAAGTACTGGTGAACAGAATGGAGAGGATCTAGGTCTCACCATATCCCTTTATCCACCAATTCATGCACTTGCCTCATGCTCTCCTTTTGTTGAGCTTGTGAAACTCAAAAAGGAGATTTATAAGGCGGTGAGCTTCCTAATAGAAGCTCTATTGCATGGTCATCATACCCTCATTTTGGAGGTAGCTCACTTGGGATGTAATCAATGAAAGAACCTTGGAATCCATATAGGAAATTATACAATTCTATTCCTCTTGATTCTGTTTTTGCTACTTGTGAAAACATTAGAATCATTTACAAATTCTCTAACAAAAATCATATACGCTAAAATAGAGCTTTCATTGACTTGTCAAAAGCAAGCGTGTTTACTAGGGATATGGTGTTCCTTGACTCATTAGCATCTATGTACATGCTCTTTTCCCTTTAGGTGAAGTAGATTCTCCTTTCAGGGAACTTCATGTTGGCAGCCATGTGGTTGAACCATACTGACCCTAGGATAACATCCTCATGTTGGAGCTGAGAGATGAAAAAGTCTTCTTTGTCGACATAGATTTGGACATGAAGCCTCAAATTCCCAATGAAGGGAGTAAAAGAGGCTTGATGTCCCTTGAAAGCTTGTGACTGATCCGCTGTTTAGCCTTCTAAGGGACAGATCTCGCCTTCTACATCCTTCCCTCCTTTCTTGAATTTTGGTATAACTCCTGAATTTTTGGAAAAAAATCCACCGCTTGATTCAGATTTGGTGTTTGAGGAAGCCATCCAGCCTTTTGGTTGGTCTAAACCCTAAACCCTATTGGTTACTGGTTTGGCCGATGTTCCTCACGGTGATACTCTTTCAATATTGCTAGCTTTATACCATACTTCATGCTTGTTGAGTGCTTGAAACCCCTATAGTTGTAATTTTCAAGGATGCTGAACCAAAGAAAATCCATGCCTCACTCGGAAAATCCACCGTCTGATTCTGAGATCGAACTACCCAGTATCCTTCCACTAAACCTGCTTTCTCTTGCCGTTCTTCTGTGGTGGTGCCTCAGAAGTCCCAGTGCCAACATTGTCCTTTTGGATAAGTCTATAAATGGCCTCCTCCTCTAGCTGATCGCGCCTTTCAGTAGACATCTCAAATTCATAAGGCATGAGAGTATTGTAGGTTTTAGTATTGGGATCATACAGAGTGCATCTTCCCTTTATCAGATGGGTTCTGGCCAATTTTTGACAATGAAAGAATGTGTGGATCCATCCCTACAGAAGAGGCTGATTTGTTTTAATTCTTTCTTCAAAGAGAATCTCTGTCATTTCTTTGTATTGTGGCCCCGGTCCTAGTTTAGCAGTGATATCCTTTTCAGGGATCTTGGAAGACTCTACAGTCATTTGAAGAAACTGATTTGTGATCTTTGTTAAACCACGGAGCCAGATCTCCCACTGTCCCATACACAGTTTAACCCTCTACATTTCTCCTTGTAGTTCTATGACATCATTCAGTTTGAGAGCATCATTGATCAATGTTTGGCAGGTTTTCCATTCTACAGTGGCTTGTTCATACAACATTGAAGTAGGTGAGCCGATCCACTAGTTCTGGATGCTAAGGATACAAAACTGAAAATATTTGGGCAGTTCAACTTCTTTAGCAGGCAATTCATACAGGAGAACTGAAGAATCGAGCACAAATTCTAGAAAATTGAGAACAGCCTAGTTCTCCTGCTGCATCAACTTCCTAGTAACTCGGACTAGTTGAAAGAGTCTTCGAAGAGCAGTTGCGTGTTCTCCTACTATCATTTGAGTCCAAGGTCCTTAATTGTTGGAAGTGTGATCTTCAATAATAGCCTGCACTCTCTAGTCCAAAATTCCTCTTGCAATTTGCATTAAAAGTAAAACAACTCTCAATTGATTTCTCACTTCATTCATGCACTTATATGTAGGCATGTTCCCAAGTAGTAGATCTAGTTCAAGGGCTAGAGAATTTTGGTTTGCAGTGGACTATCTCTGCCAGTGTGGATTGACTATCCTATCATCAAAAGTTAGTACCCACTCAGGTACCCTGTCCAACAACTTGATTTTGCTAGGATATACAAGCAATTGCATAATTCTTGATCGTGGAAGGTAGCTGATTTCCAATGCTGAATCATTTCTCTGGCTCCAACATATAGCCTTTGAAAGCATTCTAGATCATAGATAAGAGCATCATCCTGCAAATACATCCTAGTAATAGGAGCTTGTTGGTGTCTTAATCTCTTGTTGGGCGTGATAAGTTGTAATCAATGTTGCTCATCACCCGTTAAGGACTCAGTTACAGCCTTGGCTTTTACTTTTCTGTATGTACTGCACTGTGACTAGTGTACTGGAGAACCTCCAATGTTGTCCATCTCTCCATTGCCTGGTTGTTGATCATCAGACCGCTGGTCCCCCGGCTACTAGTTTGGCTGGTCTTTGTTGGGTTGACTGCCCCCTAAGGCAGCTGATCCACCAACACCAGAGCCCGCAGGTTGGGAAGGAGGAGTATTATCATCATCATCAGGTTTATCTATTGGGTCATCCTCATCCTTCTCTTCTTCTTTCTTAGAATCCTCATCATGATCATTCTGCTTATCAATATAATCCAGGATAGCTTGATTTGATAAAGAACTATTGTATTCAGAAAGCTTCTCTTGCAAATCATTCTACATGGTCTCCATAAGTGCCTTCAGATTATCCATATTCAGAGTGACATTGGCCTTTGGACTCAAAATATCAACCAGGTTATTACATATATACCTCTTTGTTAGAAAAGCCTTCAATACAGTGTGGTTAGTCAGCAGTGCATTGTAATCTACCCTCTTCATTCTCAGCATAGTCTTAAATCTGTCATCATTTCTCGCAGCTTCTGCCTTGTCTCCAGTTAACTACCTATTCTCTGTTTTGTTGAGATGTCGAGCTCTACACCTTGAGCTGGCATCCACTACGGGTCTTGGCCGCTTACGGCATTTACTCACTGGCGCGTTAGGTGACCGACACGGAGGATCTCTGCCAGTGATTCTACAGCTGGACTACACTTATAGTGCCAGCCTAGTACGCTTCTAGCGAGTTCACACTTAGTGACCGCATGTACATATGTGCTACTTTTCAGCTTTAGCACTTAGTCATTTTGTACTCTCTTTTCTGTGAAGAAGAAGAAGAAGCTTTCCATCTCTATGTGCTTTGTGCTTGTCTTGTGTAGCTCTCTTGCATCCTCATTCTTTACATGGTATCAGAGCCTGGTGCAGGCAAGAGAGGCTAAGAGAGCAAGAGCATCACAATCCCTTAGTACAGTGGTTGTGAAACACTTGATTGTGGACACTCGTTGAGTGTAGAAAGCGTTACAGGAACCACGATAGCAGGTTCAGCAGATTTGCAGGTTTTTGCAGATTGCAGCTATTTTGTCTTAGTGCTTCAAGATGTCTGACGGTTTCAGTCAGATTGTTACTGAGAAGCTTGAGAAAAATAACTACCCTGCATGGAAGTTCAGAATAACAAATTTCCTAAAAGGAAAAGGTTATTGGGACTATGTAGAAGGGGACAATGAAAAGGAACCAGAGATTCCCGAGGCAAATGCTACAGCAGAACAAAGGAAAGCTTTAAGGGACTGGCAACAAGGCCAGAGCAAAGTGATGTATTGGCTTTCTATGAGCATCACAGATGGAATGATGGGCTATCTACAGGATGCTGAAACCGCCGCCATTGCATGGAAAAACTTAGGCAGAGTGTTCGAGGTGAACACCAAGGCCAGGAAGCTTCAACTGAAGTCGGAGCTAAATCAGGTTAAGAGGAACAACCTCTCCATCAATGATTATGCTTTGACGATCAAGAGTATCATTGAGGCTCTTGGATCTATTAAAGTCTCAGTGGAAGACGATGACATTGTCCGTGCATGCTTGGATGGTCTAGGAGATGAGTATGTACATTTTAGGTCTTCCATGAATACAAGAGACGACATCCCCGTGTTCCAAGATTTGATTTCTATGCTTATTCTTGAGGAGAAGAACCTTGACACATCTTCTTCTCATGGCAAAAATAATTCTGAACAGGCCTTCTATTCTAACTCCAACAGAGGTAGAGGTAGAGGTCGTGGTCGAGGCCCAAGGGGTTGCAAGGGCCAATTTCTGGAAGGTCAATCAAATCAAAACAATACAGGTGGCAGGGGAAACCAGTCGCAAGGCAGGGGGAGTCAAAGAGGTCGTGGTGCAGGATCAAGCAGGCAGCAACATACTCCAGATAGCAGAGAATGTTGGACTTGTGGTGAAAGAGGTCACATGTCACGTGACTGTCCAAAGGGAAAAGCAAGTAGAAAGAGAGAACAGGGCAACTATGCATCTACTAGCAGAGATGCAGATGACAGCAAAAACGAGCGCATGTTTGTTATGCAGCATGTAATGAATACAATGACTGCAGAGAATTCCACCCAAGATGATGTTTGGTATGTGGATTCAGGTGCCTCTAATCACATGACATCTCATGGAGAGTGGTTTAGAGATATGCGCAAACCAGATGTGTCAGGCTATGTGTAGACAGGAGATGAAACAGCTCACCCCATTGCTCATGTAGGGGACATACCTCTAAATACGAAGAGTGGGAAATCAAAGTACTTAGCAGATGTACTTCATGTCCCAAACATTACAAAGAATCTTGTTTCTGTTGGACAAATGGTTGAGCAGGGTTTGCAGGTTCGCTTCAATCCAAATGGCTGTTATGTAGAAGATTTCCAGAATGGCTGTAAGCTGATCACAGAGGGCAAATGTGTGGGCAGAATGTTTACGCTGAATGTAGACATGCCTGAGGTAAAAGCTGCATTATTTGCACAGGGCACAGGTGTTGTGGCTGATGTTGACATTTGGCACAAACGCATTGGCCATGTCAATGAGCAGAGATTGCGCAGCATGCAATCAAAACAGATTGTAAAAGGTTTGCCCAAATTTAAGATGGATGGTATGCATAAAGTGTGTGCACCATGCCAGTTTGGAAAACAGTCAAAGGGCTCATTTCCACATGAGCGCAATGTATGTAAAAAGCCACTTGAGGTGGTGCACACAGATGTTTGGGGTCCAACCGATACTGCAAGTATACATGGTTGCAGGTATTATGTCTCTTTCATTGATGACCATACAAGGAAAGTATGGGTCTACTTCATGCGTAACAAAAGTGAAGTGTTTGGTCACTTTCAAGACTTCAAAGTCATGATTGAGAAGGAGACAGATATGCAAATCAAGACATTGAGGTCAGATGGAGGGGGAGAGTACTTCTCCAATGATTTTTCAGATTTTCTACGAATGCATGGTATACACAGGCAGTTTACATGCAGATATACTCCACAGCAGAATGGGGTCGCAGAAAGGAAAAACAGGCACATTGCAGAGGTTGCACGTGCATTGATGAATGAGAAGAACATGCCTCATCATTTCTGGGCTGAAGCTATAAATACAGCTGTGTACATTATGAACAGGACACCTACAGCTGCGGTGCATGATGTAACACCTGAGGAAAAGTTTACAGGTACAAAGCCTGATTTGGCACACTTGAAAGTGTTTGGCTGCATAGCTTACGTGCATGTACCAGATGAGTTGCGTAGGAAATTGGATCCTAAAGCAGAGAAATGTATTCTTGTGGGATATTCCCTTGAACAAAAGGGGTACAGGTGCTACAATCCTACGACACGAGAATTACGAGTGAGCAGAGATGTAGTCTTTCATGAGATGAGCAGCTGGTACAGTAATGCACATGGCACTATTGGGGCTGATGTAAAAGATGATGTGGTTGTACAAAATGTGAGGCCACAGTCACAGGTTTTGAGTGGACCACAAGAGTCCTCTTCTCGTGGCTCTGTTGAGAAACCATGGAATGGTAGACTACGTACGCAGGTTACTCCACCAACAGGTACAGGGAATGTATCACGAAAAGGAAAGGAAAAGGTTGATGAACCTCCCTTTATGGTTGATGCATCATCAGGTTTTTCACATGTAGACATGGATTCAGATGGTTCTGAACAAAGTCTTGATGAGGAATTTGGAATTCCGGCTGTCAGGACACCTGGTGTAAGGAAAGTACAAGAAGATGCTAGAGGGCAAAGGAGTGACCCAAGACCGCGCAGATCTAATAGAGTCAGAAATCCAGTTCAGAAATTGACTTATGATGGGTATCTAGCGCATCACCAAGCCTACATGGCTAAGGTGATATAGGATGTGGAGCCCACATGTTTTGAGGATGCAGTTGGAAATGTGCATTGGGATGATGCAATGAATGAAGAGATGGCTGCATTGGAAGCAAATGACACATGGGAGTTGGTGCCATTGCCAAGTGGCAAGAAAGCTATTGGCTGTAAATGGGTGTATAAAACCAAGCATAAGGCTGATGGTAACATTGAGCGTCACAAGGCAAGGCTGGTCGCAAAGGGTTATGCACAGACGTATGGCATAGACTATGAGGAGACCTTTGCTCCAGTGGCAAAGATGACGACAGTGAGAGCTGTCATAGCAGTGGCTGCATCTAGAGGATGGATTATGCATCAAATGGATGTAAAGAATGCCTTCTTGAATGGTGAGTTGCAAGAGGAAGTGTATATGGATCAGCCACCTGGTTATGTCGATCCAGGTTACCCAGATTATGTATGCAGACTTCTCAAAGCTTTGTATGGTTTGAAGCAGGGCTCTAGAGCATGGTATGACAGGATTGCCAAGTATCTTGTCAGTATTGGTTTTAGGAGAGCTCATGCTGATCATTCACTCTATGTACGTGAGAGTGATGTGGGGATTGTGGTCATTACCATATATGTAGATGACCTTATTATTGTTGGTGACAATGCTATGGAGATTGACCATGTGAAGGGTCTTCTCAAACAGGAATTTGAAATGAAAGATTTAGGCGAGTTGCACTACTTTCTTGGCATTGAAGTGATCAGGACTCCAGAGGGTGTATGGCTATCACAGAGACAGTATGCTTTGGACATGTTGTCAAAGTATGGTATGGCTGATTGTAAGCCAATTTCTATTCCCTTGGATGTGAATGCAAAGCTGAGTGCAGAGAAGGGTGATGTTGTTGAGGATGTCAACATGTACAGGAAGATTGTGGGTAGTCTAATCTACTTGACTATCACAAGGCCAGACTTGAGCTACACAGTAGGCTTGGAGAGTCAGTTCATGCAGCTTCCGAGGAAGCCACATTTGGATGGAGTACGACGCACACTTAGGTATGTGCAAGGTACTCTTGACTACGCATTGTTCTATGCAGCAGATGCACCATTAGCATTGTATGGGTATACAGATGCAGATTGGGCAGGTAGCATTGTTGATAGGAGATCTACGAGTGGCTTCATGTTCTCTTTTGGGAGTGCTGCTGTTACTTGGAGCAGCAAAAAGCAGACTACGGTTGCTTTATCGAGCACAGAGGCCGAGTACAGAGGTGCAACAGTTGCGGCATGCGAGGTAGCTTGGCTACGCACATTACTTGAGGACTTGGGAGTGCAGGTGGACCAGCAGATTTTCATCCATTGTGACAACCTCAGCAGCATGCAATTGGCTAGGAACCCAGTGTTCCATGCCAGGACCAAACACATAGAGGTCCATTACCACTACGTTCGAGAGCGAGTGTTGGCGGGCGACATCGACTTGGTCTACGTCAGCACAGAGGAGCATATAGCGGATATCTTTACCAAGGCCCTTGGAGCTGAGAAGCTTCAACGTTTCCGGACTATGCTTGGACTCTGCGACATGCAGAGCTCGAGGGGGAGTGTTGAGATGTCGAGCTCTACACCTTGAGCTGGCATCCACTACGGGTCTTGGCCGCTTACGGCATTTACTCACTGGCGCGTTAGGTGACCGACACGGAGGATCTCTGCTAGTGATTCTACAGCTGGACTACACTTATAGTGCCAGCCTAGTACGCTTCTAGTGAGTTCACACTTAGTGACCGCATGTACATATGTGCTACTTTTCAGCTTTAGCACTTAGTCATTTTGTACTCTCTTTTCTTTGAAGAAGAAGAAGAAGCTTTCCATCTCTGTGTGCTTTGTGCTTGTCTTGTGTAGCTCTCTTGCATCCTCATTCTTTACATGTTTCAAACTGGGATAGCTTCACTTGTAGTTACTTAATTGTTCTTACTGGCTGGTTTTCAACTATACTATGCCTCAGAGATTGTGTCCCTATATCCTGCTTCAATTTTTGAACTTGCTGCTAGTTAGCTGATTCCCACTTCTTCTTTTAATTTAGACACTTCATCAATGGAGGCTGATGCATCCATCATTTGTTCCAAGGCGTTGACAATTGTGTTCCATGATGATTAAATAAGCATCAAGTAGCCATCTACTATTTTTGTCGGGTCAGAGTGGATTGGTTCATAAACCGTAACAGAAGCCAGGTAAGGTAATGTTGTGAAGTTAATTTTCTGAAGAATTAGTCGTCCTTTAAGAGGATGATTTTGTGACAGATGCAGTCTGTCCTTTTTGGGTTGGCTAGACTGGCAGGTTCTGAACCCTTTTCCTTGTCAGTATGAATTGCGAGCTGTTTAGCACTGGACATTTCTCGCTGGTCTTTTCTAGCATTGGTGTCTGCTCTTCTTGCTGGCCTTTCCCAGTACTCGTCCGTGCTGGAGTCTCTTCTTCAGGTGTGGCTGAAGTCTGGCCTGCTAAAAATTTAGTAGAAGGTAGAGACTTAACCTGACTCTCCACTTGCTTTAATAAAGCAGTGCTTTTGGCCAATGTAATCCTTATTTTCTTCAAACCATTGGCTTCCACCTGTGTGGCCTTCCTCTTTTGTCCAACCAGGGTCAACTGATTGCATGGAGCCTCTTCATCTAAAGAGAGCTCAATATTGTTAGTCTCTGGGATGGGCTTGTGACTCCAAGCATCCGTACCTGATAATGAGCATCTGGAGTAGTTGTCTAGTATAGAAATTTCAAGACATACCAAGCTTCAAATACATTATGAGATTACATCTTTGCAGTCTGTT
Source organism: Adiantum capillus-veneris (assembly GCF_014529385.1). Lineage (NCBI taxonomy): Eukaryota > Viridiplantae > Streptophyta > Polypodiopsida > Polypodiales > Pteridaceae > Adiantum > Adiantum capillus-veneris. Next base: position 9,967,572 of record NC_140948.1, on the reverse strand, counting down.
GGAGCACATTATGAGATAAGATTTGGCATAAGTTGATTTTAGTTGTAGCATCTAATCTTTTTGCAAGTAGCATAGCAGAAAGATTTTTTGACACATAGGTACGGTTGTTCTTCAGGCTAATATCCTCAACAACAAATCCGTAGACTAAGGGGACGTCCAATCCTACTATTGGAACCCCTTGAGTACTAGCCTTTCATTTATTCTTGGCTGCTTTATCCTCTTTCAGAGCCGAACTTATCTGTTCTGCAAATGTTGTGATTGGCTTTGGCTCATTGGGCATTTTGAAAGCATAAGCAATATTATCAGGAGTTTCTGTGACTTTCATACCATTGACAATAGCACTGCCATCCTCGGCATTGAAGGAATCAAGAACTTGCTTGATTATGGTCGTATCAAAGTCTATTCTTGTATCTTGCAACACCGCATGCAAGTCCCATAGTCCCATCAGTGCTTCAGCTTGCTTAGTGAACACATATCTTCGTATCTTGCTATGGGGAATAAGTGATAGAAAAGCTTTAAGAGAGGTGATGATTGCCGAAGTTTCATCTATGGTATTCTGCATTTTCCTTGACATTTTTCTTCTACCCATGCACTGTGAGGACGGTAAGTTGGTAGAGGAAGAAGACTTACTTCAATAGTCAAAGCCGTAGCCAGGTGTGTTGGGTAGGGATAGACAATGATCGATACATTCTTCGAACGAGGAGGTGTATGGTTGTAGTGAAGAAGCCTTAGAGCTTGGCGATGGCAAGTGTGTAATAGCAGGTAGGCATTGCAAACGAGATTTGTGAGGGAGAATGCCCACTCGCCTTACTGTTATACGCATTCGTGCCATAAAAGCTCAAGTACTTACCATCCCTAGAGTTTTATGCAACATCAGCGACATGGCACACATGCATTCATTAATACTCCCCGTGTTCCTTTAAATGATTATCACATGTAGTCCCACTAGGTCTTTTTCCCATAAAAACTAATACTGGCTTGTATATTTTATTGTCTTTGCCACTAGCACTGTTTTGTTGTTCCGAGACTTTTGTGACACCTTGAATGGCTTTGGTACTGGTTGTACATGGAAGAGGGTTAGTATGGCTGATTTTGAATTTTCCTGGCCATCAGCTCCCAGAATGCCACTATCTTCTTCTTTGGAAGTTTCTTTCTCATTAGAATAATATAACTTGATCTTGGCCCCGTTATAAATACCTGGCAGTAGTAATCCATATAAACCCTTCAACCTAATTGTGCCATTGGAAAACACCCAATCAACTTCATATGGACTAGTCCAAACTATCTTTAAATTTGGTTTCTTAGGGCCCAACTTGGATTGATAGAGCAGAACCAAGTCACCCTTCTAGAACGTCTATCATGCCATTGCTTCATTCTTTGCTGAACAATCTCCTATTCCGGCATAGCACGTTGTCATAACTCATCTAGCTGTGCTAATTTCTCCAGTCTATGTTTAAGATTGTTATTGAAATCCAATCCATACTCAACCGCCATTCTGAGACTAGGGATCACAAATGCCATAGGCACTACAACTTCAATACCATACACCATTCTGAATGGTGTTAGTCTAGTGGTGAGTTTATAAGCAGTCTTGTAGGCTCATAGAGCAGTCTTGAGCTTAAGATCCCATTAGTGTGGCTCCTTCTGCACAATCTTGGTGAGAATGGTCTTGATGGTTTTGTTACTACTCTCTGCTTGCCCATTGCACCTGTGATAATATGGCGTTGAATTTCGATGCTTTATGAGAGCATTTCCATCAGAATATACTTATTATCATTAATAAAGTATGTCCCTTGATCATACACAATCTCCACAGGGCATCCATAACGGCAGATAATATTTTCAAATAAGAATACAACAGTGGACTTTGAGGTGTTATCTGGGAAAGCCTTAGCCTTTACCCATTTGGTTACATAACAAGTGGACATCAATATATGCGGGTTCTTACTTGGAGTGATTTTCTTGAATGGACCCAAGAAATCCAAACCCCATTTCATAAATACTCTCAGTGGTTGAACTGGAGTAAGAGGAGTTATATCAGTTGTTGTTGGTCTACCCATCCTCTTGCATATATCACATGTTTTACAAAATCTTCTAACATCAAATATTAGAGTTTTCCACTACAATCCAACCTGCAAAATCTTCTTATAAGTAATATTAGTGGAGAAATGTCCTCCAGAATCCCATCGTGTGCATCGGAAATAACTTGTATTCTTCCTTACATTGGCATGCACCTTCAAGGAGCCCCATCTACTCCCACTCTATAGAGAAATCCTTCTATGATGTGAACTTTAGACTCTTAATAATCAAAGCCTTCTTTTGATTTTGAGTCCATCTTTCTGGGAATCCTCCTTTAGAAAGGAACTTATATAAATCATACCATTTTGGATCAATTTTTTCCTCAGCTGTTACTTGAAACATATTTGTGTCCACTGGCTCATCTCTTAAGGATACTTCGGAGTAGCCATCAGTACTCCTAGATAGGAAATCAACACCACAATGGGATTTACCATGCTTGCGAAATATGCGGAATTCAAAATCCATCAAGAACATCATCCATCTGATCAATCTTCCTTGGATAATAACTTTGTTAATAAAAAAATAATAATGCCTGATGATCCACATAAAAATGAAATAGCTTGCCCAACAAATAGTGTTGAAACTTAGTCTCGGGGGGTTCACTATGTGTAAAACTACCATATCACGTGCGTACAGGACATGTTTGTAAAACCCCTTATCTGTGAATTTTATTAAGAATATAATGTACCCTTTTCTTTTAGCATCTCTAAGTTTTTTTCAAATTTGAAAAAATAATGCAGTTCTATATATATATTGCTGTAAGTTTCAAGAACTTTAAATACCCTTTTGTAAAACTCATGTGATAGGTTACATTTTTATTAGGTGACCTCCTCGAGAACTTAGCAACACTAAAAACCATTCCTAAGGCTTCTTTCTCTGTAGTAGTATATCCTTGTTTAGCCTGACTATATCTTCGCAAACTGAAAAAATACACTGGATAATAAGTCCTCCTTTATGGTTCAACCAGTATTTCTCCCATTGCCAATCCTGAAGCATCGACATGCACATGAAAAATAACACCCCAATCCGGTTGTCGAAGTACTGGCTTACTGATAATGGAATTCTTCAAACATTGAAAACTCTCCTCGCATTCAACAATCCAAATGAACTTGTTGTTATTCTTTGTGACGTCATACAAGGGTAATGCCTTGGAGGAAAACATATGAACAAATTTTCTATAAACATTAATATATCCCTAGAATGAACTTAACTCTGATGCTGTGTGGGGTGCCTTGGCTTGTTGGACACACTAGATCTTATCGTTGGCAATCTCTATGTCCTAGTACTTGTCCTTTCTAGACCAAGAAAATAGATTTGAATGGGCTCAGACAGATCCTCTTTTCCTTACAACACGGAAAACCATTTCCAAAAAGAGTAAATGCTTCTTTTTAGTTGAAAATACAATGAAATTATCCATAAATATGGCAAGAAATTGGTGGAGAACTTCACTGAACATTTCCATCATACATCACTGGAAGGTCACTAGAGCATTGCAAAGACCAAATGGCATAACCAGATACATGAATGACCCCATTAATAAGATTACTTCTACTCTGGTCTTCAGGAGAAATCTGTAGCTAATTATAACCATTATAGCCATCCATAAAGCTATACATCTTGTGGCTTGCAATCTCATCGAGAAGCATGTCTGTAAAAGGTAATGGAAAAGGATCCTTGATAGTTTGAACATTTAGATATAATCCACACAAACTCTGAGCTTTCCATTTTTCTTGGGCACTACCCCAATAGGAAATAAACAGTCACTACTACTGGTAACTTTAGTGATAAATCCAGCCTTCAGAAGGTTATCGATTTCTTATTTGACCTTCTTAGAATAATTTGGGTTCATTCTATACCGTTGTAGTTGCACTAGTCTCGTATCCCATTTCAGAGGTATTCTATGTTGACAGACCTCTGGATCTACTCATTTTAGATCAGTATCTTTCCATGCGAATACATCTTTGTACTTTTAGAACATGAGGCGAGGTTTTTCTTTCATTCCTAGGTTCAAATGCTTGTTTACTTTGATCAATCTATGATTTTCCTCAGAACCCAGGTTTCATTCTTCGATTTTCTGATCATGTGGAAGCAACTAGCTAGGCCCATCTCCCTTCCTTTTGGTTGACTCCTTAGCATAATCCCAGGACACACCCCTTAGTTCTGCACTATTATTCTAATCTTTAGTGACTGCCTCAGAGTGTGCTTGTTTAGAGGCCATTGGTATACTGGAATCTGAGAATTATTCTTTGGATTCGACTGGTTTCTCTGACCTACCAGTCAGCTGAACTGGTCGTTCTCTAGAATTCAATTTAGTGAACTAACCTGGAAATTTCTTCCTTTGCTTTTCAGCCTGATCTTTGTCAAATTATACTGCGTTTAGGTCTATCTTAGCCAATGGAAAAATATTCATTGCTACCAGAATCCTTTCAATTTTCTTTACTCCATACATTTGGAAAAGCTCTTCTGGTCACAATGCCTTTCTCTAGTTATTAGTGTTGTTTGTCTGGATCCGAATTCTTCTACTGGCACCGTGTATTGCCATAGTCTGATTGGCATAGTCGTGAACAACCTGTGCAGTACACAACCATGGGTGCACCAATAGCATCCCATATGCGCCTTGCACATCTAGTATTGGAAAGCTGGGCTTGAACTTTTCTTTTTCCACCCTTATCTGCATACTTTCTATCATCCCAGTTTCCTGCACCACTCTGTGATCGACCATTCGAACTTTGAAGGGTGTTGGTTTCAAGTTTGTGATACCCATTGTTTGCTAAAGGTGTGGCCCCAAGATGTTTACTCCTGCCCCTGTATCTAGTATGACACCGGATAGTGGCTCCCACTGTTTCCTAACCTTGTAGTCTACCTAGATCATTGGCACTTCATCATCTCTAACAGCTGCTAGGTCAACTACTCTGGCTTCCACTTCAGCCTTCCTTCGTTGTCTGATGAATTTTGTTGCTTCATGTAAAGTTTTTCTGATGCTGTCTAGTACAACTGCCATTTTTTGAATTATTTAATAGATCTTAACATAAATTTACTCTCTTTATCAGAGTTATTATCAAAACTTGAAGAATCATGACTATCTGCACAATGTCTCTTCTCTGTTCTTGTATCCATTGTTCTTCCTTCATTGTCTCCTGTTGCAGCTATATTTGATTTAATGTTTCCAAGTTCCTCCACCAGTCCCTGACCCGCAACCAACATAGTCTCAGGAATCCCAGACCCTGGCTGATCTGGTTGTGTTTTCTCAAAAGACTGGGTGGTATCTTCTGAATGACTCAGCATCAGAACTTTCGAGCTGCTCTGGTAGCTTCTTGGCTAGATCTTTTGTGATCTAAGCCGTCAGTTCTCTCTGCTCTTGCCATTCATTGACTACCTTCTCTTTGCCCTTTTCCTTCCATATCTCCCTCTACTAAGCCCATCCGATAGTTTCACAACTGACTAGTTTTGTTGGCTCATCTGGGATTTCCTCAATGACTACCCCTTTACTGCGTGTAATTGCTCATACTGGAACTAGCGCTGGGGCTTTCACCTCATTAGTCGTAGTGCTAGGTGCTTCTGGACACTGAGCCACAAAATGTCCATACTTGCCACAAGTATAATAGTTAAGGCTTCGATTCTGAAATTTACCATGACCCCAGCCCCCGCTAGTACCTCCTTGCTTAGTACTAGTACCACTCGTACCTGGTTTTTCCTCTTGGGGCACACTAGTTGTCTCTACTCTGGCTGGTTCAGCATTGGTGAATGCCACTAGAGATAAATCCATTCCCTTCTTGAAGTGATGAATGTGAATGCCACAATTGCTCCATAATTGACCATATGATTTGCAATAGGTACATTGTGGACATTCAATGGAAACATCATGTTTAGATTTGCACCTTGAACACGAGGTTTTCATTCTCCTCCTAATTGGTTGTCTGGTTTGACTGATTTCATCAATCTGCCGGGCCATTTCATCAATCTTTCTGGACCAAGATCCCTTCTTGGCCTTGTATTTTCTCTTTTTATTTGAGCTGCTATTCGAGCTACTAGAGGTCTCACTGGAATCATAATTCTTAGTGGAAGGACTGCTACTGCTGGAACTCCTCTTCTTTTGACTTCTCTCCTTCTTATCCTGTTGTTCAAGCTGTAGAGCTCGCTACACCAAATGATTAAAGTTCTTTGCTGGTATAGGCACCTCATGTTGTTTGAGCTTCTTACTACGGAATCCATTTAAAAACCATACTCATAACCTCTTTTCTGATGGTGGCTCCTGCAATTGGCTGTTTAACTCCTTGATCTTCTCAGCATAACTTCTATCTGACAATTTCCCTTGTTTAGTCTCATCTAGCTCGTAGAGGGTGTCATCACCCGTGTTTTCAGAATATTCTAGTCTGAAATCCTTGAGCAATTTGTTGTATGAGCTAAGTTGGCATGCTAGGTAATGGTAGTACCAATTCCTTGATCCATCTTTCAGTGTCTGAGGAAAATATTCTCCCAAATCATCTTCATCCATATTCTTTAAATTAGCATACTATTCAAAAGCTTGGATATGAACATCTGGATCATCTTTCTTTCCTCCTTTGAACAATGGGAAAGATATTTTCAATAAAGAAGTATAATCATGCAGGTCAACATTGTCTCTGAATCTTTTGACCTTGGGAGCCTGACTTTGTCTTGAAGACTTCTTATAGTGGTTTGTATTAGCATCCTAATCAACTTCTTCTTCAGTCTTGGTCTTTGTCTTTTCTCTGGTTTTCTTGCTGGGACTGTGACGACCTACCCTTGCTGCCCTTGGCCCCAACATCCCTCTGTGTGGATTGAGAACTCGTGGTTTTGCGATCTTTTCGCTCAGTCCTTCTCCTCCTGGATTGACTGTAGTGCTGAGAGTCCTTGGGCTCATCAACATGATTGTGCTCCTCCTGAGCCCTAGTCTCAGTCATCGGCTCCTTACTAGGATCACTCTCTTTCTGGATCCTCAGGAATAAGGTCGAGGAGGTTGGAATAAGTGCCTAACCGGGTTGACGGTATCCAACCACGATTGGCTTTGGGCACCATGAGTACAACTGAAAATTCTAACTGGGAGATAAGAGTTTTTTGGTCAAAGAGCGAACAACTCTAACCACCGTGATCGCCAAAATGGAATTAGAGATGATCTCTTTAGACAACTGATTCCAGTGTTATAATTTAAATTTGTTGGTCATGTCGTCAGTTCGGTTAATGAGGCTAGAGCCGAGAATTGACTGGACTGGAATAGATAATTGAACTAGAATACTAAAACAATAGACATACTAAAAGACTGGAAAGAGTATTTGCAGATTCAAATTAATAGCTCAAGGACAACCAGTACAATGTGTAATGGGTTTAAGCTCAAAGGATTACAGAGTGAAGCTAGAGGCGAAGAGCTTGTAACTCAAGAATTCTTAGAGAGCTAAAGCCAAAAGACAAGCAACTAAGCCAAGAAGAGAAGGAGCTAAGAATAACTAAGAAGCTAAGAATCCCAATTACAATGTAACGGGTCCTATTTATAGCTCCCAGGAGTTACTGCATATACGGCCTGCGTTAATTACTATTGGTGTGATTGATCCTCTGTTCGGCCTTCTAAGGGACAGCTCCCACCTACTAGGATTGTCCTCGCCTTCTACTGGGGGCTTGTTGGACTTCTTTCAAGGGGACACTAAATCAATTATTGAGTATATTAATCATTTTCAACATGTCAAGAGGAAGCATTGTGACCCCTGTTGTTTTGATGAAAGGGTTTTGTTCAAGTGTTTTTTTAAGGGTATTTTGAGAGATATTCAACTCCATATGAGGTTGTCGTATCCAAAGACACTTAAGGATGCATATGCACAAGCTAAGGTGGCGGGGAGACCTTTGAAGCTACCACAATCAGTCTCGTGGAGGGTAACCTTTGAATCTGGGCGATACCAAAGAGAGGCTTGGTTGAATTCTATGGCTGATTGTGTCTGTTCCACCTTCTTTTAGAGAGGCTTGTTTCATTTCTATGGTGAGTGGCCCGATTGTGCCTATTCCACATTGAGTACCACACATACCACAAAGTGAGTTTGTTTCCGATCTAAGGGAGTTATGGAAATCTAAAGGGAAGAGAGAAAGTAATAGAAAAAGGCAAAAATTAAAATGGAAGAAGAAAAAGAAGACCAATGGATAAGGAACCGGTCTTGACCGGAGTTGTGGGTTTGACACTACAAGGCTAGTTTTCCCCGTAGGATGCCATTGTTGGAATTTTTTTCAAGCCTTGATGAGCGTTGATGCAGGAGAATTGTGCACTTTAAATGTTTGCTATAGTTTTATTACATCTACAATACTCTGACTTGATCGACCATGTGGATTGTTTTGCAGGGAAAAAAAAGTGGAAAGATTGCTAGTGACAAGCGAGGAAAGAAAGTATCAAAGCTATTGATCAAGTGTTAAAGAGTAGGCCATTGTGAATTTATAGAGGTTAAAACCCAAGTAAATGAAATCTCAAAGATGCACTTTGGGTGATTGCAATGATGGGTCTTAAGCTAATACAAAGATGTCACGACTATATTGAGTTCTACATGTTCCATGTTCTTTTTCATATGCTCCATGTTCTTTTTCATTAAGTACAAGACAAGGACCTATTACTTATCAATGTAATACTAGCACGGTTTGAAATCTAAAGGATGGCAATGCCGAAGGGTGTGTTGATTGTTCACAAAGGCATTGATTTGGCGCTACTAAGAGAATGAAAGGTGACGGGCCCTGGTTGCACATTGAGTCAAGTGCAAAAAGAGAGGATATGATTTGGTACTGAAGGGGGCCACCAAGCAAATGGGCTTAGTTAGGTGTGAATGGGAGCTTAAGGAGTCTTTGCTTAAATGGGAAAAAAAGGTGTTTTAATGGTTTTTTTTAACGAGACGCGGATTTGGTTGCCATGTAGAGCCAAGAGAGGAGATAATCAAGAGAGATTTAGAGAGAGAAATCCAGGCTATGAATTCTTTGCAAATGATCATAGAAAAAGGAAGAGAGATCTTATCTCTGTGGTGTAGGCCATGCGAGTGTAGGGCGGTGTTTTGCTTCCATAGGCGGAGTCGCGAGGATAGGTTGGATCTTGCAGAGCATGCAAGGCCGAGAGAGAAAGGGGGCAACTATGAAACGCCATGCAAAGGAAATGCGAGGAGGAGAGAGAAAGGGCCCTGGCTACGAATCTGGTAGAGAGAGGATCTCTCCGCAGAATCGATAGAAGGGGACCTTGGCTGAAAAAGGGGTGGCACACACGGGAGAAATCGAAGCTCTTGTTTCCGAGAGGGAGACCCTTTGCATAAACTAGGAGACATTGAGAGTGTCCACCATAAAGTTAAGAGAGAGATAACAAGAGATTTTAGAGAGGATGAGTGTGTATCCTGGCTTATAGGGTGTTGCAGCTTGGGCTATTGGCATAATTGAAAAGTCCTTGCAGCGTGTGAAGATTTGAAGCAGCCTCAACTACAATTTTAAAAAAATAGATACGTTTTGCTAAACTATATTGTAAAAGTGATCTCAAATCATATAGAAGTTTTTACACTACACACCATCTTTTGTGTCTCATTTTTTATCAAAAACATGAGTCTCTGTCTCTCTCTCTCTCTCTCTCTCTCTTTCTCTCTCTCTCTTCTGATGAAATACGATCGTGCCCAATGCTGACTTAACAAGATCTGATATTTAGACTACATGCACATTCCTTGGCAACAGGTTTAGTAGCACCTTCTAGCCATCGTTCCTTGCCGGTGAGCTTGCGTCTGGGAGTTCGAGCATAATTATTGTTTGCTAGGTTGTTCTTGGCTTGGGTTTTCTCTATGGCCGAGGCCTAGAAAAATATCTATCAACATTCCTACCTATTGAGTGCATAAGAAGATCATCAAAGTGCCTAGTTTTAATTAAATTTCTCACACATGACCAAAAGTTCTCTTGAATGCTTACACTCTATTCTTTGATGGTGCTTTTCAAAGATCCATAGGTAAAGAAGGGGGGGGCTTGTTTTGATGAGCCCGGAAGGAGAAGTGGTGATGAAAGGGGAAATGGTTTAGAAGGATCTACAAGCAATAGTGAAGCAGAGTACGATGTTCTACTCAGTGGGTTGAAGATACTCTTAGCCAAAAAGATACAATGACTTATGGTGAAAGGTGATGCTTTGCTAATTGTAAAACAAACTCTTGGTATTTGGGCTTGTAAGAATGAAAGACTTAAATCCAAAGTTTCTATCATTTGTAATCAAGCAAAGAGAATCAAGATGCATACTTACTAGCTCAATAAGAAATCATGTCAAAATGAAGTGCAAGTCGTCATTGAAGTTGCAACAATGAAGGAGCCACAACATGCAAGCATGGAGTCTTTAGCACCTATGGTTAACTACACCTTGAAAGGAGGATTTTCAAAGATTTCACAACGGCACAAAGAAAAAGGTTCATCAAGAAGGAAAGCTCATTTCTTTGGTTTGAGGGAGCTTTGTATCAAAAGGGTAAGGATCTTGTTAGACAAGTGCCATGCATTAGTGAAATTCCAGAAATCTTGAGAGGGTTGCATAAAGAAGCTTGTCGGGGTCATTCTTTGCATGAGCTAAAATAAAAAACATCTTGTTAGCTGGGTATGTTTGGCCAATTATGCATGTGGATGTCCAAAATGGGTGTAAAATTTTCCACTATGCCAAATAAAAGGCAGCAAAATGTTATTGTATGGACCTTGACAACCAGTCATTGCATGTGGTCCTCTTGAAAAATGGGGAATTGATGTTATGGGTCCACATCCTAGTTCGTGATACAAAAAAACTAGGTGGTGCCCCCATGTTTTTCAAATATTGTGTGTGGTATTTGGTTGTGCTGTTGTGTTTGGGTGGGGCCCTCAAACCCTATGAGTAGCATGGGATCTTTGATAGGTGTCTAGAGACCACTTCTCTTGTCGCTTGTCTCGGACAGCCTCAACGCATCGATATTCACGCGACGTGTTGTAGTGAGAAACCTTATACTTACACTAGTAATCCCTTGAATTAAACAAGAAAAATAGATTGTTTGCGTGAAAAATACTCTATGTGTTGTAGCATGGGGTTAATCGTAAAAATATTCTATTTTTAATGAAATGTAGTATTACAATGCCTTTGGAAGCTTGTCATGACCAAGAAATCAAGCTCATGTAAGGACTCATGAAACTTCACACATCTACAAAGAGTATTGTTTTTTTTTCAAACCCTAAAAGGAAACTTTTATGTCGTGTTACATTACCAAACTAGTGTTAATGATCTAATGCAAAGAGATCTCAAGTTAGAGCACTGGGCTAAGAGACACAAGGTCCATATCAGAGTTTCATCTCTAGTGAATCATCTACTGAAGGAAACGAGGTAAAGTGAAGAGAGACAAAAGTGGAAGAAACATAGAGATTTTTAGAAGGCAAAGGAAATTACAAAGAAGTGGATGGGGAGGGCACTAGCAACCCAAATCACTCAAGATCTTGAAAGGAGAATGTTAGAAATGCCAGAATGATCAGATGCCAAAACCATTCATAGGATTTTGCCTAAAGTTGTTTAAGCTCTTGAGAAGGGAATCCTAGCTTGTGAATTTGGTAAGAATAGTGCTGAAGTAGAAACCAATTAAAGGATTGGAGGAGAATTCTAAAGGAGAGGTATGGCAAGTCAATGTAGACTTGGCCGAAGTTGATACATAGGATTTGGAGACAATTGAGTAGAAAAAATCTAAATCTCCAAAAAAGGATCCATCACCTAAGACAAATAGGAGGCCATCAAAGGTATGTCACTGCAAAGACAATTTTCAAGAATGGAGGCCATCCAATTTGGATAGAATGTTTGGGAAATAAACACGACCAGATCTATGTCAAAGTACGTGACAGAATCCAAAAGATGAATACTAAGCTCAATGATACTATAAGAACCTAACATAACGGTGCTAATTTGATCAGAAGGTAGAGGAAGAGAGAGTCATATACAATGGAGGTTCAAGCTTAACAAAATCAGACAGAGAGCAATTCTCAAAGAGGAAGTGGTGCAGCAACAAAAGAGACAATGACATGACACAAAATTGAAAGTACAAGATGTCAAGAAAGGAGATCTTGTTCTACTTTAGGAGTAAAAGTTGGGCCCAAAGAAACCCAATCAAAAGACAGTGTGGTCAAGACCTTATGAAGTGGGCTATGTTTTCTCCAATGCAGAGTCAGACTAAAGAACTTTTCTAGAATGATGTTTCTTGGTGTCATAAAACCTAAAATCTAATTCTCCCAAATCATTTTCTCATGTTGAATTGATCATTTCATATGGGGAGGTACTAAGGGAGTAAAAGCTAGAATATTGGTAAGGCTGGCAGACCGGTCTCAATAGGGATCCAAAGGGCAACAGTCTGCAAACAACCAATGTGCATCAATGAAGCTTGAAAGACTAAAGGTTCAACTCCATTAAGACTTCCATACACTAAAGTTCCTAAATTTAATTAAATTTCCCAATGCCAAAAGTGGGGAAAATTGGATGGTTATGGGAAGACTAAAAAGTCTTCCCACATCTCTAGGAAGGAGGGGGTGGGCCCTAATGGTAGGGGAAGAGAGAGAAAAATACATACACACACACACACACACACACCCAAGCTCCCACTTTATAAATAATGGACACATGGTAGGCTCCTAGACTAGTTGCCCCCAATCTCCCCTAAAATCCTATTGGATGGCCATAGAATTGGACCAATGAGAATTAGGCTAGAGTAAAATTAGTCTAGTCAATTAAAAAATGCTTGATAGAGTTTAATAACAACCAAGAGCCAAGATTCAATGGCAGGCTCATCTCCTCTACCATGCTAATTTCTAAGCTAAGCTATGTTATTAGAGTGATTAGTGACGAGAATACTTCTTTCTCATAAGATACATATTCTTGCTCTCAATAGGTGTGTTTTGCAAGCATAATCTGGTGCACAAATCTTACATCTTCATTGCACCAATGAGTTTTGCCAAGGAGCACAAAGATTGTATTGTACAAAAGTCGCTTTGATGGGAGAAGCTATAATACAAAGCCTTTTTGGAGGGGGACCAGCTCCATGTAAATCCGGTCCTCAATTGTTCTATTTCTCTCTCTTTTCAAGTATTGTCTAATCCAAACTAGCTAGGTGTAAATTTCTATGTTTCTTTCTCCAATGAAGTACTCTTTCTATGGTCATTATAGGAACTTATTCTTAATGCAATGCTCACTATGTTATCATTTTTGGCTACACACAAGTTACTAGTGCATTAAATGTTACATTGGTATCAGAGCTATTGGTTTTTGTTTTCTTGCTCAAGAAGAGAGGCCTCAAGATTGCTAGAAATGATTGTTGTTATTAATTGCAAAAGAGTAAGTAAAGTAGTGATTTTTCATCCTTGAAGCATGCATGCTTTATGCAGTTAATAGGGATACTGTCGAGAGCTATGGTCTTAATAATAGAGTCCTACAGGGTTTGCCTATGGCTTAACCATTATTGAGCTATTAGAAGCTTGGCAGGAATCGGTGTTGTCTTGGCTCTGTGAAATGCTCTCTTCTCTTCCTTGAAATTAATAATATTCGAGCCATGAGTGTAGATGCTTGGGTGCTTATCTTTGAAGGTAAAGAGGAGTAGCAACTAGGGTTTGAAGTGACATAGTACAAGTAAAAATCTACATTTAAAATTTGCTAGTATGGCTGACAAGGGGAAAGATATTGAAATGACTGTTGAAAGCTTTGATTTTGCTAGTGAAAGAGCAATTAATGATTCCCTCATTCTTGTAAACTATCTTGTTTCTAGGCTTCAACAAGCCCTGGGCAATCCATTCCTCCAAGGTGAAGTGTTGTACAACAATTGCACACCCATGCTATTCTCCAAACACCCCACCAAGAAGTGAGAGTACCTAGGAAAGCTCCTAGTGAGCCTCAACGCATCGATATTCACGCGACGTGTTGTAGTGAGAAACCTTATACTTACACTAGTAATCCCTTGAATTAAACAAGAAAAATAGATTGTTTGCGTGAAAAATACTCTATGTGTTGTAGCATGGGGTTAATCGTAAAAATATTCTATTTTTAATGAAATGTAGTATTACAATGCCTTTGGAAGCTTGTCATGACCAAGAAATCAAGCTCATGTAAGGACTCATGAAACTTCACACATCTACAAAGAGTATTGTTTTTTTTTCAAACCCTAAAAGGAAACTTTTATGTCGTGTTACATTACCAAACTAGTGTTAATGATCTAATGCAAAGAGATCTCAAGTTAGAGCACTGGGCTAAGAGACACAAGGTCCATATCAGAGTTTCATCTCTAGTGAATCATCTACTGAAGGAAACGAGGTAAAGTGAAGAGAGACAAAAGTGGAAGAAACATAGAGATTTTTAGAAGGCAAAGGAAATTACAAAGAAGTGGATGGGGAGGGCACTAGCAACCCAAATCACTCAAGATCTTGAAAGGAGAATGTTAGAAATGCCAGAATGATCAGATGCCAAAACCATTCATAGGATTTTGCCTAAAGTTGTTTAAGCTCTTGAGAAGGGAATCCTAGCTTGTGAATTTGGTAAGAATAGTGCTGAAGTAGAAACCAATTAAAGGATTGGAGGAGAATTCTAAAGGAGAGGTATGGCAAGTCAATGTAGACTTGGCCGAAGTTGATACATAGGATTTGGAGACAATTGAGTAGAAAAAATCTAAATCTCCAAAAAAGGATCCATCACCTAAGACAAATAGGAGGCCATCAAAGGTATGTCACTGCAAAGACAATTTTCAAGAATGGAGGCCATCCAATTTGGATAGAATGTTTGGGAAATAAACACGACCAGATCTATGTCAAAGTACGTGACAGAATCCAAAAGATGAATACTAAGCTCAATGATACTATAAGAACCTAACATAACGGTGCTAATTTGATCAGAAGGTAGAGGAAGAGAGAGTCATATACAATGGAGGTTCAAGCTTAACAAAATCAGACAGAGAGCAATTCTCAAAGAGGAAGTGGTGCAGCAACAAAAGAGACAATGACATGACACAAAATTGAAAGTACAAGATGTCAAGAAAGGAGATCTTGTTCTACTTTAGGAGTAAAAGTTGGGCCCAAAGAAACCCAATCAAAAGACAGTGTGGTCAAGACCTTATGAAGTGGGCTATGTTTTCTCCAATGCAGAGTCAGACTAAAGAACTTTTCTAGAATGATGTTTCTTGGTGTCATAAAACCTAAAATCTAATTCTCCCAAATCATTTTCTCATGTTGAATTGATCATTTCATATGGGGAGGTACTAAGGGAGTAAAAGCTAGAATATTGGTAAGGCTGGCAGACCGGTCTCAATAGGGATCCAAAGGGCAACAGTCTGCAAACAACCAATGTGCATCAATGAAGCTTGAAAGACTAAAGGTTCAACTCCATTAAGACTTCCATACACTAAAGTTCCTAAATTTAATTAAATTTCCCAATGCCAAAAGTGGGGAAAATTGGATGGTTATGGGAAGACTAAAAAGTCTTCCCACATCTCTAGGAAGGAGGGGGTGGGCCCTAATGGTAGGGGAAGAGAGAGAAAAATACATACACACACACACACACACACACCCAAGCTCCCACTTTATAAATAATGGACACATGGTAGGCTCCTAGACTAGTTGCCCCCAATCTCCCCTAAAATCCTATTGGATGGCCATAGAATTGGACCAATGAGAATTAGGCTAGAGTAAAATTAGTCTAGTCAATTAAAAAATGCTTGATAGAGTTTAATAACAACCAAGAGCCAAGATTCAATGGCAGGCTCATCTCCTCTACCATGCTAATTTCTAAGCTAAGCTATGTTATTAGAGTGATTAGTGACGAGAATACTTCTTTCTCATAAGATACATATTCTTGCTCTCAATAGGTGTGTTTTGCAAGCATAATCTGGTGCACAAATCTTACATCTTCATTGCACCAATGAGTTTTGCCAAGGAGCACAAAGATTGTATTGTACAAAAGTCGCTTTGATGGGAGAAGCTATAATACAAAGCCTTTTTGGAGGGGGACCAGCTCCATGTAAATCCGGTCCTCAATTGTTCTATTTCTCTCTCTTTTCAAGTATTGTCTAATCCAAACTAGCTAGGTGTAAATTTCTATGTTTCTTTCTCCAATGAAGTACTCTTTCTATGGTCATTATAGGAACTTATTCTTAATGCAATGCTCACTATGTTATCATTTTTGGCTACACACAAGTTACTAGTGCATTAAATGTTACATTGGTATCAGAGCTATTGGTTTTTGTTTTCTTGCTCAAGAAGAGAGGCCTCAAGATTGCTAGAAATGATTGTTGTTATTAATTGCAAAAGAGTAAGTAAAGTAGTGATTTTTCATCCTTGAAGCATGCATGCTTTATGCAGTTAATAGGGATACTGTCGAGAGCTATGGTCTTAATAATAGAGTCCTACAGGGTTTGCCTATGGCTTAACCATTATTGAGCTATTAGAAGCTTGGCAGGAATCGGTGTTGTCTTGGCTCTGTGAAATGCTCTCTTCTCTTCCTTGAAATTAATAATATTCGAGCCATGAGTGTAGATGCTTGGGTGCTTATCTTTGAAGGTAAAGAGGAGTAGCAACTAGGGTTTGAAGTGACATAGTACAAGTAAAAATCTACATTTAAAATTTGCTAGTATGGCTGACAAGGGGAAAGATATTGAAATGACTGTTGAAAGCTTTGATTTTGCTAGTGAAAGAGCAATTAATGATTCCCTCATTCTTGTAAACTATCTTGTTTCTAGGCTTCAACAAGCCCTGGGCAATCCATTCCTCCAAGGTGAAGTGTTGTACAACAATTGCACACCCATGCTATTCTCCAAACACCCCACCAAGAAGTGAGAGTACCTAGGAAAGCTCCTAGTGAGACTTCCAAAAGAGGACACTCTCCGATAAGGCCGGAAGAGGAGAAGGATCCGTATGAAAGGCTCAAAAACTTACTACTCAATGAGGCATCTCCCTCACAAAGGAGAACCAAAGTCTCAATGATAGAGCCCCCACAGAAAGAACAAGAAAGAAGAGATTCTCTTGTCACCTCGGTGGAGATGGCTCCACGAAGATAGCGGGTAAAACACTCTCCAACCCCCTCTAGATGGACAATACCATCACCTACTCCTCTTCACCATAATTCAAAGAGGGAAGAGAGAAAAAAATACAAGAAAAAGACGAGAAAGAGGTTACCCTCTTCTCCATCTTCCTCAACCTCCTCCTCTTCTGAAGAAAGAGATGGTATAGAAGAGGAGGAACAAGGAAAGAAAAAGGAGAGAAAGAGGTCACCCTCTTCTCCATCCTCCTGATCCTCTTTCTCTTATGAAGAAAGTGATGGTGCAGCTCTAGAACCGCCCAAGAGAAGAGGCCATAAGAAATCCTATGCCACCTGGACAAGGTCGTCCAAGCTCAAAAAGTTCAAAGAGAGAGGAAAGAACATCTCTTTCCTTACCTACAATGGCACCTTTGGTGCTACAAAAAAAGTCTTGGCCATTATCCAACAATTCGATGTGATGTTTGGAGATGAGGGCCTCACGGAGTCCTCTAAGCTATGTCATGTAGCTATGAATTTTCAAAAGTCCGCCAGGCAATGGTGGTCTAGCCTGCAAGGAAACAGTGAAGCTCCACAAACATGGAAAGCTTGAAGAGCTTCCATTATCAAGCAGTCCTTGCCTAGTGATGCCAAAAAAAAAGTACTCACCGAATGGCAAAGCTTGAAGCTCTCTTCCTATGAATCTATTCACAAATATGTAGACAAGTTTTGGGATTTACATCTCAAAGACACTGTCTACAAAAAGATGTATTTTGGAGAGCAAAAATAACAATTTTTCCAGGATTTATCTGAGGATATGGTGGATTATGTTGACTCCCAAAGGCCTTGCACCATATCTGCGGTCATACACTATACCATGGTGGCTTCAATAATCAAATTCCAGCAAGGGGCTAAGAGAAATCTTAAGCCCATGGAAAACAAGGACCTTGATGAGCCTAAGGTGAAGGACAACATGCAAAAGTCTCCCAAAGGAAACTTCAACAACAACAAAGATAATGAGAAGGGAGTTTATAAAGGAAAAAATAAACTCTCTCCTGAAGAGCTAGAGTGGGGGGAGCAAGGGCACGCCTATCGTGCTTGCCCCCACAAGAATACACGGAATGAGCCTCCTAGAGCTACCTTGGTCAAAATTCAAGAAGAGGATGCTCATGATAAAGGATCTCATCTATGTCATGCTTGTGGAAAGGTAAGAGAACATGATGCTTTCATTCTCTTTGACCCTAGTTCTACTCACAATTTCATATTCACTAAGTTGGCCACCAAGCTAGGCATCCAAGACTATCATATGGGAGATGTCCTACTTGCCAATGGTGCTTTCAAGGGACAAGAAGCCTCTATCACTCCCTTAATTGGGAATTTGAGGCTCCATGTCCAAAGCTATGTGGACAAAGAGGATTTATTCATCTCTCCTCCCAAACATGAGGATGTAATCCTAGGGGCACCATGATTTGATCGCATGGATGCCAATGTTCAATTCTCCAAAAGAAAAATCTATTTTAGGTACAGGGAAAAAGATATGTACATAGATGCGAAGGAGTTGGGTAGCACCATACTCATTGTACATAAGCAAGCTTTCAATAAGTCAATAAAGAGATCTATTTCCATGTACATGATTTTTGTTAAAGATTCTCAAAATGAACCTAATGTTTTAGCAAAAGAAGATACAAGGAATCAAACGGAATTAGAGTTATCCAATTTCCTCAAGGGATTTGAATATGTTTTTATTGACGACATCCTCTGTGAGCTACCTCCCAAACGACGGGATGATGACCATGCAATTGAACTTTGAGTTTCTCAAGATGAACAAGATAAGATTATGTGGCAAGTGCATGAGTTCGTTGAGGAAGGCATGGTTAGGCCTAGCTCATATCCATTTTATTCACCACTATTATTAGTGCAAAAGAAACATCTAGATGGCACATATCGTATGTGTGTCGACTATAGAGAACTCTCAAAGCACTAAATAGCATCACTATCAAGGATACATTTTCCGTTCCATTGGAAGAAGACCTATTTGATATACTACAAGGGTTGACCTACTTCAGTAAGATGGACCTAAAAAGTGGCTAGCACCAAGTAAGGATAGTTGATCAAGACATTGTAAATACCACATTTTGCACTATGTTTAGTCTTTACGAGTACATTGTCATGCATTTTGTCTTGACCAATGCACCAAACACATTTAACCACCTGATGGAGAAGTTATTCAAGCCTCATCAAAGCTTTACTAGTGTGTTCTTTGATGATATAATCATCTACTCTAATTCAATAGACGTACACAAACAACACCTCCAGGTAATATTTCAAGTTTACAAGAGAATAAACTTTATATTAATTGAAAGGAAAGTGAATTTTTCTTACAAGAGATTTAGTATTTAGGTCACATTATCTCTCAAGATGGCATCCAAATGGATCCATCAGAGTTAAGGGTAATAAAAGGATGGCATAATCCAAGGAATCTGCATGAACTAAGAAGCTTTATAGGTATGTGTGCATACTATAGACGCTTCACAAAATAGTTCTCACAAATACCGGGACCATTACATGACCTAACAAAGAAAAACGCTAGGTATATATGGTCCACCAAGGAGAACAATGCTTTCAAAAAGCTTAAAGAGAAGGCTTGTGCTTATAGTGCTAGATCTCTCAAAGCCATTTGAGGTCCAATGCAACACCTGTGGCGATTGCCTTGGAGTTGCTTTGCTCCAAGAAGGGCATGCCCTAGCATAGGAAAGTCAAAGGTTCGACCCTGTTGAGACAGCTCTAGGTATATATGAGAAGGAACTCTTAGCATTTCTACATGCTCTAGACTTGTGGAAGTACTATTTATTAGGGGACTCCTTTTATTCTACAAATGGATCACCAAATCCTTAAGTACTTCATGACGTAGACCAAGAGCTCTGACAAACAAATGAGGTGGGTAAATTTCCTTTGCAATTCCACTTTTGTATTGCTCACATTGCTGGCAAGCATAATCAAGTAGCGGATGCACTCTCAAGATGACCGAGAGTGAATGAGGTATCCATAGAAACTCATAATGATCTATCTTCTATGATATATCAGTACGCTGATGATCCCAATTTTAAAGATGAGATTTCAGCCCTTGCACTAGTGAAGAAGTAAAAACCATTTACTTTACAAGATGGTTATCTTCTCTATGGCAACAGACTATGCGTTACTAACTCACTACGTGAGAAAGTAATGTATGAATCCCATGCTCCTCCTTATGTGGGGCATAGAGGGATTTATTCTACCCTAAAAAGGATATAAACATACTTATTGGCTCACCATGAAAGCAAACATACAAGAGTATGTTTCAAAATGTGTGGTATGCCAAAAGATGAAGCTTGATAGAGCGAAGCAACCTGGATTGGTTCAACCTTTGCCAATCCTTAAATCACCATGGCAGAGCATATCCATGGATTTTATTGTTAGATTGCCCAAGTCTATCCATGGGAATACATAAATATGGACGATAGTGGACAGGTTTAGCAAAAAATCACATTTTATACCTGTCAAAAAGACTATCAAGGCCCATCCAATGACAACCCTCTTTATATCACAAATCTTCAAGTACCACGGCTTGCCAATGTCCATAGTGTCGAATAGAGATCCCACAATGACTAGTAATTTTTGGAAGGGTCTCTATCAAAATTTAGGTACAAGGCTAAACTTCTCTTATGCCCATCACCCGCAAATGGATAGCCAAATTGTTGATCTACTAAAAGCTTATGTCACAGAAGTAGATCAAAAGTCCCAATGGGAGAAGTACTTACCTTTAGTGGAGTATGCTTACAATAACACTGTACATAATTCCACGAGAAAAACACCTTTTGATTTCATTGAGGGAAGATAAAAAAGTCCCCTACTACTTAAGGTACATGGGAAGATCTTTGTTGCAGATGAATATAGCCGCAACCTACAAGAATCTTTCCAATAGATTAAGGATATCATTTCCATCTCTTAACAAAGACAAAAAGCCACTGTTGATAAGCACAAAAGCTATCTAGCCTTTAAACAAAATGATTGTGCTAAGTTAACAAAAAGGTACTATGGTCCCTTTCAGATTCTTAGGCCAATCAATGAGATGGTCTATCAACTCAAGTTGCCCAACCATTGGCTCATACACAATGCTTTCCACGTCAGCCTAATAAAGCCTTACAAAGGAGAGACACCTCAAGAAGAAGCCATTGAAGACCCACCGGAGATCGAGGACCAAGAAGGGGTGTTGCAGCCCCAGTCCATTCTCTGACATGAAGACAAGGTATTGAGAGACGATAAGACTATCCAATGATATCTTATCAAGTTTAAAAATTATCCTTTTGAAGATGCTAGATGGATGCAAGGCATACAAAAAAAAGGATAACCTATACCTTGTCAATGCTTACAATGATTCCCTAGAGTAAACAAATGTAAATATGTATAAATGAATAAAAGTTTCTGTCTTATAAGACTCTCTTTTTCTTTTTTGTGTAAAAGTGTTAATAAGTATGCATGCTTAGGATCATGTTTGTGGAGACGACATCTCCACAACTCCAAGTAGAGCTTGTAATTCTACCATGGAAGATTGATATGGACTAATGTGAAGACATGCTTGCGGGGCAGCTAAGGTTCGCAAGCACCAATCGGACAAGTCATCCATTCTGAAACGGTATCGTAGAGTAAAATAGGGCTCCTCTACCCGCTACCAAACAAACTAATGACTAGGCTTTATCTTCTCTACCTCATAGTTGAGAACGACTATGATTTCAAGAGAGAGGTTATGTCATAAAACCTAATGTCTAATTCTGCCAAATGATTTTCTCATGTTACATGATCATTTAATATAAGGAAGTACCGGGGGAGTAAAAGCTAGAATATTGGTAAGGCTGCCAGACTGGTCTCAGCAGGGATCCAAAGGAGGGGAAAATAGGGATCCAAAGAGGTCTACAGAAGAGAAATGTGCATCAATGGAGCTTAAAAGACCTAAGGTTTGGATCCATTAAGACTTCCATAGGCTAAAGTTCCTAAATTTAATTAAATTGTCTAATGGCCAAAAGTGGGGAAAATTGGATGGTGATGGGAAGACTTAAAAGCCTTTCCACATCCCTAGGAAGGAAGGGACGAGCCCTAATGTAGGAAAAGAGAGAGAAACACACACACACACACACTCCCAAGATTTCCCTTTACACAAAGGGAATAATCATAAAAACTAATATCTAATTTTCTCCCAAATGATTTTCTCATGTTAAACTGATCATTTAATGTGGGGAGTTTCCAGGGGAGTAAAAGCCCCGGGGAGGTCATCTAATAAAAATGTAACCTATCATGTGAGTTCAACAAAAGGGTATTTAAATTTCTTGAAACCTACATAAATATATATAAAGAAGGGCATTATTTTTTCAAATTTGAAAAAAACTTACAGATTTTAAAAGAAAAGGGTACATGATATTCCTAACAAAATTCATAGATAAGGGGCTTTACAAACATGTCTTGAGCGCACGTGATATGGTAGTTTTACACATAGTGAACCCCCCAAGGTAAAAGCTAGAATATTGTTAAGGCTGCCAGATCGGTCTCAGCAGGGATCCAAAGGGGAACAATCTACGGAAGCGCAATGTGCATCAATGGAGCTTAAAAGACCTAAAGTTCAACTCCATTAAGACTTCCATAGGCTAAAGTTCCTAGATTTAATTAAATTGTCCACCAATGGCCAATACTAATGAAAATTGGATGATTATGGGAATACTAAAAAGCCTTCCCATATCCATAGGAAGGAGGGGGCGAGCCCTAATGGTAGGGAAAGAGAGACAAACACACACACACACACACACACACACACACACACTCCCAAGCTTTCCCTTTACACAAAGTCAATAATCATAAAAACTAATATCTAATTCTCCCAAATTATTTTCTCATGTTAAAGTGATCATTAAATATGGGGAGGTACAAGGGGAGTAAAAGCTAGAATATTGATACGGATGCCAGACCGGTCTCAGTAGGGATCCAAAGGAGGGAAAATAGGGATCCAAAACGAGGCAGTCTGCAAAAGAGCAATGTGCATCAATGGAGCTTAAAAGACCTAAGGCTCAACTCCATTAAGACCCATAGGTGAAAGCTCCTAAATTTAATTAAATTGTCCAATGGCCAAAAGTGGGGGAAACTGGATGGTTATGGGAAGACTAAAAAGTATTCCCACATCCCTAGGAAGGAGGGGGCGAGCCCTAATGGTAGGGGAAGAGAGAGAAACACACACATACACACAATCTCCCAAGCTCCCCCTTTACACAAAGGGAATAATGGACACATGGCAGGATCCTAGCCCAGTTGCCCCCAATCTCCCCTCAAATCCTATTGGATGGCCATAGAGGTGGACCAATGACAATTAGGCTAGAATAAAATTAGTCTAATCAATTTAAAAATGCTTGATAATAGAACCAATAGAAATTAAGTTTCCTAGGATATTCTTGGACAATCTACCAAGGGGTTCATGAGCATCTAGTAGCCCAATGGATTGCTTGATTCCTATTGGCCAGAAGACTAAAAGGTCCAATGAGAGTTTAAATAAATGATTTTAATTACCTAAAGCTCTCACAAAAGGGAAAAGGGGACACATGTCACAAGGCTATCAATTATGCTTCTTCTTTGTTATTGGCTAAGCTGTGCAGGAGCCAATGGGAAGCCATCAAGAATATTTGGGAGGAGGGGTCTACCAAGAGAGAGAGGTTGGAATTTTAATCTAGCTACTTTTTTCAACACACACACAACTCATGGTTGAGAAAGAATTGAGAAGTAGAGGCCTACACCAACAACCCTTGGTTATGGAATGCAAATCCAATTAAGAGCCAAGCTTCAATGGTATGCTCATCTCCTCTACCATGCTAATCACTAAGCTAATCTATGCTATTAGAGTGATTATGTGAGGAGAATACTTCTTTCTCGTAAGATATATTTTCTTCCTCTCAAGCTTTCCTCATTCCCTACTAGCTTTCACGATTTTGGAAGGTGTGAGGTCTTGGGACTGCGGCTAGGCCCACTAGGTGTGTTTTTCAAGCATAATTTGGTGCACGAAGCTTCCATGTTCATTGCACCAACGATTTTTGTCAAGGAACACAAAGATTATATTGTAAAAAAGTGTCCTTTGATGGGAGAAGCTATAATACAAAGCCTTTTGGAGGGGGGACCGGCTCCATGTAAATCTGGTCCTCAACTATTGTCAATTGTTCTATTTCTCTCTCTTTTCAAGTATTGTCTATGCCAAAGGTGTAAATTGCTATGTTGCTTTCTCCAATGAAGTACTCTTTCTATGCTCATTAGGAACTTATTCTTAATGGAATGCTCACTATGTTATCATTTGTTGCTACACACAAGTTACTAGTGCATTAAATGTTACACATGTCCATAATGAGTCAAAAATTCAATTGTATTATGTAGCTCAACATAGCCTTGAGTACCCATCCTAAGGTATCTAGCTTATGTGACCTAAAAATCCTTGACTTATTCTTAGTAAGATACAAAGTGGTTAGAGTCAATAAGGTTTAACCAGAGAATGCTATAAAGATTACCAAAGTCCAGTCTCAGACACATATTTTAGTTGTTGAGACATAAGTATTCCGAACCTCAAATAACTTCAAACTTTCCACACATATCATCTAAATGCATCAACGTGCATGGTATGAATACAAATGGGGTACCTAAAACCTTGGTTTCAAGGTTATTGTGGAGGACTCAAGGTTTTCAAAAGTTTTTGGATAATCAAAATTTCAAGATAGGGTGTAAGAAACAAGATTTAAGTAAGTTGGGGAGCCGGACAAATACGTAGTTTCTTTGTTTTAACATATAAAGTCATTTGATGTTGTCAAATTGCACTAGAATAGCCCCAATTACATGAGAACACCTTTGAAAGACCAAAATTATTCTCTTAGTCAGCACGTTCTCAAGTATGAAATTATGTTTATAACTTGCAATTAAATTTGAAACTACTCCTTGAAGGTCATTCCATTGTTTTGTAACACTAATTACTAGCACTTGGCTTTTAAAAACATAAAAAATCTCACCTCTACAAAAAGATATAAGAATTTTATGATTTTTTGGGCGAAACAGCTTGAAATTTTATTGAGAATTACGACTTAGAAATTACCACAATTCTCTCCGTAGGGCTTGTATTTTGAGATGGATAAAAATCCAATGTTTTCTTTCCCGCATAACCAACCTATGGTAGAAGCAGGGTGTGAAAAACTTATTTATAGCTTGACAAATAAATTGCCAAAACATCGTAGGAAAGTAGGACACTTTAGTGTTTAATTACTAAACTAGTGTTAAAATTTGTTAATACGGTCCTCCAACCATTGGCTTGGGTGGAGCATTCATTATATGGGTCCAAATGTCTTGCAACTAAGATGAGAGTTTCAATGGCCCCTAAAGGATTTCTTAAGCTCTTCGTATGTGTGCACCTAGTGAATTGTGTGCAATCAAGTATCTAAGATCCTTTACTACTTGATACAGATTCAAGAAAAATATTTAGAATTGGAGCAAAGGTTTTGGCCTATTTCCATGAGAGAAAGATGCTAAGATTCATTATTATGGATGAAAAAGTGCAGAGAGACCTAGTTCTATCAACTATTTTTTTCATGAAAGTTTAGTTTTATCTCTGGGAGAGTCTTTCAAGTAGCTCCTGATCACTACTAAGAGAAGATTCCTCTTCCGTATTGCTGCGTATGTTTTGCACTCTGAGCTAGGTGCCCTATAGTGCACTGCTCTACTAATATTTGCATGCCTATGATATTTGCGTATATGGACAATAGATTCAAACACTTCCCCACAAAAGTTTGAGATAATTAGAAGGAATAAAAGAGTTTCTATAATCACATAATTTCTTATCTCTCTGAGCCAACTTGGCCACCAAGCTAAAATGAATTAAATCTTGCTCCCTCGTGTTTCTGTCTTTTGCTTATGGCTAGAACCCATTGTTGTTTCTTTGGTCTTCTAGTGAAGAGCATACTAATGATTGTGTTATTCCTCCTTTTGATTCCGTATAAGACCTTTGAAAAAGCTTCGAAAGGTTGCCTTGCTTTCTCAATCAGGGGTGCTTGAAACACCCTCTATATTATAGAATCACCTTTCATCGGTTAAGCGACCCTTTAAACTTGAGGGCCCATTGGGGTGCCCTCTAAGTTTCCTAGCGCTTGGGAAGAGTATCAGAGCCACAACTTACAAACACAAGATAATCATATTTCCCCATGAAAAATCCAGTTGTGCAGATTACATTTCTAAAATAAATGCATGTTCATGAGGTGCTCTAGTGCTTGAAGGATCCCTCGAGTTCCTTTTATGGGTGCACCTAGGGGTCTCTGTGAGATCAAGTATGTAAGTTCCTTTCCCATAGGTGATCACTTAAAATATTCTTAGCTAAACAGGACATAAAATAAACCTCTACTTTAACCCTCTACTTTAACCCTCTACTTTGGGAACCAAAAAATCCTCTATCTTCAAATGAGAAGACATGTGACTAGGGAAAAGGAGAGAATAGTATGTATACAACAAGAGAGATTTTGAAAAGCATGGGTGAATTAGAATGCTTTCAAATACTTAGTTAGACCTATGTTGTGTGCAAGGTAAAGTATGTTCTATTACCATATTCATGTGGCAGTGAAGTGTGCAATCACACTTAGGACCGCCATGGCATTTTTTTCCTTACTAGGAGGTTTTTTCCCCCGTGCATTGTATAGACGCCCATCACTCTAGGGCTATATTATCTTTCCATTGCACACTAAGTGCTTTGAGCATCCTTCATCTTCTCCAACTATGCGCAATACCCTATAATCCTATTTTCAACAATTGGTGTCAGAGCATATCGCATCCTCCCATGCATAGTCGTCAGTGTCGCCAGAACACGCCTGCTCACTTTCTCAAAATTTTGTGAGCTCTGATGAGCGTCACCAATTCGACAACTACTTGGGGTAAGCGTTTGTTGATAGTGCTCAATTTTCTCATATTTTTTATTCAAGATTCTTTGGGCCTCTGTTTCCACTATAGACATTATTGCAAATGCCATTTTGTCATTTTGTGCAAAATCTATGTCAGTTCTGTTTTTTGCATATAACTGGTCCCTTATAGTCTTCTACTGGTTGTGCTATATAGCACATGTTGATCTCACTTTCTTTTCTCCTATTTTTGGGTAGTTTTGACATCAGATGCAAGCATTCACTATGGTTGACAACAACATAAATGCGTTCAAGATGTTTGATGCTGAGGATAAATTGGATGGGGACAATTACCCTATCTGGGCTTACATGATTGTAGGAAGGTGTTGTAGCACGACCTAATCTCAACCCACAAATTGTCAAATCGTGGATTGGTAACCCGGCTAGGGCATGGAAGCACGATCCTTAGATGTATAGACATAGAGGATTCAAGGGATCCTTCTTCTCATCATAGAGAGAAGCCATGGAAAGGGTTCCTCTAATCAAAAACACATTCCTACTTACTAATCACTTGCACAGAATCACGTGGTTGAAATGAACCTCTCACATCAGTCACTCTTATTCACAACTCTTAATCACAACTACACAAGCATGCAATTAACATACCTACTCCGCATTACTGTGTCCATTCTGGCATAACCCCTCAATTCTACTACGTATGTACATACACCAACCGCAATTTGTAGAGAGAGATGAAGAGAAGGAAGGAATAGCCCTCACACACCATGGACAATGGTGTGATAGAATAGATTAACTCAAAAAAGGGATTAGGAGATCTACCATCTCACTAATACATTATCACTCCACACAATCAAACAAAGGAGACTAATAAGAAAGAAAGCGTAATTGATTATTAGAAATCAAAAGCTACATGGACATGGAAATCCCATGAGTCTCATGACCATCCACATAGAAGTTTTCTTTTTCATGTGTCTAGTAGAATTTTTACTACTTTTTCTTGACACTTTTTTGCTTCATTGATTCATTTTTTAGCACATTTTTATCGCTTCCAACTTGAGATGCTAATGGCAATTGGACTAAAGGACTAAAACCTAATCATAGCCCTAGGTCACGACAAAAATGAATGGAGCATTAAGACTATCACTAAGAGTCTGGGACTAATGAGAAATGAACCTACATTAACCTAAGGTCAAGGCCAATCACCTATGATTAGCACACATAAAACCTAAACTTTTGATGAGTTAATTTCCACAAAGCAAAGTGTTGAAACTTTAGGATGCCTAGCTTTTGAACATGAAGAAAACCCATAGCTTAGAAGCAAAATTTCACTCAAGCCAAGCAAGAGAATGAAGAGATGAACAAAAGAGCAAAATCATGGAAGGTTTACACCTATTCATGCTCTTTGAACATCCTTGAGCAAGCATGCCCTTTGTGTAGAGAAGTCTCTTGATCTTTTATTACAATCCAAGCTTTTTGAAGCTAAGTGTAAACACAAGCTACAAAAGCCAATTATTGAAAGCCAAATGCACCCAAAAAACATCAATGAAAACCTTAACCTAGGGTCTTGCATACCCAAATTTGCCGAAGGGAAAAAAGTGACTTTGGTTATGCACATGATGCTCTTTGATAGCAAATTTATGCATGCACAACAATGATGAGAGAGGCAAAATGCTTCTACAAAAGAAAATTTTGCAATTTGTACAACCTCTTATGTATGATTCAAATGTTAGATTAATTTCTAGCTCAATGAAATATGGAAAAACAAGTCAAGAGCTGAAAATAATGCAACTTTGAATGAACTTGAAGCGGCTCTCGATAGCCAAATTTTACAATTTAAAGCTTTCCAAAAAGTTGGCTAACAACTAGCTCACATTAAATTTTCAATTTTTTAGTGTGATCTATGAGCTAGAGATGACTGCAACTTGATGAAATGAAATGAATGGCTCTCAATAGCCAAATTTTGCAATTTAAAGTTTCAAAAAAGCTGGGTAAATACTATCTCAAAAGAAAACATTTGCATTTTAGACCAAGTTATGAGCTAGCATACAACTTTAAATCCAAAGAATTGGAATGGCTCTAGCTAGCCATATTTTGCAATGATGACCCCTTGTTGGATCATTTGGAAGTCACACTTTTGCCACACCCTTTCAAAACAATTCAAATCATTAGTGCTCTTAAGCATTTGAACATCCAATACAAGCACTAAAAGCATGCTCGATCACAAGCCCGAAATTTTACTGCCCTCTCGTGGTCATTCAAGGAATCTCAATTTTAATGCTTTCCAATGATTTTCATTCAAGTCAAGCACTAAAATGTATCAAGCAACACCAAGCTCAAAATTTAATGGTCTCTTTTGTCTATCACCCATGCTCAATTTTAGCGCTTCTAATGATTTTTCATTCAATTCAAGCACTAAAATGCATAATCAATGTCAAGCCCAAAATGCACAATGTTACCCAAGCATTAAAGCGTTAGCAACGGTAGCTCTTGAAGTTCATATGCTTGCCATAAGCATTTTTTCATGTAATCCACACTACAACATGTACAAGGCAAACTATTAGCACAACCAACTCATGATATATGGCTCTTTGATAGCCAAATTACCTCTTTGGATGGCCACGGAGATCCCCATCGATAGCTTTTCCTTTAAACTTCAATCATTCTTTAGTGCAATAAGGTCATTTGTTCGCTCAATCAAGGCACAGACTCCATGATCACACCCGTGCTCGAATATAACACAAATGGAAATCATAGTCAAGGGAGAAAAAGCTTATGATGGGCTAAACCATAGCTCTCTTGAATGATCAAAACCCTATTTTGTGCCATTGGTTGTTCCCCCTTCAAAGTTTATTTATGCATAATCATCTCACACAACCATAGTATACACAATGAATGCAACATTTTGACACGTAATAGATTACCACATATAACACATTATGGCCAATCAATGCACTTAAAATGGATACCTCGACCTTCCTTGCACCAATTTTATCCCCCATATGAAGGGTCAAAAGTTAATTCATCTTTC
The DNA here is from genome assembly GCF_014529385.1 of Adiantum capillus-veneris. Taxonomy (NCBI): domain Eukaryota; kingdom Viridiplantae; phylum Streptophyta; class Polypodiopsida; order Polypodiales; family Pteridaceae; genus Adiantum; species Adiantum capillus-veneris. The sequence continues at coordinate 9,937,544 of NC_140948.1, read as the reverse complement.
TTTATCTAAACGAAACACTAATCATTCTTCCCCTTCGAGTCAAGCCACTTGCGTGGGAACCCAACCTTAAGAAAAAAATTAATTTCGTTTTAATGCTTTGTTTTTATTTTGATTGGTGGCGGCAATAGTGGGCTATAGTTGTGCAGGAAAACGAGGAATGGTCTAGGGCCCACTGTGGGGAGACGAGGAAGAGAGAGAGTGAGTGAGAGAGAGAAAATGTGTGCGTGTGTTGTGGCGGTGAGCCAGCGCGAGTGTGGCGGGTCATCTGCAGGCTGCAGCCGAAGAAAGTGGTCGTGTGTGTGCTTGTGTTGGGGTCAAGCCAACCCAACCAGTAGAGAGCTGAGCTTGCGTGGGTCAAGCCACGAGGCCATTGTGTGTGTGTGTGGGTCTCTGTGACAAAAGCGAAGGCAAGTAGGTGGTTTTTTATGCGCCACATTAGGCAGGAGAGCAGAAAGCCGAGCTGTATTGGCAGCTTTTGTGTGTGTTGTGTATTTGTTCGCTAGTACTAATCAAGACAAGCCAAAGACCGTGTGTGTGTGCGTGGGTTTTGTTATTATGTTTTTGTTATTATTTTTTAAATTATTGAAAATTTTCTTTAGGAGATGGTTCTCATGGCCTCACGAGCCTAGAAAAGGATTGAGAGTGCCCAGGATGATGTTGAGCTAGGCGAGCTCGGTTAAGGTGAAAGGAACTATTCCCGAGGATCTTGTATCCAAAGAACAAGGGAGAGAACATAATTCTTGACTCTTGAAAGAATGTCATACATGAATCCGAAGTCATAGTGGCAATTTTAACAATAGGATATTCGATTTTGCAATTGATCAGAAAGTAATGCAATCTCACTCATTTCTACTTAAACTCTTTGACATTTTATGATGAGTATGCTCCCCAGACAAAAGTGCATAGAGCATGCAAGCACAATGATGCTATCTACCGTATCTTCATATGGGCATCATTCTACCTTTCAAAATCCATGTTCATTGTTTTCAAAGAAAGAATTCATGCAATTGGTTGAAGAAATTTATGAACAAGGTTTCAAATCCATCAGCACGCAAAATGAGCAACCCTCTTTGGCTATTTTGAAACCGATTAGCAATCATTGCAAAATCAATTGCTCATCTCTGATTTCTCTAATCATCCAGACCCCCTCAGATTTGTCATTTGGCTTGTATGGCTACTTATGAGTGAAAAATATCCACAATTGAGCATTAATTGAGTAATTATCTCAATTCGCAAAGCCAATTTTGACACACATTTCAATTTTTTGGCCAAATTAATCATCATACTTGATTTAAAAAAATACCAATTATTCATTCAAGCACTGGATTGCACATGCCATTGAGTAGGCAGACACACCCAAATTTAGGCCAAAGTTTTATGCAACTCACCAATCAATTTCACATTGCAATGCACAAATTGCAAGCTTGATCAAGCATAATTGAATGCATGCATGCTCAATTTCTAAAAAATTAACACTATTTTACCCCAATCAAGCAATGCACACACTCAAAAATAAAGCACAAAAAATAAATTTGGCTCAATTGGCAATGCATTTAGGCTTACACCTAATCATTGCACACACTTTTTATAAACATTTCATAATCAAAAACCATTTAGGTGTCCCAATTGACCAACAATCATTAAAAATTAAGTGGTCATGGATGGGCACACACACTCAATTTTTGCCCAATTTTGTGGCAATTAAGCTTATCCAATTATTGAATTAGCCTAACATACACATCATTTACATGATTGCATACTCATGTATCATCAATTCCATCACTTTATATGCATGCACACACTAAAAATTAGGTGCACACACACTTGAATTTTTTGACAGTTTTTTCCCTCTTTGGTGTGTGCACACACACAGTGATTTTTATGCACACACGTGAATTCTTGATGAGAATTAAGCATTATTTGGATACACACAAAGTTCATTAATCACAATTTGACTATCAATTTCATTCAACGTGTATCAAATTAGGTGCAAAGTGTAGGTCAATTTGTGTTACACACTTAAAAAATAATTAACAAATGGAATCACATTGATCAATCAAAAATTGACATAACAAGTGAGTGCACTTACATCGTAATTACACTCCAAGCTGTTTCTTTGCTCCACACGAAGTTGCATCATTGCACTCACAAGTGTGTGCACCATCAATTCGGCTTCAATTGTTAGTGGTAAAGTTATCAAGGTTAGTCAAAATTAGTAAAAATTAGCATGAAATTTGTAAAATTAGCATGGAAAGAAGTGAAATTAGCAAGGGTTAGCATGAAATTAGTGAAATTGGGGGTGGAATTGGGGTTTGGGGTATTCATAACTCAACATTAACATCAATTTTTTGCACAACATCATCAAATTAAACCAAACAATGAGTTACACACACTCGAAAACCAACAAAATTAGTAGTGAAATTACTCTATTCTACACATCCTAAACTCACTAGCTTAGGTTATCGATCCCTGGCAACGGCGCCAAATGTAGCAAGGCGTTGTACCACGACCTAAATGCAACCCACAAAATTGTCAAATCGTGGATCGGTAACCCGGCTACGGCATGGAAGCACGAGCCTTGGATGTATAGACATAGAGGATTCAAGGGATCCTTCTTCTCATCATAGAGAGAAGCCATGGAAAGAGATTCCTCTACTCAAAAACACATTCCTACTTACTAATCACTTGCACACAATCACTTGGTTGAAATTAACCTCTCATATCAATCACTCTTAATCACAACTATACAAGCATGCAGTTACCATACCTACTCCACATTAGTGTGTCCATTCCGGCACAACCGCTCAATGCGACTACGCATGCACACACACTAATTGCAACTTGTAGAGAGAGATGAAGAGAAGGAAGGCATAGCCCTCACACAACATGGTCAATGGTGTGGATAGAATAGATTAACTCAAAAAAGGGATTAGGAGATCTACCATCACACTAATACAATCTCACTCCACACAATCAAACAAAGAAGACTAATAAGAAAGAAGGTGTAATTGATTATTAGAAATCAAGATCTACATGGGCATGGCAAACCCATGAGCCTCATGACCATCCACTCTACAAAGAGGAGAACTCACCCAAGAATGACTACTCATTAAGCATAGGGCTCTTTTATAGCTTTGGGCCTCAAACCCTTCAACTATTGGATAAAGTTGAGCTCTCTAGCCTAGAATCATACAACTTTGGATATCCTAAATGACCCCAAGCCGTATACAATGAACAGGAAATATTGTGCACTATAGCACATCCACAACTTGGTGCATAATTGGTGTAGCTTATGTTAGCCGTTGCTAACAATGATACAAAATGTTCTTGTGTAAAAGAGCGTTTGGAATGTTGTGCAAGGCATTGATGTACGTCATGGTTTTGAGGATCTAGGCAATGTTGAGGATGTTGCAGATTTTTGTGGTGACATGGTTGTTGTGCAGCTAGAGCTGCTTTTCCTACAACTGAGCAAGCTCGATGGGTTGTTGTGCTGCTAGTACTTGGAGACTTAATTTTGATGCATTATGCACACTGTTGTTGCAAGAGTCACTTTTGGGAAAAAATAGGCTGTGGGTCAAGTTCTGCTATGAGGATAGGCCTTTGCCAAATGGCCCATCTATCTACAAGTGAAACACTAGTTCGAGAGACCCCAATACTCCACACTTTGTCTGATCCATCCCCCACTCACCCTAGGTAGCAGTTCCATCTTGGGGAGGGAGTGCGTGTTATGAACGAGGACCCGCACAAAAGGTTAACTTGTGGCCTTGGCCACAACTGAAGCTGTAGTGCATGGAGACTCCACAATTGTCCTGAACATGGAACCAATCGTGGACAGGAGGGAGAGGTACTCTCGCCTCAAGCCTAGGAAATAGACCGAAATCGGCAAGTCTACCTCCTCCTTGAGCACATCTCTAGTAGGGTCAAAACTGTGATGCAAACGTTGGAAGTAATCTCAAGATGCTTGTATTGCGAATTGAAATCATTTTGGCCGTCATATCTACAGACTCAAACCCTACCTGGTAGTACCCTCTCCCGAGGATCTAGACATCGGTGACGTTGTCCACATCAGAGACAAGACGGGCCTGTAGTAGATCCCGAACCTTGCACCAACTAGGTCGAGTGCCAATGATCTTACAAATAACCAAAGTGGCTTGCAAGCGCTCCACTTCAGACATCAAGCTCACTTTCTCTACGGTGTTAGGTGAGGGGTCTTCAGTGGAGTCCCTCTGAGGTGGAGTAGAAGATGTCATTCTGTGTCTGCTGCTGAGTCGAGGAAGATGAAAGTGACGTGAAGCTCCTAGAAGGCTACAAGGATAGACTTGTGCAAGCTAAGAAAACGAGGGGGGGGGATGGAGGCAAACATAGGTGCAAACGTAGGGGGTGGCCGGAGGGCGGTTGAGGCGCAGAGAGCGGATGGAGGCGGGAACGCGAGGGACAGACGGATGGGAAGTGGGCTAGGGTGGGCACTTTGGGCTGCCTGCATGATCGCAGGCTGCACAAATAATGTAGGGTGAGGCATTGCAAGGGAGGGAGGGGATGGGAGGGAGAGAGTGATGATGAGGAAGAGGGGAGACACCTCCCTAGGACTTATCACCGTGCTTTCAAAATAAATAGGTTTATAGCTTCTTCCCACCTTCTGCAATGGTACTTCCCAAGTGTCTACGACGCCTACCATCATGGCAACATAAAACTCATCTTCATGATTGGGAGGACACACAGGAGGTAGTTGACACAGAATTTCCTTCAACCCGTTGTCAAGAAGTACGGAGTGCGACTAGGAAAGCGTCGGGCCTCTGACTGTGAGGATTCGTAGAAAAATCAAGCAAGGCGTAGATGATTTGAAGCTAAAAACTCACTAAAAAAGAACAAACTCCAGCCATGAAAGCACCACTTTGAAAAAGAACCAAGATTAACTCAAAACTCTTGTGTGTGTGAAGATTAAGTGTAGCCTCGCTCCCAATTGCATAGATGCGGTGCTCATTCGACCTGTTTAAAACCCTAAATATGTGCTTTGATTCTTCATCATGACCATTTCATGGAAGCTTCAGTAATTCATTAGAGAAGCCCAAGTAGTTTTTTGAGGAGGGGAAACCCTAATTGGAGGCCTCATAGCCTCAACCATGTAGTGGAAGCAGCACGCGACTGCAATAGCACCCTATAAAGGAATGGTTGTATTTCCTTGCTCATGTGCCCAAATGAGATCATTGTTGGCTCTACAATTTTCCTCACAACTTGAGCAAAGATGGCACCGTCGTTGATGTGGCATTTTGAGCTATTTTTAGGCTATTTTTACCATTTTATGGCCATTTTTACCCCAAAACACTACAAGAGGCTATTCATATTAGCGACGCTCACACAGCGACACTCAAAAAAAAATTTCCCGGCGTCGCTATGAGCGTCGCAAATTTACAAAGAAATTTGCGACGCTCATAGTGACGCCGGCTGGGCTAAAAAAATAACCGAGCGCGCCCAAAAACTCAGATCTCAGATCTGAGTTTTTCGGTGCCCTCAAGCAAGGAGCAGGTAACGCTCTCCCTCTCTCTCTCTCTCTCTCTCTCTCTCTCTCTCTCTTTTTCTTCCACACACACACACACGAGGAGAGGAAGGAGAGCCAGGTATGCTCCTTCCCTCTCCTCATTCTCATGTTCCCTTCCCCTCTTTCTCTCTCCCTCTCTCTCTCTCTCACACACACACATACACACACACACATAGTGTTTTTGAGAGAGAGAGAGAGAGAGAGAGAGAGAGAGAGAGAGAGAGAGAGAGAGTACAAACAAAAACAAAAACGCACACACACATACATAAACAAAGAATGCACACACACATTGAGAGAGAAAAAGAGAGAGAGAGCATGCATAAACAAAAAACGCACGCATTGAGAGAGGAAAAGAGAGAGAGAATATGCATAAACAAAAAACGCACACATTGAGAGAGGAAAAGAGAGAGAAAACATGCATACGATCCAAAAAAACGCACACACATTGAGAGAGAAAGAGAGAGAAACTAATTTAACGTCGTAGGAAACTAATTAAAATTAAAAGACCTAAAGATCTAGCCGACGAGGAGTTGAACTCAAGACCTATTATTCAAGAGGAAAATGGCATAATCAATCTATCATACTTGGCATGGGTGATAGAAAGGTTATACCATTTATCTCTTTTTATTGGCACACACATCCACACACGCGCACACACACAAGAAGAAGAGAGTTATAACGTCGTAGGAAACTATCTTAAAAGACGTTAAAGATTAGGTTATATGTAGACTTACATTAAATTAGATTTAGGTTTATTTTTAACTAGATTTACGTTTATTTACGCTAGATTTATATTTACGTTATATTAGATTAGATTTAGGTCTCCATAGACTACGACGCCTGCATGAAGCGGGTGAAGAAAGCCCTCAATGGAATATAGGGTATTGCTGCCTTCACTCATGGTGGGCTCCGTCGATCCAAAAGTACTGGTGAAATGTCTTCAGAAGATAGGGAAGAAGGTGGATCTTCAGGGAGGCAAGAGTCACTACATCCCCGACACAATGACCATCTAGACAACCTCTAGTCATTCAACAGCAACTTCAAAGTTAGTAACAAGAGCAAGAACGGTCTAAAGGGCCAATTGCTGTCATCAGATGTGGATGGAGATGAGGCAGCGTCACCACCGGAAGTTAACTCTCACATCTTTAGTGATGAGAATGCCAACTCTTGCCGAGTTATGTGAAAAATTATGTGTTAAATCAGTTTTAAGGTTCTTATAATCCCTGTTAGTTTAGTTCTTTGTTTTTAATATAACATAATTTACGTTAGATTTAGATTTATGTTATATTAGATTAGACTTAGGTTTATTTAGGTTTACCCACACACACACACACACACACACAAGAAGAAGAGAGTTTTAACGTCGTAGGAAACTATCCCAAAAGACGTTAAAGATTAGGTTAGATGTAGACTTACGTTAAATTAGATTTAGGTTTATTTTTAGTTAGATTTACGCTTATTTACGTTAGATCGAGTCCACGCAAGAATTACTTACGGTTTAGGGTTTAGAGTTAGACGAACAGTGAAAAGATCTACTGTGAAAAGATGTTAAGATGCTGTGAAGTGCTACAGCTAGAGAAGAGGCAAAGGGGTTTTGTCCACTACATGCAGTATCATGTAGACGTGGGTGTGTAGATTTCTTGTACCCACAAATATAGGTATTGACCAATAAAGACGAGATGCCGGTGGAGACACCTGACGTCCGTACCCCCATCGACACGCCGCTAGAGACCCCTGCCGGGACACCCAGGTTCACGCGTCACCGGTCAGAGGGCTTGCCTTACTCCGTCGACATCAGCGGCGGCATCATCATGGATGATGACGGCAAGAAGGTGATCTCGCGCATGCGTGGTCTTTGCTCTCAGCTGTTTAGACACTACATACTAAACAAATGGAGTGAAGTACCAAGTGATTTAAAAAACAGAGTCATCAGCATACTTCATGATGAGTTTCCCGTTCCAACACGGGATCAGCGCTTCAATGAAGACCTGATGAAGATTCGAATGCGCGAATACTGCAAACACAAGCGTTCCGAAGTGCAAAAAGCAATCAAGAATGGGTGGAACAGGCCAGATTGGCTGGCCAAAGAAGATTGGAAGAATGCAAAGAAAGCAGCGCGCGAGAATCCCGACAAGTGGAAGCAACAAAAGGATGCAGCCAGAGCGTGAGTAGAGGCAGGGAGCTCGCACCACTTGGGGAGCGGTGGATGGGCATCATTTGAGGCCGATTTTGTAAGTGTTTTTACATTGCTCTTTATGTTCGATAGTTTAGGGTTTATGAGTTTTTTAATTCTAACATAATGAAATCTTTGTATGTTTTGACAGTGGTCGATGACAGGACGTGATCCCACACTGTACGAGCGCGAGTACGCAGGCAGGAAGGGCTTAAACGCCCAGATGGACATTCTCAGTTCTCGCGGCGGCGTGGTTAGTATTAGGGTTTACTCTTTTTTATTTTTTGTATTGTTTTATAAATGTCGTTATATGTTTATACTTACTGAAAGCTGTCTTATTGTCTTTTTTTGCAGAATCCGACAGATACGCCGCTTGGACGCGATGAGAAGTCTGACTAGACGACATCAGTTTAGCCGTAGCTAGATAGCATTAGTTTAGGGTTTCTCATAGCTTATGTATCATGAGACGAATTTTATACGTCTTTTTGAACCATGTATATTATTACATTTGTCACCGGAGTTCCTTTTGCCAATCAATTCTTTATGCCTATGATGTTGTACAATTGTCATTATTACATTCGCCAATCAATTCATTTTGCCTATGATGTGTACAATTGTCAATTTTGCAAACAATGCGTCTTCTGGGTGACTATTTTGGGTCTATTATCTACCCTTGCACTTTTTTTAAAAAGTGAATCAAGTACAATATGGTTGATGGGTGGATGCCCTGCCACCAAAAAAAAATTTCTCTCGGGCGTCGCTATTTATGGCTCTGTAGCGTCTCTATGAGCGTCGCTATAGTCTTCTGTGTAAACGTCGCTATAACCGTCGCTATGAGCGTCGCTATGTGTGTCGCTATATAGCGACGCTTTTAGCGACGCATATAGCGACGCATATAGCGACGCTCGTAGCGACAGTTTTAGCGACGCCGGGGGTTATAAAAACCCAGTGTATTTCCGTCGCTAACAGCGTCACAAGAGCACAGAACCTCTTGTAGTGAAAATGCCCCTTTCTGTCCGTAAAAAGCCCAAACAAGCTGGAAAAAATCCCTAAATTTGTGTAAAAATCCCATCGGGCTAAAGTTTCATGTTGAATCTTATTTTTCCACTTGGTAAGCACTTTGGACACGTCTTTTACGTCCGTACATAAAACCTACTATATTTGGCCGAGATTGCCCGCATTGAACTTTCTAGGCAAAATGAGCGTGCCACTTTGATACCCTTAACATTTGTACATTTCTAAAGTAAAGTAGAAATATATTTATGTGAAGAAGCATGCCATAGTGCCACGTCTAGGGCGTTGCCCACCCGGCAAGGTATGTACACGACTACAATCGTGGCATCTATTTTCGCATATATCACACTATGTACATAATGGCATTGGGTCCCACATAACAAAAACATTGAGAGTGAGGTAGACATTTTTTTTCACATTATGCATGTACCATGGCATGACATCCACCCCCTCTAAACTTCAACATCCTCCGGGATGTGCCACAGATCTATCTTTTGCAGGTTCAGTCTTCATTTAAGTCAACATACATAACGATCTCATCATCGCTTGCAACAAAAATCTAATGCATCATCCTCTTGCTCAGCATCCACATCCATAATATTTTCATAAAAGCCTTTGTTATGAATTTCTTGTGAATCAAAGGGATGTGTATCACCTCTTCTTTTGAATAACTTGATTCTTTTTACTGCAATGGGAATCTTCATTTTTGTCCCGTCTAATTCATGCAAGGTGTAAGTCGCATTGCCATGTACATGTTGAACCACATAAGGAACAAAGCATCTCTTTGAAATATTTATTATTATTAAATGTTGGTTGTCAAGACTACTGTCATAGACCAACACCCAATCACCTTCCTTAGCAGATCTAGGTCTAAGCCTATGCCTCTTATCAAATTTGTCCTTATTCTTTAACCTTGCATCTTTCAATCGTGCTACTGCAATCTCAATATCTTGGGTCCTTCTTTATAAATGTTGTATGCGCAAAGAAAGAAGGTCTTCCCTACTCATTCCATATTCCCAAGGTAATACACTCCATGTGGGAATGACATCCTCGATTGGAATTATAGGTTTCTAACCATACATCAACTCAAAAGACATATAACCAGTAAGTGAGATATGAGTTGTACAATCAGTCCATAAAGCATAAGGAACCTAGGATACTCTCCCATTTTACCTTTGCAGGCCTTAGCCAAATCTTTAATAATAGGAGGATGCCCATGCTCCGATTTACCATTTACCTTAGGATTATATGCAGTAGTGAGAGCAAGTTTAATGCCCAACCTAGAGGAGAACTCCCTTGCTTTGCCAACATAGAACTCACCCCTGTCCACTGTTATTTTTTGAACACATCCATAACGGCTAATTACATCATCCAAGAGGAACTTACATACCCCTTCTGTGGTTTTTTTAATTAGAGCACGACCTTCAACTTGGTTGGTTAAATCTTCCCGTGCAAGAACTATGTATCTCATTTGCCATAAGCCCAATGGCATTGTAACGAGATCTACTACCCATTATAGTGCATGGCCAGTGGGTAAGTAGGGTGCAACCCATCACGATGACGAACATTTGAATGCATTTGACAGGTTTCACAAGACTCCACAAAGTGAGATACTTCTTTATACATACCTTTCCACCAATACCTCTCTTTCATTTTAGTAAAGGTGGCCCATATGCCTCTATGTCCAGCATAAAGACTCTCATGAAACTTTTTCATAAGCTCATTTTGAGCATCGTTATCATTCACAACTCTCAATGGCATTCCATTTATTTGTTTTGGACGCTTCCATAAGTAACCACATCTCATTTTAAGGCCTTTCTCCATATTCTTTTGAACTCTTGATCAGTCCACCCTTCTTGCCTTGTCAAAGTGCTAGATAGTATTCAATGAGCAACCATGTTAGGAAATAAGACGTAGCTAAATAGATAATTGAGTAGATTACTTAATGGAGAGAGACAGATTTATATACACGAGATTATAGAGTAGAGAGAGAGAGAGAGAGAGTACACACGATATACGTGGTTCACCCAATGTGGGCTACGTCCACGGGAAAGCAGCCACTCAATGGCTTTAGTACTTCAAAACAAGAAGTAGTTTACAAAGGGATTATACCCTTAATGGAGCTCCCGCCTTGCTTCACTCTCACCACCTCACACTCACCTTGTTGTATCAACTTCACACACTATGAAATGTGTGTAGAAATGGCCTCCTTTTATAGGCCAAAAGGGCTGCCCTCTCTTATGAGAGACAGCCATGTGTAGCCGCCCTTGTGCGAATAAGTCCAAATCGGACCCTCCAATCCGCCCATGTGTGGCCGCCCTTGAGAAGACAAGTCCGCTTTTGAATTCGGCCACCGGCCACCGGCCATTGACTTCCGACCACCGGCCATTGGCCATTGACTACCGGCCACCGGCCAACCGACCGGTTGTTTTTCGACCACTTTCCGATCGCCGTCCGGCCATAATATTCCGGCGAAAAGGAATATTCTGGCGAAAAAAAGTCTCGGGGGCCTCCGCCCCCGAGGCCTTTAAAGTTGCCCCTGATTCTTGTCCGTGAAAATTTTGGTTTCCAGTGAGTGATTTTCCTTCACGCACGATGGCTTCTCCTCATAATGGGGGCCTTACAAATGTGCGCTTTTACCACAGAAAATTACAAGGGTAAATCAGGCTCCATACTTAACAATCTCCCACTTGGAGACTGATCTCCAAACCAAACCTGTGATTGCTTTCCATTCTGGCTTCTTATCCTTGAATGCCGATTGAAGATGAGCAAAAGCTCAACTTCTCCTTGTTGACCACCTTTGTAAACATGTCTGCAGGATTTTCACTTGTATGCACCTTTCCTAGCTTTAGCTGTCCCTCTTCCAAAAGAGTGCGTATGAAGTGATATCTCACCTCAATGTGCTTTGTCCTTGAATGAAAGGCTGAGTTCTTCGCAAGATGGATAGCGCTTTGGCTATCACTGTACAAGACACAATTGTCTTGTTTGAATCTAAGCTCTTCTAAGAATCTGTGAAGCCACAGAATTTCTTTGCTTGCCTCCGTCATTGCTACATACTCTGCTTCCGTGGTAGAAAGTGAAACCACTTTCTGCAGCTTTGAAGCCCAGCTTACTGCTGTGCCTCCAACCGTGAACACATAGCCAGTAGTGCTCCTTCGAGTATCTTTGTCACCTGCCATATCTGCATCAGCATACCCTTCTAGAAAAATATCAGTTCCTCCAAAATACAAAGCATTTGTTGTTGTCCCTTTTAGATACCTAAGTATCCACTTCACAGCTTGCCAATGCTCTTTACCTGGGTTGTCCATGAACCTACTCACAACTCCCACTGCATGTGCAATGTCTGGCCTTGTCCAGACCATAGCATACATTAGAGAACCTACCGCTGCAGCATATGGAACTTTAGACATATAGGCTATCTCCTCTTGTGTCTTTGGACACATATCCTTCGTTAGTTTAAAATGACCAGCCAAAGGTGTAGAAACTGGTTTTGCATTTTGCATTGCAAACCTTTCTAGTACCTTCTTGATGTAATCTTCTTGAGATAGCTTTATTGTCTTCTTCGTCCTGTCCCTTGATATTTTCATACCAAGTATCCTCTTTGCAGCACCTAAATCTTTCATTGAAAAAGATTTGGACAGCTCCTCTTTTAGGTCTTTGATGTCCTGCATGTTAGCACTTGCAATCAACATGTCATCAACATACAACATTAGGATGATGAATTCCCCATCTCCCAAATTCTTCGTGTAGACGCAGTGATCCGAGTTGCATCTTGTGAATCCATGATCCAACATCCATCGATCAAACTTCAAGTACCATTGTCTTGATGCTTGCTTTAAACCATACAAGCTCTTCTTTAATCTGCAAACCATTTTCTCCTTACCTTTTACTTCATACCCCTTTGGTTGAAGCATGTAGATTTCCTCCTCTAAGTCACCGTGAGGGAATGCCGTATTTACATCCATTTGCTCGAGATTTAGATCATGAACAGCCACAAGGCTTAAGACAAGCCTAATTGAGTTCATTTTTACAACAGGAGAAAATATTTCATTGAAGTCAATACCTTTCTTTTGAGAAAAACCTTTTACCACAAGCCTAGATTTGTACCTTTTCTTCCCACCTTCTTCTTCCTTTATCTTGTACACCCATTTGTTTTGAAGTGCCCGCTTACCTTTAGGCAACTCAACCAACTCCCATGTTTGGTTCTGATGTAGTGAGTCCATCTCCACTTGCATGCTCTTTGTCCATTCTTCTTTGGATTCATGTTGCATAGCTTCTTCATATGATTCCGGCTCTCCAGAATCTGAGATCAAGAGATGGTTGAAGGAAGGAACAAACCTTTCTGGAGGTCTACTTGCTCTTGTAGATCTTCGGGGAATAGGTTGAGGCTCCTCATTTGGTTGACGTTGTTGCACATTGTCACCGTTTGCAGTCCTTGAGTCTTCACCGTCCTCAAGCTCCATGTACTCATCACCTGTTCCTTTTGTTTGTTTTCTTTCCAAGTAATCTTTGTACATATTTTGTTCGTTAAAAAATACATCCCTACTCCTTAAGATTTTACCATCTTCAGGATTCCATAGGCGATACCCAAAGTCTCCTTCTCCATAGCCAATGAAGAAACACTTTTTGGACTTTGCATCTAACTTTGATCTTAGGCTTCTATCTATGTGCATGAAAGCCTCACACCCAAACACTTTGAGAAATGCATAATTCACCGGTTTATCTGTCCATGCCTCTTCTGGAACTCCCCCATCCAATGCCGTTGAGGGTGACCGATTGATTAAGTACACAGACGTACTTACAGCTTCCGCCCAAAGCTCAAGCGGTAGGCCTGCATGTAGCCGCATGCTTCGTGCTCGTTCCATGATTGTCCTGTTCATCCTTTCCGAAATCCCATTTTGTTGAGGTGTCCTTGGGGTTGTCCTTTGCCTCCGAATGCCATTGCTAGCACAAAAGCTTTCAAAAGCTTGGCTGCAATATTCACCTCCATTGTCGGATCTGAGGCATTTAACCTTGGTACCTGTTTCATTCTCCACAAAGGCTTTCCACCTTTGAAATATGGAAAATACATCGGATTTATTCTTCATGACATAAACCCATGTTTTTCTAGTCGCATCGTCTATGAATGTTACATAGTACAATGAGCCACCAAGTGATGGTGTACTTGCAGGACCCCAAACATCAGAATGAACCAACTCAAGTTTTTTATTTTTTCTTTCATTTCCTGATTTTTGAAATTTTACCCTCTTTTGTTTACCATAAACACAATCTTCACAGAACTCTAAGTCCACTTCTTTCAAACCTGGTAAAAGCTTCTTTGTTTGAAGGATTTGCATTCCTTTGGCACTCATATGCCCAAGTCGGTAGTGCCACACCGCACTGTCAACTTCTGTAGTTGCTGCACAAGCTGAAGGTTGTGTGCTAGCAGTACACAAGTACAGTGTACCGACTTTTTCACCCTTGGCAACCACCAAAGATCCCTTTGAGATCTTCCACCGTTTGTTTCCGAATGCAATGTTGTGACCTTCATCGTCCAATTGTCCTGTAGAGATCAAATTTTTGCGAAGACAAGGAACATGCCTAACATCTTTAAGCTTCCATTCATTTCCGTTAGCAGTTTTGACAGAAACTGTACCTTTGCCGACAATCTCACAAGCTTCATCATCTCCCAAGTATACATACCCAAAATTACCTTTGGTGTAGTCTTGGAAATGTTGCTTGTGTGGTGTCGCATGGAATGAAGCCCCGGAATCTACTATCCAGGAATTAGACACATTGTCTAATGAGAGAATTAGAGCATCTTGCTCTACTTTACCTGCCACATTGGCCTCCGATGTTGGCTTGTTGTCTTGAGACTCTGTCTCCTTCTTCTTCTTGGACCAGCAATCCTTCTTGACGTGGCCCTTCTTGCCGCAGTTCCAACATTCAAGAACTGACTTTGTGCGTGACTTGCTCCGCCTTGAGCGATCACGACCCTTTTGGTTTTTGAACCTCTCCTTAGGCCTTCCTCTTGTTTCCACTGATAGTGCAGCACTTGATGATTCTCCTGTGCTTCTCCTTCGCATTTCCTCGCTTAGAAGAACACCCACAACATCATCAAACTTAAGAGTATTTGTGCCAGAGATAGAATTACTTACAGCCATCACAAGGCTGTCCCAACTATCCGGTAGAGATGATAGTATAAGGAGAGCTCGCACTTCGTCATCGAAATTGATTTTCACTGATCGAAGTTGACTTATGTTTGTGTTAAAGTCATTTAGGTGTTCTGCAACTGAACCATTCTCTGCCATCTTTAGATTGAACAAGCGCTTCATAAGAAATACCTTATTGGATGCCGATGGTTTCTCGTAGAAGTCGTCAAGTGACTTCATCAAGTCCTCCGTGGTCTTCATCTCTGAAACATTGAAGGCCACCGTTGACGCCAAGCTTAACCGGATTGTTCCCAGTGCCTTTCGATCAAGGACAATCCATGCTTCATCTGCCATTGTTGCGGGCTTCTTCGCAAGACCGCCTAGTGGCAAATAGAGGTCCTTCTGGTAGAGATAGTCTTCAATCTGCATCTTCCAATGTTGGTAGTTTTTTCCGTTGAACTTCTCAATCTTGAGCTTCCCTTCCTCCGCCATAACTCCCACTCAATTCAAGGAATCCTTTCCTTGAGATAATTTAGCTACGAGCAAACCTTGCTCTGATACCAGTTGTTAGGAAATAAGACGTAGCTAAATAGATAATTGAGTAGATTACTTAATGGAGAGAGACAGATTTATATACACGAGATTATAGAGTAGAGAGAGAGAGAGAGAGAGAGTACACACGATATACGTGGTTCACCCAATGTGGGCTACGTCCACGGGAAAGCAGCCACTCAATGGCTTTAGTACTTCAAAACAAGAAGTAGTTTACAAAGGGATTATACCCTTAATGGAGCTCCCGCCTTGCTTCACTCTCACCACCTCACACTCACCTTGTTGCATCAACTTCACACACTATGAAATGTGTGTAGAAATGGCCTCCTTTTATAGGCCAAAAGGGCTGCCCTCTCTTATGAGAGACAGCCATGTGTAGCCGCCCTTGTGCGAATAAGTCCAAATCGGACCCTCCAATCCGCCCATGTGTGGCCGCCCTTGAGAAGACAAGTCCGCTTTTGAATTCGGCCACCGGCCACCGGCCATTGACTTCCGACCACCGGCCATTGGCCATTGACTACCGGCCACCGGCCAACCGACCGGTTGTTTTCCGACCACTTTCCGATCGCCGTCCGACCATAATATTCCGACGAAAAGGAATATTCCGGCGAAAAAAAGTCTCGGGGGCCTCCGCCCCCGAGGCCTTTAAAGTTGCCCCTGATTCTTGTCCGTGAAAATTTTGGTTTCCAGTGAGTGATTTTCCTTCACGCACGATGGCTTCTCCTCATAATGGGGGCCTTACAAATGTGCGCTTTTACCACAGAAAATTACAAGGGTAAATCAGGCTCCATACTTAACAAACCAGTCACCTTCATATAGGTCCTCTATAAATGACTCAAGTACATTTGACAAACAAACATGATCACCCTTGGCATGAGAGAGACTATACAACTGTGTACCTATATCATCTCCCTCGACAACCATGTCTTCTTCATTTTCATAACTTGCTCTTGAAAGCATATCTGCAAACAACTGAATTATCTTTCCTTGCAATATGCTTAAATTCTGGATTTAAGGACTTTATGTAGGCAATCCATCTCAGCATAGCAATGTCGAGAGTTGAGCAGCTTGTGATCATTCCAATAAGGCGTAGACAATCAGTCTCCACTATTACATTTGCTCCTATCAAATACTATTTGTCACATTTCAAAGTTGTGACTACTCCCTGTAACTCTCTTTTTATCTGTGGATAGTTGTGTTGAGGAGCACTTGGGACCTTTGCTCCAAATCTCACCACATATTGCTTGCCATCATCATCATCTTGCCCAATCGCCCATCCAATTCCTATGGGACTAGTATCCACTGTCACAATTACACATCTTCCACATTCATAGTTTTCTTTCCTCAAAGTTTGAGACATAAGCAACAACTTCTTTAATTTTGTCATGGCATGGGTATGCATTTCTTCCCGTTGGTTCTTTCTAAAAAGTTGATACAAAGGTTCTGCCACATGCACATACTATGGAATCCAGATAACATAGAACACACATGCACCCATGAACCTTCGATCCCCAGTGATATTTATACATTTCTCTTCCATTCTTTGAATTACATCAATCTTTGTAGGACAAGGACTTCTACCATATGGCCCGCACGTATGTCCCACAATAAGAACTTCATTCACACAAAACACCGACTTTTGTCCCGACAAGGTGAGGTTCACCTCCTCCAACCTCGACAATATATTATCACTTTGATATGGTTTGCCACATACTTGCGGCACCCCCACGAGTCCAGAGCCACATCTATATCACTTACATCACATCCTTTAATTGGCACATCATCAAGGAAAGGCATTGTAGTTTGAGGTATGAAGTCACATAGGAATTTGTTCATACCATTCATCATATGTGCAACTGAATCAGTTGCTCCCTGAGTTAAGGTGCATATCCTTACTAGGACCAAAGGTGTCCTCATGGTAGTCACATCCCTGCTTTCCATTGCTAGTTGAAACTGATCATACCCTGAGTACAAATCTCCCATAGAATATATTTCCCTTCGTGCAAATGCCTCTACAAACTCATCTACAGTTGACCCTGTACCCACATTTCTGATTGTCACCTTATTTACAGGTTGCTTATTTTGAATAAAGCGTAAAGAACCATTTTTCTTCGGAACTGTGAACCACCTTTTTGAATACGAAGAACAAGAAGGCTCCAAGATACCCATCTTGATCTTTTCATTAAGCAATTCAATGAGTTTTGGCAAATGGGCCTTTGGAATCGGAATAGGCCTCAAGCTCCAAGGTACATGATGGATAGTGAAGATCACCATAGGAGCAAAAATGGATGGATCAACGCACCCTATCTCATGCAGTTCAAATGCAAAAGCTTTTTCGTGTTTGGCAAGCATGTCTTCAAAGAATATCCTTTCAGCTTTTGTCAAATTGTCCTCGCAACCAACCTTTAACTCCTTCAAAGAATTCTGTGTGAACTTGTGTCTAATCTTGCTTGGGTCACGAAAGCTAGGTTGCAAAGCAGCTTGTTCCATCTTATTTGTGCAATCTTTTGGTAGAGGTAATGCCACTGGTTTCCCTTTCTTTGCCACAAACTTATACTTCGTCTCCACTTGTACATCAACACCTTAAGAATTTTTTAAATCCTCAATGACCTTGTACATTTCTATTGAGAAAACTTTCACAACCTCACTTTCCATACGCAAATTGCAATCCACTAAAGACTCCAAGTCTTGCATAGTACCCACAAACGAACACTCATCAAACACACCTGCAATGCATTCATCATCTTCTAGCAAACCATTAATCTTCTAGCCTCTTTGTACACTATTTACATGTTGTCGTTCACCCCGCTTTAAGTCCTCAAACTTTGTAAAAGAAATAGATCCATAGTCTGTTAGTCCTACAAAACTTGTAGAAAACGTCTCCTTTGCATATACATCATGAGATAAATTTTCTCTTCTTGTACCACTACAATCCCGCTCTACAATGGTACATGGCCAAAACCCCTCATATCCCTGTAGTCCTTGAATTCTTTGTTTGTATTTGGCAAGGGTTGCTCTCTAAGACTTTCACGGTTCCTTTCATGGTCCACACAAATAGTAAGGAATTGTACTGCACGCTTCCCATTCCTTCACCTTATCCTAGCATAAGCTGACCCATTGTCCATTATCTTGGCTTCCATGCGAGTAGTAGTGTTGTATGTCTGGCCAAGGATAAGAGGGTATGTAGAATCTCATGCACAAAGAAATTTTGGTAATCTTTCACATCCCTTATAGTCACCTTTAGATATGGACAAGCTCCTTACAGCTCCCCTGATGAGTTGTTTGCTACATGAATCATCCATCCATGATTTATATAAAGTGGCCATTTTTCTTTTTGATAAAGACTCTTTGACGTAAGATTAATTTCTGACCCATGATCTATCAGCACACTGGATGGCTCTTCTAAGTCTCCCACTTTCACTAGGGTCTCTATACTCGCTCTTGCACAATGACTCTTGTGAGTGGTCTCAAATTCATCCTTATCATCCAGAAAGTGAACCTGTTTTACTCCTCCCCTAGACTTGTAACATCCAGCAATAGTTTCATTGCCTTGCACACCATAGACCTGTACTCCGTGTGCATTAAAAGTCTCTTCTTCACCATGTACATGGATAGATTCAGTAAGAGAGTGCCGCTTCCTCTCGATGATATAAATTATCTCGACATCGAACTCCCTCTTTGCTATTCCAAGGACGTCACCCAAGGTAAATTCCACCTTACTATTTAAAATTCTCTCTTCCAAAACCTTTTTGAGATCTATCGGTGCCTCTATAACAGATGGGAGCGTGTAGGTCGGACCCTTTGCTTTAGCTTATGTTGCTTCTTTCTTCTTTTATTTAGAGGATTCCTGCATAGGCACTTCGGGGATAGGCATCTGTTGCGAGGAAGGAGATCTAGGAGGCACTGTGTTATATCTACCTCCACACCTCCTGGCCCGCTTTGAAGGCCCTTCATCCCCATTCTCGCACCTACGTTGTCGGGGGTTTTGTGCTCGAAAGGTGAGCCGGGAAGGCGCAGGGCCGCTGGCTGTGAGAGGTGTGAGGAAGACAGTTGCAGCAGACATAATGAATGTAGACAAAGCTTAAAACTGACAGCTTGAACAAGATCCTGAAGCTTGATTATCATTAAGAGTACCACTGCTTACATTATTTAAACTCCTTCCATGATTAGAGTGGCTTGGAAGCTTGGATTCGAGTGGCTTATGGTGTCTTTGATTAGATTGGCTATGGAAGATTGGATGAGAGTGGGCTATGGAAGCTTGGCTTATGATTAGAGTGCTCAAAGCTTTTGGCTTCCTCCCCGCTAATACAGCAGAGCACAAAAACTTGAATATCTCCTAATCGGTGCAAAATTAGCCTCTGTGCGTGACATGCAAAAATGCTCAAAACGCTCTTTTCCTTCTGCGTGCGCGGTCCGTTTTGTCCACAAACCTATTTTATAAAAATTGTCTAGAATAAGACTTTTTCGGCCTCCCTCATGCAGAGATGTGAAGTCTCTCACACACTTTCCTTTTTACCACCACTGACCACATCTCTTCCTCTGCCCAAGTTTCCTTAAATTTCCTAAGAGCCCTTTCATGTGTAAAACCTTTTCTTCAAGCATAAAATCTCTACGCTTAGGCCTTCATAACCACATAAAGCATACACTTTTTGGATCTTCTTGTTTGTTTTCGAGCCCTGGTCACTGCTCAATAAATGTGTGAGCTTCAAATAGACTTTTTGTGCTTCTCTTTACTCTTTTTTCCATTGTGGAGGTGGAGCGGCACGCCATTCACCCCCTCTGAACCTGCACAGCCTTTGGTCTGTGCCAATTGCACTTAATCAGCTTCATTAAAATCATCATTAGACATATACATAACATGATCCTCCAAAGGTGGATCTGAATGGGAATCTTCAAGAACAATCTCGCCTTCTCTCTTTTTGAATAGCTTGATCCGTTTCCCTGCAATAGGCACTTTGAGCATAGTGCTATCAAGTTCACATAATTGATATGTTGCATTATCAAAAACATGTAGAACCACATATGGTCCAAACCACCATTTAACCATTTTCCGCATAGAAGTACATTGGTTCTCCAAGCTACTGTCATAGACAAGTACCCAGTCACCGTCTTTGATAGCATGTGGTCGTAATCTATGCTTACCATCAAATGCTGCCTTATTCTTCAATCTCGCTTCTTTAATCTTCTCTTTAGCCTGTTCAATGTCCTCTTGATGCCTCTCAAGATGGCAAATACGTAGAGCAAGCAAGTCTGCAGTAGAAATACCTTCTTCCCATGGCATTATGGTCCAAGTCATAACTGCTTCCTCTATAGGAATGATGGGTTTTTACCCATGCATCAATTCGAACGGCATAAATCCTGTAACAGAACTGTGTGTAGTGCGATCAGCCTATAAAGCAAATGGCAAGAGTCTAGGCCAATCACCAATATGTCCTTCACACGCCTTTGCTAAAGCTTTAACAATAGGCGGATGTCCTCTTTCACTTTTCCCATTACCTTCTAGATTATATATTGTAGTGAGAGCGAGTTTAATACCCATATGAGCAAAAAACTCTCGAGCTTCATCTGCATCCAGCTCGCCTTTATCTGTAGTAATCCTCCAACACATTCATACCTGGAGATAACATCTTCAAGCAAGAACTTGCATACTGAACTGGTAGCTTTGGTGCGCAAAGCTCTGCCTTCAACCTGATTAGTAAGATCTTCCCTGTGAAGAACAATATATCTCATCTTCCACACTCCTACTGGCATTGTAATAAGGTCCACCACCCACTTGTAGTGCATAGCCAGCGGATAGGTGGGATGCAATCCATCTCTATGTCGCACATTAGAGAACTGTTGACATATTAAGCATGATTCCACAAATTGAACCACATCTTTGTACATACCTCTCCACCAATATCGGTCTTTCATCTTGACAAAGGTTGCCCAGATTCCTCTGTGTCCAGCCCATAGACTTTCGTGAAAGTCTTTAATTACCTTCTGTTGAGTCTCTTTGTCGCAAATAATTCGTTGTGGTACCCCTCCTGGGCGCTTCGTTTGTTTCCATAAATGTCCATCTTTCAGGAAATAGCCATAGGCCTTTTTCCTGATCTTCTTGAATTCTTGATCACTCCAAACATCTTGTTTAGTGAGAGTACTTAGGTAGAGGCCAATCATAATCCACTCTCCATCATAAAAATCTTCAGAAAAGACTTCAAAAACATGAGCAATACTACCACAATTGGCATGCAGATAAGAAGATGTGTAGAACTTCAAGCCAACATCATCACTCGTGGTCAGCATCTCTTCTTCATCTTCAAACCTGGCTCTTGATAACATATCTGCAACGGGGTTATCTCTACCTGCAATATGACAAAATTCAAGGTTAAGAGACTTAATATAGGCTATCCATCGTAGCATGGCAATTTCCAGAGTAGAGCAATTTGCAATTTTCCCTATCAATGGCAAGCAATTTGTCTCTACCACAACAGAAGCTCCAATAAAGTATTCTTTATCGGTCCTTAGAGCAGTAGCAACGCCCCAAAGTTCCCTCTTAACCTATGGATATCCTCATTGACGAGCATTGAGCACCTTGGCTCCAAATCTTACTGCATACCTGTGTCCTTCAGCATCATCTTGACCTATAGCCCATCCAATAGCTGTCGGGCTAGTGTCAACTGTTAAAATAACTGGTCTGTCACATTTATAATCAACTTTCCTCAAGGTAAGAGCCTCAAGAAGAATCTTCTTTAATTTCCTAATATCTTGTGTGTGAACTTCTTCCCAAACAAACCTCTTACCTTTTCGTAGCAATTGATACAACACCTATGCAACATGAGCAAAGTGTGGTAGCCAAATACAATAGAATACACATGCGCCTAAGAATCGACGAACCTCAGTAACTGAAGAACATGTTTCCTTCATCTTTTGGATTGCTTCGAATTTTGCTGGACTTGGCCTTCTTCCTTCAGAACTGCACATATGTCCCACAATTAAGACCTCCTTAGCACCAAAAGTTGATTTTTGACCTGAAAGTGTTTAGTTAACTTCTTCAAGCCTCGATAATATAGCATACAGTCAGCAATATGTTGAGCAAAAAACTATCGGCACCCCCTCTCGTCTTTTACTTCATCTTTTGAGCTTTCTTCACAACCCTTAATTGGTAGATCATCAATGAAAGGCACAATAACATGTGGGATAAAGTCCCTTAGTACCTCATTCATGCCGTTCATCATATGAGCTACTCAATTAGTAGCACCTTGTGGCAGAGTGCACATCCTTACCAAAACAAGAGGAGTATGCATTGTAGTAAGATCCCTGCTCTCCAAAGCTCACTGGAATTGATCATATCCTGAATACAGATCACCCATGGAATAAATAGATCTACCTACAAAGGCCTCAGCAAATTCATCCACAATTGGGCAAGTACCCACATTGCGGATTGTTACCTTGTTAATTGGTTGAATATCCTGAATGAACCTTAATGTACCATTTTTCTTCGGAACAGTAAACCATCGATTAGAATATGGAGCACATGACGGCTCCAAAATTCCCATTTGAATCTTTTCATTAAGCAAATTGATAAGCTTTGGCAAGTGAGATTTAGGAACCGAAATAGGACGCAAGCTCCATGGCATATGTGGAACAGTGAAAATAACCATTGGTGAAAGAACACTCGGATCCACACACCCAATCTCACTTGGCTCAAAAGCGAAAGCTTTACAATGTTTTTCGAGCATACCTTGAAAACATTTGATCTCCTCTTCATTGAGGAAACTGTCTTCTCCAACCTTCAGCTGTTGCAGTGTCTCCTTAGTAAACTTATGTCCTATGTTCTTTGGATCTCTGAGTATAGGCTGTCGAGAAGCCTCCTTGATCATCCCATCACTTCCTTCTGGCAGCGGTGTAGCCACTGGCCTCACTTTCTTTGCAACAGTCTTGTATTTTTCTCTACCTGCGCTTCAACAGTTTCACCTTAATCATCTTCAATATGCATAAGGGCTTCATATATACTTAACTCATCATACATGTCCATTGAATGGACCTTGACCACTTCAGTTCCGCTTTGTAACCTATTTTTCCTGATCTCTTCAAGCTCTGACATAGTATCTACATAAGATACCTCTTCAAAGACTCCTGAAATCACATCATCGGATTCAAGCACATCAAAACCCTGCAACTCACTTTGAATACCTGAAACATACTGTTTTTCCCACTTTGGAAAATCATTAAATTTTCTGAAAGAGACTGAACCTTCAGATGTTAACCCCAAAAACCCTTAAGAGAAAGCTTCTCTTTGCGAGAACTTCTCCTCACTTGTACCACCATAGTCCCGCTTTATAATGGCACTTTGAGAAAATCCAGTGCAAAACTCTGTTCTCTAAACTCCTTGTGTATCTTCGGCATTGGATGATCACGTAGACTGTCCTTATTCCTGGCATGATCAACACATACAGTCAAGAATTGTACTGCATTCTTACCATCATGGCTCCGAACCCTGGCATAGGCCGAGCCATCATCCAACACTTTGGTTTCCATTCGCACAGTCGTAATGTATGGTTGCCCCAGAATTAAAGGATAAGAGGAATGCTCTTGTATAAAGAAATTTTGCTCATCACAGACATCCCCTACAGTTACCTTAACATTGGCACAAGCACCATAGAGGTCGCCTGGAAGCATATTGGCAAATCGAATCTGCCAACCATGGTCCACATCAATAGGCCATTTCCCCTTTTTGTGCAAGCTTTTAGCCATCAAATTGATCTCCGATCCATGATCTATGAGTGCTAAGACCGGTTCTTCGATGTCGCCAAGATTCACAACAGTTTCGGTTGTTGCTCTTGCCCAATGAGTCCTTGAAAAGTTACTCCTTGGTATACTTTCATTATCTTCATCTCATTAGAATGAACATGCCTTACCTCAGGTACAGTTGGATTTGACACCACCACAAACCTCGAATCTTCTTCTTCTTCAAGATTCGCCAAATACTCTTCATAGTCGTCCAAAATTGCTTCAATATGGCGTACTACCTGGCTCTTCACTAACTCCGGCTCCTGTTCAGTTGGTATCTGCCGCTTTCTTTTGATGATGTCAATTATATCCTCATGAAACTCACGTTTGGAAATGGCCAAAATATCACCCAATGTGAGATCCACTTTGCTATTCAGCATACGCTCTTCAAAAACTTTCATTAAATCTGTAGCTAATTCAATGTCAGACTTAAGCTTATATGAGGGTCCCCTGGGTTTACCTTGATTTTTGTCCTTGGGTGCGTCCTCCATCACCACTTCAGGAGCGGGCTTAGGAGCTGGACCTTCTTCTTGCTTGCTCTTGAACCTCGTTGTCCTTTTCGATGTCCCAGGAGCTTCTTCATCTCTTTTCTTTTTTTCCTCCACCATAGCCTCATTAGCTTGAGACTTCGCAATGAATGCATACAGTGAGAGGGAATCCACTGGATCAGTCCACCCTATGGTTTCTCGAATTGAATTCCCTACTTGCCGCAGCTTCCCATAAGTTACATGTCCTGTTTCTGCTGTCTTCAAAGCATAAGTCCATAATTGACCCTTGGTACCTGCACCATCATCATCACCCTTCCCGTAGACTTGCAGCCCATATGTAGCTACTTCCACAAGAGCAACATTATGCTGGATCTCTTCAACTATCTTCTTCATGCCACCCCTATCGAAATTCGGGTGGAGCATCTCACGTGTTTCCTTAAGGTGTATCTTCTTGTCCTTCCACAACACCAGGATCCTTTTATAAGCTTTGTCAAAATCATCGCATTCTTTAACGTACTTGTGGTCTTCAATGTCACACCACATGCATCGGCGTGGTGGCTGCTGTCTAGGCTCAAATGTAGACCCCTTTGCAGCTAGTCCGTCAAGTTTAATAGCTTTAAAATTCAAATTTAATTCTTGAATACCTTTCACCAATTTGTCAAGAACTGGCTCCTCCACTCTGGGTATTGCCGAAGTTGTTTTCTCTTTAGGTTCCTCTTCCGCAACATCCATGATGTCAGCCACGATCAACTTGTTGACTCTCATTTGTCGTTTCACGATCATGTTGACTTCTTCAGTGGCTAACGTCCAATCGGATGTTAAGCCCAATTCTCCTGTTGAATCCTCCAACAACTGCACTAGACTCTTCTGAAGTCGAGGGTCATCAGCTTGAATGAATAGCTCAACCTTCTGATCCCTCATCGAACGTTGCTCCATTGAGGACAGTTGCTCGAACTTCTTCTCAAATTCCCGTAATAATTCTCGTGCAGACATATTTTTTTTCTTCTTCTGCATCCACTTCATAAAGCTTTGCCTTGTTACTCTTTGTGAATCCTCAAGGAAGTATTCCTCCTGAAGCGCCTTCTTGAAATCCTGCCAATTCAGGCCTTGAACCGCCTCAATTTGTTTAATTCGACTCCTAAGTTCCGGCTCTGCAATCAAATGAAACCCTTCCACTACATTATGATCATCAATTCCATTCTCTTCCATTGCCTGCTTATAGATATTTCAAAATTTGCTAATATCCCGGCCTTCAAATCGATGCAATTTGTCGGTAACTGTGTGCCAAGCTTTACGGATCCTTTCTCGGTAACTGTGTGCGCAGCTTTACGGATCCTTTCTTGAAAATTGTACTGTTGTTGGGAAGCCTATTGTTGTTGCATGTAAGAAGCAAACTGCTGCATCATTTGCTGCATGGCAGCCTCTTGCGCTGTCGACATCCTTCTTCACCACACTGCTCACCCCGGCTCGTTTCCCGTTGGGTTCACCAAGAATGTCGGGGGATTTGTGTTCGAAAGGTGAGCCGCGAAGGTGCTAGGCCTGTGGCTGTGAGAGGTGCGAGGAAGACAGTTGCAGCAGACACAATGAATGTAGACAAACCTTAAAACTGACAGCTTGAACAAGATCCTGAAGCTTGATTATCATCAATAGTACCGCTGCTTACATTATTTAAACTCCTTCCATGATTAGAGTGGCTTGGAAGCTTGGATTAGAGTGTCTTATGGTGTCTTTGATTAGATTGGCTATGGAAGATTGGATGAGAGTGGGCTATGGAATCTTGGCTTATGATTAGAGTACTCAAAGTTTTTGGCTTCCTCCCCGCTAATACAACAGAGCACGAAAAATTGAATATCTCCTAATCAGTGCAGAATTAGCCTCTGTGCGTGAGATGCAAAAATGCTCAAAACGCCCTTTTCCTTTCACTTGCTCGGACCGTTTTGTCCAGAAACTTCTTTTATAAACTTTTTCTGGAATAAGACTTTTCCGGCCTCCCTCATGCAGATATGTGAAGTTGAGTCACACACTTTCCTTTTTACCACTAACCACATGTCTTCCTTTACCCAAGTTGCCTTAAATTTCCTAAGATCCCTTTCACATGTAAAACCTTTTCTTCAAGCATAAAATCTCTACGCTTAGGCCTTCATAACCACATAAAGCATACACTTTCTAGATCTTCTTACTTGTTTTCGAGCCCTGGTCACTGCTCAATAAATGTGTGAGCTTCAAATAGACTTTTTCTGCTTCTATTTACTCTTTTTTCCAGCGTGGAAGCGGAGCGGCACGACAACGTTTCTCTTTGACAATGGCCTCACTCACTTGATGTTTGGCAATGTATGCATGCACTGGCAAAGAATCTACATGGTGGTTCAACCTGTTTCTAGCCCAAATTCAGTATCCAGCTTCATGTAAAACCTCTGTAGTCATTTTATCCGTCATATGCAGATTCTATAGCGCATGGCCATAGATCTCCAATACCATTATATGCTTCTTCTCAAACCCTGACTTTTGTTTGCTTTATAGGCTCCACCTTCAACCCATAGACAACTGCCTCCACCATTGAGATGGCATGGCTAGTAGCCATGCAATCTCATTGAGGACATGGCTAGTAGCCATGTCCTCAACTATCTTCTTCATCCCACCTTTGCTAAAGTTTGATCCCAAGAGATTACCTGTTTCACTTAAGTGAATTTTTCCATCTTTAAAGAAAACAAGCTCCTTTGTGAAAGCGTCTTTAAAAAAGAACAAAACTCATTCAACTTGTCTCTCCGTTGTCCTCTACATGGTAGAACAAAACTCCATCCATGAAAGATCCACTTTGCAAAAGAACCAAGATTCACTCAAAACTCTTGTGTGTGTGAAGATTAGGTGTAGCCTCGCTCCCAATTGCAGAGATGCAGTGCTTATTCGACCTGTTAAAAACCCTAAATATACGCTTCGATTCTTTGTTGTGAACTTTCATGGAAGCTTTAGTACTTCATTGGAGAAGCCCAAGTAGTTATTTGAGCAGGGGAAACCCTAATTGGAGGCTTCACAGCCTCAACCATGTAAAGGAAGCAACATGGGACTGCACTAGCACCCTGTAAAGGAATGGTTGTAGCTCCTTGCTCATGTGACCGAGTGAGCCGGGAAGGTGCGGGGCCTGTGGCTGTGAGAGGTGTGAGGAAGACAGTTGCAGCAGACACAATGAATGTAGACAAGCTTAAAACTGACAGCTTGAACAAGATCCTGAAGCTTGATTATCATTAACAGTACCGCTGCTTACATTATTTAAACTCCTTCCATGATTAGAGTGGCTTGGAAGCTTGGATTAGAGAGGCTTATGGTGTCTTTGATTAGATTGTCTATGGGAGATTGGATGAGAGTGGGCTATGGAAGCTTGGCTTATGATTAGAGTGCTCAAAGCTTTTGGATTCCTCCCCGCTGTTGAGATGTGGAGCTCTACACCTTGACCTGGCATCCACTACGGGTCTTGGCCGCTTACGGCATTTACTCATTGGCGCGTTAGGTGACCTACACAGAGTATCTCTGCCAGTGATTCTACAGGACTACACTTATACTGCCAGCCTAGTACGCTTCTAGCGAGTACACACTTAGTGACCGCATGTACATATGTGCTATTTTTCAGCTTTAGCACTTAGTCATTTTGTACTCTCTTTTCTGTGAAGAAGAAGAAGAAGCTTTCCATCTCTGTGTGCTTTGTGCTTGTCTTGTGTAGCTCTCTTGCATCCTCATTCTTTACATGGTATCAGAGCCTGGTGTAGGCAAGAGAGGCTAAGAGAGCAAGAGCATCACAATCCCTTCGTTCGCAATCCACGACCAGATGTCGAAGGTGCCTCGCGTAGCGAAAAGTTTTTGAGGGGTTTTTCGCACAAGTTTCTGAACAGGTCTCCAAAGTGCAGTATACAGAGATTTACTGTACAAGAACAGTGGTTGTATGTATGCTTGATTGTGGACACTCGTTGAGTGTAGAAAGCGTTACAAGTACCACGATAGCAGGTTCAACAGATTTGCAGGTTTTTACAGATTGTAGCTATTTTGTCTTAGTGCTTCAAGATGTCTGACGGTTTCTGTCAGATTGTTACTAAGAAGCTTGAGAAAAATAACTACCCTGCATGGAAGTTCAGAATAACAAATTTCCTAAAAGGAAAAGGTTATTGGGACTATGTAGAAGGAGACAATGAAAAGGAACCAGAGATTCCCGAGGCAAATGCTACAGCAGAACAAAGGAAAGCTTTGAGTGACTGGCAACAAGGCCAGAGCAAAGTGATGTATTGGCTTTCTATGAGCATCACAAATGGCATGATGGGCTATCTACAGGATGCTGAAACCCCCGCCATTGCATGGAGAAACTTAGGCAGAGTGTTCGAGGTGAACACCAAGGCCAGGAAGCTTCAACTAAAGTCGGAGCTAAATCAGGTTAAGAGGAACAACCTCTCCATCAATGATTATGCTTTGAAGATCAAGAGTATCATTGAGGCTCTTGGATCTATTAAAGTCTCAGTGGAAGATGATGACATTTTCCGTGCATGCTTGGATGGTCTAGGAGATGAGTATGTACATTTCAAGTCTTCCATGAATACAAGAGACGACATCCCCGTGTTCCAAGATTTGATTTCTATGCTTATTCTGGAGGAGAAGAACCTTGACACATCTTCTTCTCATGGCAGAAATAATTCTGAACAGGCCTTCTATTCTAACTCCAATAGAGGTAGAGGTAGAGGTCGTGGTCGAGGCCCAAGGGGTTGCAGGGGCCAATTTCTGGAAGATCAATCAAATCAAAACAATACAGGTGGCAGGGGAAACCAATCTCAAGGCAGGGGGAGTCAAAGAGGTTGTGGTGCAGGATCAAGCAGGCAGCAACATACTCCAGATGGCAGATAATGTTGGACTTGTGGTGAAAGAGGTCACATGTCACGTGACTGTCCAAAGGGAAAAGCAAGTGGAAAGAGAGAACAGGGCAACTATGCATCTACTAGCAGAGATGCAGATGACAACAAAAACGAGCGCATGTTTGTTATGCAGCATGTAATGAATACAATGACTGCAGAAAATTCCACCTAAGATGATGTTTGGTATGTGGATTTAGGTGCCTCTAATCACATGATGTCTCCTGGAGAGTGGTTTAGAGATATGCGCAAACCAGATGTGTCAGGCTATGTGCAGATAGGAGATGACACAGCTCACCCCATTGCTCATGTAGGGGACATACCTCTAAATACGAAGAGTGGGAAATCAAAGTACTTAGCAGATGTACTTCATGTCCCAAACATTACAAAGAATCTTGTTTCTGTTGGAGAAATGGTTGAGCAGGGTTTGCATGTTCGCTTCAATCCAAATGGCTGTTATGTAGAAGATTTCCAGAATGGCTGTAAGCTGATCATAGAGGGAAAATGTGTGGGCAGAATGTTTACGCTGAATGTAGACATGCCTGAGGTAAAAGCTGCATTATTTGCACAGGGCACAGGTGTTGTGGCTGATGTTGACATTTGGCACAAACGCATAGGCCATGTCAATGAGCAGAGATTGCGCAACATGCAATCAAAACAGATTGTAAAAGGTTTGCCCAAATTCAAGGTGGATGGTATGCATAAAGTGTGTGCAGCATGCCAGTTTGGAAAACAATCAAAGGGCTCATTTCCACATGAGCGCAATGTATGTAAAAAGCCACTTGAGGTGGTGCACACAGATGTTTGGGGTCCAACCGATACTGCAAGTGTACATGGTTGCAGGTATTATGTCTCTTTCATTGATGACCATACAAGGAAAGTATGGGTCTACTTCATGCGTAACAAAAGTGAAGTGTTTGGTCACTTTCAAGACTTCAAAGTCATGATTGAGAAGGAGACAGATATGCAAATCAAGACATTGAGGTCAGATAGAGGGGGAGAGTACTTCTCCAATCATTTTTCAGATTTTCTGCGAATGCATGGTATACGCAGGCAGTTTACATGCAGATATACTCCACAGCAAAATGGGGTCGCAGAAAGGAAAAACAGGCACATTGCAGAGGTTGCACGTGCACTGATGAATGAGAAGAACATGCCTCATCATTTCTGGGCTGAAGATGTAAATACAGCTGTGTACATTATGAACAGGACACCTACAGCTGCGGTGCATGATGTAACACCTTAGGAAAAGTTTACAGGTACAAAGCCTGATTTGGCACACTTGAAAGTGTTTGGCTGCATAGCTTACGTGCATATACCAGATGAGTTGCGTAGGAAATTGGATCCTAAAGCAGAGAAATGTATTCTTGTGGGATATTCCCTTGAACAAAAGGGGTACAGGTGCTACAATCCTACTACACAAGAATTACGAGTGAGCAGAGATGTAGTCTTTAATGAGATGAGCAGCTGGTACAGTAATGCACATGGCACTATTGGGGCTGATGTAAAAGATGATGTGGTTGTACAAAATGTGAGGCCACAGTCACAGGTTTTGAGTGGACCACAAGAGTCCTCTTCTCGTGGCTCTGTTGAGAAACCATGGAATGGTAGACTACGTATGCAGGTTACTCCACCAATAGGTACAGGGAATGTATCACGAAAAGGAAAGGAAAAGGTTGATGAACCTCCCTTTATGGCTGATGCATCATCAGGTTTTTCACATATAGACATGGATTCAGATGGTTCTGAACAAAGTCTTGATGAGGAATTTGGAATTCCGGCTGTCAGGACACCTGGTGTAAGGAAAGTACAAGAAGATGCTAGAGGACAAAGGAGTGACCTAGGACCGCGCATATCTAATAGAGTCAGAAATCCAGTTCAGAAATTGACTTATGATGGGTATCTAGCGTATCACCAAGCCTACATGGCTAAGGTAATACAGGATGTGGAGCCCACATGTTTTGAGGATGCAGTTGGAAATGTGCATTGGGATGATGCAATGAATGAAGAGATGGCTGCATTGGAAGCAAACGACACATGGGAGTTGGTGCCATTGCCAAGTGGCAAGAAAGCTATTGGCTGTAAATGGGTGTATAAAACCCAGCATAAGGCTGATGGTAACATTGAGCGTCACAAGGCAAGGCTGGTCGCAAAGGTTATGCACAGACGTATGGCATAGACTATGAGGAGACCTTTGCTCCAGTGGCAAAGATGACAACTGTGAGAGCTGTCATAGCAGTGGCTGCATCTAGAGGATGGATTATGCATCAAATGGATGTAAAGAATGCCTTCTTGAATGGTGAGTTGCAAGAGGAAGTGTATATGGATCAGCCACCTGGTTATGTCGATCCAGGTTACCCAGATTATGTATGCAGACTTCTCAAAGCTTTGTATGGTTTGAAGCAGGGCTCTAGAGCATGGTATGACAGGATTGCCAAGTATCTTGTCAGTATTGGTTTTAGGAGAGCTCATGCTGATCATTCACTCTATGTACGTGAGAGTGATGTGGGGATTGTGGTCATTACCATATATGTAGATGACCTTATTATTGTTGGTGACAATGCTATGGAGATTGACCATGTGAAGGGTCTTCTCAAACAGGAATTTGAAATGAAAGATTTAGGCGAGTTGCACTACTTTCTTGGCATTGAAGTGATCAGGACTCCAGAGGGTGTATGGCTATCACAGAGACAGTATGCTTTGGACATGTTGTCAAAGTATGGTATGGCTGATTGTAAGCCAATTTCTATTCCCTTGGATGTGAATGCAAAGCTGAGTGCAGAGAAGGGTGATGTTGTTGAGGATGTCAACATGTACAGGAAGATTGTGGGTAGTCTAATCTACTTGACTATCACAAGGCCAGACTTGAGCTACACAGTAGGCTTGGAGAGTCAGTTCATGCAGCTTCCGAGGAAGCCACATTTGGATGGAGTACGACGCACACTTAGGTATGTGCAAGGTACTCTTGACTACGCATTGTTCTATGCAGCAGATGCACCATTAGCATTGTATGGGTATACAGATGCAGATTGGGCAGGTAGCATTGTTGATAGGAGATCTACGAGTGGCTTCATGTTCTCTTTTGGGAGTGCTGCTGTTACTTGGAGCAGCAAAAAGCAGACTACGGTTGCTTTATCGAGCACAGAGGCCGAGTACAGAGGTGCAACAGTTGCGGTATGCGAGGTAGCTTGGCTACGCACATTACTTGAGGACTTGGGAGTGCAGGTGGACCACCAGATTTTCATTCATTGTGACAACCTCAGCAGCATGCAGTTGGCTAGGAACCTAGTGTTCCATGCTAGGACCAAACACATAGAGGTCCATTACCACTACGTTCGAGAGCGAGTGTTGGCAGGCGACATCGAATTGGTCTACGTCAGCACAGAGGAGCAGATAGCGGATATCTTTACCAAGGCCCTCGGAGCTGAGAAGCTTCGAGGTTTCCGGACTATGCTTGGACTCTGCGATATGCAGAGCTCGAGGGGGAGTGTTGAGATGTCGAGCTCTACACCTTGAGCTGGCATCCACTACAGGTCTTGGCCGCTTACGGCATTTACTCATTGGCGCGTTAGGTGACCTACACGGAGGATCTCTGCCAGTGATTCTACAGCTGGACTACACTTATAGTGCCAGCCTAGTACGCTTCTAGCGAGTACACACTTAGTGACCGCATGTACATATGTGCTATTTTTCAGCTTTAGCACTTAGTCATTTTGTACTCTCTTTTCTTTGAAGAAGAAGAAGAAGCTTTCCATCTCTGTGTGCTTTGTGCTTGTCTTGTGTAGCTCTCTTGCATCCTCATTCTTTACACCAGCTAATACAGCAGAGCACGAAAACTTGAATATCTCCTAATCAGTGCAGAATTAGCCTATGTGCGTGAGATGCAAAAATGCTCAAAACGCCCTTTTCCTTTCTGCTTGCTCGGACCGTTTTGTCCAGAAACTTGTTCTATAAACTTTTTATGGAATAAGACTTTTTCGGCCTCCCTCATGCAGATATGTGAAGTCGAGTCACACACTTTTCTTTTTACCACTGACCACATGTCTTCCTTTACCCAAGTTGCCTTAAATTTCCTAAGAGCCCTTTCACATGTAAAACCTTTTCTTCAACCATAAAATATCTACGCTTAGGCCTTCATAACCACATAAAGCATACACTTTCTGGATCTTCTTGCTTGTTTTCGAGCTCTGGTCACTGCTCAATAAATGTGTGAGCTTCAAATAGACTTTTTCTGCCCAAATGCAGTCTCCAGCTTCATGTAAAACCTCTGTAGTCATTTTATTCGTCATTTGCAGATTCTATAGCGCATGGCCATAGATCTCCAATACCATTATATGCTTCTTCTCAAACCCTGACTTTTGTTTGCTTTATAGGCTCCACCTTCAACCCATAGACAACTGCCTCCACCATTGAGATGGCATGGGTAGTAGCCATGCCATCTCAACCATTGAGTACATGGGTTGTATCCATGTCCTCAACTATCTTTTTCATCCCACCTTTGCTAAAGTTTGATCCCAAGAGATTACCTGTTTCACTTAAGTGAATTTTTCCATCATTAAAGAAAACAAGCTCCTTTGTGAAAGCGTCTTTAAAAAAGAACAAAACTCATTCAACTTGTCTCTCCGTTGTCCTCTACATGGTAGAACAAAAATCCATCCATGAAAGATCCACTTTGAAAAAGAACCAAGAATAACGCAAAACTCTTGTGTGTGTGAAGATTAGGTGTAGCCTCGCTCCGAATTGCAGAGATGCAGTGCTTATTCGACCCGTTAAAAACCCTAAATATACGCTTCGATTCTTTGTTGTGAACTTTCATGGAAGCTTTAGTACTTCATTGGAGAAGCCCAAGTAGTTATTTGAGCAGGGGAAACCCTAATTGGAGGCCTCACAGCCTCAACCATGTAGAGGAAGCAACACGGGACTGCACTAGCACCCTGTAAAGGAATGGTTGTATCTCCTTGCTCATGTGACCGAATGAGCTCATTATTGGATATAAATTTCTAACACAACTTGAGCAAAGATTTCACCATAGTTTATGTGGTATTTTGAGCTATTTTTAGTCTATTTTTAATCATTTTATGGTCATTTTTAGCCAAAAATGTCTCTTTTTGTCCGTAAAAAGCCCAAACAAGCTAGGAGAAATCCCAAAATTTGTGGATAAATTCATTGGGCTAAAATTTCATTTTGAATATCATTTTACCACTTGATAAGCACTTTAGAAACGTCTTTTACGCCTGCACACAAAACCTGTTATTTTTGGCCGAGATTGCTCGCATTGAACTTTCTAGGCAAAACGAGGGTGCCATTTAGATACACTTGACATTTATACATTTATAAAGATAAATAGGCATATATTTATATGAAAAAGAATGCCATACTGCCACATCTAGGGCCTCGCCCGCCCAGCAAGGTACGTACACGACTTCAAACATGGCATCTATTTTCGCATAGATCACACTATGTACATTATATCATTCCGTCCCACATAACAAAAGCATTGAGAGTGAGGTAGATATTTTAGTTTTCCCATTATGCACATGCCACGGAATGACACCGTCAAAAGATACGAGCTTCTTCATCCCATTCAAAACCATGCACCAACTACGCCCTCTTTTGAAGGGGTATACATACTACGACAACATCCAAAAAACCTCAACAAATACTTCAACCTGGGCACAAACAACGCCAAACTCTGTGCACTGAAAGGAGGCTCCATCAAGTAGATCCTTGACCTTTTTTGGATCCGTTTCAATCCCATTTTGTGACACCACACGGCCCGACAATGATGCTCGGGCTTGTGCTAATCTGCACTTCTTGGGGTTCAACTGACCTCCCTCTTCATCCAGCCTCTGAAAACACAGTCGTAGCTTTGATAAATGATCCTCCCTTCAGCTATAACATCCAATGTTCTCCATCAAAACCCTAATGAACCTACCCAGATAGGGAACAAAAACCTTGTTCATCCAATATTGAAAGGTAGCATAGGCATTCACTAGCCCAAAAGGCATTCGGCGGTATGCAAAGCAACCCCATGGAGATATGAATGCATCTTCAGATGGTCTTCAATAGAAATCCCTATTTGAAAGTAACCTAAAAACCCATCCATGGTGGAATACCTCTCATGGACAGCCACCTGATTCAAAATCTCATCCTGGAATGGCAATGGGTAGTGATTCCTCTTGGTCCCAGCATTCAATGGCTTATAATCAACACACACCCACTATCTTCCATTCTTTTTAGGAGTGATAACCACCAGGGAAACCCACTCTTACTGCTTCATGGGGTATTTAATACCTGCATCCAGTAATTGATTGATCTCCTGCCAAAGGGCTTCCTTTTGAATTTCACCCAATCTCCTTGGCTTCTGCACCTTAGTCTTGTATCCTTCCTTGAGGATTATTTTGTGCTAAACACCCTTGGCTCCTCAAATATCCTTATACTCCTTTGCAAATAAGTTCGAAAAAGATGCACACAACTGGACATAGATTTCTTTCTCCTACTTGGTCAAGTCTCCACTTAGCATATTGATCACCTCTTCATTACCTATGGCATGCACCTATGCTTGCACCTGCTCTTTTGCACAAAGTTATTCCACAATGACCCCAAACAAGGCAAAATCAATCTTGTGCATATCATCCTTGCTTCCTCCTTCTTCTATATCTATATAACCTTCATCATAGGCCGTTTCAATCTCATACTCATAGTTGGTGGTGTCATCCTTCTCCCTTGCCGCCATAGGATGAAAATGGGTTTCCTTGGTCTTGAGATCCACAACCACATGCCTCCCTTTTTCTTTATCAGGCAAGGTAAACACCTGAATTTCTTAATCATGTTTGGAACCTATTGACAATAGCCACGGCCTACCCAAGATGATAAGATATACATAGACCCTAACTTTCATCACAAAAAAGTCAACTAGGCACTCAATGCCCATAACTTTCACTCTTAAGTCTTGGGCCACACCCAAACACCTAGCTTTAGTATGGTTAGCCATCCTCATGCGCATGTTCAACTTGGTTACCGCTTTAACACTTGTTTCCCTCATTGAAGCTTCATCATGACACAAACCTGTGCTCCACCATCTATATAGGCTTGAACGTACATCCTTTTCTCGATGACAGCATCCTCCAAAGGAAGAACATCTGTCGGGCTACCAACCCTGAGTGCCATATTTTGCATCGCTTGCACATTGCCCTTACCCCTTGGTAGCCTGGTGCTAATGCTAGTCGACCACTGTCTCCTCAACGTTGGGTTCAATGCCAACAACTGTCCAAAAGTAATATTAGCTATTTGACTTTGGACATCACTCACCAAATCATACTCTGGATGGTTGTACCCAAGCTGGAAATCCGTTTGTTTAATCATGCAACACCTTCTTTTCTTGCTAGTTTTAGGCTTCTCTTTCCCCTTGTATACTTTATCCTTGCCCTTAGGAGCTCTAGTCTCCGACTCAGTCTTTGTCTCCCTTTTAGCTCTAGCTCTTTTGTTTGCCAACACTTCAACATCCTGTTTATCCACCCCAATGATGTTCACCCTAGGGAGTTCACCACCATATCTTTGGGCTTGCTGCACTGGATTCTCAATTGCCTGCTGCCTCAAACCATTAAATGATGCTTGGCCTCTCCCCCTGGGTAGATACTACCTCTTTTCCTCATCAAATGAGGACATTCTGGCACATAATTCCCTTCTTCACAGCAATTATCGTTGTCGGGGGATTTGTATTCGAAAGGTGAGCCGCGAAGGCATGGGACTCCTGGCTGTGAGAGGTGTGAGGAAAAGAGTTGCAACAGACACAAATAATCCAGACAGAGCTTTAAACAGACAGATTGAATACAAGGATTATCTTGCTTTAAACCAAGTGCTAATCAAGAAAATCAATAATGAAATGCCTTGTACTACCTTCTGCTTCTTCCCACTATGGCTTAGGAACTACGACTTACAATGGCCGTTTGATCTGTCTTAAGATTTATGGCTTAATTCGGGGTTAAGGGGCTTAAGGATGGCTTAAGAAAGCTTAGCTTAGAGTTTATGATAATCTGGCTTAGGTCTGGCTAATGAGATTAGAGAGCTTAGGAAATCTTGGCTTAAGCGAGCTTTTCGCCTCTTAGCTAAGCCTAAGCCGGATTATCATAAACTCTAAGCTAAGATTTCTTAAGCCATTCTTAAGCCCCTTAACCCGGAATTAAGCCATAAATCTTAAGCCATATTTAAGCCCCTTAACCCGGAATTCAATCATAAATCTTAAGCCAAGTCAAACGGCCATTGGAAGTCGAAGTTCCTAAGTCATAGCGGGAAGAAGCAGATGGTAGGACAAGGCAATTCATTATTGATTTTATTGATTAGTACTTGGTTTAAATCAGGATAATCCTTGTAAGGAGCATAAACTCCTCCATTAATATTTGATTAAAATAGGGTACTGTTCAATATTCGATTTGAGTTATCAAGTTTCAATTGGTCGTTTTTAAGCTTTGTCGGCATTATTTGCTTCTGTTGCAACTCTTTGCCTCACACCTCTCACAGTTAGGGGCCCCGTGCCTTCCTGGCTCACCTTTCGAATAAAAATCCCTCGACATTCTTGGTGAACCTGACGTGAAACGAGCCGGGGTGGGAGGTAAATATTGAGATTCCAACAGAGTTGACGCAGTTTATTGAAGATTACAATTTCAATAGATTTGATAAAGGTCTAGCGGCTACTGCAGATCTGCCAAAAATGTTGAGCTTAATTCAGCTATGTTTGCAAGAATTAAAACCAATGAAGATGAGAAAGCATATGGATGATGCAATGGAGATGGCACTTGATGCCGTACATGAACAATATGGAAATTTTCAAGGCCATGATCAAGATGGACTCCTTGCATGCTATAAAGCAGAGATGAAGAGCCAAGGAATTCCAGAAGATTGGATGATTTCGACCTTTAAAGAAGTTGTAACCTCCGAGTTAAAGATAAGGTTCGAGAACTGGCCGAAACATATCCCACACAGTGGGACTATTTTGCAGATGCGTTTGTTCACGAAAGCTCAAAGATTATAGAGTTGGCAATGAAAGAGATTAACGAACGAATCCAGATTGTTTTCTTTAAAGAAGAAGGGGATCAGATGCAGTTCCTTAATTATGATCAATTTTGGGATCATATTTCTACAAGAAGTAAAGCCAAGGCAAATACAGTTTTGGAAGAAGCAAATTCAACTTCAAAGGACCATATTTTGAGCAGCCTAGCAAAGGTACATAATGAAATTAATTCTGAAACACAAATATATGATTTTTTTCAAAGATTACTGGCATGGAAGTTACCTTGGATAATGGTTCTAGTGAAGAGCTATACTGTACAACAAAAAATTTACAAGCTACTGACCTTGACATGGGATGCTCTCAAAAAGTATATCAAGAAGATGAGCCACTACAGGCTTCTAATGGATCTATCAGCACTATAACTGAGCCGGGTAGCAGATTTACTACAGATGATTTCATAAATAAAGCTATTATGTATACAATAGCTCATGAAGTGGCCGATATTGTGGACCTG
Organism: Adiantum capillus-veneris; assembly: GCF_014529385.1. Classification (NCBI taxonomy): domain Eukaryota; kingdom Viridiplantae; phylum Streptophyta; class Polypodiopsida; order Polypodiales; family Pteridaceae; genus Adiantum; species Adiantum capillus-veneris. The sequence goes on along the minus strand of NC_140948.1, from coordinate 9,898,468 downwards.
ATAATGCCAATGAACCTATGGTTTCTCCTAGAAATATGATGGTGATTCTATTATCACAGAAGAAGATTCCATAATTGATGGGTTTTTGGCCCAATATGAAGAAGAGGGTTATAGTAGTATAGAAGAGCTTTGTGATGCATGTACCCCTTCAGAGGGGGTGCTTGATGAACCTTTTCAAAGTTATAATGGCTTGCTAAGTAGCATGGATGCATACGAGAAAGTACAGGACGATATTGAAGATTTCCCAGATCATGCTGATTGTGAATAGGATATTGACATGGATTTTACATCTATGCTTATATCCAGGCTTCAAGAGGAGCCAACTCCTATAGTTTTGATGAATGTTAATGAGACTTACAAGGGTGATTTTTCCAAAGATGTTATGGATGAATATCTTAAAGATAAAGCTATTCTCCATTATCAAACTCAAAACCCAGGTAAAAATCTCTCTGATGATACAGGTCCAGAAAGTCTTAAGGTTTTTTGTAATGGCTATGAAGCTAGAGGGGGTGATGATGCTAAATCATCCTTGATACTGCGCAAAGTGCACAGGGTTTTTCATTTCTTTGGACAATGTGTTAAATGTGGCTAGATCTGGATACTATCCCTAGTAATTCTTATGTGAGTGATGTCCTGGCTACTAGTAAAAGGGAGTCATAATTATTTAATTCTTGCTGGTAATGACCTTAAGTTACCAAAAGTTTATGAGATGTGGGTGTTGCACTATGCTTCAGGTGAAGCTCTAGTGTATTGCAGAGCCCATCAATGATATGATCGTAATGGTATTTGATCCAGGAGATTTGAAAGATCTTCAAAAACAGGTTCATTATTGATGGGTATTTTTGGGTATACTTTGTGGTTTCTTTCTGCTAGATCCAGAATTGCATATTTGGAGCAAAAATGCTTGAAGTTGATCGATAGAGGATATGTATGCTCATCTAAATATTATTCTGCGCCACTATTGGGGCAATTTCTTATCATCCCATTTGATCTTGGGAGCTATTGAAGAGCAACATGCAGATTTAAGGATTTTATTTATTTTCCTGTAGCAGGTTACTTGGCAATAGATTTTTTTTTGGATTTATACTAAGACAGAAGAGTTTTTGGTTATATGATCAATAAGCTTACATGGCTAGCTTCCAGTTGACATCTTGGACAATTGTTATAGTATCTTCACATTTTTTGAGATGGTTCTGCTACCAGAACTTGAAGTAGAGGACTTGACGACCATTCCATGTGCAAACAGAGTAAGGAATACTTGAGATTGACAGGGTTCCCTAAAGAAAGCTGATGGTGGTCAAGCCTGTGCATAAGTAACTGGAGCACTTGAGTTTGGCGGGGTTCACTAAACAACTTTTTCATAATTGAATGCTTTGGAGATACGACCACTACGGTTCAAAGATTGTGATGGGACAGCTACTAGATAATTGATCTAGACTATTGATGCTATGATATAAACCTTCTTTTGTTTTACATGTCTTTACCAACTACGTGAGCTTGATGAGAAGTAATTTAAGGTATTTATAGAAGATGCAGCTTGAAGACCGGTTGGCACATACCGGAGGCTGTGCAGGTTCAGAGGGGGTGGAGGGGAATTTGTGGTCGAAAGATGAGTCGAGAAGGAACGGGGCCTCTGGCTGTGAGAGGTGCGCGGAAGAGAGTTGTAGTAGACACAATTACTGGAGATAGAGATTAAAACAGATAGCTTGATCCAGATTCCAAAGCTTGATAACTCAAAACAAATAACCAACAATATCCCTGCTTAATCAAACATTAATAGAGGAGTTTATGCTCCGTACAAGGTTTAACTTGCCTTAATCCAAGTGCTAATTAAGAAAATCTAGATTTAGTAATGATGCTAAAGTATAATCCGATGATAATAGTACCAAATATGATCCTTTCGCCTTATTTTATCTACCAAAACTACCCTGGTCTGCTTTGTTTTCCTTCTGCTCCTTCAAGGTTGAAAGAGAGTTGATGTTCTTCCCGCTATGGCTATGGGAGCTTCGGCTTAGGATTTATTGCTTGGTTTAGAGCTTAGGATTATCATGGATTGGTTTAGAGAGCTTGGGATTAAGCTGGCTTGCTTTAGAGAGCTTATGATAATCCCGGTTAAGGTTTTGATGGCTTATGAGTGTCGAGGATTATGGCTTAGAGAGCAAGAGGCTTTGGCTTAAGGAGCTTAAGAAAATCTGGGTTAAGGATTGCTTAGGCTTGACTAATGAGAGAGAGATTAGGATTTGTCTTAAGGAGCTTATGAAGCTTAGCTTAGAGTTTATGATAATCCGGCTTAGGCTTGGCTAATGAGGTTAGAGAGCTTAGGAAAGCTTGTCTTAAGCGAGCTTATCGCCTCTTAAATTTCTTCCCCGGGAGAGAAGGGGTTCAATGAAAGAGGAGAATAAGAGACCATCCAAAGAGGAGAGAACCCCAAGAGAGCCGCCCCCTTTTCTTTATAATAGATTACCTTTGATTGCATGCACCTTCTAAAATTGGCCAACCCATTAGCGATGTCGCTAATCGGTAGCCACCCTATGATGTGGCAGCCGCTATTTTGACCTCCTCCAAATCAGGCTGGAGTGGCTCCGAATGTGCTTGCCATGGGTTCTGAGCGATTCTCTCCACTAGTGCGACTTTGTCTGAGCTCCCATGCGACTTGCGCGAGTAGGTTTCTTCTCCCCTGCACTCTCTTCACGTTGCTCGCCACGAAGGCTTCTCTTCTTTTTTTATTTATTTTCCCCATTTACACACTAAGCCCTTAATTTTTCTTTTGGGTGGCCAAGGTTGTGGCCCTTGGGCGGCCATTTGAATTGTGAGTATGGGCGGACTTATTAATTCATTGAGGCTCTAGGCCCTTGTAGGGTACCATATTTGGCATACATATCAGCCATAGCATCTCCTAGCTTAGCATCTCTCTCGAGCAACCCTTGCCAACAATCTCATCAAGGATTCTCTACCCTTGGGGTAAATCCCACAATCAATGCTTTCCATGAGATCACATTCCGAACATGAAGCTCTTCAAGCACTTTTTGTACTTAATGAGACGTACATGTAGCTGCTATCAATGCATTGCATGAGATAATATTTCAAACAAGATTCTCCTTAAGCACTTACTTTGCTGCACTGCAAAACCCGAGCCAGAGCCAAAATCTCTCAGATGACACTCTAGTTGAGTCGACTGGGCTGGCACAGAACCGACCCTCGTTGAATCTATAACAGCCAATAACTTGGCAAAACCGTGACTCCAATCAATGATCTGAAAAGACTGCTACTGTCCACAAAGTGATCACTTCATGCCCGTGTACTCATTTCATTTTTTTCCTCTCAGGTGCAGCTGCCCAATCCGGTACGGATCTGCTATACTGACTCAACTTAAAGCTGTCATAACTTCTTATCCGTAGCTCCGATGGAAGAGCCATAAAGACAAGCTTGTAGAGCATGTTTAGCATTACCAAGAAATCTTTTGGCCCTTAGAGACGCATCTGGCACACTTTTAGCTTAAAATTTTCTTGTTAGCAAGCCCTTATAACTACTAAATAATCATGTAGGATTCAAATAAACCGGATTGGCATCCCTTTGCTAATTTTCTTGTCATGGAAGCAGAGCATCACGACATCGTACCTTCCAGGTAGTGGCCTTGCCCTACCCCTTGCTCCTCTTGGTTGTCCCTTGTCCATTACACTCAATCGCAGCTCTTGCATCTCCTCTAATAGATCTTGAACCATACATATCCCCACTGCTGTTGAATGGAAGGCGTATCCCTATTCCCTTGATTTTCCTCCTGAGTTGGCTCTTGAGGACTTTGTGATTGAACAAGTGCCATTACTTCATACCCTGCTATGCCCTATTCTATCTTCTTTTTATTTTTTCTACTTTTCAATCTTGCAATCGCCACTGCCCCATTGTAGTTTGCCGGGCTTTCAAATTCCACTTTCTCTAGCACCTTCTGATGTAAGCATGCCATGAACTTATCCAATTTGAAGTACTCACCATTGGCTAGCTGCATAGCCGTTGCTAACTCTGCCTAACATGCTTTGAAACGACCTAAAAACAAGTTGAAGTCCTCACTTACATCTTGTTTTAGAACCTTTAGCCTCGCATGCATCTCAACTAGAGATGCTTCTTTGTGAAAATCACGTAGAAATCTTGCCCATATAGCTGGCCATGCCTATCTCGGCTCAATCTTTAAAGCTTTGAACCACAGTTTGGCCTTTTCGCGCATCACCAATGGGAAGGTTGCATCTTGCTCTCCTCATTAGGCATTCACAGAGACAACATGTACAATTCAAAATCTACAAGCCATTCGTCTGGATTCTCTTCACCTGTAAAAATTGCACCATAGCTTCGAGACACCATCTTTATCAATATAGAAACCTATTTTCTTTACTTCACCAACGGGAGCAATTAGCATGCTCCTCAGTGAGGGTCTTCTTCAAAATCCTCTTTCCTGCTACCACCGCTTGCACACCTCTCGAGTTGATCACACTATATCAGATCACGATTAAGCACATATGCACCACATGACATACTTTTAGCTTCCCATGCACACCCAAAGCCTTTTTATTTCTCTTTGCCACAAGACACCTCTAGTTCGATGGGGGCACACTTGCCTACACACATACCCGACAACGCCGACACAAGCACAAGAGCTGCAAAACAGAGAGAGGGAAAGGGAAAACATGACAGAAAGCAGACAATGATTGCTTTTACTTTATTCAAGATAACCAAATACAAATAGCCCCGTTGGCACGACCTCGACAAGCACAAAAAAAATGGACTTCAATAGCCCTCACTGATGCCATTACTATGGTGTAGTCTCTCTCCTCCCGCCTTTGTTTCGACTGCACACTTGCACAAGCTCCATCAAGATTTCATCATCCAAAAGAAGAACAAAAACTCCTTGAACTCCCCCCTTCCTTGACAGCTGAAGAAAACCCCTTTTTCTTGCCCTCGCCCTTCCCTCAAAAAAAACCTCTTCTCCCTTTTTTTTTCCACTCACTCCTTTCTTCGTTTCCTCTTCCTCTTTCCTCCCTTCTCTTCTTTTTCTTTTCTTTTCTTCCTTCTCCTCTTCTTTCTTTTCTTCCTTCTCTTTCCCTTCTCTTTTTTTCTCGTTTTCCTCCTCCCCCTCCTCGACAACAGCGCCCCCTCCTCTTTTCCTTGCTTTAAAAAAAAAAAAAACTCCTCATTTTAGAAATTCTTCACCTTCTCTTTTTGCACTCCAGACAGGGCTGTTGTTGCTCCCTTGGATCCTTTTGCCTTTTAAGAAAAAACCCTTTAGGAGGAGGGTCACATGCCCCATTCGATCAACGTTCCCCGAGGGTCGCCTGCCACATCACCGCAACATCATTGCCCAAAATTGCCCCACGGCCTCCTATTTCCACCACGAAATGCTAGGGCGTGCCCTACGCCCCTCTCTACAATTCTCATTTTTCCTTTTACTTCAAACACCTGGGGTTTGGCACCCGATGATCGGAACACCAAATGGTAAAATCCGGGCGAACACTATTGTTGTCAATTTTGACTTGCGCCTTCCTTGCCACATCTTAGGTTTCTCGGTCCCGCAATCCCAAGCCGCCAAAGTTTGCAAAAAAGCATTTGGCTCCGAGCCGAAGCCCCAAAATTCTTCCTTTTATAACTTTCCATCGGGGACCCCGATTAAGGAGCCGTTGATTCTTCATAAAACCACATGGTAAGCTCTACCCCCAAGAACTGTAACGAGCCCCAAAAACTACCAGATGGCCTGTTTTTCAGTATGACTAGATGGACATACAATTGACCCTCGATAATTCAAACGGCCATAACTTTCTCCCTAAGGCTCCAATTGACAACCCGAGAAGACAGGCATGCTCCACAAGTCGAGCTTCACATGACCATATACTAAAATCAACTCTGACCATGTACCCCCATCTGCCCTATCCATCGGGGATCTGCAAAACCTTTCAACTTTGAACTAGCATATCTTTCACACTCAAGCTCCGTTTGATGAGCTGTCTGGACGGGCCTCTAGAGCATCTTGAAAACTATATTTTAGGACACATTCCTCATATTTTGGACACCTTGATTTTCCATCCCAAATATCTCAATTTGGAGGTCCCTTGGCCTAAAAACTCACTTTGAACATACATTTTCACTCCTATTGTCTTGCCCAGGTCTCCCACATTGGCTTTATCCCTTTACCATGCACCTGTCTATATACACATCATTGTACTTAACACTTTTCAGCACGGACCAACTATGGTTGCACCAACATTCTCAAATAGCCAACAGTTTATGGTTTTCCAGATGTGTTTGAAGTAGCAAAACCTAGCGATTGTGTACTGATTTGCAGTGGTTGGCTCAGGAACACCCTTCCACTCAAGAAGAGATTGTTCTTGTAGAACCCAATCTTCCAAGTCTTTTGAACCCACTTGCATGTCTCTCCTGCCAAGCCACAAGTCATCGAGCAATCCTTGAAAAGGCAGGGGAGGTTTTCACTTGCTAATCTACATTGTGGGCATCTATCTGGACCAATCCCTCTAGCTAGGACCTTCACCCCAGCAGTCACACGTTTCCCCACAGTACCTTCCAAACAAACACCTTTATCCTAAGCGGCCATTGTGGGCACTAGATGTTCTTAGCAATAGTTACCCATCTTGCCTTTGGCCATTGTTTGCCCCACTGTTTGTTTAGAGAGGAGAACCAGTTCAACAAGCACATGAGGATGGAGTACACCTCCTTGGTGCATGGTTTATGGAAGTGTCTGTCCATGGGCCACCACTATTCTTTCCAATCAAAACTAGATTTTTAGGTCGATAGGCAGCAACTGACAAGCCATTCTAAGACTTTATTTACCAGCAATCTTTCAGTCCCATTGAGATGGAACTGCGATGCTACTTGGTCTTATTCTTTCCAGTCACTAATATTGTAGTCCCAAATTTATCCTAGTCATTGTAGTCCTTTGTTGTTCATCTTTTCGGCCACCTTCATCCAAGCATGATTCAATAGGATGCTTTCCTCCTTACTCAGTCACGGGGACCAGTGAGACATCAAGTTTTCAAAGTATCTAGTTCATTCTCCCCATCCCAAGACCTGAGTTGCTATCTTGCACTTTTGGGAAAGCTCGCTAGTTAAGCCCCCAAGCTTCATGCTAGACCAACAAGGGGCAAGTAACTTGTCATGCATATATAGCCCATTCCATTGGCCACCTTGCAAGCAAGTTAAGAATTTTCCATCATGGCCTTTCTCATAACATCCCAAGCTTGATCTTGCTCCATGATTGCAACCACAAACTTGGCACATTGGGCCTCCGTGTGAGTACTAGGATTTTGTATTCTAAGGCCGCCATGCTCCATTGATCTCATTGTTGCCTCCCAGTAGCGAGTCTTTATTGTTGTTTCTTCATAGGAATTTTTACCTATTTAAAGAACTCCTTTCAATTGCATTTGGGTATCTTCAATAGTGGGCCAGTACATGCTATGTATGGTAGCATAAACCAGTTGATCACTTTCAATCTGCTCGCAAAAGGGAGAAGCACATACTCTCAACTACAGAACTTGCTCCTTGGCATATCCAACACCCATGGGAATCTTCGCTTGTGGATTATATCTACCTCAAGAGGGGCTCCCAGATTTCTAAATATTGTCCCTTTGGATAGAATCTTCCAACACCACAATGTCGAATCAAACCAGTCATCTTCTGAGAGTGATTACAAAATCACAATAAAATGTCTTAAGATCATGATGATAAGAAGAACACAAGGCAATAAGTGCAGCTTTATTACAAGCTGCGAAGCAGCTTATTCGAGGATGAAAGAGATCTATACACTATTGCTTGTTGTCATAAAAATTGCAATAACATATCCCAGATTGGTTCAATTTGGTCTTCTTTCCAACTGTAGTCAATTGATTCAATTACTACTCCTTTAGGGTTTTGTGATGGAGGTTTGCCTATGTTGTCAATTGAATTTGTTGTGACTTTCATGACAACAAGCAATAGTGTATAGATCTCTTTCATCATCCAATAAGCTTCAAAGATATATATATGTGTGTGTGTGTGTGTACACACACACATACTGCCTTGTCTTCTTCTTATCATCATGATCTTAAGACATTTTATTGTGATTTTGTAATCACTAACATAGATACGTACTCTAATAACTTTGTTTGTTACGTTCAAAAAAGTTCTATTTAGAGGGATTTCTAGGTGAATTAAACTCCCTATTTCAAAACCGGTGTGATCTTTTGACGCAGGAGTTCATCATGAAACACCAAGACGTTTGTAAGTTTTTTGGTTTCAAGTGAAATCCTAGATTACCTTTTTTTTGGATTGTTTGTAGATTCCACAAAAATCCTATCAAACCCAGATTTATAGGTGCTTTTTGTAAAACCTCTCTTATAGAGTTTCCTAAATGGCTTATTTATTTTTTGAAAGCCATTTTGCCTACTGTAATTGAATTTTTCAGATTTATCTCTAAAGGAAGCAGGCGTACCTACTGACTCAGGATGGATCATAAATTACTCGATAGGTGTAATCCGTGCTATAAAGTGTTTGAGCTCTTCAAGAAGAATTAATGAGAAATCTTCTTCTTTATGTCTCCAAACTTTTGACTATACAAAGCTATATACCAAGGTGAATTTGAAGGACCTTAAATTTAGAGTCAACTCTCTTATCTCCAAAAAAAAAAAAATAGAAGTTTGATTAGGCTCGATATAATGCAAAGGGAGTAAAAATTTTAACCCTTAGACAAAAGGAGAAAGAGATTCACCAAGATTGTAGATGAGAATGACACAGGGTATATATATACATTAAGTACAATACGTAAAGTACAAAAAAAAGTTGTACCATGCAGAGCAACAACGTTGAACCATTTGTGAATATCTTTGTGACTTTGTATGTGCGTGTAATACAAGCTTTCTTATTAGAGATTCTTAGAAACATAATACAATTGTCACACTTTTATAGCATGCAGACTTTCAATTTAGAAGTCACAATTTTCTTGCAACAATTAGAATTTAAAAATTTGATGTAAAAAGAATAAGTACGTTAGTATTCAATGACCAATGGGGTAGGAATCAAGTTTAACATCTTGATCGATAAATTTGCAAGATTTATGCAACCTTGGATTGGCATCATATCTTGGTTAGATTTTCATACTTAATATATAGCTATATGTGACTCTCGTTTCAAGCAAAAAATTGGTATGTATATGGGCACCAATTGTTCTATTTTTTCCCCATTTTTTTATATTTTAACGTATGAGTTCGATTTTATGCAGCATTTTGTCATTGCTAATTCTAGCCCAATATATTTGCACAAGTTATGCAATGTGAAATGCTTTGTAGATGAATTTTTGTTCTTGACGTTCCTTGTTTTCAAAATTTTATATACTTTGATTAGAGCTCTTAAGGTGGAGAGTATATTTTAAGGAGCTTTGTGGACTAAACTGTACCAAAAATAGTGATTGTTGTACTTTTTCAGACCTTAAGATATTTCAAACTCCCTTGGGTTTGGATTTGTAGATATCTATAATAAGCACCTTCAACGAGAATATGAGAATCCAAATCTCATTTGTATGTCTAATATTTCTTTGAACATCGCTCTTTCCACTAAACATGGTGTCATCTTATTTCTTTACTCGCTTGAGAAAGGGTATTCATTCAAAAGAATCATGATTTTTTTTTGTTCATTTTTGCATCGTATAATGTTTATTTTCAATGTTTCTTCCTTTGTGATGCTCAAGATAACTAGTATCAAATTCAAGCTCAAAGTTAGCTTATTGTTTGACTTACTAGCACACTATTTTTTTGTCTAGATCTTTAGTCCTTTTAGTAGTTTTTCTCCTACTTGACAAATACTATCCTTTGTCATGGCCGAGTATTCCCATCACCTCGAGGTGGTCATAGATACTCATTATGTTGATCTTATAGAGTTTGCTCAAAGCATGAATGAACTTTATACAAACCTACACCTTCTCTTGGGCACTGATTACATGAGTAGGGATGTCAAAACTGTTGTCCAAGCTATGCATGATGAAGGTGATAATCTCATTCTTCCTGTTTGGACAAGCCATGAAGCTGAGGTTGCATATTGTCAAGTTTTGAGCTTTGTACTACTTTGGTTATGCTTTTTCTTTTCTAGATAGGTTATAATAGTATTGAGCTCTAGTATTTAGCTTACATTAGGATTTCAGAATTTGTTCATTTGAAATTTTTATGTGCAGTATTTTTTCTAGGATTAAGTCTTGAGATGTATTATCCTTATTGGTCTAAAGTTGAGTACTTGTTTTGAGTTGTAGTCAAGTAAGCTTATTCAACCTATATTGTTTATGCCTATTCAAAAAGCATTTTTAAGTGAATAATGGTTTTTTTCATCTAGTTATTTCTAGTAATAAAATAAAGATTTTTTTTTTCCCAATTTTCTTATGCCCCTTTCTTTTGTTTGTTTGGGAGTCTTTTACCCCTTTCAGTATTGATAGGTTTAGACTACTATGGCCTTATTAAGGTATTCTCCTAGTGTACATCATGCACATTGCTACTGCAAGGGATTCACCCAAGATTTCACAAATATGGAGTTGTAACTTGACTAATGATTGATTAGCTGCTTCATAAAAATTGGTTGATGTAGGCCTCCAACCATCGGCTTTCATAAAGCATTCATTCTATGGGTTGAGAAGTAAGCATGAAATGGTTTTCCAATTTAATGAACATTGTCATGAATTGTCCTTTAGAAAAAAAAATTTGCTAGGAGAGTATGAATGTGTTTAAGAGATATCTACAGAAAATATCGTGCATAAAGCAAAAATAAACTCTACCCTTTTAATGAACATAATAATAATAGTGATCGATCAATTTTGGCTTGGGTGCATCATTGTCTTCTACTTTACCTCTAATGATGGCATAAGACACTCCGTGGTAATTAGCGAAGTGATCCCCTTTCTAAAGTAAGCATCCCGATAGGCCCCACTACCATGAGAAGAGCAATAATCACCACTCTATCAAGATTGATGGAGTTGAGATGATTGTGGGTGGAATTACTAAACGAGTGCCTACCTAGCTCGATACCACATTTGTACTCTACTATATTTTTTGGGCTTGTGTAGCTACACTATGTGTAAATCCGGGTTCTAGACTAGCAAGTCAATTCCCTAAGTTGTAATTCCATAATGATAATTGTAAAGGCCCATGTAAGTCAGCCACCACGAGATATTTAGCAAGCCCTAGAGATAAAAGTCAATAACATCACGCGGTGTGCGTCACTGTGCCTTACCCATGTCTGTCGGCCAATGTCCGGCTGGTCACATTTATCTCCTTATTCTTTATACATACAAAGAATAAGGAGCTCTCATTCATTCTCACATTGTGCTCATACAGTGAGATTTGGGAGATCCACCCACATCCTTTGTACTCTCTCTCTCTCTCTCTCTCTCTCTCTCTCTCTCTCTCTCTCTCTCTCTCTCTCTCCCCCCTAGACTCTGTTGGAATTTTCCTAGATTCTTGCCTTGGTTTATGCGCACTCACAGTTTTCTCTCTGACGGTATAGTGATCGATATATTTATCCACTTGATCGAGTGTTTACTCTCACTTTTGACAGGTTTTGTCAATTTGGACACGGTTTGGTGTTCTTGTATACACTCTCGCAGGAGTGAGGATTTGTGTATGATTGTGTGGTTACAATACAGACTAGTCACATGTTTCACATGTTTTTGCATATTTCTACAGGCAGTTTCTCTTGTGAGATGCGTTTTGAGATAGTTTGCTCTCTACTTGCGTATATGGTGATGCGTTTTACGCTCGATTGAGTTGTTTGTCCCAGTTTATGCTTGCAAAGTTCGCAGTTTGTGGAGTTGTTTTATGCATATGTAAGCATCAATTTTGATGCTATTGATCATGCTTTTGAAATTGTGTAGTGGTCAAGCTATCTTCCACTTTGTTTACCATAGTTTTGACATGGATATGGAGACGCTTCAGGCTAGAGGCAATTCTCACTCAGGATCGCGATTGACATGTTGGCTCTGCGGCTGCAATGGGCATATTAGCCGTCATTGCTTCAGTCATATGAGGCAGTGGAAGAGGCAGATGCATGGTGCTACTATGAGGATAGATGCTAGAGAGTATGCATGTGACGGACATGTCACTTTTGAGTCTAGCTTGCCTTCAAACTACTTTGTGTCTTGGGATAGCACACTGCTTACGCGTTTTCTACTAGATGAGCATGCAGTTTTTTACGTGACGCCACATCGTGATTTGTTTTTCTCTTTCTCTATTGGGAGAATTGGTTGTGTGCAATTTGCTGATTGTTCAGCATATGACATAGAGAGTGCTAGAGATGTATGTATGTCTTTACCTAGCGGTGCATTTCTTACGCTATGAGATGTACGTTATGTACAAGGACTCAGCTAGAGTCTCATTTCAGTGCATCAATTGCAGAGAAGTGGAAATTATGTACTACTTGGAGAGCGATTATTTCATATGCATAGGGGATTGCTGGTGATAGCCAGCGGTGCTAGGAGTGGTCTGGTACACCTTTGCATATTTCTAACACACAAGGCAGTGTAGTATCTATGTATTTGCAGCCATGTTTGGAGCGAGAGACGATACGTGTCTCTTTTGCGCTGTGCTGCATGTAGAGCAGGTTGTGCATTTGTCTTGTGGTGACGTTCACGTAGAAAATGGTATCTTTGGGGATGCACAACTTTGTTAGTTATCAGAGTTGAGGTGACATCATTTGAGACAGAGATCGATGCATTGTTCTATGATGCCTCTGATACATTCAAGGGGCACAATGTCCTTCAAACAACTGTGCGTGATTACAATGGTGTTGATTTTTTGGTTTGCAGTCATTCTCAGCAAATATCCCTTTGCCAGACGATGCTGACATGGTGATGCATAGTCACATGGTTCCTAGTGAGGATGCATCTGGCACTGAGGTTGCTGACAGGGATAAGTTAGCACACATAGTGCATGTTTTGTTGGCTTTTGGTTCTCTCATGTCTCACCTTTTGGTCTCAAGACCTCATCTTGCTTACGGGGTTGGTGCATTTGCAGTGGGAGTTGTTAGTCGTGCGATGACAGACACTCGCATTGTGCATTGTGGAACCATGCATGTCATCACTTGATACCTGCATCTTGAGTGTCATCGTAGCTCTAGCCCTAGTGATATGCATGTTGCATCTACACTAGAGCAGTTACAGAGTGAGGCAGTGGGCATAGGTTGAGAGACATCTTCTCTCACCTCTTGTATAGACTAGTCTTCTTGACACTTATCGGCACACATACTCTAGTGGGAGAATGTAAGGTAAAGACGGTGTCACATCACGAGGCATGCATCACTTGACAGAATGTATGCTTAATAAAATGGAGCCATGCATCTTAACTTAGCTTTTGATTATCGAGATCTTTAATCTTCGGAGCGTAGCCTGGGCTTTGATACCACTGCTGCAAACGGAGGCTTTGTTGCCCTGCATAATATCCAAAATAGCACACTGAAAACTGTAAAACAGAATAATCAACATACCTGGCAGATCTCCTAGCATAGAATCGAAGCCGTAAAAAGTGAACAGAGAGAGATAGCACAACAGCGCACGTGCAAGTGCACCTCCTAGAGCAGAGTGCTATGTCGGCACGGCGAGAGAGAGAAGAGAGGAGAGGAGAATAACACAGACAATGGGTGCAATCTCCCTCCGTGCAAGAGTGACCATTTCCCTCTTGCACGTATTTCATTTATAGATTTCTTGAATAGTCAATGTGAGCAGGCACTGGGTGAAATCTCCCTCCGTGCAAGAGTGACCATTTCCCTCTTGCACGTATTTCATTTATAGATTTCTTGAATAGTCAATGTGAGCAGGCACTGGATGGAATCTCCCTCCGTGCAAGAGTGACCATTTCCCTCTTTCACATATTTCATATATAGATTTCTTGAATAGTCAATGTGAGTACAAATTGGTCGGCCGGTCATAAATGGCCAAAGCTCATAAAGAGCACTTGAATAATAAAATGTACAATATATATACTTTTATTCGCAAAGGCATAGCTCGGTCTAGTCTTTTCCACCTATCACATCTGCAATGAATAATAAAATATCAATTCCATGACATACTGCTCCGTTGGAAAGCAACTGTCCTCAGTTGCGAAGGTAAAAATCTGCAAACAATACTAGTCAAAAACAATGATTAGAAATCTGTATCAAATAGTGAAAGAAAAAGACATAAAATTTGACAATATTTCTTATGCTTGCCGTCATCCACATACTACCTATTCTAGTGTCCCATACCACTAGAATAAGCAGTATATGTCATATCCTGATAAAACAGGTATCATTGGTCACACTCATCACATCAATCTGATAATGTCAAGTCGCATCACGTAAACACTGCTGTGATAAAATAATCATTAGATACCAAATCCCAATCCAATTCCAATTCCACAATATAAGTCCAAATCCAAATCACTTTCATTATGTACCCGGGTAACAAAATCATACCAGTTACAGTGGTGGCCAGTCACTGCAGCATGATTTTGTGATCGGTGTTGCCTAAATTGGCGAATCTACACGCATAAGATGAGTTGCCTAAATTGGCGAATCTGCACTAATGCTGTGCAAATCGAGAATCTGCATTTGGTATAAGCTTAAAAATCATGAACCTGTAATTTATTAATGTGCTTCTTAGATCGGCGGATCTGCACCAAGATGAGTATCTACACACTGTCTAAATCGGCGAATCTGTGTGTCCATGACCAATGGACTAGACAAGACATAAAAGGGAAAATTATTTACTATGTGTGTGACACCATTTTGGAGTATAGCAATGTACTTACAAATTGTTGGTCACTATCCAGAGCACCTTAGCTCACATGAGTAGCTGCATAGCTTATTGAAAAATCATCTCAATAAAAATTGCTTCCAATACAATTAAAAGCCATGACCTTAACAGTGTTTGAGTATTCAGCTCAGAACACAATGGAGAGAGATGAAATATGAAAAGAGGAATGATGTATGTGATGTACATACTTGAAGCATATTCTGCATCAAAATGTGTACGTATCTGTGTGTGTGGCAAGCATGAGGTTCTTGTAGTATTTTAACTCATGTGTTGAGCAATATAACTCTCGTACTACTTAAAATCCTGTTCTTGTAAACACCATTTGCTATCTCATCATTTGTGTCGTAATACATACTTGAAATCAGAAAGCAAACGGTTCAATTTATTTGAAAAATTGCTAAGAGTGAATGGACGAGTGAAATATACGGCCTCATAAGTAGAGCATATGCAAACATCATCCTTGCACCCTTCTAGGTATCTAAAGAGAGAAGTTTTGATGCCTTGTTAGAATACTTAGCCCATGTGCCAGGTGAGAGTGTCGGAGTTCTAGAAAATAAGCACCCAAATTTGCAATTTTGTAGTGTGAGGAGAGATTTTGCAGAAATCAACGGTACTATCTACTTAAGAAGGAAAAAATAAAATAAAATAATTCAACAGTTGAGATATTTGGCAGAACAAATGTTTACAAAAAACAACCAAATATAACATGAATATAGCATAATGACTAACAAAATTATAACGTAAAATTGTGGATAAAGTGTCAATATACGGGTGATAAATGAAAGAAAACATTGCCCATCTATGAAATGAAGGTAGGATAAGTTGATGATTAGAATGGAGATGCAAGGTAGAGATCCATTAACAAGTTACACTCACTCTGAATGGTAGGGTTCTGCCTAGTCGTAACTATAGTCTGATCTTTAAGAAGAATATCAAAAGTACAACACCAAGATCACTCACTACCTGACTTGGTCAAAATCAAGCAATAAAATGGGGTGGTTTTTGGTCAATTAACGCGAGGTTTCTCACTTGGTTGAATCTACTTGGTTTACGAATTGTACATATTTATATAATTCAGACTATTTAAAAGAGATAAAAGGAAAGGACCTATCAGCAATGTGGAAGGATTCTTTGCTTTAATTTGACCCAAGGCGTGTAAAAAATTAATTGTATCCACGTTTATTTTTAGTTTTACTACAGGTGGAAAGCAAAGAAATGAGTAACTATTACATTATCCAAAAACCAGTGATGAGGAGATTAACACTACCTAGCCAAAATTATAATAATGATTTGATAAAATTCAATATCGTGTTGTGTCGATGAGCCTAAGCATCCCAGAGTTTATGATAGCACAACCCCATGGATACCTTGCAGTCGAGGAGTATCCGACTTCATCAACCAAGCTCTTGGATCGTGATCATCGTCTCTAATTTTACTGTGGTCTTCAATGTTTTAATTGGCCAATGATAGTCATGGAACCTACGTAAGGTGATGATTATTATTATTTTAAATTTGTTTATGCTACCACATCTAGAATATGTCACAACAGATTGTCGGAGTTAAGGATCAAAGATACAAGCACATATGCTTACAAAGGACACCATGACTTCCTTAATGTATTACCCGTCAGCAAAAAAGCTTATGAGACCAAATTGATACAATCCTTATGGATCCAATACAACGTCTAGGTACAAAAGAAAATGAAATATTGAAAAATTCGTCATCAGTGTCGGTGTCAATGCCCGAGGATGTTGTGCATTGGCCATCGTCTGAGAAAGTATTGT
Organism: Adiantum capillus-veneris; assembly: GCF_014529385.1. Taxonomy (NCBI): domain Eukaryota; kingdom Viridiplantae; phylum Streptophyta; class Polypodiopsida; order Polypodiales; family Pteridaceae; genus Adiantum; species Adiantum capillus-veneris. The sequence goes on along the minus strand of NC_140948.1, from coordinate 9,881,890 downwards.
AAGGGTCGCTCCATAGGTTCATCAATAACTACCTCGGTAGGTAGTCATTTTGGGAGGGGCAAGAAAAATAGAACGAAACTAAATGAAATGTTATATTACTCTACTTCAAAAGGCCAAATTTACATATGAAGCCATTTAACTGAGACAATCCGTGTGAATCGAGCCCAATGTCTGGATACAAAATAAAATGAGGTAAAGGAAAAGAGTAAAGTCCAAAAAAAGTGAGGAGAAAGTCTTGCAGCAATCTCTCAAGAGCTTCGTCAATGGTCGCCTATGTAGATAGGCATACTGGGAGAGGCAGAGAGAGAAAGAGAGAGGCGCGGAGAGCCCTTTGACATCAAAAAGTAGGGAATCACCATCATGATCCATGTATCTTTCCAGAATGAAACTAGACTTTGTAGACTTTTCCCCTTAGGGTTAATGAAGCTTCCCTTAAAGTTTTGTGACGATCCACTATGAGACTATGAAAATGTTTTTGTGGCTTTTTACCACTCTTTGTAGAGGGAAAGTCCAAAATGGGTTGTCCAAAAAAGAGAGAAGGGGACGGGACTATTACCGCTCATATTACTATCTACATTATCAAGTCCTGATGCTATCAATTCAAGAATATTCTATTGAGCCATGCATATTGATCGAGCATATTGATTGTTTTGTCAAGTGATGTTTGATCGAGTAGAATATTGTCAAGTGATAATGTAAAATCGGGCCATGCTACATCAATATTGATTGTTTTGTCAAGCTTATATATGATAATCGAGTTTTGTCAAGTTAAGAATAAAAGTTCTCATACATGCCACATTAATAAAGATCTCAAATCGCCAATACAAGTATCTTTGGGTTCACTACTGCAATTGGTTCCGGATTTTCATAATGCCTTGCTAAGCCAGAAGTCCAAAGAGCTGAGGGAAGTGGACATTGCGATAGCTGAAGACGAGGGGGATGAGTCAGCCCCGTTGTTTCCGGCAAATAGGATCACGGATACCTGTATTCCGGAGCTTTCAGTCAGATATCATGGTACATACATTGAGAAGGTACTATCCCGGGGGATTCACTCTATATACAAAATGGGATGCCACCTGCGAGTGGACAACTTTGATAAAACCCCTATATATGACTCCTATTAGGGAATATGACCCCCCTTTCTATGCTTATACGCCAATCAATGAAGAAAACTATCATACCCCTATCTTACATATAAAATTTAGGTCTCACATGATCTAGCTGAGTAAAATTAGTCAAAGAGTGTGTAGCATAATGACTGGCAACATATTAAGGAACTTCTATTGATAACTACATGTACCCTCAATGTATCTTAGTTTGACTTTCAAACTATGTGGCCAATTAGCCTGCACTCTGGCTACTCGTCCAATTTTGACCTATCTAAATTACTCAAAAAACATGGTTATAAAGTTGTGTTAGGTTCTCCATGCAAATTTTCATCTAGACAAACTCTTTATAGCTTTCATCTCCGCGCAAATAAACTATAATCCCAAAACACGAAATTGATAGAAAGCAATGTTAGTTCTTGCATGTATCTTTGTAGCTATTGACTCGCAAGGTCAAGGGCATACTCTTTCGGGAACCCATGATTTTGAAACACAAAAACTTCCTCTCATTTTTCCCTTTTTTCACTTCTCCCACCCCTCCCCCAACCCCCCCCCCCCCCCCACACACACACACCCCCCCTCCCTTATTTTTAAGCTTGGGAGATAAATTATTGGGGGCCTACCCCTAAATTATACGCTTATGTAACTTGTAAAACCCCCCCCCTCCCCTGCACTTACGTGATTCAATAAGTTTTCCATGGTGAATCCCCTGGGAGTACTATTAGATGGAAGAGCGGGTGTAAATATTATTACTCAAGCAGCTTGCGAGCATTTTGGACTTAGTGATTGGGAACCTGCACCCTTTGTAGTCCTTATGGCAGATCAAAGAAGAGTGTAGCCAGTCGGATTACTTCGGGGCATTGTTCAGGATGTAGCTGGCCTATCTTTTGCTTTTTCTTTGGTAGTCTTGAACATTCATGATCATAGCCAAGATTATCACATTATTTTGGGAGACCATGGTTAAAAAAAGCTAGGGTAGAGCACAATTGAGAGGAAAATATGCTTTCGGTTAAAAAGGGTCGTAGGAAAGTTCGGGTGATGTTGGGAACATGTAGGCAACTCGTTCAGGCAACATGGCCGGTGATAGCATAAATAATCAATATGATAGAAGGATTAGAAGAAGATGAAGAGGAACAACTTCTGAAGGCTAACCCGGATTTAGTTTCCTTGTACCTCGCCGACATTTCTATGATTCTGGAGGCGAATTCTCTCGGGGCTACAGGAGTTTCACCCAAGACAGGGGTGCAACAGAAAGCTTGGTGTAGTCCCAAATCATTGGAGGATAATATTAAGTAGGAACGTGCATTTGAAGCACAGATGGTGAAAATTACAGAGGTGAAGGAAGATGAATTGGAGTAGGTTTTTCTAGGGGAACAAGCGGAATCTCAACCCATTTATATTAATAAGCAGCTTGAGGCAAGTTTCCGAGGAGACTTAATTGGCTTACTGATAGAATATAAAGATGTTTTTGCATGGGAATATGTGGATATGAAAGGATTGGATTCAAAGTTTTATCAGCATTCTATTAACCTGAAACCGGATGTGGTGCTAGTGAAGCAGTATTCTTATAGGATGAATCCGAATGTGGCAAAGCAAATTAAGGTGGAAATTAATATTCTTTTGGAAGTGGGTTTTACTAACCCTATTGATAATCCCGAGTGGATTTCTCCCATTGTGGTGGTACCAAAGAAAAACAAGCAAATTTGAATCCGTGTGGATTATCGAAAGCTGAATGCAGCTACAGTTCCGGATTCCTTTCCTCTTCCATTTCTAGATTCTATTTTGGATGATGTGGCAGGGCATGAGATGTATACTTTTCTAGATGGGTTTAGTGGATATAACCAAATTAGAATGGCATTGCGAGATCAGCCTAAAACAGCCTTTATCATAGCATGGGACGTTTTTGCATGCATAGTGATGTGGTTCGGACAAAGGAATGCACCCTCAACTCTTCAAAGGGATATGTTTCAAATTTTTGGTCCCTATTTGACAGATTTTATGTGGGTTTTTTTGGATGATCTCAGTGTTTTTGGAGCACAGCTGGAGCATTTGAAACAATTGCGGTTATGTTTTATGAAATGTCGAGAGGTAAAATTCAGTTTAAATCCTCTCAAATGTGCATTTGCAGTCTGAAGTGGAAGGTTATTGTGTCATATAATATCTAAGGATGGCATCTCCATGGATCCGGATAAAAATAGCCGCAATTATGGAAGCGCCTCCACCGGTGAATTCAAAGCAGTGTCAAGTCTTTTTGGGTCAAGCTCGTTGGAATGGGAGACACTTGAGGTTTGTCGCACATTTGGCGATCCCTATTAATCAGGCAACACATTCTAAGGATTTTTAATGGACGGAGGAATGTGATCTGGCTTTTCCAAGATTAAAAATTCAGTTGTCCAAAGTCAGGATTTTCATGTATTCATGGATGCTTTGGATCGGGCCATTGGCAGTGTGCTGATGCAGGAACAAAGTCAAGGGTGGTTCCGACCTGTCTATTACGCAAGTAGAAGATTATCATCCGCAAAAATGAATTATTCAATGACAGAAAGAGAATGTTTAGGGATGATCTATTCAGTGAAAAAATTCCGGCATTATCTGTTGGGCCGTCGATTTTTCTTTCATGTGGATCACTCGGCTCTTTTATATCTGGTGCACCAGCAAAACTTGACAGGGAGATTGACCAGATGGGTGCTCTTGTTGTAGGAATTTGATTTTGAGGTCATACATCGTCGAGGAGCCCAGCATGCGGTGACTGACTACCTATCTAGGTTAGATTTCGGTGAGCCGCTAACAGGGGTCGTTGATGAATTTTTGCATGCGTCTCTATTTTTAACTAGAGATGTTGCGAATGATATGAAAGTTACGCAACAACCAAGGGCCATACCCAGCATTCCATGGACTTCGTATGAGGAGATGTTTCATTTTCTCGACAGTGGAGAAATGCCTTCATTCTTCTCAAGTCATCAAAGGAGACAAATGGCTATCAGAAGCAAGAATTTGGAGATTAGTATGGGGAAGCTCTATAATCATATGGTTGCAGAGGTCTTGCTTCGATGTGTTCTACCACAAGAACAAGAACTGATTTTGGAGGAAGTCCATACTGGCATTGGAGGGGGCCAATTTGCAGCCTTGATCACGGCTAGGAAAGTTCTACAATCAGGATTATAGTGGCCTACATTGTTTCAGGATGCAAGAAGTTATGTGCAACAGTGTGATGTGTGTCAGCGGTTGGGACAACCCACTAAAATGTCCAGAATGCCTTTTCAGCCGGTATTTCCTTTGGAACCTTTTCAAAAGTGGGGATTGGATTTTATTGGGCCTTTTAAACCAGTGGCAGCTCACACGGGTAATAATTATATCTTGACAGCCACAGATTACGCTACCAAATGGGTGGAGGCATGGACTTTGAAAGATAATACTACAGTTTCTTTGGCTGGGTGTTCATATAAGGATGTTTTTTCAAGATATGGTTGCCCTATTGAGTTGGCTACTGATCGGGATAGCCATTTTTTGAATAAGGTGATGGAGAGAATGCTACTGTTTTACTTTCTATTGCATAGTAAATCTTCTTCATATTACCCTCAAGCGAATGGGCGGGCGGAATCCACTAATAAGAAATTGGTTCTTATTCTAACAAAGTTAGTGAATATGCATAGAACGGATTGGGATGTGAAGCTTCCTTCAACATTATGGGCGTATCAGATAGCTTATAAAGTGGCAACATGATTGACTCCTTTCAACTTTGCATTTGGTATGGAGGCAATTACCCCAATGGAGCATGTGGTTCCACCTTTGCGGATGCTGATTACGGATAAGCTTCTTCCGGAAGATTCTGTAATTTATCAATTGGATGTTTTGCAGGAATTAGATGAAGAGCGATTGCACAGTTTTGCGGTGGTGTAAGATCTGCAGTCCAGGCAAAAGAAATGGTTGGATCTCCTTAAAGCACGGACGGGGAGAGTTGGTCCTAGTATTTAATTCTCGTCTTCGGAAGATGCGTGGGAAGCTAAAATTAGGATGGTCGGGACCATTCTGGATTTATAAAGCATGCGGGCCCACTTCTTTTTACTTGGCGGATTTGCAGGGGGAGGTGATTTCTGTGCCGGTGAATGGATTTTGATTACCCCATTATTTTTCACCTACCTCAATTCAATGTCCCTTTGCTGTGGTACAAGAGCCAGAAGCTGCCTTAATCATGATTGAGAATTCTTTTGCATGCAATCTTGGAAAGCGAGAAAAGGGCAATGATGATTGCGACACCGTGGCACGCACTATTAACTCTTTGTGAGGGGTTTAGTGCATGCAGTCAATACTTTATACTAACCTCATGATTTTTGCATCACGCTCGCAAGGTGCTCCTGCCTCATCTCTTGCTGCTTTTGTGTCTCTTCGCCACCATGACGGCTTCTCTGTTGCAATGCATTCCCTTCACTCCAGTGCAGTTGCTCGGGCTTCGCAGAGTGGATGCCTGGCTGCAAGATTTGCGCTTGTGAGTGTTTGCCAACCTGGATTAGCAAGGAATACATGTCCACCCACAGGCCACAACGTTGATTGAGAAACTCGCTCTACTAGGGACATGGTGCAGATTAATAACCAGTAAATCTAGCTGATAGCCGAGAGAATTTCAAGATGCTGTTGTTTGCCCAGTGATGGTGTGGTGCGAGCATCACATGTGATCCTTGCTATAGAGGCTGAACAAGAGTTTGGCTTGAAAGTTCAAGGAGAGTACAAGCTTTCAGGGCTTGCGGATACAGCGAAAAGAGATGTCTATCGTTGGTTTCTTGAGGCAATTTGGCTGCAAGCCAAAACTTACACAATCTCGGCCAAAGAACAAAATATTTTGCATTCGGCCAACTTTGGGCCAATCGCATGGGCAGCGATTGTTAGAGAGAGGTTGCTTGTAGAGTTCCAACGAGTCGTAGCACAGATGGGGCGAAACATCCTAACAAACACGAAAGTCGGCCAGCTACTGACGCTGGTGTTTTCATTGAGAGTGTTGAGCTTATATGTGAAGCTACTCAATATATGGCTTCTTTATATATGGCACCCAGGTCCCCTCTATATATACATCATCTCATGTGTGTATTCTACACACTTTGGGGTTCTATTCATGTGCTATCTCCTTCTCTCTCGACATGGTATCAAAGCAGTACATTTTTGTTTTCAATTTTTCTCTTGATTGAAAACAATTTTGCAAAAAGTACCTGCTAGAGACATCGAAATCAATGTGGTCTACAACTTTGCTCTAAAAAGTTTTTCCAAATTCTGCACCGATTTTGAGTTATTGTTCTCGGACTGCGTACATGTCTAAAAGGAAAATTTCGGTTTTTGTTTTCAAATTTTCTCCTAATTAAAAACTATTTTGCAGAAACTACCCGGTTGAGGGGCAACGCAATCAATGTGGTCTACAACTTTGCAGAAGAAAGTTTTTTCATATTTTGCATTGATTTTGAGTTATGTTCTCGGACTGTGTACATGTCCAAAAAGCAACTTTTGTTTGTTGTTTTCAATTTTTCTCCTGATTGAAAACAAATTTGCAGAATAAAGTTTTTTCAAATTTTGCACCGATTTTGAGTTATCGTTTTTGGACACAGCCATCGAAATCGATGTGGTCTACAACTTTACAGAAGAAAGTTTCTCTAAATTTTGCATCAATTTTTGGTTATCGTTCTCAGACTGCGAATATGTTTGAAAAGCAAATTTTATGTTTTGCTTTTGATTTTTCTCATAATTAAAAACTTCTCAATTATATTTTCTCTTTATCAATCATATATTTGTTATTGATGTAACTTTGGTGCAGAAGCCAGTTACATATCATTCCGATTGAGTTGAGCTGTTGATGATCGTCCAAATTCTATCAAGCTACTGTTGGTACATGATCTTTTGTTATATGATATATTCATTCTTTGATTCTCGTATAAGTATTCTTCTAGAGATATAATTTACATCGTTTTATTGATAATCTCTTGTTGATACCATAGAAATTTTGATGGTAGCATGATGATGTTTTGTTAGTACTTTCATCATGGTGATATTCATTGATACCATGATGATATTTCATTGATACCATGATGTTATTTCGTTGATACCATGGCTATTCTCGGTGATACCATGATGATATTTCGTTGATACCATGGTTATCCTTGGTGATACCATGATGTTGTTTCGTTGATGCCATGATGATATTTCGTTGATACCATGGTTATTCTCGGTGATACCATGATGTTGTTTCGTTGATGCCATGGTTATTCTCGGTGATACCATGATGTTGTTTCATTGATGCCATGGGTATTCTTGGTGATACCATGATGTTGTTTCGTTGATACCATGGTTATTCTCGGTGATACCATGATTATATTTCATTGATGCCATGGTTATTCTCGGTGATACCATGATGTTGTTTCGTTGATTCCATTGTTATTCTCGGTGATGCCATGGTTATTCTCAGTGATACCATGGTTATTCTCGGTTGTATCATGATGCTTTTTGTTGATACCATGATGATTTATTTAATTTTATTGCTACAATGATGATGTTTTGTTAAAACTTTGATTATATTCATTGATATCACTACGTTGATAAATGTCGATTTATGTAGTATATACACATGTCATTTGCATCGCGTAATCACACATCTTGTACTTTTACGTTCATACTTTATGTACCATATGTTGTCCGTGTGTATATATGTCGTCAAAAGAGTGGCATCGTGAACCATCTCTTATGGCATTGTGAACGTAATTACTTTACTAACGATGCTAATAATTTTCATGACTACGTTTTTTGAGTCTATGATCTATGTAGGATTGATCAAAGAATTGATTTTACGAAGACAAACTTGGTGACAATAAAAGATTTATGAAGATATGTTTGGTGATGCCATATTGATGACAAGCTACACAGCAGATTGTTGACAGAGTCAACCTTTCGACAACGCTTCCACAAAGATTCCATGAAGATTCCTCATAGATTCTCTAAAGATTCCAAATAAAGGTGCTGCGGAAGTGATGAAGACGAAGATGGATGTTGTAATGTGGAGATACAAGCTCATGGACATCATCGAATATCCCGTTATTATTATTTTGAGCCATTACGACCACTTTTGTAATGTTTACGGGAACTTCATATTTTAAGTCAGCAATTGTGTTTTGGCCACAGATGCTTGTTGGATGAGCAAATCCAGCTCACGGTGTTGTAATTAATCTCTATAGAAGCCTAGGGACAAATAAGGTCATTTTGGTCAGACATTAGGTTTTCTAAGGCTTAGTATATAAGCCAAAACCTAAAGCTTTGTAAGGGGACTTCTAATAATCTGATCTATTGTCTATGAGTGAGCGTACTGTGTACGAGAGAGAGTGAGAGCTTCTTCTTGACGCTACGTGCGTACCAATGGTCGGAATCGAATGAGGAGAAGTGTAGCGTGTTGCCCTCGACGAGAGCTACGAACCAATACCTACATTGCGCACATACGGTCCCGTTTTGCGAGCTCCATCTATGAGCTTCATCTGGTGATTCGGTGAGCATACGTTGTCCGTTTCTGCATTTCAGCATATCCACGTGTTTGCATTGAGTAGAGCTACACATTAGGCACTTTAGTTTTCCAAAACGATGACCTGCAAATTTATCCTACGCGATTTTGCACCGGGTGTTTTGGGTTGAGATTTTGGTTCATGGACCTTAGGAGAGCAACCTATTGGTGTTACTAGGGTCTCCTTCAAGTTCTGTGGTGTTTTGAGACTCTTTGATGGGTGTTTGTCTCTTGTAAGCGTTGTAGGAAATCTCTTCTTAAGCACTCTTGAAGGCTGTAGCTTAGACATTGGGTAGAGACCTCTGTAGGAATTAGTCAGGAGTCGGTCGAGTGTAGATTGACACCCTATGCTTGCTTCGACGCGCCTGTTGGTCGAGATCCGTCCTCAGTTGACATTATATATTAGGTGAGCTCTCTATGGTGAGGTCCGTCACGGCGTATCCGTCTAGCATTGGCGCCGCTGCCGGGGACGAGGGCCCTAAGTAGGTGAACAAGAGTAGTCCTTGAGGATAGAGGTCCCTCTGACTTGCCAGAGTACTATTTTACATTTAGATTGGATAAGAGGGTGGGGGACTCCCTAGGTCTTAGGAGGAGTCTAGGGAGCTTGTGTCTAGCCCATATCTTCCGTCTTAGGTAGTATTAGGTTGTGGCGTAGAGAGTAGGAGTTGGAGTGGTAGATGTGGTGGTAGGTTGACTTGAGGGTCCATGTGAGGCCAGGAAGCAACCAAGACATCAAAATCGCCATCTCACATGATGAGTAGCAATAGGGTAAGTAGGATATCTTGATTGTTGATCTAGAGTACTTTATGCATGTCTTATTTGCTATTAGGCTCATCAGAGAAGTGGAAAACGCTAAGGAGGAAAGACAGTAAATTGTGTTTGGAAGTTGATTTGAAGTCCAAAAGTTTCTGTGATTATTGCTGAGAGCTCTACAGAGTATAGGGAGTACTACTACCAGAAACAATTTGCATTTTAAGACAGTAGACATCCTACGCGTAGGATGTCTCCAGGGCACTTTTGGTAGGGAATTTGGGGAAACTCAGGTTACCAGTGGATTCAGAGGGTTGGTTTTACCCTTGTAACATATTGAATTGAGTGTTTTTTCCTATTTTTGTTGACCAAAAGCCAAAAGGCAGAGTCAGAAAACGTAAAATTTCAGAAAAGGCTTAAATTGAGTGATGTTTGCATTTTTTTTGCAAATGTGAAGCATAATTGCACTTGCTGAGAGCATAAGGAAGCATCAGAGACACTCCAGTCTGAAAAAATAAGCAGTAGACATCCTACATGTAGGATGTCTACAGGGTGATCTGGGCACTTTTGGAAAAAATGAGGTTACTTGTGTGTTTAGAAGGTAGGTTCTACCCTATTTTCACCTGGAAAGTGGAAATTTGACCAAATTTTGACACATTAAAGCCAAAAGACGAGAATTGCCAGACATCCTACCCAAATTGTGTCCAAGGCCTAATTTTGAGACTAAACCTGTAACAAGACTTGATTTCGAGGTGTTTTAGTAATAAATTTTGTTTTCTAGGAAGTTTTTGTCATTTTAAAGTTAGTCCACCGTGTAGAAGGATGTGTGGATTGTTTTCGTCCGATAAATTTTTTTGATCCGGAAGGCACTTTCTGGGGCATTTTTGAAGGCGTTAACGTGGGATTTTGAAAAAATGATGTATGAAGCGATTGAAGCCTGCGTTATAAGGAACAACTTTGGTTCTTTGAGTCTTTAGAGATTTTGATGTTTTGATGCTTGTTGAAGGCCAAAGATTAAGAAAAAAGTTGGATTTGCTGTTTTTGCATCGTTTTTGTAGAAAATGTTGTTTTGCAGATTGATTTTCAGCAAATCGGAGCAGGCTATGGAAATTTTCCATCACATAGCCGTCGAAGAGCGCAGCGAGGGCAACAAGATTGTATGAGACGGACTTGGGCTGTTTTGGCTCCTTCAAAAAAAAAAAAAAACTAACCTCTACGGATCGCTTCGCGATCACGTTTTTTAACCTTGTTCTCGCAGGTATATTGGCGCGCAAGTCGAGTCGACCGAGCGCCAAAAATAGAAAAGCGGCTATTTTAAGAGATCGCAGGCTTTTGGAGGAGAATAGAAGGACGGGTGGTGCGTTTTGGGGGGATTCACCATTCTCTCTTCTGCGAGTGCGAGTGAGACGCTCCATGCAAGCGAATTGAAGCTCGGGGGTGGTCGGGAGGTTCGAGCTCCGTACAACGGAGTGCGCCCATATATATATTCAATTGCTCCTCTGTTGTATCAAACACTATCAATACAAAGATTTATTCCTCTGTTTTGCTGTCTATCTCTATTATTCGGTTCTCGTGACAATTGGTATCAGAGCAAGCGGTTGATTCTGGACATGGACGGATACGAGAAGAAGATAAAGGAGCAAGAATACCTGATTCGACGACTACGAGAGGATCTGGAAATTTCAAATCGGGAGCGTGCTGAGGCTCTGCGAGGCAAAGCAACACGAGACCCTGATATCTATGTGGAAATTAATGGTGAACAGGAAGACGGAAACCATGCTATTCCACCAGGAAACAATAATCAACGAGTGGGCGCTGGGGCACCTGGCGGTGGAGATGGTGGTGATGATGGAGATGACTGCGTAAAGATCTGTATTATCAAGTAAAGGGTGCAGGGGCTACCGATTTTCTGGATGCTATTGTGAAGGCCGAAAATTATGAGAAGAAGGTGAAGTATGAGAGCTGCAACCCTACTCCAAGCAGAATTATACCTACCGGGCATAGAATGCAGAATAGGCCTTTTCAGACAAACACTGAGTTTCCCCGAAGGAATTTTACAAATAATCAGAGAAGACCACCCAATAATTTTTCAAATCAGAATCAGAATTTCAATCGAAATCAGAGTACAAATCAGAATGTTGTAACCAACCGCAATCAAAATTTTGGGACAGAATACTGTAAACAACCGCAATCAAAATTTGGGTCAAAATGATGCAAATCAGAATCAAAGAAGACGACAACCGCTGCGGTGGCAACATGATCCTGCTTTTCTAGAACGAGCAAGGAGATTTGGAGTATGTTTTCGTTGCGGTGAGCAAGGTCACAAGACGTTCGAATGCCTAAATAAGGAGATCGATCAGGCTGTTCTTGCACGAATGGAAGCCAATATGAATGCGATGGACACCACGATTGAGGAAGCGAGCGAGGAAGGTAAGTGCTCTGAAATTCCTATGAAATGCTTGACAACATCTGTCCATCATTTAAGGGCATCCGTTATAAGAATTCGGGGTAAGATAGGAACTGAAATTGTGAATTTTCTCATTGATTCGGGTAGTACGCATTGTTTTATGTCTAACAAGCTTGCGCAGACTTTGAAATTGAATTCTGATTCCCAGATTAGGAGACCTGTAGAATTGGCCAATGGGAAGAAACATTATACACAGGGTCATATTCAGAACTCACCTTTTTTGCTGAACAAAGAGAAACATTCGGGAGAATTTTATGTTATTAGCATGGGTGAACGGGATGTAATTTTGGGAATGGATTGGTTGGCTGCGAACCATGCATTGATTGATTGTGAGAGGGGTGAGTTGGTTTTTAAAAACAGAGATGGTCATGCGATTAAAGCTGAGGAGAGAAATACTAAATCACTTCTGATTTCTGCCATGAAACTTTTGAGGGGGGTGAGACAAGGGTGTGAGACGTTTCTTGTGTTTGCTAACGAGATTAAAGAGGATTCTGGGAATAAACAGAAAGGGGAAAATCCAGAATTTGTAGAGGATCTCTTACATGAATTTAAGGATGTGTTCCCGGACGATCTTCCTGGTATGCCTCCGCCTAGAGCGGTAGACCACGCCATAGATCTATATCCAGGAGCAACACCTTATTCAAGGGCTCCATACAGGTTCGATATTGATGAGCTTAAAGAGCTCAAGATACAACTTGATGACCTTTTGAAAAAGGGTTTTATTAAACCTAGTGTATCTCCTTGGGGCAGTCCTGTGTTATTCCAAAAGAAAAAGGATGGTACATATAGGTTATGCATTGACTACAGGGGGTTAAACAAACAGACCATTAAGAACAAATATCCTCTTCCTCACATAGATGAATTGCTTAGCCATTTGAGTGGTGCCACAATATTTTCAAAGGTTGATCTTCGTTCTGGCTACCATCAAATCCGCATTAAGGTCGAGGACATTCCAAAGACTGCTTTTCGTACACGTTATGGGCATTATTAATTTACAGTTCTTGCTTTTGGTTTGACTAATGCACCAGAAACTTTCATGTGCTTAATGAATAATATTTTTCACCCGTATCTTGATGACTTCATTCTGGTATTCTTGGATGATATTTTTGTGTATTCTAAGAATGAAGAAGATCATGCGTTGCACTTAAAGAAAACATTTGAGGTTTTGCGTGAACATAAATTGTATGCCAAAGCAAGTAAGTGTACTTTTGCAAAGGATCAGATTGTGTACTTGGGAAGAGTGATTTCTAAAGAGGGGATTCACATTGACCTTGACAAAGTTAAGACTATTGTGGAGTGGCCAACACCAAAGTCATTAAGGGATGTGAGAAGCTTTATGGGTCTAGCACAATATGAGAGAGCACACATTAAAGATTTCTCTAAGATAGCAAGTCCTTTGACCGAATTGACCAAGAAAGACAAGGGTTTTGTGTGGACTTCTACCTGTGAGATTGCTTTTGAGACCTTGAAGGCTAAAATAGCAAAAAATTGTGTTTTGAAAGTTCCTGAGATGGGCAAACCATTTGTTGTGTCATGTGATGCTAGTGGTGAACAACTAGGGTGTGTTTTGACACAAGAAGGAAGAGTGGTTGCATATGAGTCTAGGAAATTAAGACGACATGAATTGAACTATGCAACACATGATCTAGAATTGCTTGCTGTTGTTCATGCATTGAAACATTGGCGTCATCTTTTGCTTGGTGTCAAATTTGAATTGCGTACTGATCATCAAAGTCTTTGTGGTAGTAGATAGACTCACAAAACAGGCTCACTTCTTTCCCGTGAAAATAACTGATACTGCTTTGACCATTGCACGCTTGTTTGTGAAAGAGATATTTCGTTTGCATGGCATGCCCAAGAGCATAGTGTCTGACAGAGATTCTAAGTTCACTTCACATTTCTGGAGAGCGACTTTTGACTCTATACGTACCCACTTACGCATGTCTACTTCTTTTCATCCTCAAACCGATGGGGAAACGGAGAGAGTGAATCGTATTTTAGAAGATATGTTACGAATGTATGTCAATGAAAACCAATCTAATTGGAATGAATATTTGCCTTTGGTTGAATTTGCATACAACAGTTCATATCATTCATCTATTAGGATGACCCCGTTTGAAGCAATGTATGGCTATAACTGTCCCACACCTATAAATTTTCTTAGCTCAAGGAATAAGGTAGAACTGTCACGTGAGATGCTTGAAAAGATGGATAATGAGTTGGCCAAAATCATGGGGAATATTAGAGAAGCCCAAAAGATACATAAATTGTATTATGACAAGAAACATCGGGTTGTGGAGTATGAAACTGGGGATATGGTTTTCTTAAAAGTTATTCCCGAGAAGTCTCATTTAATTCTTGGGAAGGATAAGCGATTGTCTCCACGATTTGCTGGGCCATTTAAAATTTTGAAGCGCATTGGTTCATTAGCTTACAAATTGGAATTGCCTTCTCATGTCAAAGTGCATCCTGTATTTCATGTGAGTTTATTGAAAAAGTATGTTCCTAACGTGCACCATGTTTTACAGGACAACTCTAAGTTGAAAGATGACGGAACATTGACAGTAGAACCAGATTTAGTGCTAGATAGGCGTGTCAAACATTTGAGAAATAGAGACATTGTGGAAGTTTTGGTTAAGTGGCAGAACTATCCAGTAGAGGATGCATCTTGGGTTGATCTTAGTGTTTTGCAAAGCGAATTTCCCTCCTTCCAACTCTGAGGACAGAGTTAATTTTGAAAAGAGGAGATTGTAACAAGACTTGATTTCGAGGTGTTTTAGTAATAAATTTTGTTTTCTAGGAAGTTTTTGTCATTTTAAAGTTAGTCCACTGTGTAGAAGGATGTGTGGATTGTTTTCGTCCGATAAATTTTTTTGATCCGGAAGGCACTTTCTGGGGCATTTTTGAAGGCGTTAACGTGGGATTTTGAAAAAGTGATGTATGAAGCGATTGAAGCCTGCGTTATAAGGAACAACTTTGGTTCTTTGAGTCTTTAGAGATTTTGATGTTTTGATGCTTGTTGAAGGCCAAAGATTAAGAAAAAAGTTGGATTTGCTGTTTTTCCATCGTTTTTGTAGAAAATGCTGTTTTGCAGGTTGATTTTCAGCAAATCGGAGCAGGCTATGGAAATTTTCCATCACATAGCCGTCGAAGAGCGCAGCGAGGGCAACAAGATTGTATGAGACGGACTTGGGCTGTTTTGGCTCCGTTTGGGAGTTATGTTCAGTTGAAGACAGCTGAAAAATTGTGGAGTTCAAAAAAAAAAAAAAAACTAACCTCTACGGATCGCTTCGCGATCACGTTTTTTTACCTTGTTCTCGCAGGTATATTGGCGCACAAGTCGAGTCGACCGAGCGCCAAAAATAGAAAAGCGGCTATTTTAAGAGGTCGTAGGCTTTTGGAGGAGAATAGAAGGGCGGGTGGTGCGTTTTGGGGGGATTCACCATTCTCTCTTCTGCGAGTGAGAGTGCGAGTGCGAGTGAGACGCTGCATGCAAGCGAATTGAAGCTCGGGGGTGGTCGGGAGGTTCGAGCTCCGTACAACGGAGTGCGCCCATATATATATTCAATTGCTCCTCTGTTGTATCAAACACTATCAATACAAAGATTTCTTCCTCTGATTTGCTGTCTATCTCTATTATTCGGTTCTCGTGACAATTGGTATCAGAGCAAGCGGTTGATTCTGGACATGGACGGATATGAGAAGAAGATAAAGGAGCAAGAATACCTGATTCGACGACTACGAGAGGATCTGAAAATTTCAAATCGAGAGCGTGCTGAGGCTCTGCGAGGCAAAGCAACACGAGACCCTGATATCTATGTGGAAATTAATGGTGAACAGGAAGACGGAAACCATGCTATTCCACCAGGAAACAATAATCAACGAGTGGGCGCTGGGGCACCGGGCGGTGGAGATGGTGGTGATGATGGAGATGATGATGATGGGAACGGTGGTGATGGACGTCGTGGTCGTCCACACGAAAGAGAGCGGAATGACGGCGAAGCGGAAACTAAGGAAAGGAGAGGACGAAGAAGGGAACGTGATGAAGAAGATGCAGATGAAGATTCTGAAAGGGCAGCTTTGCAGCAAGTCTTCAAGAAGGCAAAGATTAACGAGTTTAATGGCATCGAGAAAACTGGTGAAGATCTCGAAGCATGGATTGAAGAGTTAGAAGATTATTTTGCATTGAAGAAGTTCTCTGAAGAGGCAAAAGCAAAGGTTGCAGTTGTTCATCTTCGACAAACCGCAAAGCTTTGGTGGAAAGCATACCTTAAACAGTGAACAAAGGTTACTCCAATCACTTGGGAGGAATTTAAAATGCAAGCGTATAAAAGGTACTGTTCTCCACACTATGAGATGGATAAAAAGATGCAGTTTTACAAGTTTCTAGGAAGTTTTTGTCATTTTAAAGTTAGTCCACCGTGTAGAAGGATGTGTGGATTGTTTTCGTCTGATAATATTTTTTGATCCGGAAGGCACTTTCTGGGGCATTTTTAAAGGCGTTAACGTGGGATTTTGAAAAAGTGATGTATGAAGCGATTGAAGCCTGCGTTATAAGGAACAACTTTGGTTCTTTGAGTCTTTAGAGATTTTGATGTTTTGATGCTCGTTGAAGGCCAAAGATTAAGAAAAAAGTTGGATTTGCTGTTTTTGCATCGTTTTTGTAGAAAATGTTGTTTTGCAGATTGATTTTCAGCAAATCGGAGCAGGCTATGGAAATTTTCCATCACATAGCCGTCGAAGAGCGTACCGAGGGCAACAAGATTGTATGAGACGGACTTGGGCTGTTTTGGCTCCGTTTGGGAGTTATGTTCAGTTGAAGACAGCTGAAAAATTCTGGAGTTCAAAAGAAAAAAAAAACTAACCTCTACGGATCGCTTCGCGATCACGTTTTTTTACCTTGTTCTCGCAGGTATATTGGCACGCAAGTCGAGTCGACCGAGCGCCAAAAATAGAAAAGCGGCTATTTTAAGAGGTCGCAGGCTTTTGGAGGAGAATAGAAGGACGGGTGGTGCGTTTTGGGGGGATTCACCATTCTCTCTTCTGCGAGTGCGAGTGAGAGTGCGAGTGCGAGTGCGAGTGCGAGTGAGACGCTGCATGCAAGCGAATTGAAGCTCGGGGGTGGTCGGGAGGTTCGAGCTCCGTACAACGGAGTGCGCCCATATATATATTCAATTGCTCCTCTGTTGTATCAAACACTATCAATACAAAGATTTCTTCCTCTGTTTTGTTGTCTATCTCTATTATTCGGTTCTCGTGACAAAACCATAGGATGACTCCATAGGCATGTTCTAAATGTTGTATTGACTGCATGTGATAAATTTCATCTCATTTGGGTCAGTGAAAGTGAAGATTGAATAGACTTTAGCATTTTTGGACAGACAAAAGGCAAGAATAGCTAGTTTTGGGGTCTTTTGACATCCAAACTCAAATCTAAGCATACCAGTGGGTTGCTGAAGACTAGGGGAATCTTTGGTCCAAGTTTGGGTTCATTCTGGGCAAAAAGACATCCTACGCATAGGATGTCTACTACATGATTCTGAGACCAAAATTCTCCTGTGACCATACCATGCTGTCATATAGCCTTAGATAAGCCTCCTAGGAAATTTGGTCCAATTTGGAGTTGATTTGACTTGGGAATTCATCAAAATAGACATCAGCCTTCTGGAATAGATTCTTGATCATTTGACCAACCTATAGGTGTCAGAATCAAAAAGTAAAAATAGCTGTGAGTTTAGCACATTAAGGGGAAGCTACAGTGCAAGTTTGAGCTCAAACAGAGCAAAAGGACATCCTACATGTATGATGTCTCCAGGGTCATAAAGTGGTCAAAATTCTATTGTAGCCATTTAGGAGGTTCTAAGTGTCTGAAGGATTCCAGATCTTTTTTTCAAAAGTGAATTTGGACCTTGTTTGGCCTATTTACCAAGCCAAGACAAGAATTGTCAGACATCCTACTTTTGGAGTGCACTAGAAGCTTATGCATCCCAAATCTTGACCTATTGGCATCCAAATTCAATTCTAAGCATACCATTGGGTTGCTGAGCACTAGGAGAATGTTGGGATCAAGTTTGGACAAAATCTGAGCAGTTAGGCATCCTATGCATAGGATGTGAACTCGAAACCAACCTATGAGCACACCACTGTGATCAGCACATCAAGGAGAAGCTGGGGTGAAAATTTCAAGTCATTCTGAGCAAAAAGACATCCTACGTGTAGGATTTCTCAAGGTCATTTTTAGGTCCAAATGAAATTATGATCATACCATTGTGTTGCCAGACTTAAGGGGAGTCTCTAGACCAAATTTTGTTAAATTCTCAGCATATAGACATCCTACGCGTAGGATGTCTCTAGGCCAGTTTTAGGGTCCAACTGTAATTTTGACCATACAGGAGTGTTCACAGTGTCACAGAGATCCCAAATCTTCTTTTAAAATTGAATTTGGACTCATTTTGACCATTCTAAACTGCATTTCACTATTTTGGCCATAACTTTCACAAATAGTATCGGATCGAAAAAGTTTTTATATCAAAACATAGCCTGAGAGCGACTCTACAGATCTTAGAGCAAAACTTGAACTAAATGCATGCCGATGGCAACCATTTAGGTCAACTTAGAAAAAAACATCGTTTATGCATCCAGAAGTCAGGAGTGTCTAAAATCGATAATTCGAAAGAATTGTGAGAAAACGGTATTGAAGACTGCTAAGTTAGCAGATTGAAATTATCTTTTGGGAAAACCATTGGTCACCCATGGAAAGGTGTAAAAGTTAACTACGGCCTAGTGTATGTCCATACACAAATGTGGTAGCGGTAAGACCATACCCAAGGACTCTTGATTTTGCAACAACAGTTGTAAGTTTTGGAGAACTTTAACACAAGATTTTTGCTAGCAAATCACTGCAACTTGTGCATAATTCTGTTGTTCTAGCTTAAGCTTAGTTCAACTAAAAGAGAACTTGAAAGTCAATATCAAGCCCACTGAACAAGTGGGGTCGTCAGAAAAACATCAAGAATTTTTACATTCATTGTGAAAAAGTTTGCCAGCTAAATAGAATTTTGCAGATTGTGTGCTAAAGTGAACACAGGTTAGCTCGATTCAAGAATCGCTACGAAGGGAGCAATCGTTGCAGTATAGTGGTAAGTTGCATAACTTATCACAGTGCTTCCAATAGATCGAGGCCTGCTAAAAAGCTGTAGGCAAAGCAAGCAGCCAGACAAGACAGTATCAGCCTTGGCAAGCAAGGGAGCTAAGAAGTTCAAGCAAAGCCCAGTTCAGAAAACGCAGAGATTAAGGCATCCACAAAAGCTGAAGGACCTCAAGAGAAAAAGACTGACACAAGGGTGCTAATAATTTTTATTAGCTTTGAGGCAAGCTATAAGAGCTATCACTGAACAGGTATAACAAGGGTGTCAAGACAAAAGCAATGGCGTCTCAAAGGAACCAGACCAGCCGAGACGAAGCTTCAAGTACTTCCACAGAAATTACAAGAGAGCAAAGTGGGCTCTATTTAGTTGTCCATTACAAAGGATTGCCATGCTATGAGGATATAAATCGGAATTTGTACATCAAGACAAATAAAGATACAGAGGAAACTCGGACATCTCAATATGTGGAAGTTGAAACAGCGAAGAATGTACTACACCCACATCCAGATTTCATGGAAGACTGTCTGGGATCAATTTACATGAGGCATGGAAAATACATTGACAATGAGATAGAAATGTTGCACAAGGATCAACTTACAGAACTCTACACATATCGTCCAAGTATTTTTATGTACAAAGCTCAAGATGGGAAACGGCAAATTGGCACCCTTTATGTAGATGAGGACGGTCGCTACTACAAAGCTTCCACAAATCATGAAGTTCCTGCAGAGAGTAACCAATATTTTGCAGCTAAAATATTTGGATCAAGAAGGGAAGACTACAAATTTGAAGGTGGTAATGTTTATCATCTAGTCATGGCTTTACCTCTTGATACACAGCTAGAAGAGTTAACAACTACAACTGTCACTGCACAAATGGGTGGCACAACACAAGGCACAACATGGAAAGACACTGCACAAGTCTCGTGCACTGCACCAGCACAAGACAAAGCACAAACACACCAAATCGCACAAACAGGGAATACGCCGGAAGTACCAGCTATGAAGATAGCACAACTTCAAAAAGAGCTAGCTAGGTCTCAAGAGATACTTAACAGAGCACAACAAGTCATATCATCAGGCATTGAACAGATGCCAACATCAGATATGGAACCCTCTCGGATGGGGGGAGTTCAAACTCAACAAAGACCCTATATCTTCAAGAGTGGGATTAATAAGTCCAGCTTTACAAGAAGCTGTGTCCTTTTAAGAAACCCAAGTGGAATTTCAAGAAGCATTGGAAGATGCCGAGCCGGAGGAGAAACCACTGGAAATTCACAATGCTCAATGTAGAAGGTCAGGTCAAGATGTCATTGTGGTCGACAAATACGATAGGCACTATGAAATAGCCGATGTGAAAAATATGGATGAGCTTAGAATTTGTGGGCAACTTGTAAGTCACATACTTGGACCCCATCCAAAAGCACAATCCAAGGAAACGAAAAACAAAGATTCGGTTTGATCTTCATCCTTGGTGCAAACCTCGCCAAAATCAACTCGGAAACATAGCCCTAAGGCTATGCAGAAGCCCCACGACAAAGACCATATATTGATGGAAGAATTAACATTACACATGCTAGAAAGCATGGATAGTGATTTGATCTTGTATGCAAGTAATAATGGAAGCTATTTTCAGCTTCTCAAGGACAAGACGATGAAGGATAAAGATACGAAGCCAGTGGATGCACCTAAGTCAGTCATAATCTATAGGTTCATGCATGCAAAGAGTTCATATCTATATTTAGATACCATAGGAAACCATAATCAGGAGTATTATGGAGAGCTGCCTCGTCCAAAGGGTGCACATGTTGAGATAGCGACATATTGCATCCAATGTGCCATTGGTCATTTCCCGGGGAGGTCACCTAATAAAAATGTAACCTATCACGTGAGTTCAACATAAGGGTATTTAAAGTTCTTGAAACTTACAGAAATATATATATAGAAGGGCATTATTTTTTCAAATTTGAAAAAAACTTACAGATTTTAAAAGAAAAGGATACATTATATTCTTAACAAAATTCACAGATAAGGGGTTTTACAAACATGTCTTGAACGCACGTGATATAGTATTTTTACACATAGTGAACCCCCCAGGGGTCATTTAGTGAAGGACTGCCCAACAAATCTCTACATGGAAAAGAAGAAGCAACACGCCAAAAGAAAAGTTCAGACAATGACAACAAGGGAACGAAAGCGAGAATCCCCAACGAGATCCTCTGAAAAGAAGCAGATCTTGTGGCAGAGCACAAAAGATAGGCTCAAGACACAGTTGCTTGAAGTCAAGGGTGTCAACGACATTATCATAGAGAATCAGGCTTTCAAAAAAGATCAATTGAATCAGCTGATTCAAGATCACTTAAAGAACCTCAGTGAGGAAAAGTCAAAGCATCCACAAGGTGATGAAGATGAAGCTCGCATTTCAAGGGTCGAGAGCAAAAGAAGCCAAGATTCTGACGATAGTGAGCCAACACAAGAAGAGGTGCCAGTGGTAGCAAAAAATCTTAGTGCCACGTCACAAGTGGAAGACATGCAAATAGAATCAATGGATGAAGTTGAACGTCTACCAAATAAATTCTCTACTATGGACTCTTCATTGGTGATTGAACAAATCAAAGAGTACGAGAAGCTAAAAGAAAATGTAACTAAATACATAGAATGCACAGAAGAACAGGAAATGACTGAGTCCAAGATTGACTACCAAGACAAGCAATACAGGATATGAATGAATATTTTCGAGAAGAGACTCTACAAAAACCCATGGAACAATGGGAACCAAAGGCCACGGCGACCATTGCATCAGAAGAAGAGAGTCAACCTAACCATCCTGATACACAAAATTCAAAAGATTTCCAAGAAGAAAAGTCACCATTGAATTACCTTCAAGCGCTAGAAGAAGTAAATAGTGACAAAGAGCTTTTGAAACCAAGAGTCAAGGCGTCACAGTCAGAAACTTGCAATGAAGACCAACAAGCTGCTCAGGCTATAGACCTTCCCTAAAGCTATAGATCAGAAGATAGTAAGCACTTCGGACATGCTACAACCAGTCAAATGATAAAGAAGTTCAACATATAAGAGGATGACAAAGCTTCCAAGGCACAAAAGTCCAAGAAAAGTACCAAAAGCAAAGAGAACATCAGTTACTTGGTAGCCAACAAGAAGATTAAATTCTCGTTGGATGTGCATGAGAAACTGAAAGTCAATTTTACAGCAGACATAGATTGCACTGCCACGACAACTTGTCATGTCTTATGGGTTGTGGTTACTTCTAGATAAACGAGAACAGTATGAAATCCAGGTACAGGTTCCTATATCACATGGAATAGCCGTCACAAGTTTAGGGATTGAAAAAGCTACCCTTACACTACGGTGAAAGGTAATCAAAGACAAATTCCTAGTGGTGGACTCTGAAAAAATGAGCACACGCTTGATTTTGTCCAAGCAATGGGCGAAAATGTTTGAAGAAGCACCTGAATCTTCAGCAGTGGTTAAGCCTACAACAACTCAAAGATCTTCGGCCACTATTGACAAAGGAAAAGCTAAAGCAAGTGAAACAGTGTTCTGCAACCCAAAAAGACCATATTAGGTATTTTGGTAAAAATCTCACATTATGGGAATCTCCAAATCGACCGAATTCATGTAATTTGGGAATTTTCCACTTAAAGTGGGAAAAATTGAGGTGTGTGGCTAGTAAATAAAGTGAAAATCTCATAGGATTGTGGTGTTGATAAACACCAAAAGTCAAGAGGATGTACAACACATGGATTTGAATAATAACTATAAATTACATAAAACAAAGGAAGATACAAAAAAGATTTTGTTTACAAATTGACTAGTATAGTCACAATAGAAGCTCCACATAATTCTACTCCACATTTGATACCATATTTGAACTTTGATCCAAGTGTGGCTGATGTGCACGAGTGAGGCCTTCTTTGGCTTTTAGAGCATGTCTTTCTGGAATCTTTATTCTAGAAAATGGTCCTTCTTTGTTGGGTCTCCAGGACCAAACAATTGCATCTATAGTTTCCCACACTTGTGGGTCCTTATAGTTGACAGCCCAATAACCCTTCCAACAATTACTGTAAGCTTGAGTATCTGTCATCCCACTTTTTCTCGCGCAAGGTGCCCAATATTGAATCAAGAGTTTTCTGTAGTTTGGTGATGTAGGCTCATTATCAATGTCAGATAAAGCCATTGCAAGCCACACTGGATAGATTTCTGTGTCACTCGGAACAAGCATAAGAATGTCACCTTGGTGCACATCAGACATAGGGTCAAACTCTTCCCTTGGCCTATCTCGTTGAGGCCCACAAAAATGATCATTCAACTCTTCAAGGCCTAGGAATCTTTCTGCTCCTTGTTGCAAATTCATTGTAGTGCTTTGTAGATGAGAATATTCTTGAGTTTTTGGCCAAAACATTTCATACAAGACTCCCTCTGATATGATTGCTTTTCCAATCTCTTCAATTACCTTACTCCAATAATCTATCACGGGTCTATAATATCGCGGAATACTTCAACCATTCCCTAAATTTTTCCAAAATTTTATATAGTTCTTTAGCCCCAAAATGACTTCTTCGTGGGCCTTGACATACTCCGCCATTTGTACTAGAGGTGGATCTCCATGTGGTAACATTGGCTTGCCTTCTGTGTCTGTTTTCCAAAGGCGAATACTTCCACTCCAACTTGATACACCTACATGTGCCTTATATTGCATCATTGGTGTCTCATCTTGCATAAAGAACCTGAACTGAAGCGGTTTGGAATGTCCAACAAGTATGTCTTGTCCATCACAAAGATAGCCATCACAATATTGCTTGAAATCAGGGATCTTTGTGAGAAAAAATGGAGCTGGAGATGAAGATGAGCTGTTTCGTAATGTATCCATCAAATGTGGCAAAGTATAGGTTTGTGTAACTCTCAACTTCTCTGAAAACCTACTAAACATGGCGTCTATGTCCTCATGTGTATGCCCAACCATTAAAAATCCCAGCTGGATGGTTTTGAAAACACCCCTTGCAACAAGCATTGACAAATAGGCAAATAAGTATCGATTTTTGTTTTCCCCTGCACAATTATCCAATTGTAGCAACAAGTTCTCTGGCAATCTGCGAAATGTTGACCCCAATTCCTCTTCTGCAATTTCTGACGACTGCACAATGGGCTCTTTTCCATCACTCAAGTTATGGTAGTCCAAAGCATCCCTTGAGTTCAAAGCATGTAGTAGTGAAATATTGCTCCTTGGAAGTCCATTTGTTACTAGATCACCAAGAGGATGCTTATCTATCCTCTCGAGGTTATGTAAACAATTAGCAATTGAGCCAATTGTAAGATTTGGATCAGCTGGCCACAAACCATTCAAGACAAAGTGTCCGTAATGACCTTCTCCATGTCCATGAGTGATCATGCCAATCAATGCCACCTGCAGATTATATCCTGAATCCACACCCTTGGGAACAATGCGTAATCTAGGAATGGCAGTCTTCTTTTGATCCATCTTATCATGGATTATGCATACATATTTTTGTGGTTGAGTTTCTGAATACGTGCGCCATGCATAATATAGGCTTCTGCAACTCTTTTGTTGTGCCATGTGAACTTCTCTCTCCCTCAAGAGAAGAGCTCTCTCTTCAAGAGAAGGTTTAGCTTCTAACCTTGCCTTGATTGAGCTACAAATATTGCACTTAGAGAACTCACTCGTCTTTGTTAAAGTGACATGTGGGTACTCTTTGTTCCAAATTCTACCAAAAGAAGATTGGGATAGCTTCTTCTCATGGCCCATTTGGTCAAGTGTCGTGTTGATTTCACATAAAATATCCACTTGTTTGTATGTTAATGGAATCACCAATTGAGTCTCTCTTGAGCCATCTAGCAGTGTTCTACTTCTATGTGGCATTTTCTCAGAGTTATTTTCCACAAACTCGTTTAGTAGTGCTCTTGCTAAACTAGTATGTTGAAGTCCCCTTCTCAATGTACATGTGTTCCCATGTACATATTGGCGCACACCATTTTCAAAGTTCTCCTTGTATCGATAAAATGATGTCTTTGGTATTCCATGTAGCTCATACCATGCTCTACAACAAACAATAGAGCCATTTAGCCTGAATTGGTATCGTGACTTCTCATCTTTCTGATAACATATAGAAAGAACATCATAAACATAATTAGTGCGTGATTTTTGAGACTCTCCCCAAAATTGTTGTCGTAACCTTGTCACCATATCACGATCTGCAAATTGGCAGCATTTTTGTGCACAACAATCAATGCATGATACCCTTTGAATTGATTTGTTTGAAAGGTAAAAAGTCGAAGCTGGTGCTGCTTTTGATTTTTGAGTCCTGTTCATGAAAGTGTATCGTCTCTTCCTTGACAACTGGACAACATTACTCCCATCAAGTTTTTTTCCAACATTGCCATCGTTGGATACATCCTCATATGTAGCATGCATGCCATCAACAGGAACAAAGCGTTGTAATGGGCTCCCATTCAACATTGTTGTCTGCTTGATGGGCCACTTTAGCAAAGTGATGCTACCCACTTCAACCACATCATGAATGCTTGCATTTTCTCTTTCAATACCCACACCCACACAATCAGGACCAAGTTCCTGAAAGTTGACATAATCATGTGGAAATACATATAAGATGGTCCCTTCATTCATGGTTTGCATCATTGTGTCATCTTTTAAAAGGACCCTCTGATTTCTCCAAGACTCTCGAATCATTGCTTCAAATTCTGGGCTTGTCATAGGTATTGCATTTGTAACTAGAGGATCAGAATGATCATGTTCTTCATCACCATTGTAGCTTTCGTGTGGATCAATTAAGTTCCCATTTAATACAAAAGATTGCAAAAGAAGCTTTGACCATCGAACAGCACTCCATAATGAGCCTTGGAGAGATGAAGTATCCATTGTAGGAAAAGGTAGGACCACATCCTTCAAGCATTCCTCCACTAGTATGGAGACATTTCCTAGCCCTATCTTTGTACCACCACAAGTGGAATCTGGATCTGTTCTACACACACAACCAATACCAACGATTTCATTGTCAAGTATCATATGTACTTTCTCCCCAGATTCAAAGTCCATCCTGTAAGTAAAAAGATTACATTGTTAAATCCATAGTTATAGAAAAATACTCTTCAAACCAAAAATCATGCTACAACATGAAAAAGGTTTGCTTAGGTTGGACAAGTGGTGAACCTTGAGACCAAATCCTCCTTGCTATATTAATGGAAGCAAGGTTGGACAAGTGGTGGACCTTGAAACCAAAGCCTCTTTGCTATATGAGAGCATAGGTTGGACAAGTGGTGGACCTAGTTGTAATACCCACTGCCACCTATCAACTACTATAGGACTATGCTTTCCAATGTCCAAGTATCCCTTGAGTCTTTCAAGGTTGAACACGTGGTGGACCTTGAAACAAAAATCCCCTTTCTATATCAGAGCATAGCTTGGACAAGTGGTGGACCTAGTTATAATGCCCAATATCCAAGGTGAAATACCTTAGGACTTTGCTACCTTGCTTGCCAATGTTTACGTAGCCCCTCATTTCTTTAATGGAAGTAAGGTTGGACAAGTGGTGGACCTTGAAACCAAAGCCTCTTTGCTATATAAGAGCATAGGTTGGACCTAGTTTTAATACCCACTGCCACCTATCAACTACTATAAGACTATGCTTTCCAATGTCCAAGTATCCCTTGAGTCTTTCAAGGTTGAACACGTGGTGGACCTTGAAACAAAAATCCCCTTTCTATATTAGAAAGGTTGAACACATGGTGGACCTTTAAACAAAAATCCCCTTTCTTTATCAGAGCATAGCTTGGACAAGTGGTGGACCTAGTTATAATGCCCAATATCCAAGGTGAAACACCTTAGAACCTTGCTACCTTGCTTGCCAATGTTTACGTAGCCCCTCATTTCTTTAATGGAAGCAAGGTTGGACAAGTGGTGGACCTTGAAAGCAAAGCCTCTTTGCGATATGAGAGCATAGGTTGGACCTAGTTGTAATACCCACTGCCACCTATCAACTACTATAGGACTATGCTTTCCAATGTCCAAGTATCCCTTGAGTCTTGCAAGGTTGAACACGTGGTGGACCTTGAAACAAAAATCCCCTTTCTATATTAGAAAGGTTGAACACATGGTGGACCTTTAAACGAAAATACCCTTTCTTTATCAGAGCATAGCTTGGACAAATGGTGGACCTAGTTATAATGCCCAATATCCAAGGTGAAACACCTTAGAACCTTGCTACCTTGCTTTCCAATGTTTACGTAGCCCCTCATTTCTTTAATGGAAGCAAGGTTGGACAAGTGGTGGACCTTGAAAGCAAAGCCTCTTTGCGATATGAGAGCATAGGTTGGACCTAGTTGTAATACCCACTGCCACCTATCAACTACTATAGGACTATGCTTTCCAATGTCCAAGTATCCCTTGAGTCTTGCAAGGTTGAACACGTGGTGGACCTTGAAACCAAAATCCCCTTTCTATATTAGAAAGGTTGAACACATGGTGGACCTTTAAACGAAAATCCCCTTTCTTTATGAGAGCATAGCTTGGACAAGTGGTGGACCTAGTTATAATGCCCAATATCCAAGGTGAAACACCTTAGAACCTTGCTACCTTGCTTGCCAATGTTTACGTAGCCCCTCATTTCTTTAATGGAAGCAAGGTTGGACAAGTGGTGGACCTTGAAAGAAAAGCCTCTTTGCGATATGAGAGCATAGGTTGGACCTAGTTGTAATACCCACTGCCACCTATCAACTACTATAGGACTATGCTTTCCAATGTCCAAGTATCCCTTGAGTCTTGCAAGGTTGAACACGTGGTGGACCTTGAAACCAAAATCCCCTTTCCATATCAGAGCATAGCTTGGACAAGTGGTGGACCTAGTTATAAAGCCCCTCCTTTCTTTAATGGAAGAAAGGTTGGAAAAGTGGTGAATCTTGAAACCCAAACCCTTTGGCTATATATAGAGGATATCTTGGACAAGTGGTGGGCTTAGTTGTAGTATCCAATGTCCAAGGTCCAAGGTGAACTATGTAAAGACCTTACTTCCAAAAACAGAGTCGTACAAGTGGTTCTCCTTGAAACCAAAACCTCCTTAGTGTATTAGAACATAGCTTGGAGAAGTGGTGGACTTAGTTGTAATGGTGAATGTCCAAAGCAAACTATTATAGGACCTTGCTTCCCAAATCAAGTTTGGACAAGTGGTGGATCTTGAAACCAAAACCCCCTTACTCTATTAGAGCATAGCTTAGATAAGTGGTGGACCTAGCTGCCTTGGACCTAGCTGCCATAGCTTTAATGGAATCGAGGTTGGGAAAGTGGTGCATCTTGAAACCAAAAGCCCTTTATTGTATTAGAGCATAGCTTGGACAAGTGAGGGACCTAGTTTTAATGTGTGATGTCCAAAGAAAAGTATTACAAGACCTTGCTTTCCAATATTTGAATTGGTCAAGTGGTTAAAACTAAGTATAAAACTTTGACCATTTTCTTCTCGAATTGCCAAAAAGCTAGTTTTAGACACCCCTAAATGAAAATGGTTTAGGGTGGCCTTAAACAATGTTTTTTCAAAGACTTGAACAAAAGGGTTGTTGAAGAGTAATGACAATTTATTGTGGCTTGAAGTGCCTGAGTATGTGAAAACAAGCCTAGGTTTTCCACGAGGCAAAAGGTGATATAATAAGAACATTGGAAAGTTAGGATTGACCATGTGGCCTAAACTTTGGCAAGTGAAGTGGTGGCCAAGTTTTGTGGCACAGTGTGCACTTGGTCCTATATGTGTTGACCACTTGGCTAAATCTAGGACCATAAGGCCAAACCTTTGGCACCTTAAATATAGTATGGGACATAATCTAGAACTGCTATAGTAAATTAGTAGTATAGCTAATATGTTAATATTTGTATTATATTTAAGTATATGCTAATATAATTTATGTTCAAAATTTCACTAATGAAGAATGTTCCCATTTAGCACTCCAGATGCGGGGTCTTAGGGCAATGCCACAATGGGGTGACAAGGCAGCGCTTCCACGTGAGGTTTGGGGGTAGCGCTCTTGATGGGGATGTGGAATATAGCGCTCTCGATGGCGGGGCTTGGGAGGTTGATTTTGGGATATTGTTCTGAGCGGGGTCCGGGGCAGCGCCCCGGGCGGGGTCAAGGGGCGGCCCAATATCCAAGGTGAAATACCTTAGGACTTTGCTACCTTGCTTGCCAATGTTTACGTAGCCCCTC
Organism: Adiantum capillus-veneris; assembly: GCF_014529385.1. Taxonomy (NCBI): domain Eukaryota; kingdom Viridiplantae; phylum Streptophyta; class Polypodiopsida; order Polypodiales; family Pteridaceae; genus Adiantum; species Adiantum capillus-veneris. Next base: position 9,852,651 of record NC_140948.1, on the reverse strand, counting down.
ATTTCTTTAATGGAAGTAAGGTTGGACAAGTGGTGGACCTTGAAACCAAAGCCTCTTTGCTATATAAGAGCATAGGTTGGACCTAGTTTTAATACCCACTGCCACCTATCAACTACTATAAGACTATGCCTTCCAATGTCCAAGTATCCCTTGAGTCTTTCAAGGTTGAACACGTGGTGGACCTTGAAACAAAAATCCCCTTTCTATATTAGAAAGGTTGAACACATGGTGGACCTTGAAACGAAAATCCCCTTTCTTTATCAGAGCATAGCTTGGACAAGTGGTGGACCTAGTTATAATGCCCAATATCCAAGGTGAAATACCTTAGGACTTTGCTACCTTGCTTGCCAATGTTTACGTAGCCCCTCATTTCTTTAATGGAAGTAAGGTTGGACAAGTGGTTGACCTTGAATCCAACGCCCCCTGGCTACTTAACACCATCGCTTCGACCTAGTCTTCAGACCCACTGCCACCTATCAACTACTATAAGACTATGCTTTCCAATGTCCAAGTATCCCTTGAGTCTTTCAAGGTTGAACACGTGGTGGACCTTGAAACAAAAATCCCCTTTCTATATTAGAAAGGTTGAACACATGGTGGACCTTTAAACGAAAATCCCCTTTCTTTATCAGAGCATAGCTTGGACAAGTGGTGGACCTAGTTATAATGCCCAATATCCAAGGTGAAACACCTTAGAACCTTGCTACCTTGATTGCCAATGTTTACGTAGCCCCTCATTTCTTTAATGGAAGCAAGGTTGGACAAGTGGTGGACCTTGAAAGCAAAGCCTCTTTGCGATATGAGAGCATAGGTTGGACCTAGTTGTAATACCCACTGCCACCTATCAACTACTATAGGACTATGCTTTCCAATGTCCAAGTATCCCTTGAGTCTTGCAAGGTTGAACACGTGGTGGACCTTGAAACCAAAATCCCCTTTCCATATCAGAGCATAGCTTGGACAAGTGGTGGACCTAGTTATAAAGCCCCTCCTTTCTTTAATGGAAGAAAGGTTGGAAAAGTGGTGAATCTTGAAACCCAAACCCTTTGGCTATATATAGAGGATATCTTGGACAAGTGGTGGGCTTAGTTGTAGTATCCAATGTCCAAGGTCCAAGGTGAACTATGTAAAGACCTTACTTCCAAAAACAGAGTCGTACAAGTGGTTCTCCTTGAAACCAAAACCTCCTTAGTGTATTAGAACATAGCTTGGAGAAGTGGTGGACTTAGTTGTAATGGTGAATGTCCAAAGCAAACTATTATAGGACCTTGCTTCCCAAATCAAGTTTGGACAAGTGGTGGATCTTGAAACCAAAACCCCCTTACTCTATTAGAGCATAGCTTAGATAAGTGGTGGACCTAGCTGCCATGGAAAATGTTCAATCTGAACTGCTGCGAGACCTTGCTATTAAATGTCTAAGTAGAGCTAGCTTCTTTAATGGAATCAAGGTTGGGAAAGTGGTGCATCTTGAAACCAAAAGCCCTTTATTGTATTAGAGCATAGCTTGGACAAGTGAGGGACCTAGTTTTAATGTGTGATGTCCAAAGAAAAGTATTACAAGACCTTGCTTTCCAATATTTGAATTGGTCAAGTGGTTAAAACTAAGTATAAAACTTTGACCATTTTCTTCTCGAATTGCCAAAAAGCTAGTTTTAGACACCCCTAAATGAAAATGGTTTAGGGTGGCCTTAAACAATGTTTTTTCAAAGACTTGAACAAAAGGGTTGTCGAAGAGTAATGACAATTTATTGTGGCTTGAAGTGCCTGAGTATGTGAAAACAAGCCTAGGTTTTCCACGAGGCAAAAGGTGACATAATAAGAACATTGGAAAGTTAGGATTGACCATGTGGCCTAAACTTTGGCAAGTGAAGTGGTGGCCAAGTTTTGTGGCACAGTGTGCACTTGGTCCTATATGTGTTGACCACTTGGCTAAATCTAGGACCATAAGGCCAAACCTTTGGCACCTTAAATATAGTATGGGACATAATCTAGAACTGCTATAGTAAATTAGTAGTATAGCTAATATGTTAATATTTGTATTATATTTAAGTATGTGCTAATATAATTTATGTTCAAAATTTCACTAATGAAGAATGTTCCCATTTAGCACTCCAGATGCGGGGTCTTAGGGCAATGCCACAATGGGGTGACAAGGCAGCGCTTCCACGTGAGGTTTGGGGATAGCGCTCTTGATGGGGATGTGGAATATAGCGCTCTCGATGGCGGGGCTTGGGAGGTTGATTTTGGGATATTGTTCTGGGCGGGGTCCGGGGTCCAGGATTTTTTTTTTTTAAAGTGAATTCCTAGTATAGAGTTATGCATGTTTTTTATATTTTCAACCATGATTTCTTTAATTTTGGCCGTGTGAATTGGTTAATTTTTTATATTGCTTTTGTTTTTTTTTAATCCTATGATAAAACATGGACTTGTAGCATACGTGGCATTCTAATAAACCCTATCAAGATTAGGCACACAGAGAGCGCACGAGAAACGCACACAGAGAAAGCAGGCGAGCAGCAAAAACACAGAAAGCGCACACGGATCGCACACAGTTGGAGTATACGCGCGCGTAGAGGAGCAAGCTCGGCATCGTACACAACACACAGGTGGAGTGCACAGGATTGAAAGTTCGCGCACAAGACAAAGAAACAGCAGCGTACACAACGCTTTCCAGAAGGGCAGGATCGGGCAGTCTTCTCAGGAGACATTGCACACCTCACGAATAGAGAAAAAACAGGTATTTCTCTCTCTCTCACTCTCTGTCTTTCTCCATATAGAGAAGATGGTTCTCTGTAACTCTTCTTGCACACACACTCTCTCGTCAAAAGACAGAGATACATAGTTTAAACGTATCCCCGCACACATACACATATTCCCACACATCGTCTTCCTCTCTTCCACATACATAACCACAGTGAAATCTGTTATCTTGCTGTCTCTCTCTTGAAAATACATGCACATATTCCCACACATCGTCTTCCTCACTTCCACATACATAACCACAATGAAATCTGTTATCTTGTTGTCTCTCTCTTGAAAATACGTGCACATATTCCCATACATCGTCTTCCTCTCTTCCACATACATAAACACAGTGAAATCTGTTATCTTTCTCTCTCCTCTCTCTAAAAAGCAGGTATTTATCTCTCTCTCTCTCTATCTATCTATCTTTGTATCTTGCTATCTCTCTCTTGAAAATACATGCTCATGTATGTGTGCGTCTGTGTTATCTATGTGTATGTATGTATATTTGTGTTATTTCATTGTAATACTCATACATAATGCAAATACACAATTACACTTAATTACGATATGCACACATAGTATATATACATACATAAATATCACAAATAACTAACACATTGTAATACTAGTAAAATTGAATGGAAGACTTACTTGCGTGATCTGTTAAATTCGATTCTTGTAGCGAGTTCTGGATGTATGCTGAGCTGATTTTCCTCTAATCCATTTGTAGATATGATTGTAACTTCTGTTTCTCAAAAATAGTAGTGTTGTTTAGTGATACACCTAATGGACATAAATGGTTTAAACTAGGACATGTAGACCAAAAATACGTGTATTTCTTTGGATGAATATATACACTTTTTGGTGACCCTTACCACAAGTGGTGGACCTTAAGACCAATGGACTATAAGGACCTCCAAACAATACCTTGTACACTCAATCCTTCTTGGTATCTAGGTTGGACAAGTGGTGGACCTTGTTCAAATTCTCTAACCACTCTCTCTAACATGGTGACATAATTTAGGTGTGATAAATTCATATCTATGCAAACTAATATCAGTTTAAGCTTGTTAATTTGAATTTGTTTGAATTTATGTACAATATAATGATTTGAGGTTTGCATATTTGAATTTAGGTGGTATAATGATATCTTTTTGTGGTAAACTTGAATTTAAAATCAATTTTGCGTAGAATATTTTAAATTTAAGTAGAAAAATTTAAATTTTTATAAAAAAGTTTGAATTTTAAAATTTGGGCGGGATAGTTTAAAATTTAGGCGGGATATTTAAGATTTGGGAGGGATATTTTAAATTTAGGCGGGAAGGTTTTGAATTTATAGCGAGATCTCCCTTACATAAGAGAGTATAGGTTGGACAAGTGGTGGACCTTCAAGCTAGAGCATCCATGCTACTGGACATGATAGGTAGGGAATCTAGTTGAATATTGTATGTATAATATATATGTAATAGATCTAGCTTGGACAAGTGGTGGACCTTGGAATAAAACCCCATGTAAAACATATCATGCACATTCCAAGTGGTCAAAAAAAATATCATTTAGAATATAGCCTTATAGGTTGGACAAGTGGTGGACCTTAACACCCAGATATTCTTCATATAATGACATAGCGTGGAAAACTGGTGAATCTTGAGACCAAACCATGCTACTAGCGATAATAGCTTGGACAAGTGGTGGACCTTGAAAGTAAACCCCCCATCTACGAAATATCGTGGGTTTAAGGTATTTCGATGGAGCCTAGCATCTTGGAGACATCGTGCATCTTGCTTCTCTTCATATTTCAATGGAGCCTATCTTGGACAAATGGTGGAGCATCCTTCTCTCCATGTTTCAATGGACCCTAGCTTGGACAAGTGGTGGACCTTTACTTCTCTCTATTATTCAATAGAGTTAGCTTGGACAAGTGGTGGACCTTGGAACCAAACCCCCATTTAAAACCTATCATGGTCACTCCAAGTGGTGAGAAAGAATAACCTTTAAGATATAGCCTTATAGGTTGGACAAGTGGTGGACCTTAACACGCGCATATTCTTAATTTAATGACATAGAGTGGAAAAGTGGTGAATCTTGAGACCAAACCACTCAGGCTACTAGCAATAATAGCTTGGACAAGTGGTGGACCTTGACTGTAAACCCCTCATCTACGACATATCGTGGGTTTAATGTTTTTCGATGGAGCCTAGCATCTTGGAGACATGGTGCACCTTGATTCTCCTCATGTTTCAATGGAGCCTACCTTGCACAAATGGTGGAGCGTCCTTCTCTCCATGTTTCAATGGACCCTAGCTTAGACAAGGGGTGGACCTTTGCTTCTCTCTATGTTTCAATAGAGTTAGCTTGGACAAGTGGTGGACCTTGGAACCAAACCCCCATTTAAAACCTATCATGGTCACTCCAAGTAGTAAGAAAGAATAACCTTTAAGATGTAGCCTTATAGGTTGGACAAGTGGTGGACCTTAACACCCACATATTCTTAATTTAATGACATAGAGTGGAAAAGTGGTGAATCTTGAGACCAAACCACTCAGGCTACTAGCAATAATAGCTTGGACAAGTGGTGGACCTTGACTGTAAACCCCTCATCTACGACATATCGTGGGTTTAATGTTTTTCGATGGAGCCTAGCATCTTGGAGACATGGTGCACCTTGATTCTCCTCATGTTTCAATGGAGCCTACCTTGCACAAATGGTGGAGCGTCCTTCTCTCCATGTTTCAATGGACCCTAGCTTAGACAAGGGGTGGACCTTTGCTTCTCTCTATGTTTCAATAGAGTTAGCTTGGACAAGTGGTGGACCTTGGAACCAAACCCCCATGTAAAACCTATCATGGTCACTCCAAGTAGTAAGAAAGAATAACCTTTAAGATGTAGCCTTATAGGTTGGACAAGTGGTGGACCTTAACACCCACATATTCTTAATTTAATGACATAGAGTGGAAAAGTGGTGAATCTTGAGACCAAACCACTCAGGCTACTAGCAATAATAGCTTGGACAAGTGGTGGACCTTGACTGTAAACCCCTCATCTACGACATATCGTGGGTTTAATGTTTTTCGATGGAGCCTAGCATCTTGGAGACATGGTGCACCTTGATTCTCCTCATGTTTCAATGGAGCCTACCTTGCACAAATGGTGGAGCGTCCTTCTCTCCATGTTTCAATGGACCCTAGCTTAGACAAGGGGTGGACCTTTGCTTCTCTCTATGTTTCAATAGAGTTAGCTTGGACAAGTGGTGGACCTTGGAACCAAACCCCCATGTAAAACCTATCATGGTCACTCCAAGTAGTAAGAAAGAATAACCTTTAAGATGTAGCCTTATAGGTTGGACAAGTGGTGGACCTTAACACCCACATATTCTTAATAAAAGTGGTGAATCTTGAGACCAAACCACTCAGGCTACTAGCAACAATAGCTTGGACAAATGGTGGACCTTGAATGTAAACCCCTCATCTACGAAATATCGTGGGTTTAATGTATTTTGATGGAGCCTAGCATCTTGGAGACATGGTGCAGCTTGCTTCTCGTCATGTTTCAATGGAGCCTATCTTGGACAAATGGTGGAGCATCCTTCTCTCCATGTTTCAATGGACCCTAGCTTGGACAAGTGGTGGACCTTTACTTCTCTCTATTATTCAATAGAGTTAGCTTGGACAAGTGGTGGACCTTGGAACCAAACCCCCATTAAAACCTATCATGGTCACTCCAAGTGGTGAGAAAGAATAACCTTTAAGATATAGCCTTATAGGTTGGACAAGTGGTGGACCTTAACACGCGCATATTCTTAATTTAATGACATAGAGTGGAAAAGTGGTGAATCTTGAGACCAAACCACTCAGGCTACTAGCAATAATAGCTTGGACAAGTGGTGGACCTTGAATGTAAACCCCTCATCTACGACATATCGTGGGTTTAATGTTTTTCGATGGAGCCTAGCATCTTGGAGACATGGTGCACCTTGATTCTCCTCATGTTTCAATGGAGCCTACCTTGCACAAATGGTGGAGCGTCCTTCTCTCCATGTTTCAATGGACCCTAGCTTAGACAAGGGGTGGACCTTTGCTTCTCTCTATGTTTCAATAGAGTTAGCTTGGACAAGTGGTGGACCTTGGAACCAAATCCCCATTTAAAACCTATCATGGTCACTCCAAGTGGTGAGAAAGAATAACCTTTAAGATATAGCCTTATAGGTTGGACAAGTGGTGGACCTTAACACGCGCATATTCTTAATTTAATGACATAGAGTGGAAAAGTGGTGAATCTTGAGACCAAACCACTCAGGCTACTAGCAATAATAGCTTGGACAAGTGGTGGACCTTGACTGTAAACCCCTCATCTACGACATATCGTGGGTTTAATGTTTTTCGATGGAGCCTAGCATCTTGGAGACATGGTGCACCTTGATTCTCCTCATGTTTCAATGGAGCCTACCTTGCACAAATGGTGGAGCGTCCTTCTCTCCATGTTTCAATGGACCCTAGCTTAGACAAGGGGTGGACCTTTGCTTCTCTCTATGTTTCAATAGAGTTAGCTTGGACAAGTGGTGGACCTTGGAACCAAACCCCCATGTAAAACCTATCATGGTCACTCCAAGTAGTAAGAAAGAATACCTTTAAGATGTAGCCTTATAGGTTGGACAAGTGGTGGACCTTAACACCCACATATTCTTAATAAAAGTGGTGAATCTTGAGACCAAACCACTTAGGCTACTAGCAATAATAGCTTGGACAAGTGGTGGACCTTGAATGTAAACCCCTCATCTACGAAATATCGTGGGTTTAATGTATTTCGATGGAGCCTAGCATCTTGGAGACATGGTGCACCTTGCTTCTCCTCATGTTTGAATGGAGCCTACCTTGGACAAATGGTGGAGCATCCTTCTCTCCATGTTTCAATGGACCCTAGCTTAGACAAGGGGTGGACCTTTGCTTCTCTCTATGTTTCAATAGAGTTAGCTTGGACAAGTGGTGGACCTTGGAACCAAACCCCCATTTAAAACCTATCATGGTCACTCCAAGTAGTAAGAAAGAATAACCTTTAAGATGTAGCCTTATAGGTTGGACAAGTGGTGGACCTTAACACCCACATATTCTTAATAAAAGTGGTGAATCTTGAGACCAAACCACTCAGGCAACTAGCAATAATAGCTTGGACAAGTGGTGGACCTTGAATGTAAACCCCTCATCTACGAAATATCGTGGGTTTAATGTATTTCGATGGAGCCTAGCATCTTGGAGACATGGTGCAGCTTGCTTCTCGTCATGTTTCAATGGATCCTATCTTGGACAAATGGTGGAGCATCCTTCTCTCCATGTTTCAATGGACCCTAGCTTGGACAAGTGGTGGACCTTTGTTTCTCTCTATGTTTCAATAGAGTTAGCTTGGACAAGTGGTGGACCTTGGAACCAAACCCCCATGTAAAACCTATCATGGTCACTCCAAGTGGTAATAAAGAATAACCTTTAAGATGTAGCCTTATAGGTTGGACAAGTGGTGGACCTTAACACGCGCATATTCTTAATATAATGACATAGAGTGGAAAAGTGGTGAATCTTGAGACCAAACCACTCAGGCTACTAGCAATAATAGCTTGGACAAGTGGTGGACCTTGAATGTAAACCCCTCATCTACGAAATATCGTGGGTTTAATGTATTTCGATGGAGCCTAGCATCTTGGAGACATGGTGGAGCTTGCTTCTCGTCATGTTTCAATGGAGCCTATCTTGGACAAATGGTGGAGCATCCTTCTCTCCATGTTTCAATGGACCCTAGCTTGGATAAGTGGTGGACCTTTGTTTCTCTCTATGTTTCAATAGAGTTAGCTTGGACAAGTGGTGGACCTTGGAACCAAACCCCCATGTAAAACCTATCATGGTCACTCCAAGTGGTAATAAAGAATAACCTTTAAGATGTAGCCTTATAGGTTGGACAAGTGGTGGACCTTAACATGCGCATATTCTTAATATAATGACATAGAGTGGAAAAATGGTGAATCTTGAGACCAAACCACTGAGGCTACTACCAATAATAGCTTGGACAAGTGTTGGACCTTGAATGTAAACCCCTCATCTACGACATATTATGGGTTTAATGTTTTTCGATGGAGCCTAGCATCTTGGAGTCATGGTGCACCTTGATTCTCCTCATGTTTCAATGGAGCCTACCTTGGACAAATGGTGGAGCATCCTTCTCTCCATGTTTCAATGGACCCTAGCTTAGACAAGGGGTGGACCTTTGCTTCTCTCTATGTTTCAATAGAGTTAGCTTGGACAAGTGGTGACCTTGGAACCAAACCCCATGTAAAACCTATCATGGTCACTCCAAGTAGTAAGAAAGAATAACCTTTAAGATGTAGCCTTATAGGTTGGACAAGTGGTGGACCTTAACACCCACATATTCTTAATAAAAGTGGTGAATCTTGAGACCAAACCACTCAGGCTACTAGCAATAATAGCTAGGGATAACCATTAAGATATAGTCTTTCAAGGGGTGAGAAAGAATAACCATTAAGATATAGTCTTATAGGTTGTACAAGTGGTGGACCTTAACACCCAAATATTCTTAATATAATGATAGAGAGTGGAAAAGTGGTGAATCTTGAGAGCAAACCACTCATGCTACTAGCGATAATAGGTTGGACAAATTGTGATCTTGAATGTAAACTCCCCATGTACAAAATAACGTGGGTTTAAGGTATTTCGATGGAGTCTAGAATCTTGGAGATATGGTGCAGCTTGCTTCTCTTCATGTTTCAATGGAGTCTATCTTGGACAAATGGTGGAGCATCCTTCTCTCCATGTTTCAATAGACCCTAGCTTAGACAAGTGGTGGACCTTTGCTTCTCTCTATGTTTGAATAGAGTTAGCTTGGACAAGTGGTGGACCTTGGAACCAACCCCCCATGTAAAACCTTTCATGGTCATCCAAGTGGTCAGAAAGAATAACCATTAAGATATAGTCTTATAGGTTGGACAAGTGGTGGACCTTAATACCCAATATTCTTAATATAATAACACAGAGTGAAAAGTGGTGAATCTTGAGACCAAACCCCTCATGCTACTAGCGTTAATAGGTTGGACAACTGGTGGACCTTGAATGTAAACCTTCCATGTTTCAATAGAGTTAGCTTCGACAAATGGTGGAGCATCCTTCTCTCCATGTTTCAATGGAGCCTAGCTTGGACAAGTGGTGGACCTTTTGCTTCTCTCTATGAGAAGAATAAAGTTAGCTTGGATAAGTGGTGGACCTTGGAACTAAACCCCTATGTAAAACATATCATGGACATTTCAAGTGGTGAGAAAGAATACCTTTAAGATATACGCTTATAGGTTGGACAAGTGGTCGACCTTAACACCTAGATCTTCTTTATATAATGACATAGAGTGGAAAAGTGGTGAATCTTGAGACCAAACCACTCATGCTACTAGGGATAATAGCTTGGAAAAGTGACTGACCTTGACGTTAAACCCCATGTAAACATGTAAACAATATCGTGGGTTTAAGGTATTTCAATGGATGCTAGAATCTTGGAGACATGGTGCAACTTGCTTCTTTTCATGTTTCAATGAAGCCTATCTTCCACCAATGGGGGATCATCCTTCTCTAAATGTCTCAGTGGAGCCTAGCTTGGACAAGTGGTGGACCTTTGCTTCTCTCTATGTTTCCATAGAGTTAGCTTGGACAAGTGGTGGGACCTTGAAACCAAACCCCCATGTAAAACATATCATGGTCATTCCAAGTGGTGAGAAATAATACCCTTTAAGATCTAGCCTTATAGGTTGGACAAGTGGTCGACCTTAGAACCTAGATCTTCATAATATAACGACATAGAGTGGAAAAGTGTAAATCTTGAGACCAACCACTAGTGCTACTAGGGATAATAGTTGGAAAAGTGACTGACCATTGACGTATAAACCCCACATGTAAACATATCGTGGGTTTAAGGTATTTCAATGGATCCTAGAATCTTGGAGACATGGTGCAGATTGCTTCCCTTCATGTTTCAATGGAGCCCTATCTTGAACAAATGGTGGTGATCCTTCTCTCCATGCTTCAATGGAGCCTAGCTTGGACAAGTGGTGGACCTTTGCTTCTCTCTATGTTTCAATAGAGTTAGCTTGGACAAGTGGTGGGCCTTGGAACCAAACTCCCATGTAAAACCTATCTTGGTAACTCCAAGTGGTGAGAAAGAATAAAGTTTAAGATATAGCCTTATAGGTTGGACAAGTGGTGGACCTTAGCACCCAGATATTCTTAATAGAATGACATAGAGTGGAAAAAATGGTGAATCTTGAGACCATAACCACTCATGCTACTAGAGATAATAGTTGGACAAAGTGGTGGACCTTGAATGTTAAACCCCCCATGTACAAATATCATGGGTTTGAGGTATTTTCAATGGAGCCTAGCATCTTGGAGACATGGTGTAGCTTGCTTCTATCATGTTTCAATGGATGTATCTTGGACAAATGGTGGAGCATCCTTTCTCTCCATGTTCAATGGACCCTAGCTTGGACAAGTGGTGGACCTTTGATTCTCTCTATGTTTCAATAGAGTTAGCTTGGACAAGTGGTGGACCTTGAAACAAAACCCCCATGTAAACCTATGCTGGTCACTCCAAGTGGTGAGAAAGAATAACCCCTTAAGATATAGCCTTATAGGTTGGACAAGTGGTGGACCTTAACACCCAAATATTCTTAATATAATGACAGAGTGAAAAAGTGGTGAATCTTGAGACCAAACCACTCATGCTACTAGCGTTAATAGGTTGGACAAGTGGTGGACCTTGAATGTAAACCCCCCATGTTTCAATAGAGTTAGCTTCGACAAATGGTACAGGATCCTTCTCTCCATGTTTGAATGGAGCCTAGCTTGGACAAGTGGTGGACCTTTGTTTCTCTCTATGTTTCAATAGAGTTAGCTTGGAGAGGTGGTGGACCTTGGAGCCAAACCCCCATGTAAAACATATCATGGACATTTCAAGTGGTGAGAAAGAATACCCTTTAAGATATACCCTTATAGGTTGGACAAGTGGTCGACCTAAACACCCAGATCTTCTTAACGTAATGACATAGAGTGGAAAAGTGGTGAATCTTCAGACCAAACCACTCATGCTACTAGAGATAATAGGTTGGACAAGTGGTGGACCTTGAATGTAAACTCCCCATGTACAAAATATCATGGGTTTTAAGGTATTTCAATGGATCTTAGCATCTTGGAGACATGGTGCAGCTTGCTTCTCTTCATGTTTCAATGGAGCCTATCTTGGACAAATGGTGGAGCATCCTTCTCTCCATGTTTCAATGGACCCTAGCTTAGACAAGTGGTGGACCTTTGCTTCTCTCTATGTTTCAATAGAGTTAGCTTGGACAAGTGGTGGAACTTGGAACCAAACCCCCATGTAAAACCTATCATGGTCATTCCAAGTGGTGAGAAAAGAATACCCTTTAAGATATAGCCTTATAGGTTGGACAAGTGGTGGACCTTAACACCCAGATCTTCTTAATATAATGACATAGAGTAGAAAAGTGGTGAATCTTGACATCAAACCACTCATGCTACTAGTGATAATAGGTTGGACAAGTGGTGGACCTTGAATGTAAACCCCCCATGTACGAAATATCATGGGTTTAAGATATTTCAATGGAGCCTAGCATTTTGGAGACATGGTGCAGCTTGCTTCTCTTCATGTTTCAATCAAACCTGGCTTGGACAAATGGTGGAGCATCCTTCTCTCCATGTTTCAATGGAGCCTAGCTTGGACAAGTGGTGGACCTTTGATTCTCTCTATGTTTCAATAGAGTTAGCTTGGACAAGTGGTGGACCTTGGAACCGTACCCCTATGTAAAACCCATCATGTGCATTCCAAGTGGTGGTAAATAATACCATTTAAGATATAGCCTTATAGGTTGGACAAGTGGTGGACCTTAACACCCAGATCTTCTTAATATAATGACATAGAGTGGAAAAGTGGTGAATCTTGAGACCAAACCACTCATGCTACTAGGGATAATAGGTTGGACAAGTGGTGGACCTTGAATTTAAACCCCACATATACAAAATATCATGGGTTTAAGGTATTTCAATGGAGCCTAGCATCTCAAAGACATGGTGCATCTTGTTTCTCTTCATGTTTCAATGGAGCCTATTTTGGACAAATGGTGGAGCATCCTTCTCTCCATGTTTCAATGGACCCTAGATTGGACAAGTGGTGGACCTTTGCTTCTCTCTATGTTTCAATATAGTTAGCCTATATTAGACAATTAGTAGACCTCCAATCTCTCCATGTTGTCTAGAGCTAAGCTTGGACAAGTGGTGGACCTTACTTCTCCCTTCCCTTAGTTTACTAGCTTAAATGATCACTATGTATACTTGCTTAGATCTAGCTTGAACAAGTGGTGGAACTTGTATTCACACAAACTTAATCCATTACAAAAAAGTATATGTTAAAATAACATTTGGTTTTTTTGTTTCAGGAAAGATGGCTCCAAAAAAACAGGTTGCAAGGGTTGCTGTCTCAGTTGACTATACTTGCAATGATCTTAGGAAATGGTATTTGGACATACATGGTATAGAGGGTGCACAATTTCATAAGGTGCATCTATTTATTGCCAAAAAGGATAATGACAGCTTGTTTGAAGATGTTGGACAAGTTGTGAAGCATCTGTCTCTGTAGTTGATAGTCATCCAGAGGTGGAATGCATTGACATTCTAGTTCCAATGAATCTAGAATTTCAACTATCTCCAGGAGCATATGCATTGGAGCGCATGTCTAGAAACAAAGAAGAGACAATGTTTTCTCGAGGATGGAAGTTTGCAGAATCAAATCCAAATATCACAGCAGATCAACTTCAAAGCTCCATCATTGCCACACTACAACGAAAAAAGGTGAAAGCTTCACGACCACCATCCACAAAGAAGCAAGCAAAAGTGCAGAAAGTAGAAGCTAAGCGAACTAGCTCCATTTTGGATGTAGACAAGGCATCTTTGGCATCCTCATCAACAGAGGGTTCAATGTCAAAGATGAGAAATTGTGGATCCAGATGTTTTAGAAGCTGAGGCCATGAAAGGACAAGAAAAAGATACAGGTGGAATGAATAAGTACATAAATTATTTTCCTTTCCAATATAGGGAATTTGATATCCCTATTCAAAATTGTTGGCTTGCTCCTGATCACTATAATGCACGTATTATGGATAAAAAAACACGCTGAAAGTGTGTTATTTGGATTTTCACGGAGTACGACCAAGCCTGCAGCATGTGCATATTTGATGCCTGTTCGAAATGCAAAATCAAAGAAGGGGACTCCTTTGGCAGTAGAAGAGGTAGAGGAGCAAAAAATTAAAGATTATCATTATTGGATTCTTGATGGGCAGCATTCAATCTATGCTGCAAAAGTTTTGCTTCACAATGAACAAAACAACAAAGAGATCTTTGAAAGACTGATTAGCGTGTATAAATTTAGAAAGGCTCGCATTGTTGTGAATGCTCCTCCATTTGTTGCAACTGCTATATCTGCCATTGCAAATGAGGAGGCTCAGGCATTGTATGTCAAGCAACCTTACAGCCAAATATTGAGACATTTACGGAGTCAATGGATCTTCGCAGGACGACCACCAAAGGCAGCAAGTGGAATTGCAGAGGGACATGCATCTCGTGCCGGATGGGATGTAAGTTATTTTCTTTGTCTTTTTATAGTGTTTAATTAACAAATCTTGCTCAATAGTTTAATTATTTCTCTATTTCTTTTCAGGGTTTTCTTCGATTGGCAAGAATGAGTGCAGCAGCAAGTTGGATTGCTAAACAGGCACACATGGTCACCTACTCTGATTTAGTTTATGATTGCTGGATAGAAATCATTGAAAATCTAGAAGAGGAGAATAAGAAACCCCAACAACTGTATTTAGATATCTTTGTGGCCTTGAGGAATCAGAGGTAAAGACTATTCAAGAAGAGATTAGAGATGAGAAGATTTTACTGTCAAAGAGTGCAAAGGATGGTGATGCAACTGACATGTATGATCGAATCAAGCAGTTGAAGCAAGACAAATTGATTCAAGATGCACTTCTTGAAGGCTTCAACAATTTGAATGAGTCTTCACCATGTAAAGACTGGGAGGAGGTGGTCAAAATGTATAACATCAATGATGTTGTTTATAAAACAATTTTAATGCTATGCGAGGAATGGATCAGATCTAGTTTGACGCGTGGAACAAAGAAAATGGCTTTTCAGATGGAGCAATAAAATACATGCAATGGGCAATTCACCTTCAAAAGGAGAAAACTGAGCCTAGAGATTTGCCATGGTCAATCTATGTGGTGAGCCTACAAATGGAAGGCAATCTCTACTTGATGCGCCACTTCAATAATAAAGTGCCTATTGGCTTATGTGTTTTAGATATGACAAAAAACGTTGGAGGCAATTTGAAGTGGAGTGAGGAGACATTTAACAATGCTTTGGATGGGATCTTGGCTATTGCTGGAGGGTCAACAGATCCTGGATTTGTCTTTCTTGCATTTGTGGATTTCACTAACTTCACAAAATTGCAATGTGCCTTTCACGCCATGGAGATAATTTGAGCTACCATTGTTGTGGTGCATTGCATCACTTTCCATCAGCTCCTTGCAAAGGAGCAATTCAATTCCTAACAGTTATTGCCTTCTTGGGACAAGGCAATGCATTTGAAGACCTGAGAAGAAGATCAGAGGAACATCCCATGCCAATTGATTGTTCTCTTCTTCAAGTAGCAGATAACGATATGTCAGATTTGCAATATTTGGAGGCCAAAAAAAGAGCTTTGGTCAAGCACTACATTCGTACATATTGTTTTGAAGACCGCAAGCTTGTTGATGTTTTGGTGATGGCTCCTTGGTTGCACAAGAAGGAATACAACAGAAAAAAGAAGTCATCTGCTTAATTGATAGTGTGGAGGAGGCAAAAAGCATGGAGACCATGCTGCTAGACTTTGTTAAGTCTCATGAAGATATAGAAAAATGGGCTGGACTTCAACAATCCACTTCGCAATCAGGCGACATTGTGCCTGTTACAGAGGAGTGCTCTCCACAAAGAGAAGAAGAACAACAACAACACCATCCTGTGTCAATGGAGGACTTTTTGGAAATGGAGACACGTATGTTTTGAGTTTCTTGTGCATGTTAGTGTTTCTTGTTACTGATTTGATACTCTTAATGTTAGATTTTGCTTTATATAGTATTGATTGAGCTTGTATTTTTTATCTCAAGCATTCAAGGTTTGAATGTAAATAGTAAATTACTTGAGTTTTTGAATGGTGGATCTGTAGACTAAAACTAAAACATTTAATACTCACAAAGACTTAATTACTTAAGAGCTTGAACTCAATAAGTTTTGGACCTTTTATCAATACCCCCTTGATATGATACATTAGATCGTAGCATGGTTAAATGGTGATGCTTCATAAATTGAACCTAGCTTAGACAGGTGCTGGAGCCTAAATTTAAACTAACCTTGCTAGAAGGGAGCTTATGTTTGGACTTTGAGAGAAATAGCATAAGTAATCAATTAGAGCATAGATTAGACATGTGGTGGTGGCCGGCCTTAGAGACCAAAATCTTAATGAGCTTGGAAAGGTATTTAAGTACTGCAATTTACTTAGTTTTAGTACTCATTAAATGCATAGCTTGACAAAAGGTGGACCTTACATGGATCCTAATTTCAAGAGGTGTGGTAGACCTTCAAAACAAGCTCATATAGCTTGGACATGTGGTAGACCTTGCATGAAGACTAGTTTAGACAAGTGTGGTACACCTTGTAACCAACACCCATTTGTTATATTAGCTTGGACAAGTGGTGGACCTTGCTTTTATGTTTCAATGGAGCATTTTGGACAGGTGGTAGACCTTGTTTCTCTCCATGCTTCAATGGAGAGAAACTTTAGCTTGGACAAGTGGTGGACCTTGTTTTTATGTTTTAAAGGAGCATATTTCGGACAAGTGGTAGACATAGTTTCTCTCCATGGTTCAATGGAACCCACCTCAGACAAGTGAAGTACCTTGAAACCAAACCCCCATAATACAACCTACTAAATAGGTTGGAAAATTGGTAGGATATGAAACCATCCATGATAGAGCATAGTATAGGTGAAAACGTAGTGGTCCTTATATCAATTACCCATGCATAGCTTGGACAAGTGGTGGACCTTGATTCTCTCTATGTTTCAATGGATCCTATCTTGGACTAGAGATATATCTTACTTAGTTCCATGCTTCAATGGATTGTAGCTTGGATAAGGAGTGGAACTTCAAACAAAACTCCACAGCATAGCATATATTAACAATTCATGGGTTTTATAGAGATTGTCCTGCCTATTTTGGAGAGTTGGTACACCTTTATTCTCCATTCTTCAATGGATCTGAGGTTGGACAAGCGGAGCTGGAGAAGTGGTCAACCTTAAAATGAAACCTCCCATGCTACAACCCATCATAGATCGTATATGTAGTGGACCTTGAAACTCTTTTATGTCCCTAGCTTAGAGAAGCATTGCACTCTTGATTATCTCCATACATGAAGGCAAGGTTGGACAAGTGGTGGACCTTCAAACCAGAATCTCTATGCAATAATAGGCAAGTGGTGGAGCTTGTTTTCTCCTTGTTCCAATGGAGCCTAGCTTAGACAAACAATGGAGCTTGCTTCTCTCCATGTTTCAATGGATCCTAGCTTAGAAAAGTGGTGGAGCTTTGCTTCTCTCCATGTTCCAATGGACCATAGCTTAGACAAGTGGTAGACCTTGAAAAACACCCCTCGTATACAACATATTATGGGGTTTTCATGTTTCAATGGCTCCTAGCTTGGACAAATGGTAGAGCTTGCTTCTCTTTATGTTTCAATGGATCCAATCTTAGCCAAGGGGTGGACCTTGAAACAAGACCCCCCCCCCCCATGTACAACGTATTATGGGTTTTGAAAGCACTGGGAGAAAATAATAGCTTTGATAAGTGGTGGACCTTGCTTCTCTCCATGCTTCAATGGAGCCGAGGTTGGACACATGTTGGAGAGAAGATGGTTGCCCATGAAATAAGACCATGCATGCTATAATCAATCATATGTTGTACACATGGTGGACCTTGCAATTGTTTTATATGCCTAACTTGGACAAGTGGAGGACCCTTGATTACCTCCAGATATCAACAACAAGCCAAGTTTGGACAAGTGTAGTACCACCAAACCAGAATCTATATGCTACAATAGAGTATAGGTAGGACACGCGATGAACCTTGATATCAAACCATCCATGCTACTAGAGATGATAGGTTTCACATGTGGTGGAACCTTGTATCAATGTTCTATGTGTAGTTTTTGACTAGTGATAGACCTTGAAACTAATCCCTCTAGGCTACAAGAAAAAAGAGATGGATGAGGAGCCTAGACTACTTTTGTTGCATCAATGCATCCCATGTTACCACATATACTATAGGGTTCTTGGATAAGTGCTGGATCTTGTGTCAATGCTCCATGTCTAGCTTGGACAAGTGGTGGACCTTGGTTCTCTCTATGCTTCAAATGGGCAATAGATTGGAGACACAGTGGCCTTTTTTTTCCAATGATTTTATTTTTTGGAAACCTTGGAGGCACCATGTAAGAGGCACTCTAAGTCTTCCATACAATGGACCTATTGGACTATAAAATAATGATATCTTTCTTTGATATTGTCATTATTTTATGCATAATATTTTCTTCTTTTTGCAGACACAAAGGAGTTAAGTGATAAAAATCTAGATGTATTTCACACTATGATTGGCATGAAGATCCTTTTGGGACACCAACTTTTCCTATTCCCAAGATGTAATTTTCCATATTAACGGTGTGGATTTTGAAGTGCGACTTTCATGTATTGAAGGAGCTGGTTATGGGCTATTTGTGCATACTACCCTGGAAAGTGGTTTGACTATTCTAAACTATGGAGGGCATAAGTATAGATTTCAAGACTGGAAAAAGATATGCAAAATATTTCCAAGAGCTTATAAATATTCTCTTCTAGAGGATCCAAACATAGAAGAAGAGGAAGATCAATCATACATTATTGGTTGTGTAGAAGAAGGAAACGTGTCGGGCTATATAAATAGTTCTCACAGTACAAATGTCTGTCCCAACGTACGCTATACATTTGATCCAAATTTGCCACCTTGGCATAAATGCACCTCTTCACACATCAAGTCAGAAGAATATGGCCATGTATGCATTGAGACTATTTGTCAAGTTGAAGCAGGAGAAGAGTTGTTTGCTGACTATAACTTTACTTGACATTGTAAAGTATTGTACATGGATGGAAATCTCAAGTACATGCATCATTTTCATTTTTCATGGATGAAATCTCAAGTGAATATAACATTTGATTATTGTTTAGTTTTATGCTCAACGAGAATCTAGAGTGCTCTTATGCTTTGTGTGTGTTGTCTAACATATTTGACTACCTTGGCCATAGAATCTTGATTCTACTCTAGATTTGTGATAAATCTTACCAAAATTTAATCAATGTCTAGGTTGGACAAGTGGTGGGGCTTCAAACATTACTGTCTTAAACAAGTGGAGTTATCTTACTTGAATAAGTGGTGGCCTTTGAATCCAAATCTAAGCCAAATCTCTAATTATTTTCTTGTAGTCTAGGTTGGACATTTGGTGGACCTTGTATCCATGTTTCCTCAACAAGGGTGGCTTTTAGTTTTCACTTTAAGTACTCATCTTTAATAAAGTGTAGGATGGAAAATGTTGAGTTAGTAGATTGTATTTTAGACAAGTGGTGTTTGGTGTACGAATGCTGAAAATGGTTGCAAGGATTCTAACAACGACTTTACCTTAAATAAATTTCTTACTAGGAGTTCTACATATAAATATGGTGAATAAAATTCTAGTGGTTTTGAGATACCATTTGTGTGTGTGTTTTCTTAGATTCACAAACTGGGATGGATAACGCTCCTATGGTTCAGTCAACAACTATAGAATCCATAGATTCTATGGTTTCTAAAGTGCCCAAGATGGATGATATTTCTATACTAGAGTCTAGTGTTGTGCAACTTGAGCAAGCTTCCAATAATGAGAACCAAGAAATCGATGCTTCAAAAATGCAACATACATCAAAAGAGACTGAAAAGTCCACTCACGAGCTATTGCCAATTGGTACTACGTCATGTAGCGTAGATGTTGAGAAATCCATGCTTACAATTATATTGGATTTAAATGGTCTATTGTTGAAACGTTCCCCTCAACCATCCTCACACCACAACTCAGTGCAAATGGATTCAAAAAGATATATTATACTCAGGCCAGGTTGCATCCAATTCTTGAAGACTATTTTACAAAGGTTTAATGTTGCAATTTGGTCGACAGCTACTAGGAATAATGTGTATCAAATCCTTGCAGCACTAAACAACTTAGCTGAGGATACATTGCCTTTCTTTGCAATTTGGTCGCAAGATGTTTGCTACACCGCTCAAACTCAAAAATTGTTTAGACCCGACAATCCAAACGTTGAGGCAATGTTCAAGCCTCTAGCCAAAATTGCCATGGGGTTTGAATGTGATCCACAAAGAACAGTGCTTATTGATGACTCTCCTTACAAGGGATGTATTTCACAACAACAATTGCATTTTTCCCACAATTTGATGCTGAGAAGATGGTTGACAATATGCTCTTGATGCACATATTTGATTCAGCTTGATGAGAGAAGGGATGTGCGTGATTTAATTGCTTCTAATCGTTATGGAAAACCTATAGTGACAAATGATAGTGAATACAAACAAATCATGGAGTATTGGAAGCAGAAAAATGATGTTTGGTCAGCTAAGGTGTTCTTTACAAGAAGAATACCACCTGCAAAAGGTGACAGAGATGAAACTATCATTGAAGATGCAAGTGACACAAGCCACCGCAATGAAATGAGAAGATCCCAAATACAAGAGATCTTGGCAAAGGAGCGTACACCCATTGAAAGCATGAAGGCGTCACAATTGACCACTTTAGCTAGGCAATTGGGTTGTAACACAAAAGGAGTTTTGAAGGCAACCACAGCAAAGGCTTATATAAATAAGGTGAAAGCTGAGAACAATCTTCTAAGGCTGGATAGAAAGCAACCCTAAGGTACTAGTGACATGTCATATATTCTTGATA
Organism: Adiantum capillus-veneris; assembly: GCF_014529385.1. Lineage (NCBI taxonomy): Eukaryota > Viridiplantae > Streptophyta > Polypodiopsida > Polypodiales > Pteridaceae > Adiantum > Adiantum capillus-veneris. The sequence continues at coordinate 9,831,751 of NC_140948.1, read as the reverse complement.
CACATGCTTGAACACTCATGTGCATGGTATCTAACAAATCTTTCTTTTTATTCCTTCTTGCAGGATCTTACAAAGGATACTACTAGATGGAGCTCAATCAATAGAGATTTTGATATTTTTGCTCAAAATAATGAAGCAGTCACCTACATTTTTTGTTTATCAATTTCTTGAGAGACTTTATTTTAGTTTGTAATCATCAAATGAAATGAAAAGTATCCGTCTTATTAAGATTGTTGATCTTTTTCTTGTTCAAACCTTTCAATTGTGATTTATAGTTTTGTTAGCATGAGATTGTGCTTTTTTAGTTTGAAAAAAACTGTCAAAGATCCAAGTCTTTTTGGCTTTACTTAAGTTATTAATTGTGAAAGATCCAAGTTTTTTTTCTTTACTTAAGTTATTGATTGCCTATGTAATAGTCCTTAAAACAATATCGGATGGCTTTCTTGCTCCCATGTCTCACATTGGTCTTTAGGTAAGACAAGTGGTGACCTTGAAAGTATGGTCTCATATCTCGATCAAGTGAAGAGACATGAAGCTTAAATATCACTACTATGTATCTAGTGTTAAACTCCATCGAGACAAAGACTAGATAGCCAAATTGCAGTCGAGTTTAAGTGAAAAATCCATTTGAGCTAAGGTAAAACTTATAGTGCCTCATTTTTCTAGGATTCTACCCCATCAAGGAAGTTATAATCTAGCACAAACCAATTAAGACTCTTTTGGAGCCTAGATAGGACAATTCGTGGAACTTATGAAACTTATTATTGAGTTAGAGTCTAGTTTAGATAAGCAAAAGATCTTCAAACCAGCACTTGGTCTTACTATTCAATATTCAAAGTCCCTTGAGGCTAACAAATTACATACCCACTTGTAACCTAACTAATGAGTAATTATATAGATCTAAGCAAGTATATATAATGAGTCTTCAAACTAATAATCCAAGGGAGAGAGTAGCAAGGTCCACTACTTGTCCAAGCTCAGCTCTAGACAACATAGAAAGATGCTAGTTCTACTAATTGTCTAATTATAGGCATGGAGAAATGATAGAAGGTTGACCACTTGTCCAACCTATCATCTCTAGTAAGATGGGAGGTTTGGCCTTAAGATTCACCATGTAACCAACCTATACATCATTGTATTATGAAGAGTAAAAAAGCAAAGCTCCACCACTTGTCCAAGCTAGTTCTAAAATCCACATGGAGATAAGCAAGCTCAACCATTTGTCGAATCTCTCTTCCATTAAAACATGAAAAAACTCATCTATGTTGTACAGGGGGACTTTTTTCCAAGGTCCACCACTTGTCCAAGCTAGGATCCCTAGTAGCACGAGTGGTTTGGTCTCAAGATACACCACTTGTACACTCTATGTCATTATATTAAGAAGAACTATGTATTAAGGTCCACCACTTGTCCAACCTATAAGGTTATATCTTAAATGGTATCCTTTCTCACCACTTGAAATGCCCATGAGATGTTTTACACGGGGGTTTCATTCCAAGGTCCACCACTTGTCCAAGCTAACTCTATTCAAACATAGAGAGAAGCAAAGGTCCACCACTTGTCCAAGCTAACTCTATTCAAACATAGAGAGAAGCAAAGGTTCACCACTTGTCAAAGCTAGGCTCCGTTGAAGTATGGAGAGAAGTAACCTCCATCATTTTTCCAAGATAGGTGCCATTCAAACATGGAAAGAATCAAGATCTACCATGTCTCCGAGATTCTAGGCTCCATTGAAACACCCTAAAACCATGATATTTTGTACATGGGGTGTTTGCATTCAAGGTCTACCACTTCTCTAACGTATTATACCTAGTAGCATGAGTGATTTGGTCTTAAGATTCACCACTTATCCACTCTATGTCATTATATTAAGAATAACTGGGTGTTAAGGTCCACCACTAGTCCAACCTATAAGGGTATATCTTAAATGGTATCCTTCACCACTTATCAAGGTCCATCACCACTTTTCCAACCTATAAGGTTATATCTTGAATGATATTTTTCCTCATCACTTGTAATGTCCATGCTATGTTTTACAAAGGGGTTTTGTTCCAAGACCCACCACTTGTCCAAGCTAACTCCATCCACCACTTGTCCAAGATAGGCTCCATTGAAACATGGAGAGAAGGATGATCCACCATTTCTCCAAGATAGGTTCCATTGAAACATTGAGAGAAGCAATCTCCACCATGTCTCCAAGCTAGGCTCCATTGAAATACCCTAAACCCATAATTTTGTACATGAGGGGTTTACATTCAAGGTCCACCACTTGTCCAACCTATTATCCCTAGTAGCAAGAGTGTTTTGGTCTCAAGATTCACCACTTGTACACTCTATGTCATTATATTAAGAAGAAATATGTGTTAAAGTCCACCACTTGTCCAGCCTATAAGGTTATATTTTAAATAGTATCCTTTCTCACCACTTGAAATGCCCATGATATGTTTTACATGGGGGTTTCATTCCAAGGTCCACCACTTGTCCAAGCTAACTCTATTAAAACATATAGAGAAAGAAAGGTCCACCACTTGTCCAAGCTAGGCTCATTGAAACATAGAGAGAAGGAACCTCCACTGTTTCTCCTAGATAGGCTCCATTGAAACATGGAGAGAAATAAGCTCCACCATGTCTCCAAGTTGCTAGGCTCCATTGAAATATCCAATACCCATAATTTTTTGTACATGGGGGGTTTACATTCAAGGTTCACCACTTGTCCAACCTATTATCCCTAGTAGGTTTGGTCTCATGATTCACCACTTGTCCACTCTATGTCATTATATTAAGAGGAATTAGGTGTTAAGGTCCACCACTTGTCTAACCTATAATGTTATAGCTTGAATGGTATTTTTTCTCACCACTTGTAATGCCCATGACATGATTTACATGGGGGTTTTGTTCCAAGGTACACCACTTATCCAAGATAAATCTATTGAAACATAGAGAGAAACAAAGGTCCACCACTTTTCCAAGTTAGGCTGCATTGAAACATGGACCTTAATACCAAATTATTCCTAGTAGCATGAGTAATATTTTGTACATGGGGGGTTTGCATTCAAGGTCCACCACTTGTCCAACGTACTTTTCCTAGTAGGTTTGGTCGCAAGATTCACCACTTGTCCACTCTATGTCATTATATTAATAATAATTGGGTGTTAAGGTCCACCACTTTTCCAACCTATAAGGTTATAATATTGAATGGTATTTTTTCTCACCACTTGTAATGTCCATATGATTTATACATTGGTCCATCAATCATTTTTGTTCCAAGGTCCACCACTTGTCCAAGCTAGATATGTTCAAACATAGAGAGAAACAAACATGCACCACTTGTCCAAGGTAGGCTCCATTGAAACATGGAGAGAATGATGCTCCACCATTTATCCAAGATAGACTCCATTGAAACATGGAGAGAAGTAAGCTCCACCATGTTTCCAAGATGCTAGAGTCCATTGAAATACCCAAAACCCCTGATACTTACATGGGGGGTTTACATTCAAGGTCCACCACTTGTCCAACCTATTATCCCTAGTAGCATGAGTGGCTTGGTCTCAGGATTCACCACTTGTCCACTCTATATCATTATATTAAGAAAAATTGGGTTTCCATATCTAAATGGATCTTTGCTTGGATAAGTGGTAGACCTTGAGACCTAAATACCCATTCTACACTAGAGCATTGGTTAAGCCTTATACACTTCAAGCATACCTTTAACAACAAGTAGTAGTTATAAGTTGACTTAAATCTAGTTGAACTCCATGGTATTGAGACTAAGAGAGAGTGTAGCATAAAAAAGAGTCAGGATTTTAATTTGACTTTCTTTCTATTAATGAGTAGATCATAGATGGATTTTGGTATCTAATAAAACCTTAGGGTAGACAATGTAAAAATCATGTCTATTGTTGTGTTTGCATTAAGTGTTCTTGTTCTTTAATTTCAGAACCATTACAGAAAAATGGATTGGCTATATGCTGGCATAAATTGAAGAAAACTATTGAATTACCCATCCAACCTCCTCCAAGACCTTGTCCAAGGAATGAATCACCTCCTTATCACCTACCACTTGCTTTCAAGGACATCAAAAGAGTACTTATCTTGGATCTAGAGGGGTTACTTCTCAAGACAGTTGAAATGAAACATGGAGATTCTATGCCATCTTGGGCTCAACACATGCGACTTGTGGAGGACAAAGATGAAGTTTATCATGTGGTGCGACCAGACGCACAAAGTTTTTTGGATTTTTGTGCTGAATACTTTGAGCTATGGATATGGAGTTGCTATAACTTAACAAGGGTGCAACGCATCACACAAAAGTGTTTTCCTGAGCAGTATACCAAGTTCAAGGTGTTTATGAGTAACAAAAATTGCCAAAATCCAAATATCATGTTAGGATTTACAAGGGTTTATCACAAAAATCTGAGTGATATTTGGAAGATATTTGAGGATTTGGATGCAAACAATACCTTAATTTTTGATGACACTCCATATAGGGTGATGTGGAACATGCCAGGGACATATCTTATATTTCCAAAGATGTGGAGGCAAACTTCCGAGCAACTTCAAAACTTCTTGCAGAGAACCATAATTCCATGGTTGGTAGGATGGTTGTATGCAAGAGATAAGAGAGTCTATACATATAACACAATTGTAAATCAGTATAGTGATTCTGAGACAAATTATGTCCTTGGTGTGTACTTGTCAACACGAAAGCATTGAATAAATATGGCTATAAGATGCTTTTTTTATTCTAGTGTGTATCTTTCAACATTTGTATAATTTGATATAGTCTTTTTTTTTTTTATAAAAGGTGTGTCAATTTTATGAACACTTGAATGGAGTGAACCCTACTCTAAGGGGACTTCAATGTACTATTGGAGTGCATCCTATTGTAAGGGGACTCTGATGTATTGCTAGAGTGCACCCAAATTTTTGGGGACTCATTTTTTATTTGATTGGGGCCTATGTTGGGTCATATAGTAAAAGAAATTCATTTTTTGTCAATTCATATCGAGGTTGCATTTATTTGGAACTATGAAAGAATTGATGTTTGATGTCAAAATAAAACTTGTAAGTGTGGATCAGAGAATTCATGGACTTTAAATATGTGAGAGGGATCTTTTTCTTGGGCACAAATGTTTGCTTCAAGAATTTTGTCATTACATACTTTATGTGAAAGAGTTTTAGAATCTAAAAGACTTTGAAAACAAAACTATGGAATCTAAGTGCATGTATTCTTGAATGGCTTGAAAGTTGATGTATACATGCATGTCGCCTTGATGAAGATTTAGATCTGACAAGATGGAAAGATATAATTCTTGGACGTTACCTTTGTCAATTTGGTAATAACATATTTAACTTTCTTTTAATATGGGTGGAAAATATATTATTATGTGCATTTGGAAAATATATTATTATTTGCATATTTAACTTTCTTTTATATGGTGGAAAATATATTATTATGTGCATTTGGAACCTAATTGCTTGACCTTCAAACCAAGATTCCTATGTTATTTTTTCATATACTTTTTTATACTGAATTAAGATTGTGGATGCAAGGTCCACCACTTGTTCAAGCTAGATCTAAGAAAGTATATATACTGAGTCTTCAAACTAGTAAACCAAGGGGAGAGAGAAGCAGGGTCCATCACTTGTCCAAGCTCATCTCTAGACAACATAGAGAGATGTTATGTCTACTAATTGTCCAATATAGTCATGGAGAAATGATAGAAGGTTGATCCACTTGTCCAACCTATCATCTCTAGTAAAATGGGAGGTTTGGCCTTAAGATTCACCATGTAACCAACATATACTTCATTGTATTATGAAGAGTAGAAAAGAAAAGCTCCACCACTTGTCTAAGGTAGTTCCAAAATCAACATGGAGAGAAGAAAGCTTCACCATTTGTCCAAGATAGGCTCCATTAAAACATGGAAAACCTCATATATGTTGTACATGGAAGCTTTTTTCCAAGGTCCACCACTTGTCCAAGCTAGGATCCATTAAAACATGGATAGAAACAAGGCTCCACAACTCGTCCAACCTTTATAGCTGCAAAGTGTACCGGTTGTCTAAACTAGGCATGGGAAAATAATAGAAGGTCCACCACTTATCCAATATATTATCTCTAATATCATGGGAGGTTTGGTCTCAAGATTTAGAAATTGGCTGACCTGTATTTCATTGTATTATGATGAATTTGGTTTTAAAGTCAACTACTTATCCAAGCTATAAGTTTATATCTTGAATGGTATTCCTTCCCATCACTTAGAAAACCAATGATATGTTGTACATGGGAGGGTTTGTTACAAGGTCCACCACTTGTCCAAGCTAGTTTCATTGAAACATGGATGAAGACAAGCTCCACCATTTGTTAAAGCTAGACTCCATTGAAATCTAGAAAATCCATTCTATGTTGTACATGGGGTTTTTGTTTTAAGGTCCAACACTTGTCCAAGCTAAGATCCATTGAAACATGGAGTAGAGAAACACTCCACCACTTGTCCAAGCTAGGCAACATTGATAGTAGTTGGTTTATTTTGAAGATCCACCACGTGTCTAAGCTAACTCTATTGAAACATAGAGAGAAGCAAAGGTCCACCAACTGTTCAAGCTAGGCTCCATTGAAACATGGACAGAAGCAAGCTCCACCATTTCTCCAAGATAGACTCCATTGAAACATGGAGAGAATCAAAGGTCCACCATTTCTCCAAGCCAAGATCTAGTTGTCCAACCTATAAGGTTATATCTTAAATGGTAATCTTTCTAATCACTTGGAATACCCATGATATGTTTTACATGGGGGTTTTGTTCCAAGATCACCACTTGTCCAAGCTAACTCTATTGAAACATAGAGAGAAGCAAAGGTCCACCACTTGTCCAAGCTAGTCTCCATTGAAACAAGGAGAGAAAAAGCTCCATCATTTCTCCAAGATAGGCTAGCATGGATAAGTGCACCTTGAAACCAACCTTCCTATGAGGCAATAGAGCATATGCTACATATTTTATGTATGCCCCATGCCTCAAATTAAGAAGTTATAGATTAGAAGTGGACCTTGCTTAAATGTCACATGCAATAAATTAAGGAAAAATAGCCAAGTGGATTGTATTCCTCAATGGATCCTTGCTTTCACAAGTTGTGAACCTTGAGTCACTTTTACATTAACTTGGACAAGTGGTGGACCTAGAAACCAAGCTCTCCATGTTGAGATAAGTTGTAGGTAGGACATTAGAACATAGACAACGATAATGGATGCAATATACTCCTCTCCTAATAATCCAATTGATTGAAACCATGATATTTTAGTTGTTTTCATTGTGTATTGTATGTGCATAAAGTGGAATGAGACCTTAAGAAAACTCAAATTTTTGACAAAATCTCTATATTTTATACATGATATATTGAAAGTTGTCCAACCTGGGAATTGGGATTTTCCCACTTTACCTAATATGGTCTTCAAATCCTTCACTTCAGTCAAAGTCTTTAGCCCAGCCAATTCACCTACACGAAGAAGCCTCTACATCAAAAGCCAAACCCTCGACAACACAATGGAAACCAAAGCGCAAAGTCTATCAACCAAAGTTTCCATCGCAACAAAACCTCCACAAAAGAAAGAAACAGGTCAACCAAGTGTTAGTATCCAAGGAGTACATCAAGGACAAAGATCCAATTTTGGGTACCAGCATCAAAAGAACCATGACAAGCAAAATTCACAGGTTGGAAAGCATCAAACAGTTCAATCACTGCTCAAGGCTACTATGACGAGAACATCAAAGTATGGGTCAAAAAACCAAAGGTAACAGCTTGGACATACCCAGCATGTGGTATCTCTTCACAACAAGATCAACAGGGCATCAAGCGTAGGTCTAACTATTCATACAGGAGTAAAACAGGTACAGGAAGAAGAAGCAAAGACCTTCCAAGCAAAAAACATTGAAGCAGTTGTGGGTACCAAAGTTAGAGCTCTACGGTGAAAATACCCCACAAAGTCAAGCTAAGGTCACACAGCAAGCAGTGCAACAAATGATCCCAGTCAAGCTACTGGAAGCACAAGGATACTATACAGGTAACACTCAAATTTGGTTGCCAAATATTAAAGCTTCCCCTGAGATCATGAAGAAAACTCATGTAGCACAACATGCCCAACAACGACAACTCAACTACACAACCATGAGTGCTACAACTCCAAGGTGGATCCCTCGTCATTTACTATAGGAGCAAGGCTTTTACAAAGGTAACAACAATATTTGGACAATGAAGCCAAAGGACCATCAAGTCAAACAAGCAACAAGGCAAGTGGAAAAGCAGGTCCCACAAGGACCAAGGACAACTTGAATTCCAAAACCTATAGCCGGAACTCAACAACAGAGGCCCACAACTAGTCTACAGCCTCTTATCAACAAAGGTAAAGCAAGGATACAAGAAGAATTCATAGCAATGGTTGATGAAGTCTGGAAGAAGACTTCATCAACCATTGCTTCAACCTGAAAACCTATCTCACCACGCAACATCAATGTGCTACCAAAGCATGAAGAGCAGGTATTTGTCAATGTATTTGACAAAATGGCATCACAAAACCAAACCAAAGAGAATGGCCTAAACCTCAATAGCATATGGAATTGGATTTCAAGACGTGATTAGGTAAGTCGAACTCGCCATTAAAAATACATGGCATAAGAGTCTAGAGTCGGGCAGCTGAGCCACTAAATGAGCAAAGTGTCAGACCCAAGCTTCAAGTCTAATATTTTCTTTGTGGTCTATGAGTCTAGCTAATAGATATAAGCTCAAGCTCGAGAGTTGAGCATACATAAAGTCACGTCACTCATGCTGGAAGAGGTGAGCATAAGAGTAAAAGTCTACTATTTTAAATGGTGGAGTGGCAGAGTAGTCCAGAAAACACTCACGCACATGAACACAGTGAGGAGAGTGGACAAAACCTCGTCGGCCAAAACCCTTCTTGTGAATAATGGTAGCTCTTGAAGTCAAATATATTTTTGCTTCTCTAGCTACGTTCACTCCTGGAAGCACCCATAAAAACTCTTCTCGCACAACATATTGTTTCCCATGCATCTATTTGTGAAATCATATACAATGTCCCATCATTGGACATTTGCATTTGACATGATTTGTGTTCCACCCATGCACTTACACAACAAAATGACGATGACAAAGCGGTAACAGGTTTCATGAGCATTTTCTCAACAACAATGACTCTGACTTCAAGCTACTAACACTTATCCAATGTATATCCAGTCAATTATAGTAGCCATACGGCCATAAGTACTTTAACTCAACAAAAATTGGTTACATCAAAACATAAGTACATATTGCCTCACATTTAATTGTGACTAAAGGCATTTTTTTCCCACTGGGTTTTTCCCTTTAGTCCTATCCAGGTATCCAAGACCTTCACTTTTTTAAATACGCCACATTTTATTTTTACTATTTTATTTTTCTTATAAAAACACAGAAAAGAAGACCAACGACATCCCCAAACAACTACATGCTCATCAAATAGAATATCAAAGGGGAATGGCCCAGAAAAAATTCAAAAAGGCTTCAAGATTACAGGTACAGATGCAGGATGACACCCAACGAAAAAACAATACAGAGCTGCCAAGATAATGACTTGCTACAACAACAAACCTCACTCAACCTATTCATGCTACAACAACCAATCGGAGGGGGAGAGCTATGGCTTCAACTACACTACATGTACAAGAAAAAGGTAACTCTACAACATACAAAGCATCTAATCGAAGCAACTGCAACAACAAAAGCTTAAACAAACACCAAAACATGAAGCACTCGTCAAGGCCACTGCAGACATAGGGTCTTGTCGGGGACGACAAGACTTCGGAGGGGGAGAGTGTTGACAGGTCAACCTTTCAACAACGCTTCCACAAAGATTCCATGAAGATTCCTCAAAGATTCTCTAAATATTCCAAATGAAGATGTTGATGAAGTGATGAAGACAAAGATGGATGTTGTAATGTGAAGATACAAGCTCATGGACATCATCGAATATACCGTTATTATTATTTTGAGCCATTACGGCCATTTTTGTAATGTTTACGGGAACTTCATATTTTAAGTCGACAATTGTATTTTGGCCACAGATGCTTTTTTGATGAGCAAAGCCAGCACACGGTTTTGTAATTAAGCTCTATAGAAGCCTAGGGAAAAATAAGGTCATTTTGGTCGGACATTAGGTTTTCTAAGGCTTAGTATATAAGCCAAAAACTAAAGCTTTGTAAGGGGACTTCTAATAATCTGATCTATTGTCTATGAGTGAGCGTACTGTGTACGAGAGAGAGTGAGAGCTTCTTCTTGACGCTACGCGCATACCAGTGGTCACAATCGAGTGTGGAGAAGTGTAGCGTGTTGCGTGCGACGAGAGCTACGCGCCAATACCTACATTGCACACGTACAGTCCGGTTTTGCGAGCTCCATCTATGAGCTTCATCTGGTGATTCGGTGAGCATACGTTGTCCATTTTTTCATTTCAGCATATCCACGCATTCACATTGAGTAGAGCTACACATTAGGCACTTTAGTTTTCTGAAACGACGACCTACAAATTTATCCTACGGGATTTTGCACTGGGTGTTTTGGGTTGAGATTTTGGTTCATGGACCTTAGGGAGAGCGACCTATTGGTGTTAGTAGGGTCTCCTTCAAGTTGTGTGGCGTTTTGAGAGTGTTTGATGGGTGTTTGGCTCTTGTAAGCATTGTAGGAGATCTCTTCTTAAGCACTCTTGAAGGCTGTAGCTTAGACATTGGGTAGAGACCTCTGTAGGAATTAGTTAGGAGTCGTTCGAGTGTAGATTGACACCCTATGCTTGCTTCCACGCGCCTGCGGGTCGAGCTCCGTCCTCAGTTGACATTATATGTTAGGTGAGTTCTCGCTATGCTGACGTTCGTCACAACGTATCCGTCCAACACAGATTCACGGAGACACTTCTGATTACGAGCTAATCGATAGCCTTTACACCTCTATATTGAGCCTTTGTATTCATTATTGTATTTGATAGGATAGGAGTAATGTAACTCGTCATAAAACATTCATTGTAAAAGGAGTGATTTAGCTCCTCATAAAATATTCATTGTAAAAGGAGTAATGTAGCTCCTCATGAACATTTGTACATTCAATATTTTTTGTAATATAACAGTGAGTGTATATAGAGCTGTGGGTTTTTCCCTTGATCCCCCAAGGGTTTTTCAATCCACAATTAGGAACCCTTATTTGAGCGGGGGTGTTGAGATTATATGTGAAGATACTCAATATATGGCTTCTCCATATATGGCACCCAGGTCCCCTCTATATATACATCATCTCATGTGTGTATTCTACACACTTTGGGGTTCTATTTCTGTGCTCTCTCCTTCTCTCTCAATAGAGAGAAGTTTTCCCTCTAACTCTGCTCCCTCTGTGTCATTATGAAGATGATCGTTTGTAGTACGCAGTACTGCAACACCCCTGCCATAAACTTAGAGTCAAGAGTGTCAGATGTGCGGGTGACTCAAACTCCTGCTCCTATTGTGGATATGCCCGGAACGTCGATTGCAGTGGTAGCCTCTAGTGCATAGGAGATGGCCATTGCAGGAACATCGAGTCGGAAGTGAGGTCGGGAGGAAACCTTGTTTTCCACACCACCTCCTGCTTCGACATCCACACTGCCAGAGGATTCCGCTGTTGCACATTGAAGACGCAGAATGCAGGAAAGGGAGGCATCCTCTACTCCGACTGGGACTAGCTCTGCGGGCGCGGACACTTCCTTACAGCCAGGTTTTTTTGGAATCACTAACACAGCAACTCCGACGAAAGGTACCCTTCCCGCAGTTTTTCCCTGGGAGGCGACGATTAAAAATCCCTCTGGCCAACTCCAGGCATGCGGCACTTTTTTGCAGTGGCTTGTGGATTCTATCAATGCAGCCTTGCCAGCTCCTGCAATCGAGGCACTAGTCACAGAGCTGGAAACACAGGTAATGGCTTTGCAGGCTAGCATCGCTAGTTTAACAAATCAAAATGAGGAATTACGTGCGGCAGCTCGGAGACAAGTTGAAGAAATACAAGCACTCAAGGGGGCTGATTCTGCGTTTGTAACTTCTATTCAAGACGAATTGCTCCAATTGCGAACGCAGAATAGCTTTGCCAATTATTTAGCATCTCATCCGGGTGATGTGATGATTAGTATGAATGACCTGGTTGCCTGAGCAGTGGAGATGCAGTAGGACCTCCACAATTTTTTGGAGAATCAACTACAGAGTTGGAGAACAAGGCTGAATGCTGAGGTGATAGCGCAGCAACTTGAGCCATCAAACACTGACAGAGGTAAGAATGTTGTTCCAGAAGGTTTTGATATTGCTGATTGGGTGCAAGCTATAGAAGATTGTGCTAAGGCCCAGGCTTATGTCTCTCGTTTGCAGCGAGTGATACATCGTCTGCATAAGGAGCGGCGCAGGTTATGTTTTTGGGTGGAGAATTTGGCTCATTCATTCTCCCTCAGTCTTCCACCATGTCCTCCTTTTTGGCATGCACTAAATAGATATCTATCTTGATATTATCCTCTGCATACACCTCTTGCTCCTTTGCCACAGGTGCCTCAGTCTGTTCCTTTGCCATAACAATTTATTCCAAGAGATCCTTGGGCGGAGAAAATTGAGATAGATCCACATCTCTTGCCCGAGGTGTATTGGGCTCATCGTGAGGATTTCGAGGGTTTGTCTACATCGACATTTCTTCCTTACCAGAACACATCAAAGAACAACAACCGGAACCTTCCAACTGAAGGGGCTAAGGTGTGGGTTCGCATAATCCACCGTGCGTGCCAGGTGTTACATTTTGTGAGTTGTCCTATGTGCAGGTTGCGACGCCTTGTCATTAGTGGACCAGATTTCATATATATGCTTTGTGAGACACAGACACGCTTCTGTGTCTCTTTTTTGTACAAACAGTTAGTGTTCAGATAGTTATTGTTTCCCTTATGGTTATGATTATTGTCATTGTCATTGTATAGACAGTTATTGTTTCTCTTTCTGGTTATGCTTATGGTTATTGTTAATTTTGTTTATGGTTATGTTTATCTGCATTATGGTTTTGATCAAAGTGGTTATAGCCGGTTATGGTTTTAAGTTATGGTTATGGTTCGTTATAGTTATGCTTTTAAGTTATGGTTTCGATAGTGGTGCTACAAAGCACATTACCTCACATCGTGAATTGTTTACCTCTCTCGAGTCTGTCCCTCATGGGAATTTAGTCACTTGTGCCAACAATGCCTCTTATCCACTTCAGGGAGTTGGAAAGATTGTGCTCACTGATTGTTCCTTCACACTTGTTGATGCACTTTATGTATCTGGGATCAAGAAGAATCTCTTGTCTGTATCGGCACTTGCTAGACTTGGACTTGTAATCAAATTTGTGGATGATAGATGTACAGTTCATGATCTTAGTTTTGGTGATGAAATTGTTCCATCTGGGCTCTTGTGCTGTGGGCTGTATGAGCTCACTTTGTATGACAAGTGTGGACAAAATTTTGCAAATGCTGTTGCAGATTCAAGGGCTATTTCAGATGCAAAACTTTGGCATACACGTTTTGGTCATCTGAATTTTGCTAGTTTGCTGCGTTTGCAAAAATCTGATATGGTTGCTTCTTTGCCGCCTCTTGAAGCACCTGCCAAACATGTTTGTGAAGACTGTATTTTGGGTAAGATGCAGCGTTCTAAATTTCCAAAGGATGGTTCAGTTTGGGCCACATGCAAACTCCGTCCTTGGGAAATTACCTGATATTCGTGACTTTCATTGATGATTACTCCAAGCATGCATGGGTATTTCCGCTTAAAGCGAAGTCCGAAGTTTTTATGTGCTTCAAACAATTTCTGGCTATGGCTAAAAATGTCTCAAAATGTACTATGGGCACCCTCCGTTCCGATCGAGGGGGGGGAGTATATGTCTCATGAATTTAATGCATTTTTGGCTAGTTGTGGGATAAAACACCAATGTACATTGCCTTATACACCTCAGAAAAATGGTGTTGCTGAGAGGAAAAATAGGTCACTGACGGAAATGGCACGATGTATGGTCAAAAGTCAATCTTTGCCGCATTCTTTTTGGATTGAGGCCATCATGTATGCCACTTATCTACTTAACAGGTGTCCTACGAAAGCTTTGTAGTCTATTACTCCATATGAAGCATGGCATGATAGAAAGCCTTCTATTGAGCACATGCGTGTTTTTGGTTGTTTGGCATATGCTTTGGTGCCACAAGTGCAGTGCAAAAAAATGGATGATAAGCCTTGTGAAATGTATTCTTGTTGGTTATAGTGTTGAAAGCAAAGGTTACATGTTGTATCATCCGCAAACAAAACGTATTCTGTTTTCTCGGGATGTAATGTTTGTGGAAGATTTGGTTCAGCCCTTGCTGTCTTGTACTAGAGACAGTAATGTAAGCTCACAGGACATTTATGACACTTTGTTGCCTCTTTTCAGTGGTGGAAATATGAATGTAAGTTCCAATGAGGCAAATGTACAGCCTATGGGGGTTTCTGAAAATGTTTTAGATCAGCCTATTACTGATGCAGATGTACAGGATGTACTTGATGAGGAAAGGGATGAAAATGAGTAGGCTAGAGGTATGCCAAAATGGCTGGTGCACACTTTGCGTGACAGTAAATTGGATGCACCTTTGTCTAGTCATACTCATTCAGGCTCTTGCCATGCATCTTATGCATCGGATTGTTATGCTTTGGTTGTGTCTAGCTTACATGATGTTGAAGAGCCTCTGTCTTTTGATGAAGCACAGAATTCAGAAAATTGGATGGCTGCCATGTAATCAGAATATGATGCACTTATAGAAAATGACATCTGTACTTTATGTGATTTTCCTCCTCGCAAAAAGGCCATTGGTACGAAGTGGGTTTACAAGTTAAAACGCAAGCTGGATGGTGAGGTCAATCGCCATAAGGCTCGACTTGTTGCAAAGGGTAATGCACAACAAAAAGGCACTGATTATGAAGAGACTTTTTCTCCCACTTGTTGTATGACTGCTGTGCATTTTCTATGTGTATTGGCAGCTCATTTTGGTTGGGATGTACATCAATCAGACATTGTTACTGCTTTCTTGAATGGTGACATATTTGAGGAAGTTTATGTAACGTAGCCTCATGGTTTTGTCATAAAAGGACAAGAGGACAAAGTGTGCAGATGTAAGAAGGCTTTGTATGGGCTGAATCAATCTCCTCGTGCTTGGTATGAGAAAGCTGACACTCATTTGGTGAAACGAGGCTTTCATAACAGTCCAACAGAAAGCACATTGTATGTAAAGCGTGAGGATGATGTACTTCTCAATGTGGTTCTTTATGTCAATGATTTGTTGATCACTGGACCAAATGAGAGACATATTGCTGAATTTAAGGGTGATTTGAATGCTACTTTCAAGATGAAAGATTTGGGGTTGTTGCATCATTACTTGGGTATACAGTTTAAGCAGTGTGATGGTGGTATTGCTTTGTGTCATAAAAGTTACATGGAAACATTGCTATGTAAGTTTGGACTTGAGGATTGCAAACCTATTGCCACTCCCATGAAAACAGGTTTGAAGTTGAGTCTATATGATGCTGGCGATCTTGCTCATGTCACTCTTTACCAAATTGCTGTTGGCTGCCTCATTTATGTATGCAACACGAGGCCAGATATTCAGTTTTCATTCTCATAGGTCAGTTGATTTATGCATAGCCCAGGGTCTAAGCATTGGCAGGTTATCAAGAGGATTTTTTGCTACCTTGGTGGCACTTTACATCTTGGCTTCTTTTATCCCAAGGGGGAATCATTGCCGCCAGACTTACATGCTTTTTCGGACTCAGATTGGGCTGGTTGTTTTGACATGCGAGTGTCCACAAGTGGTTTTTGTTTCATGCTTGGCAGTTCATGTATATCATGGTTGAGCAAGAAGCAACCTACTGTGGCCACTTCGAGTTGTGAGGCTGAGTACAGGGCAGTCTTCACAACTACAGTTGATTGTCTATGGCTCAGATGCCTTATGGCTGATTTGGGTGTTGGACACGACACTGCCAACACTATCTACACTGACAGTCACAGCAAATTGGCCGTTGCGAGAAACCTAGTTTTTCATGCTCGCACAAAGCACATTGAGGTGCATTACCACTATGTCAGGGAGAGGATCTCAGCAAGAGAGATCAGCTTGGCCTATGTACCAACACAAGAAAACCTTGTAGATCTTTTCACAAAGAAATTGTCTCATGAGAAGCTTGAAGCTTTCCGCAAATCTTTGGGCTTACTCCCCTTTGTGGAATGATCATGTCCTCAGGGCATGGCACTTCCCTTTACTCATGTGCCAGCTCTTGTTTACCGCATCACTCGAGGGGGGATTTGTTACCTTATACATGTGGTAGTGATGTGTGTGAACACATTAAGACCTCCAGGGCATTTTTTCCCTCTTTAGGAGGTTTTTCCCCCCGTGCATTGTATATACGCCCATCACTCTAGGGCTATCTAGTTTTCCATTGCACACTAAGTAACACACTCTCTATTGTGTGCCTTGAGCTTCCTGCGTCTTCTCCAAGCTGTGTGTGTTTCTCTGCAACCCTAATTCCAACAACTATTTATGCCTCTTGAAGTGTTTGTATATTTTTTCTTCGATGAGCAAATAAGAACTACCGCAAAAATGTTCATTTGCAAGTCTGAGAGCTATTTGTACTTTTTAGATGATAATTGGGATAGGAAACAATCACAGAACAAAATCTGTATTTTGCAAAAGAAGTCCATAATTTGCAAGTTCAATAAGCTCTCAAAATTTCTTAGTATCATTTTACTATATTTCATATCATCTTCTTAGTGGGCATCTTATTCCACTTGATCAAGATACAGAGATTAGCCTCGAGAACAAACCTTTGTAAATGGATCTCTACTTTCGAGACAGCCTACTTACTGTGATGGAGACAATGTCAAGCACAACTCTTGCACAGCTCAAGGTAGATCTTACATGTGAAGAACTTCCACTTTTGCTGGAATTGTATGCATTTAGTCTCAACAATAGAAACGTTCTTACTAAATCAATGAATTTTGATTGTCTTTAATACATTAAGACAGAATCTAACTTTTTCTTCTTTTCAGATTCGAAGGCGCAAGGAGAAAACAACATTGTGCAAGGAGTCACTAACAAATACACTTCACTTAATTGCTTCCACCGGAAGCTAGGTCACATACCTTGTGCATGCAAAGAGCTTTCATGCCATGCAAACCATGATATACTCTTCAAAATGACTAATGCAGAGAAATTTTGTGGCGGTCAAACAATGTTTCAAAAATGTACATTTTCATTGTTTCAAAACTTTACATATTGTGTTGTTCTGTCAAGATTTATACAAGTAAATTGCACCCTTTCCCTGCTACTATCCTCTCCCCTGGTTTGTGCCACTCGTCCCCTGTCCTCTCCCGCGGTTTGTGCCACTCGTCCCTTGCTCTCTGCTCTGGTTGCTCCCCTGCCCTCTGCTTCGGTTACTGCTACTTCTACCTCTGGGGATGCTGGTCTCGGGCATCCTTTCGTGTCGGTCGAAATCATGGGCCTCTTCCATGGCTTCCCATGCTTCTTGCACCTGTGAAGCTTCCCTCTGTTCTTGCTCTTACCGTTGACGTGTAGCCCATTCCTCTACTTCTGCGGCATCCGCATAATATTGATTTATTGCTTCTTGCATATTTTGAACTTCTTCTTGAGTCTGATTGTGGCGTTGCATCATTTCGTTAATGCGAGCCTCTTCGAACTCCTCAGCTCTCGCCGCTTCCTCTCTTGTGCATCTGTTTACCGAGATTATAATATGTTTCATGGCCATTACTGAAAAATGTCACACATCGTTGGGGGTGTAGTTATGTAATTGAAGTTCTTGTAGAAGCGTCATACAGACATTTGTTGCTTCATACAAACGCTGCAGCAAACAATGCAACAACACGATTACTTACGTTCGGTACATCCATAATTTGACTGAAGAGCAACAGGGCATTCAAACAGGTTCGCCATCCATATCTATAGTCATCAATCTGCGTGGGCACGGTTACCCGTTCGTGCCGGACGGTATTTCCTATATCACGTTCTAACAAAACATGCTCTACACAACATACAAGTTTTTTCACGGCACTACATACATAACCACTTGAGTCAGCAACACATTACAAAGAGACAGTGCTTTCCAAATGTAGCCAAATGGGCCTTACGTTTTTACACGACGATGAAACGCTCTACTTTGCCCGAAGTTTGCGTAGTAAACAATCTTTGCTTCCATGTCAAATAACATCAGACTCCAATTATCACTACAAAGACACCATCAAAGATGAGGAGAAATATTCTAAATGCAACATGGTTTTTACAAGGCAAGAAAAAACTCACGATTGATTGTATGCAGTGACCAGAAAGCACGCTAGATCAAAGTTGACTTTGCTAAACCAGTTTATCAGACTCAAAAAGGAAACTGAGTTGTTCTGCAGATAAGGCGATATCAGCGGATCTATTACGTATACTTTGTCTTGAACCTCAGGGGACAAAAGCGAGACAGCGTGGCTAACATGAATAAATGGCAGAGGTTAGACTTGAGGTATTTTAGCGGGCTGTCACTGCCACAAACCCATGGGTCAATACCGAGCGAGTAGTACCACTATCCAATTCCATAAGCCACTGTTTCGCTTGCTATTGATCCATGTCTCGATAGAGACCCGTTTAATGAACCAAACGTGACTTTTAAAGAGCATGAGAATTACCACAAAGTGACGTTGACGACCTCATTTGTTGCGTTGGATTTGGTGAAACTACGCATGCAGAGGAAGTCTTGATGATCGTAGTTGAAAATGCATGCCTCCTTTGACCTTTCGGGTAGCAGTATCTGTGCATGCAGAGGCGCTGAGCTGAACATAACTATCAAATCCTCTTCATTCTCTTCGTTGATTTGCTCTAAAATAGTTGACTCATCTGATACGTTGGATGGCCCTTGTGATGCAGAGCCTTGCCCTTTCCTTTCTTGAGCTGGCTCCCTCGCTGCCTCAGGCTCCTCCCTAATAGCCGTAGGTTCCTCCCTAACAAGCACACGCTCGGGATCATTTTCCTTCAATATTGGTTCCTCCATAGATGCCTCAGGGTCCACCCTGGCCTACTCTTGCCCCTCATCATCCTTACTCGCTACGGATCCTCCATGACTTTCTCATTTTGGTGTCTAGTTGAATCCTCGATAACTGTCTCTGTTTATTCCATGATTGCCTCGAGGTTCACTCTGGCTTGCTCATGCCCCTCTGCGGCTATCTCAGCCTGCCCATTTGTGTCATTTCTCTCGACCCGTTGTGAGCGGGATGAAAACACACACAGCGCCTCTATAACGACCCGACACACACTCTTGGGAAGATACACACACACACACACTATGGGGCACCACTCGGCTTATACAACACACCTGGCCGAGACGGGGAACACACCTCTGGAGTGAGAGGAGAGAGACTATCCACTTGCCCACTCCACACAGACACACACACACACACACACCCAAAAAACTCAGCTCAAAAGAGGAGAATTTCTGATGTTTAGATACAATTGAGCTTGGGCCAACACCAATGGGGCAAATAGCTCACACAATATGGGTAAAATAAGCCAGATACAATCACAAACTAGAGCAGAAACTTCGCTCATAGGAGAAACTTACACAGAAAAACATCAGGAAAAGAGTGAGGAATTTGGCAAAATGGACAGTGCCATCGCGTCCGGAACGGCCCAAAACCCCAGTCTACAATGTCAAAGTGCTCAAATCCGACCTCGGATGAGCAGTTTACGGCCAAAACAGGCTCCAAAATGAGCAAAAACACACCTGCGGCTGTTCCTCCTCTCTTCTCCACGTTTTTTCAGTTCCCACACTTAGATTTTTTAGTTGGGCACCCTTGGCCTTTTAGATGACCTCAAACGACCCCGAACAGGCCAAAAATTGACCTCGCAGTGCATAGTTGTCACCTTTTTGGATCATTCGCACACCTGGCACTCAGCTTTTTTCCAATAATGCACCTCGCCACCACGTGAAGTGGCCCCAAAAAAAGGTCCTCATGGTGACCTTTCTGCATAATTCTCACAAGCAAACACCCACGTTGTGTCCGTCCTCATCCGCGTGCAAATATTGACCTCGTTTGCCCTCCTGACGCCACTAGATGCCATCTGACGCACCTGCTGACCTCCTGTCGTCGGCCCGCAGATAGCTTCCTCGAGAAGTTTTACGCGCTACCAACTCCTCCTTATTGTAGAAAAACACAATGGTACTAGTAACGATGAAAATCGATGCACTATGTACATGGTGTCCTACCTGTACACATGTGGGCCCCACGTAACCACCTGGCTATGGAAAATGGGCAATACTTTATTTGATGCACCATGCATGGGTATGTACATATGCGCAATCCCTTGCTCCAAAAAACTCCTGACATAATTTGCCCATCCCCTAGCCTGCTAGATCATTCATGATCAGCAGCAACAAAGAGAGATATGAGACTCGCCGCATCACAAGTCTCCTCATCCTTCACCAACATTTCTTGCTCCACCGACAACTCATCTAACTCCACCATCATCAATCTAGCATGATACAATTTAAGACGCAATCCATTTACCCTTGACTTATGTAGAACACCATCCAGGTTAGCCAGCTGATATGTGCCATTTGGAAAACACTCTACTACCTTGAAAGGGCCTTCCCACTTAATTTGAAACTTCTTTTGGAAGGTGTTGTCGAGCTTACTGTTGTAGCGCAAAACCAAGTCATGTTTCTTGATACCCTTACTTTTGACCTTTTCATTTATCTTTGTCAAAGCCTTATCCTGCATCTGCCCATAATGCTCCAATGCGCTCATCCTATCCAACTGGACCTCTTGTAACTGCAAGAGCCTCTCTTTGAATGCATCACTACGCGGCCCAAGCAACTTCTCTAACATCTTGACCGCAGGCAACTCTACTTCCAAAGGCAATAGTGCTTCCTTTCCATACACCAAATGAAATGGAGTAAACCCTGTACCTGTCTTCACCGAAGTACGGTAAGCCCATAATGCACTAGGCAATTCCAAATCCCAATTCTTTCCTTGGTGCTCTCTCACTTTAGAAAGAATTTGTACCAACTCACCATTGAATCTTTCATTCAAGCCATTACACTGTGGGTAATAAGGAGTGGTATGCTGGTGCTTAATCTTCATCTTTGTGCATAAGAAGTCTAGCAGTTTAGCTCTAAATCCTGGCCCCTTATCTGAAAGTAGCTCTAATGGCACCCCAAACTTGCAACATATTTCATCATACACAAATTTTGCCACATCCTTTGCAGTGATCTGTTTTACTGCTATAGCCTCTGCCCATCTAGAAAGATAGTCCACTGTCGTCAAAATATAGCTTTTGCCCCTGCTTGTGATAGGCAACGGGCCTATTGCATCAATTCCCCACTTTTCAAACACATCAAACGCCATAATGGTTTTTCGTAGCTCTGGCTTCAACACTCTCTTCCCAAATGCTTGACACCTATTGCAAGACCTACACCAATGGTGAACATCCTTGTGCAAACTAGGCCATACATACCCCTCTTGCAAAATCTTATGCAAGGTGATCTTTAGAGCAAAATGGCCACCACATGCGCCTTCATGATTCTCTTCCAACACTCTGTAAAGCTCCTCCCGCCAAGGTACACGTCTCAACACGAGATCAGCCACTTTCATGTATAAGACATCACCAATCAATTTGTACCTGTATGCTCTACGCACAAAGCCATACTTCTTAGACTTCTGAATCTCCTTTGGAATGATTCCTGTTAGCAAAAACTCCTCTTCTTGAGCCAAACTTTCCCGGCCATGATAAAGAGGTAAAGTGGTCCTCAACACAAATAGCTCCCCAATCATGCCTTGAGCTGCTTCATGTGCCTCTCCATTTAGAGCACGTTCAATGTGTCTGATGCTCCATGCTTCGAACTTTTTTAACAGGCCTTTAATTCTGAAGCACATTTCCTTCAATGAGGTGTTCTTGCTCTTCCACACACCCAGCACTTGCTTCACCACTAACAAGGCATCACCTTTTATGCTCAACCTTCGGACCCCATGCTTCAAACAAATGTGTAATCCGGCTTCCAATGTAGCATATTCAGCCTCATTGTTACTATGCGCATCCAATTTGAACCCTCTCTTGCATACTAGCTTCCCCTCTGGATCATAAAGTGCTATACCCCCTGAAGCTGCATCGTGGCTCTTTCTGTATGAACCATCAAAGAACAACACATGTGCATTGCTGATCTGTGGAACTTCTTCAACTACCTTTCTCAACACATCTTCCTTAACAATAAGGGGATTCTCCTTGTAGGTCAACAAATCAGCTAGGGTAGCCCTTGTACTATCTTCCACTAGAAAAGAGAACTCAAACTCTTGCAGGTCAATTACCCATTTCTTCACCACATTTGACATGTTAATACCATTAATTAACTGTGGCAAAAAGGCATAACTCGTCAAGAAAACAAAAGGCCGTGGTAGCAAGTAATGACGAAATCGTCGACAAGCAAATATTACACTGGCCATCACTAGCTCTACTTCCGATAACTTTCTCTCCGCTACCAACTTCACTCGGCTTGCACAATACACTGGCCTCATATAATGGCTGCCCTTCCCCTTTTGCAATAGCATGGCTCCAATGGCATCATCCCCTACTGATGGATTTACATAAAAAACTTTCTCCCAATCATGAGCCTGCATGGCTGACAACCCCCCTAACACCTCTTTCACCTCTTGAAACACTTCTTCACACTTGTCATCCCATTGCAATGGATCATGCTTTGCCACTTGCTGTAATGGATAAAGAAGCTGCAAAGACAATGGAATAAACCGTGCCATGTACTTCACTTTGTGTATAAAGGTTGCCAATTTCTTCGTACTCATAGGTGATGGAAGAAGAATAATAGACTTCACCTTATCTGGATCAGCCTCAATGCCATTTTCTGACACCATATGGCCCAATAAATTCACCCTTGGCTGTGCTAGATGACATTTCTTTGGATTTAGTTGTCCTCCACATTCATCATATCGAGCCAATACCATCTGCAGCTTCTCATGGTGATCAACCCTACTGCTATAGACACAGAAGTCGTCCATAAAAGCCTTAACACAACTACCAATGAATGGTTCCAGCACCCAATTTGCTCTTTCTTGATAGAAAGATGGTCCATTTGACAACCCAAACGGCAACACTGCGTAGCAATAGCAGCCCCATGGCGTAATAAAAGTTGTCTTTGTGCGGTCTTTAAGAGCAATCTTCAATTGAAAATAGCCTGAAAAACCATCACACACACTGTACCTCTCATAACCTGCCACTGAATCCAAGATCTGATCGATGAATGGAAGAGGATATGGGTTCTTCTTAGTGGCTGCGTTTAAGGGTTTAAAATCCACACAAATTCTCCACTTCCCATCCTTCTTTGGACTGACTACAACTGGACTCACCCATTCTGTGGTCTCCACTGGAACTATGAACCCTGCCTTCAATAACTTGTCCACCTCTACCCGCAAGGCTTCCATTTGCTCTTGACCCATCCTTCTTAGCCTTTGCCGCACTGGCTTAGCACCTTCTTTCAGCTCTATATGCATCTCTTCGCCCTTGAACCCTCTGATCTCTTCATATGAAGTAATGAACAAATCAGGAAAACTAGCCAGCATGTGCAAATATATATCCTTCTCCATAGCTGAGAGGTCTCCACTAATCATTTGTGTCATTAATTCCTGCTCCTTTGACAACTCAACCTTGGTTTGCATCAGCCCTTCAATCACTTCATAAGGCCCTTCACTTTCATCTTCAACCTCATTTGCAAATGCAACTAAACCAATCTCCTGGATTTCTTTATCCATCAAAAGAAATGCAACATCAGCATCCTCATCACTGTTGGTAGTGCTATCACTGTCCTCATCTGTCACCGTGGAAGAGTCTTCATCACTAGACTCATCCTCATCTTCATAAAGCTCCTCTAATCGTTTCCTTGTGTCCATATTATAAAGCTTCTTGGTACCTGTCTTTCCATAGAGGCTAATCGTACCATGTCGCCAATCTTGAACAGCTCCCACTGCACGTAACCATGGTCTGCCCAGTATAATAGGATATGCTCCCAACCATGCTGGCATCACATGAAAATCAACCACTGCCTTTGTATCATATGCCTCCACTTCTAAGCTCTTTACAACACCCAAGCATTTTACTTTTTGATGGTTTGCCAATCTGATCCGAAAACCTGACACCCCAGCCATTGTGAGACCCATCTTCTCAACGCATGAGTGTGTTATGACGCATATTTGGGCTCCGCCATCCACATAACCTTGTCCCAAATTTTTCCTTTTATGCCACACATCTACAATTGGACAAATGTCTGGTAGCTCATCCATTGCCAACACCTTTACTGAACCTCTCTCTGGCTCTTTCTCCATTGGGTTAACCATCCTCTTCCACTGTCGCTTTAGCTTAGGCACCATCTCTATAAGCTGCCCAAAACTAACATTTGCCTTCCTGCTCGTCAGATCCTCCTTCAAGTCATAGCTTAATTGCCCATCCCCTAGTGGAAAATCTGAAACATGAAACTTTCGACGAGCTCTCCTTTTCCTCTTGGCCTTGACATCCTCGCCTTCATGGCGCTTTCCTTTCTTCTTACTAGGACCTGGGGCACTTCTTCCTTCCTTATCCTCTGTGGTCCTCTTCCCAATAGGCATCACTAATGTATCCTCTAGCTTTGATGCCTTCTCCAAAGTGACTACACTTAGCACTTTTGTCTTTCCCTTTTCCTCCTGGGTTAATCCGTTGGTTCCTTCATCTCCCTTAATTTCGATGCCATAATCATGAGACCTAGTTAGCACCTATTTTGGCAATGGATACATGTCTCCCCCCATCCTTGGTGGCTTATCACATTGCGGGCTGATGTGGCCCAACTCTCCGCAATTATAACATGTGGGCGTCTGCCTCCAAAACCTACTATTACTTTGTCCAACACCATTCCTAGGTCTTTCTTCACCTGCTGGCTGATTTGCAAACCGCCCTCGACCTCGATTATTTCCCACTTGACCTAGCATGTTTAGGCTGAGATTCTTCATCAAATCAACCACTTGCTTCATGTCTTGCCTTAGCCCATCATCTTGGACTGCTGTAGTGACCACTGCTGGCATAACCTGAGTAGTAATAGGAACCACTGGTTCATGATGAACCCCTGACATGCGCCCTTGTAAAGACTCTATAGGCTGAAATTCAGACCTCATTGGCAAAGAATCCACCCCTAACTGGCTCATTTTCCTCAGCTTCCACTCTTTGTTCCTTGCTACCTCTAGTGCATCCTCATATGTCCTAGGCTTCTTTAGCTCCACTCTCCAACGTATATTCTCCCAAAGACCAGCCAAGAACCTATCCTTCTTCATCATGTCAGGCAGGGGTACCTGTGGTGCTAAGGCCTTGCACATTCTCTCCCATGCCAATGAAAACTTACGTATGTACGCATCTACTGGCTCACCTTCCTTTTGCACCAAAGCCTGTACTTCTTGCCACACTTTGTCAGGATCTTCTATCTTCACAAACTCCACTTCCAACCCATGTCATAGATTGTCCCAACTCAACCTTACAGGTGGATCAGCCACACGCAACTCCTCTTCAAACGCTTTAGACCAAACTCGTGCATCACTCTTCAAACAAATTTGGAGAAGGCGTAACATCTGCGCAGGGTCATGAATCTGGTTGCTAATGCAGGCAACCTCCATCTTTTCCAAAAATTCTTCCACATCTTCATCACTTCTTCCATGAAACTCCGGATAAGAGAAAGCCATGGCTACCCGAGTTACAATGCTTTGAGAACCCCTTCGAACACACGTGCAAGAACCCAAAACTTTTCACTACCCAATCCCCAGAAACTTCAATGGAGCTCAGCTTTAGATAAGGACAAACACATGCACATCAAATGAGTTTTCATAGTTAATCATCGGAATGACAACAGGCAAAGGACATTCCAGGATCTCTCTCAATCTTCTTGGCCCAAACATAAAGACTATGAACTGCTGGAAAAAGATCTTCCTGGACACATGAACATTAATCTGAATTCTTTGAGTTAAATGAAAAGGAGTGAACTGAGGGCCATTTTGATCATCCATTAAAGCCAACCATGAAGCTCCCAAGAAGACACACCTGACTCAACCTCTGATTTTGCCAAAATTTCAGCAGCATAACAGCATAAATGGCTCAAAATACCAAAAAACCAGCCATCATAACTTGGGAAAATTTTGACAGAGTTTCCCCAGAAGTAGAGCAGTAGGAACCCAAAATATAGACTGTATCTGTATGCACAAACTGCCAACAATAGAACCCGAGCATCAAATAGGACTCACTAGTACATAGCCTATGGCGATGTCACAAAAAGGGTGCTCCAGCTACCTGTATCACCGAAAGGATCTCTACATTTGAGAATCCCCCAGCTCAATAAAAACCTCACGCTATCGCCCCTCACACGAAGGCTAATGCAAATCGCGTATAGTCAAGTCTCAGAAATGACTATCTTCCAGACCAAGTCTAAGAAATGGCTGGGACTGCCAAATACAACCAAGTATGGCTCCACAAATGCGTACAATGGCAGTTTCCACAAGTAACGTACAATCCAGCAGACAATGCGCTCAAATAGGCGCCAAGTGATGCATACCCACAACAACTGCAAGTGACATCACTGCTAGTATATCACTGTACTCCAGCTATCTGTACCTGTGTGAATCACCTATACCTGTACCTGTAACCTGTAACCTGTAACCTGTAATCTGCAACCTGTAACCTCGAATCTCGAAGCAGAAGGTACTCGAAGAAGATCCTCAGTGGAGGCACCAAAAGAATGTGAGCGGGATGAAAACACACACAACGCCTCTATAACAACCCAACACACACTCTTGGGAAGATACACACACACACTATGGGGCACCACTCGGCTTATACAACACACCTGGCCGAGACAGGGAACACACCTCTGGAGTGAGAGGAGAGAGACTATCCACTTGCCCACTCCACACAGACACACACACACACACACACCCAAAAAACTCAGCTCAAAAGAGGAGAATTTCTGATGTTTAGATACAATTGAGCTTGGGCCAACACCAATGGGGCAAATAGCTCACACAATATGGGTAAAATAAGCCAGATACAATCACAAACTAGAGCAGAAACTTCGCTCATAGGAGAAACTTACACAGAAAAACAGCAGGAAAAGAGTGAGGAATTTGGAAAAATGGACAGCGCCATCGCGTCCGGAACGGCCCAAAACCCCAGTCTACAATGTCAAAGTGCTCAAATCCGACCTCGGATGAGCAGTTTACGGCCAAAACAGGCTCCAAAATGAGCAAAAACACACCTGCGGCTGTTCCTCCTCTCCTCTTCACGTTTTTTCTGGTCTTCTCTCTGTTTTTTCAGTTCCCACACTTAGATTTTTTAGTTGGGCACCCTTGGCCTTTTAGATGACCTCAAACGGACCCCGAACAGGCCAAAAATTGACCTCGCAGTGCATAGTTGTCACCTTTTTGCATCATTCGCACACCTGGCACTCAGCTTTTTTCCAATAATGCACCTCGCCACCACGTGAAGTGGCCCCAAAAAAAGGTCCTCATGATGACCTTTCTGCATAATTCTCACAAGCAATTACCCACGTTGTGTCCGTCCTCATCCGCGTGCAAATATTGACCTCGTTCGCCCTCCTAACGCCACTAGATGCCATCTGACGCACCTGCTGACCTCACGTCGTCGGCCCGTGGATAGATTCCTCGAGAAGTTTTACGCGCTACCAACTCCTCCTTATTGTAGAAAAACACAATGGTACTAGTAACGATGAAAATCGATGCACTATGTACATGGTGTCCTACCTGTACACATGTGGGCCCCACGTAACCACCTGGCTCTGGAAAATGGGCAATACTTTATTTGATGCACCATGCATGGGTATGTACATATGCGCAATCCCTTGCTCCAAAAAACTCCTGACACCGTGATCGGGTCCTTCGGCTGTTTGTTTCAGCCCTCGATGACTCTGTCTGTCGTGCACAAGGATGGAGAGGGGGGATGTTGAGAATATCCATGGTTCTACTATCCCGGATAGGCACTAGCTAAAGAAGCCCATCATAGCGGAAACACAACCTCCGAAGAGTATCAAAATCTTGTGGCATGATAGTAACACGATGTGCATGGGCACCCAGGATATATCCATCACTGAAGAATTCAACGAGGTAGTCTTCTCCAATTTCTTGAAGGTAGAGTAGTGCAGATGTGGAATAGCAGGTTGAACATGTCGTTCTATCCTGCACAGCTCTTGCAGTACACCACTGTGTGCCTCACATTGGTGTCTTCTTGCTTGAGAATTCAAAGATTCACCTTTTGCCCTCCTAGCCGTGGCCTTTACACGAGGCATCTCTACAAATAGCATAACACCAAAAGACAATTCATTTATCAGCACAAGGGACTTCAGATTTCAGAAATGGTCAATACCAAGTGAACAGGTGCATCAGAAAGAGTTTTCCTTTCCTTATTCGCTCGGTAGAGACCTCAAAAAATAGTAATAGCAGACATCACTTATATTTTCTGAGGTCAATACCGAGCGAAAAGGTGCATCGGAAAGAGTTTGCATTCCCTTATTCGCTCGGTAATGACCTCGAAAATAGTAATAGCAGACATCACTTATATTTTCTGAGGTCAGTACCAAGAGAACAGGTGCATCGGAAAGAGTTTGCCTTCCCTTATTCGCTCGGTAATGACCTCAGGAAATAGTAATAGCAGACATCACTTATATTTTCTGAGGTCAGTACCAAGCGAAGAGGTGCATCGAAAAGCGTTTGCCTTCCCTTATTCGCTCGGTAGTGACCTCAGAAAATAGTAATAGCAGACATCACTTATATTTTCTGAGGTCAGTACCAAGCGAACAGGTTTGCATCCGTTGCAACAAAATACCTATGTGAAGCAGAAGTTTAAGTCCATGCGGTCCTAACTGTCATGTCGTTTCCTTCCATCACCTCCCCTAATCTAGGGGGGGTGGTACCATTGCTTCTTTCTCCCATGTCTACCTTTCATGAAACTGCATGGTGGTACCACCCCTCACAGACCACTCATAAGCCAGAACCCAGGCTCTGCTTTTTAGGCATGTCCATCTAGTCTATTTAAGCAGCAGTTTTTTGAAAACCAAGCTCAGGGTTTCATAGAACAACTACAAGAATCTTAGGATAGTGGTGATGCCTTTCCAAGGTATACTCCTGCAGCGCCAGCAACACCGCATCTGGGCCCTCCTCAGGAGGTCCCCCCTTGGCCCTCCCCCGATGTTACCCTTAATGTTCTCGATCGACACAGCCCGAGAGTGGCTGCTATCAACACGGGAGTCAATTCTCGAGGTAAGCCACTGGTAATTTTTTGCTTTCTGCTCCTAGTTTGAAGAGCTTATTTGCTAAATGCTTTGTGCAGGATGCTAGCCTAAGGCTGGAACAAATGTGATCATCAGGCACAGGATCTCAATCCTTAAAGACTCTCTGGAAGCAAGAAGGTTTGAAGACCTACAACGATTGCTCGCCAAGAATGACTGGTAGAGGCTATCTTTTATTGTCTACAGGAGATGAAGGATGAAGTGCTTGAGCTAGCCAGTAAATATGAGGAAGCCATTAACTTTGCAACAGGCTTCAGGAAGAGATATTCTCGCTATGAAGGAAAAGGACTACATGGTTATTGAGAACCCTAAACCCCCGAAAACTAGTAAGCCACTCTTTGTAAAGTCTGGAACTTGGCCTTTGCGCCTGTCCCTAGTGTTTTCTATTTCAAGACCCGGTGTTAATTTGTAATTTTGTTTCTCCCTTATAAATTCAAAATGCGTATTTGGTAAAAAAAACCTAAACCCGCAACAAACAGGGTTTACCTTCCCCTTGTTTGCTTAGCATTGACCTCTATACTAGTAGACATCACTTAACTTTTCCGAGGTCAGTACCAAGCGAACACGGGCATCGAACTAAGTGGCCTTCCCTTATTCGCTTGGTAATGACCAAGGAAAAGTGTAAAAGAAAACATCCTATGGTAAGGACGATGGTCAATACCAAGAAAACAGGTGCAGCAAACAGGGTTTACAAGTGCACAGAAGGGTAGTAAGTAGCATACCTCTTCACTATGTGTAGAGTTCTGCATCACTAAAGCACTGCAGAACAGGAGTAAGAGAAGGATGCACAAGAGTAAGAGGTGATGGATCGAGTTGGGACGGTTTGGTTACCACATAGCATCGATGGGGGTAGAGTTAATTAGAATGATGCGCAGTAGAGCACGCGAAAAGAGGCAGAATGGTTAAAATGTTTGGCGGGGGTACTGCCTCTAAACTTAGAATGCTTACCTCGGGGAGGGCGACACCTTCAGTTATGCGTGAGATAGTGGTTGGTAAATCGTACTGCATGGAAATCTGAGACCATTCATTACTGGTTGTCCTTGTGAGAAGAGCCCCACGTGCCTTTTTGAGTGACCGTTTAGGGTCAGACAGATGCCAATCACCCTTCCAGTTGCCATCTCCATCTCCAAGTGGAACAAACAGATCACTGCTGCCTTTGCCTTTTTTGCACTCTTTCCCTTGGCCAGCTCTCGTGATCTTGCGTTTAGAGTCAGACGCCGATCGCCCTTGCAGGCGCCATCTCCATCTCCAAGTATAACAAATAGATCGCTATTGCCTTTTCATTTTCTACGCTCTTCCCCTTGGCCACCTCTTGTGATCCTGCGGTGAGAGTCAGAAGCCGATCGCCCTTGTAGTCGCCATCTTCATGTCCAAGTAGAACAAACAGATCGCCATTGCCTTTGCATTTTTTTCACTCTTCCCCTTGGCCACCTCTCGTGATCCTACGTTGAACGACCTCCACTGGGTCGAGTCCTTTGTTGCCGCATCGCCATCGCCATCGCCATCGCCACCTTCTGGTTCTTGCTGTCGGCGGCCTGCGACATCACCATCCAACTTGGCACCATTGGATATTGTAGAGATAGGTTCTTTCTCCCTGCCTCTCTCCCCTTCCTATGTGTTGTTAACTGTGTGTGCACCGAAGCCACTGCGTTAGGGTAAAATTAAAAGTCTGAAACCGCATGGTTGGAATAATTACTCCTTATGTGACCGTGCCTAAGTTTGGGCATAGTGAGTGAGTAGGCCTATAAATCTATCATTGATAACATTAAATTCTCTGTTCTTATCCACCTGTTTTGAATGCTTGGGTCACAGGACAGAACCAAGCGAATAGGGCCCTTTGGAGATTCTTGGGTCCCTATTCTCTTGGTTCTGACTCAAGTGACATCACCTTTTATGAAATTAGCGCACGGGACAAAACCAAGCAAATAGGGGCCTTTGGAGATTCTTGGGCCCCTATTCGCTTGGTTCTTACTCAAGAGACGTCACCTTTTATGACATTAGCGCACGGGACAAAACCAAGCGAATAGGGGCCTTCGGAGATTCTTGGGGCCCTATTCGCTTGGTTCTGACTCAAGTGACGTAACCTTTTATGACATTAGCGCACGGGACAGAACCAAGTGAATAGGTCCCTTCGGAGATTCTTGGGGCCCCTACTCGCTTTGTTCTGACTCAACTCACGTCACCTCTTATGACATTAGCGCATGGGACAAAACCAAGCGAATAGAGACCTTAAGGGGTACTCGAGGCTCAATATTCGCTTGGTTATGACATCAAATAGTTTTGGCTTGCTTTTTCTTTTAGTCATGGGGATCATAGTCCAGGAGACAGACGTGAGTGAGATACATGTGAAGAAAAACTATTCAGGTTCTTATACAACGCCCGTACTCATCACCATGCACCAGAACTATCAGGAATGTTTAATGCAGAGTTTTCTACACAGAGGATTATAGATTGCTCATTTGAGTACCTACAAGCCCATTTGCAACAGTATGAGGCAGTCACTTATGACAATTACATGACAGTTGATGGCATGAGATATGTGCACCCAGCCGACCAGCGACCACCTTGACCCTGACAAGAGTGCTTCAAGGAGATTGAATCTTTGTCTAGAAAAGTGTCCTCCAATGCACTGCTTGTACAAGACAGGTGTATGAAGCACTTCAAAAAGTGTCGCTTAGTGTAATTCTACCACCGGTTTGTCAGTTACTTATACTTGCAGACGGATGGTGAGTCAGAGACTTCCCAGTCATCAACAACTTGCGGTAGTTGTCCATTGGCGCCGGAAAAAGAGGTAGAGCATGTGGAGGTGCAGTTAGACCCAGAAGAGGAGCGAGTAGAGGTACTAAAGGAAACATTTGATGTGGGCTTAACTCTTATTTCTCATACGGATGCAGCAATAGGGTGCAAGCAAGAAAGTCCAAGTAAGGAAGTGACTTTGCCTCTGAATTGTGCTCCTAGCTATGGCAAGCGACACCCACTATGTTCTGCTCACAGATATCATGAATGAGCTCAATATACGGGAGGACTACTGCCTAGCTGCAATTGCAAATTTTTGTGAGGCAGACATGGGGCTTGTGGATGATGATCGAGTGGACCAGGATCTTATTGCTGACACAGCAGTCCGTGACTCACAGTTTACTTCAGGGTGGAAACTGATCAAAGATACATTCAATGAAAGCGAAGTCTGGAGAGGCCAATTTGCCAACAGATGAGTAGTTTCAATCGACAACAAAACAACTCGGCTTGGAAAACATCGGTAGGTCCATGGCCCCCAGAGATCAGGTAATGAATAGTCAGTCTATTCACTTGTGGGGGAGGTCGATGCTGGAAATGGACGAGAACCAGATGATAACTTTTGTCGTGCATTTGGATGGTATTGGAGATGGCCCGCTGATAAAATATCATGATGATTTTTTTTCTTGACAAGTGCTAGTGTATGACGATAGTTTCCTTAGAAGAGCGGGAGGTGCACGGCAAGGGCTTGTCACTCGAGTCCAAGGCAAGGATACGGCGTTGTCTCACTACATCGGGCGTTTCAACCACAAAAAGGTTTGTAGAAACAATTTAAGTACCTCGCAATGGTACTCATCTCACTTACGGCCCATAAATTCAATACAATTTTTATGTAGATCATAATATACCACAAGGAATACTCCGATGACAATGCAAAGTTCCCACTGTTTGCAATGAAACTTATTACAAGATTGTGTGGTGGGCACCCCCTCCCACTAAATGCAGAAAGACTAATTTTTATTGAGAAACAGTTTGCTCTACGTGTATTTGGCATTGGGTATGGGTGCCAAGCACTCAGAGCCCCTTATTTCATGTCCTACACAACTCAGTCTCTGGCTGCAGGGGTTGAAGACCCGAAAAGCTTAGATCCATACAACAAGCAGTTGTTTCTAAGGGAAAGAAGATGCCTGATTTCCGTGGGGATGCTGCCATCAACAGAGAAGCGAGCTCATCTATAGAGCTTGCACATCGAAGAGGTACAAAGTGAGGAAGAAGAAGGTGCATCGAAGAGGATAAAAATGACGGGCTTAGGTCCATCTTCTCCCGCTCCTAACTCGTGACCGTCGCCACCTTGCATGGCTCTCTGCCGCATTTGAAGCTCCCCAAGACATCTATTTCTTCTCTTTGCGGATGTGTTGTAAAGACCGTGTAATTTCTCAACTCTTAAGAAGTTAGTTCTTCCTTGCTCTATGAATTAGTCGTCTATAAGTCCATTGGTGTAACTCTAATAGGCTATTGGCCTTATCTTTTCCTCCCCCATGTCTAGTGTGCTTAAAATAACCTGTTCTTGCCATGTAGTGGGTTTTTTCCATGCCTTGTGTGGACCATATTGATAGTGAGCCGTATGTCTTGGCAAAATATGGACCATGGTTGAACAGTATGTGCTGCATTGAAATAAAACAAAATGGTGAGTAGAGTACAATTTAAAATTTTCTTTTGTATACGTAGAATGCCAACCCGCCATATAATGTGTGATATGTTGCCCACCCCACCCTGTAAGGTAATGATGTGAGCTTACTTTGGTCCCAAGAATACTGCTCAATGTAGTGGAAAATTTTATCTAGTGATTTCCATACGTTCGCCTTGTGATTCTGGATTGCCCCACCACCAGCATTGTCTTAACCACTTTATGAAACTATTTCCATTTGTTGAATAGGTTTTTCCTTTCTTCTCTATCTGAATCTTTGAGGCTAAACCCAAGAAACCTTCTTGCCTTCACTCCACCTATCGATGCTTTCCTCGACACCTTGTACCGACTTTGAGACATCTTAGGGTCCTCTTCAATTTTGACATTGCCTCCATGCAAACCAATGTGTGAGAGCACTTCCTCTAATGATTTGATCACTCTTTTTGACTCACTCTCTGGCTTTAATGTCCATGCAAAACATATGTACAAATGAACCACCTTTTCAATTATTCGACAAAGTGCATGAAGTGTACATACGTGAACTCTACTCAGAGGAATATCAAGCACTGGTTTAAAAGTCTTATCTTGAAGACTTATGTTGGGAGATCTATTCCATTGCACACTCTCAAGAGATTGTGCATCAACCATGCAATATAAGCATGGATTTGCCACAGCTGCTCCATGTGTTATGTTGTACATACACTTAAGGGTCTTTAAGTCACCTGCCATGTGCCATTCCGCTGTGTAGTCACCAAATCCTTCCACTGAAAGAACGGCTCCGTTTCTTTGTTCACTGATGATAGAAGGAATTTGGGTTTGACTAAAAGCCCAATCGAGGATTTCAAAATTTTCCTTATCAACCTGCAGTGAAAAATGAAAACACAAAATCAACAACCAAATAATCAATATTTTTGTTATCATAGAGTGAACGAAGTATACCTGAAATGATCCTAGAGTAAGAATGTTGTTTTTGGATTGCACGGTGAAGTATCGTGGATCCTCTTTCGTTATTGATGGATCCAGAGCTCTGTTCATGAGGGTAACGGTGACTCTCTCCAGCTTCTTGTTCTTCAGGACCTCGCACTCGTCGAGCTTCAAAACAAACTTGAGAACCCCACTGCACTCCTCTCGACTGATGTCAAAGAAGTGAACTACATACCTTTGCAATGCTTCAAGATCAACGAAGAGGTTTTTGTGCTCGTTAAACTGTACCTCTTTGCCGTCCTTGCCTAAGAACGTTACTTCAATATGGAATGGTGACCCAAGTTTCTCAAACACCTCATCGTTTACGTGTCGGCAAGCAGCCTTTACATGTGATGGCTTTGGAAACAATGATCTTCTCTGTAGTTTATTTTGAGACCTTTTAGCTAATGCTTTGAAGAGTGCCCTGTATCCCATCTGCAAGATGCCACTCTCATGAAGTATTGCTTGCACTTCCATTGGCTCCAGCTGATTCTCGTTCATGAAGGAGGTAAGTAGCCTCCCTTTCAACTTACGAATTTTTTTTTGAGTTATCATCTCTTCAACTACTTCTTTTGGAACTAGACGGCTGTAATGCACTCCGACATTGAAGCCTGCAAGGTTCGAGTTTGGATGCAGTAAAGAGCTGCCAAAAAAGCACCATGCGAGGCCTTGTGATCTTCTTCTCAAGGCCTTGGATTGTCTCTCTGTTTGATGAAATCTTTTGAGAGCATGCTTCATTAAGTTTCTTCAACTGCATGTTCTCCATCGCCAGGAAGTTTCTTTGTCTTTCCGCATTCAATCCTCTCATTTCCAAATGTTCGGTGTATCCCAATAGCCCATCCTTGCCATCGCCTGTGAAATGTAAGAGGTTAGTGATATTATCAAAGGGAGGTAGCAAATTTGTCGTAGGATCCTTTGGATAAATAGACCCATCGGTCCACAAATCCAAATGATGTTCCCTGTTTGTCCTTCTAAGTTCTTTCTCCCGTTAAGATAAGAAAGACTCCCTCCTAGGTTTCTGCAACGGTGCGTACTCTTGCAATACATCAACATGAAGACGATGTGTGTTCTTTAAGTGTTAAAGATGAAGGGGCTGAGGATTGCAAGTTCAAATTAGTGTTTTCATCAGGAAAAGAAGCGTTCTCCATTCCTAGAGTTGATAGAGAAGAAGACGGAGACTTGAAACTCATGAAATATCTCAGGTTTTGGGAGGGAAGGCCATATTCTCAAGTTTAGAGTTGATAGAGTTCGTGTGGCTTATGTTTCTGGAGGGAACGATTGTAAGTTGGAATTTCAAATCATTAGTCATACGGTTAGTTGGATTCTTGACAAGAGAATGAAGGATAAGAATGATAAGGACGGCGGCTACCTACCAAAGAATGTCATTTTGGCTTTTTGTTGCGCAAAAAAGTATCACATAAATGCACAATTTAACATTTTCATTTTCTCTCTCTAAGCCGACGTGGCACTTCTTACTGGGCCCAAAAGTGAGTCCAACTTTCTCCTAATGCTACAGAATGTGCATTTTTCCTATCGTCTAGCAACAAGCGCCCTTGCTTTTTGAATCTATCTATCCCTTTTGGGAGCACAAGAGAATATATAATTGGTAAATAAATATTTGTCTATGGCTTGGGGGGTTCACCATTTAGTATCCCGTATATAACTTGTGTTAGTGTCGTATTAAAAATCCCCCTCTTTTAACATGTCTGAATGAATAAAATGACCCCTTATTTTAGGATTTTTTTCTCAAATTGAATATAAAAATACCTTATTTTAATGTATCATTGGAAATTTTCTAATTTTTTTGCATTTCGAAACCCCTCCTATCGAACTCACGTTATACATTAACATGATTACATAGTGCACCCCCCGAGGGCTATGGTAAGGTTATCATTTAAGGATGTAGTAACAATACCAACTTTAACTTTCTAAGGGGGGGGGATAAAGTCCTTTGCCTTTTTCTTTTTATACATCCGAAACTTTTTTTGGAGGGTCTCTCAATTTTACTAGCCTGACATTCTCTAATGAAAGAAAGGGCATTGTTGGCTTTCAAGAGCTCTTCTTGTCTAAGAGAATTTTTAAGTTCAATGAGCCTAGCAGGGGGGTGGTCAGCATTGGAGAGATTTTTCAGTATGAGAGATCTTCTCAGATATCATCATCCTTGTTTTTGCTCTAATTTCTTTAGCTAATCTTTTGTACTCAATGAGAGTATTTTGAATCTTTTGCATATATATCTCCCATGATTTATAGTAGAAGCAAAAGATTCATGCAAAATGCACTCTGTTTTTTTCCTTGTAACTTTCATGCTAGATAGAGATTGGTCAAGGTGGGGCCAACTAGCTTTATAATTATTTTTAGCTCTCAACAAATAAAAAAGAACATGTAAACAATTGAATCAACCAACCTTGGTAGTGCATTGATGATTTACAATGGGGGCAAGGTGGTGCTTAAATACTCACCTTAGCAGATTTTCTTACCTAGACTTTGACAAATAAGTAATATAAAATACCTAGAACCAAAATAAATATTGGGATAACAAGATTATTCACTTGTGATGCTATAGCTTTAACATTAGGAGCACTAAGTGTTGAGCCTTGTAATAGTCATACTTTCATATCAATATTTCCAAAACCCTTGTATCTGAATCTAATTTTTAATTTGAATATATTTCCACTTATCTCATTCCATGTATGTAATATGAAGGCTTTCACTTCAACGGAGTTCCTTTTTGCTCACCTAGTTTGATGTCAAGTCAATTGAAGTATAAATATGGCATCAGATCATCAGAAGTCTATATTGTTGGAGCTATATATGGCTCACTCTACTCAACTTGGTCTCACCTATATATTTGTATCTTGTCCTCAATATGAATCAGTCTTTGGGAGCGTACATGGTGTGTCTCTTGGCTGGTCTCTCTCTCTTTCTCTCTACATCTCAACATGGTATCAGAGCGGTAACGATCACGCACCGATTAAATTCATGGCGACAAAACAGTAGTGTATGCGATTCACATGTAAGATTCAAACTTGCTATAAATTTTATTTTTGAGCATTGATTCTTGTTAACTGTGTTTGTTTTGTGTTAAGAAGAATATGATTAGTGTTTTGTGTGGTGTTTATTGCTAATCAATATAATGAATCGTTGATTAGGTTTTCTTGTTGATTTGTTTTTTTGACACTTTAAACTTCATCTCAATCTTTATGGGTCTTCTGCTCAAAATTTGGAGAAATGGAAAAAGTGCGATGGAGTGCAGCGTACATGGCACTTCTCATCGAAAACCTGTTCATCTCCTGAAGATCTTCGATTTGAGTTCCAGGTTTTCCTCAATCGGAGTTCGCAGTAGTTATGTTGTTTTTACCGCAATTGAGCTTGATGCAGCTTTCTTCCTCGTGCGTCTTCGTGAAGCGTCCACGATCGTTTTTCTAATTTTGGCATCAACTTTTTTGAGTAAATTTAGATTTTTTCTATTCATATTGTGACCGTCAATCTTGTGTCTCACGTCACTCTATTTTGAGGACTCTTTTATTATTAACGTCTCCTTTTCTATCCTTTTTTGGATCACGTCTCTCACATCTTTGGACGTTTATTGAGCATCCTTCTTGCGTTTATTGTTGAAAAAACACATTAGTCATATTTATCTTGTTTTCAATTGCAGTCTGCACCATATATGATGTGAAGATTCCGCGATCTTATCTTATACGTCTTCTCGCAACAAGATGTGGCTATGACTATTCTCGTCAATGGCTTTCCTTCTGGCTAGCTTTCTATTCCTCCTTTCCAAGGCCAAGGATTTCCAAACTTGAAAGCAAAGATGTTGTTAATTCTTGAAGGCAATGAACTCTCTGATGCTATCCTTGGAAATTGTGTTTGTCCGCCTCAGCCTGTTGATACGGATCATGATAACGTGCTTATCATCACTGAAGGACCTATATTTGAAGATTGGAATGTTGCATATACAGATTGGAAACGATGTGATAAAGCAGCTCGTTGGTATATTCTTTGTGCTCTTATTGATTCCCTTTTGCTTGATATGTATGAACTGCCTACTTCCCACGACGTAAGGAGATACCTTATTGCAAACTTTTAGAAGAAATCTGTTACAAAAATACTTTATTTGAGAGGGTTGCTTAACAAGTTACAATATGAAGTTGGTACTACCATGACGGGACATATTGAATCTTTCAAATCTATTATTAGTCAACTTGCTATTGCCAGTGATCCTGTTCCACAAAAACAACTGATTACACTTCTTCTTGATATGGTGAAGGACTCCTCTTATGATAACATTGTTATTATTATCTCCAATAAAGATGGTTTGGATTTCGACCAAGCCTGCATGTCTTTAATTGAATACTCTCGACGTCAAGAACGTCGTAATGCTGGTCATGATACAGCTATGATTTGACAACTTACAAGAGGAGACTGAGTCACAACAGATGGAATGTACTTTTTATGCTCGAAGGCATCCATTACAACGAGGAAACCGCAGAGGTGGCCATCGCGGTAATATTTTCTCTCATCTCAAATTTCCCAATAAGCAATGTTCTTACTGCAACAGAAATGGTCATACTGAAGATGATTTTTGGGCACGTCAATATGATGAAGAACACAATATTACCACGAAACAACCACGTTTATCTAGAGACTCTTCTTCTTCTTCTTGTGAATATTGTGGACGATTTGATCATCACACTCATATGTGTTAAAAGCGTCGATTCGACACAGATCCTAATAGAGAATATGCTACTGAATATTGAGACAATATTGTACCAGAAAAAAGATGCATCCTATGTTCAGTTGCTCCAGACAGAATACTTCATGTATGTGTTGGATCACTTTTTATTATCGATTGTGATGCTACATGAAATATGACATATCATTCTAAGTGACTCCATAACTATCATCCACTACCAGCTCAACGTGTTTTTTATCTTCTTGATGATAGGACTTGTCAAGTAAAGAGTATTGGAGACTTATATCTTGGTACCTTATCTTCCTCCACTCGAATTTTACGAGGAGTATTACATGTACTAGATCTTCAACGTAATATTCTTTCAATTGTTGCTAGACTTGTTGATCTTGGTGTGTTTGTTGGATTTGATCATACCAAATGCCGAATTGAGAAAGATGGACAGACTATAGCCACTCCTCCTCGAAATGGTAATTTGTTTGAACCCTCTCTCAATGATGCTGTAGCAAATGTTGTCACAGCTCCATGTGATCATGATTCAAAGTATGGCATCACCGTTTTGTTCATGCTCATTTCTCAAAACTACTTGATCTTCAGTGTCGTGATCTTGGTCATGGCATGAATCTTACTATTAGTCTTGCAAAAGACTACGTTCAACATAATAATTCAAAGCACATTGCTGTCCATTATCATTATGTCAAGTATGAAGTAGGCAAAGGAACCATTATGGTTGAACATTGTCCAAGTGACCAGATGATTGCAGACATTCTTACCAAAGGCGTCAACGAGTCATGTTTCATCCTCTTGCGCTTGGAGCTTGGAGTTTCTTCGGCCTCACTCTTTCTAGATTAGCTTCTCTGCTATTGTGATAGATTTGTACATATACATTGTAATCCTATAGGTACCATGCACTATGCACACTCCGCATTTGTTCCATTGTAATCTCTGAGTCACTGGTATATTTGTACATAGATACACAATTCCCTTTCACATCATCATCATTGGTTCATATTTTCACATTGTACACTACAAGAGGTTGTGTGCTCTTGTGACGCTTTTAGCGACGGAAATACACTGGGTTTTTATAACCCCCGGCGTCGCTATGAGCGTCGATACGGGAACGAAGCTATAAGCGTCGCTATGCCAGTCGCTATAAACATCGCTATATAGCGATGCCTACAGTGATGGCTATAGCAACGCTGCAAGGCCATCAATAGCAGCGCTAATAGCGACGCTGTAGAGCCTAATATAGCGACGGTCATATTTATGCCCGAGATGAAAAAAATTTGGTGAGGGCATTCACCCATCAACCATATTGAATGTTTAATTTGTGTATTTACCTTTGAAAAAAAGGTAAATATAGACCCAAAATAGTCACCCACAAGACAATATAATCATTAACTCCATCATCCATAGTAAGTATTGTTTGTAAAATAAAGATACAAAAATGACAAGCGTGAATTTATGAAAGTAAATCAATGACAATTGTACACATAGGCTTAATCTTTGCAAATGTAATAGTTACAAACCATTGTCATTATTTAAAAAATTTACATGGTTTTCAAAAAGACGTATAAAAATCGTCTCATAATACATAATCTATGACAAAAAGAAACTAATGCTATCTAGCTATGGCTAGACTGACGTCATCTACACAAACGTCCCATCGCGTCAAAGCGGCATATCTGTCGGATTCTTTAAAAAAGAAAAACAATAAGATAGCTTTTTGTAAGTATAAACATATAGCTACATTTATAAAACAATACAGTAAATAGAAAAGAATAAACCCTAATACTAACCATGCCGCCACGAGAACTCAGGATGTCTATAAGGGCGTTTATGCCCTTCCTGCCTACGTACTCACGCTTGTACGGTGTGGGATCACGTCTTGTAAACGACCAGTGTCAAAACATACAAAGAATCCATCATGTTAGAATTTCAAATCCCATAAACCCTAAACTATCAAACATAGATGCAAAAACACTTACAAAATCGGCCTCAAATGATGCCCACCCGCCGCTCCCCAAGTGGTGCAAGCTCCCTGCCTCTACTCGCGCTCTAGATGCCTCCTTTTGTTGCTTCCACTTGTCAGGATTCTCGCGCACTTCTTTCTTTGCATGCTTCCAATCTTCTTTGGCCAGCCAATTTGTTCTGCTCCACCCATGCTTGATTGCTTTTTGCACTTCGGAATGCTTATGCTTGCAGTATTCGCGCATTCGAACCTTCATCACATCTTCAGTGAAGCAGTCATCCCATGTTGGAACGGGAAACTCGTCATCAAGCATGCTAACGACTCTGTCTTTTAATTCATTCGGTACTTCACTCTAGGTGTTTAGTATGTAGTGTCTAAACACCTGAGAGCAAAGACCGCGCATGTGCGCAATCACCTTCTTGCCCTCATCATCCAAGATGATGCCACCGTTGAAGTCGACGGAGTAAGGCAAGCCCTCTCGTCGCTGACGCGTGAACCTGGGTGTCTCGACAGGGTTCTCTAGCGGCGTGTCAATGGGGGTATGGACGCCAGGTGTCTCCAGTAGAGTTTGAGCCCCAAAGCGAGGAGTGTCCGCTGGAGTGACTTCGGGAGAAGTAGCTAGTGGTGTGTAGCTACGGGGAACGACAGTCATCCGTGCAAAAGCTGGGGTCGATGGTGATGCTGTGGCTGGTGTTGGGACGGGCAAAGAAGGGGTGGGTAAAGGGCCTCGTCGAACACGAGGCGGTGTCGAAGCATCGGTGGCGGCACCCCCACAACAACCGCCACCGCCACCACTAGAGCGCCAATGCCTCGACGAGTGTGAAGATCGTCTCGTCGACAATGAAGCTTCGGAGCGCATTGAGGACTCCAAAACAGAGGGAGATGCGGATGGAGTAGGAACCCGTGATGGTGCGCCAGAGCGATGACGCTCCACGTACCACTGTCTCTGCTGGGGTGACAAAGAAGAAATAAACTCCTCATCATCCATACGTGCATTAAACACAGGAACATTTAAACTTAATATTGAATGAATGGAGTAGAAAACATGGACAAGTAGATAGAGAGAGAGAGAGAGAGAGAGAGGAGGAGGTGCTCGTCGTCTCTGTTTATGAGAACATACCTAGAGCATACATACCTAGAGTGGACGCAAAGACCATTAACTACAATGACGCAATGATGCATATAAATACAATGACGCAATGATGCAAATACTTAGAGAGCCAAAGTTTTTACAAAACGGAGCAAAATTGTTCAAAACGGAGAATCGTACAAGAACTTGAAGGTGCTTGTAGCTTTGGAATGTTCAAAGGCTAGCAGCATCAGAAAGCGTTCTTCTTCTATTCAACTTGAGTGATGGAAGAGGCAAGTGCATAACTTTGAATTTACAAAACGGAGAAAAATTGTTCAAATACAATATTTATGGCTTTAAGAGATCTCTCTCTCATCCTCACATAGCTCAGCATAACTTCCTATATCTATATAGTCGAGATCTCTGTTTAAACAGATGTCCTTTGTTTCATTTTGTAGATCCTCTGCATGCACCCCATAGAGAGTAGCAGCTTGATGTTCATCTGGCACCACCTCCATGGCTTCTGATTGAGCATCTTCTCCGATTTCCTCCATTGATGCCGCTGTGATTGGCACATGGTAGCCTTCATACGTCCGTGCACTACGAGGGGCTACCTCTATGACGTACCACCAGTTTGATGCAGACTTTGTAGGATGAAATATCATCTTCCAGAGCCACATAACTTACATGAGATCTTCCAAGCACATAAATTCTAAAATGGGATGTTAATTATTTACATACTTACTTGTTCACAATGCTCGGGTAGTACAAAAGTGTCTCTTAGGTAAGTCCATTTCTTAGTTGAATCCACCTCAAGAAAACTAGACTCTCCTCTATGCACAGTAGCTTTGCGACCCTCCATGATTATCTTGAACCATTGCACGTCGAACAAGTCGACAAAAAATCCTCTATAATCGATTCTCAAAATCTTTTGTAGCGTGCCGAAGTAAGTGAGTTCCGCCACCACAAGAGGATCGTCGTCGATTAGACTGTTCAAATTTTGCCATGATTCCACAATCTTGAGTAAAACGCTTTTTGTCGATCCGTTCCACCCTAAAATGTCGACCTTTACACCATGCTACTGTGTATGACTTATACTACAACCAACAAAGATAATG
Source organism: Adiantum capillus-veneris (assembly GCF_014529385.1). Lineage (NCBI taxonomy): Eukaryota > Viridiplantae > Streptophyta > Polypodiopsida > Polypodiales > Pteridaceae > Adiantum > Adiantum capillus-veneris. The sequence goes on along the minus strand of NC_140948.1, from coordinate 9,788,077 downwards.
AGTGGTCAGTCAAACATCTAGAAAGTTACTAGTCGTACATTGCAAACTTACCTTGGTCTCACAACCCCTAGAGTACTTCCACTCTTCCTCAGTCACTTCTTCACCGCACTGTTGTGCGCTTTTCGATTGGTTGTGAAACCATCTTAAGCTCATGAATGTTGGTAGGCTCTCCAGACCCGTTGGATAGTGCATCGGTGGTAGTCTTCCCCGTCTCCACTCGATTCGTGCCCTTTGTCGCTCTTGGTTTGCATCCTCATATTGTGAAATCCACTTCTGCATGACTGGATTGTGAAGCATGCAAAATCGGTTGATTTTAGCCTCTAGATCTTCCGTCATCTTCTTCTCAACACCGAGATTGCACATGACAATTCCAGATATGCGCTCATCATCTATGGTTCGCCATAGCGTGTCCCGGGATTTATCAAATCCATCTAGCCACTCTCCAATGTACACTAGGGACTCTGATACCAGCCAACCTTCTGCCATGCTACCCTTTGGACGTGCCTTCTGACGCACATATCCCTTGAGCGTTTTCATGAAACGTTCTAAAAAGAACATCCATCTAGAATGTACTGTGCCAGTTATTTCCACCTCATCAACTATGTGAACAAGAAGATGCACCTGAATGGTTAGCATGGTAGTAGGAAAATGTTTCTCAAACATGAACACAACCTCCACAGCATTTATTTTGGCGAATGGTATGGAGTCTACGTTGATCTCCTTTTGTGAGATTCATTGCACCAACTTCGCAAGTTTGTAGATTGTGTTACAAACATCAAGAGACAAACATCCCTCAATGGAAACCGGTAAAATAAACTGTAAAACACGTGTAGCAATGATATTAAAGTCCACAAAAGAATTTGTTACATAATTCCCACTATGATATACTCCACTATGAACATACCTGACACATTTTATGCCAGTCGTGTGACGTCAAACCGGTAAGCTTTCCTTCTTTAGTAAAACACGTTCAGAGCGAGTGCATTACGCCAGTGGGGGTTTGCAAAGATCAAATGGTCTCTTTTCCTTTGCGTTTTTGGGCTCCTGTGAAAATCCATGGTGCTTAAGGGAGTTTTAATGATCCATCGAACGCTGTTTGCGGCCAATATTGCTCCATACGATCCACATTTCTAAGGTCAACTCTGGCTCCCAAAGTATCTTTCTTGCCAGTCAGATGGTCCCATAGTAGATTGCCCACATTCTTGAATATGTGCATTGGATCGAGCAAGTGATTGATTATGAGTCGGGTCCAGTATGGTAACTCGTACCATAGAGATGGTCTCTTCATCCCTGGGGGCAATCTCCTTCTGCTCTAACCATGCTTGTGCAGACATCCTCGGTGGCACTCTTCCCAAAAAGCCATCGTGTAACACATGATTCTCTAGAAGATATGCTTGATGACCTTCGTAGATTTGCTTCTTCAATGAGGGCGCCCTACATGCATTCAGTCTAGGTCCACATGTGACACAACATAAAAATACGGTACAATTGTGTAAAAATCTATCAGATCATTATACATTTAGAGTTTTATTAAAGTAAACTAATTGTTATAGATCACCTGAAAAACGATGTGACGCTAGTGTCACTCCATTTAAACTTTGTCTGCATATTGAGAAGAACCAGGAGCGCTTTCAATCTAGACACTTTTCATATCATCATAGACAAGCCTTTCTGAATCCATGATCGTCTCGATCATTTCATCAATCTCGGGCTCAAACATTGCCTTGTTGGGAATGTGGTCTGCATGATCATCCCCCGAGCTGTCAGAGGCTACATCTTGTGGCCTCACATATGCTGCTTGACCAAAGCGCCTGCGAACACGTCTATTGGGTTGCAAGATTGCTCCCTGTTGGTCAGTGTCAGAGTCCGATGAGTTATAATTGGAAACAACTCGATCTATAATAGATGGATCTAACTCTCCAAATTCGCGAAACGTGCTGCAAAGAAACGCGTCTTGTGCATCGCACAACATGCTTGCAATGATTACAAGGACACAAGATCCTGGTTGAGAGATAGGTGTTTCGGTTGGACGGCCCCACATCCTCGTCACTACTCATAATGAGGGTAAAAAACTTATAACTTGGACAACAAATTTAATCTTCTATTGGAATTATTTGTCTTATTTCTCTCTCTCTCTCTCTCTCTCTCTCTCTCTCTCTCTCTCTCTCTCTCTCTCTCTCTCTCTCTCTCTCTCTGTTCACACTATAAACAACCTCACATTCTCTAGTCATGTCCAATCCCCGCACACCTCGGTCTAGAGGTGCACGGAGATCAGAACCACCGGGTTATAATCTCTTCTTTATTGGTCAATGCCTATATTTGTGGGTACATGAAATCTACACACCCACGTCCACATGATACTGCATGTAGTGGACAAAACCCCTTTGCCTCTTCTCTAGCTATAGCATTTCACAGCATCTTAACATCTTTTCACAGTAGATCTTTGTTTGTAGCATGCATGTACGCCATTCTTGCAATGTAGCTGATGTCTGCTCAAGGCACTTAATTTTTACTCTAGATTTGACGGGATGTGGTGTGTATGTGTGTGTGTGTGACCCTTGGAATCGTCGTCTTGCATCAGTAATTTCTGCGTAGGCTCAATTTGCTCTTCCATTAGCTGAACATGACGGCTTATTGTATGGTAGCAGTAGTCGAACATGCAGGTGGAATTGCTAGTCCGCATGGACTGTCGAGGCTGTGAGCGCACGAAATTTTCTCGCCATTTCTTCTAACCTTATTTTAAACTATAAAAAGAAGAAAATGGTATAACCTTTCTATCACCCTGTTAACCCTCGTGGCTCACGGACACCCTATCGCCTACGACGGACACCGTAACCGTATTATTTATTTAAGTAGAGTCAGGCACCGGGCTTGTCGGTCTAATAGGGAAAGGTAGAGTGATCGCCGATGAGAGGCGCACTCTAACACGAACATGCTAGGGTTAGTTGGCTAAGCATGGGCGCCCAAGTGTGAATGGGGTGAGCTCACATAAAAGCCAATTAAACCTAAAATTGAGTCATTCTCTCATTGTGCAATAGAAGCTGCTCTTGCTCCATCTCCACCTTCTCCTTCACCATCTCCTTGTGTGTGTGCGTGTGAGAGAGAGAGACAGAGAGAGAGTGAGTGAGAGTGTGTGTGCGATCGAGCGTTGCGGCGGCACGACGGCGGCGAGGCGGTTGAGCACGGCGTAGCGGCGTCTCCCTCTTCTTCGCGGCGCGGGAATCCTTCATTCGCAACTACGCAAGAAGGTGAGTGACACACCGTTCTTCCTTGTGAGCATGTCTGTTGTATGAGTGTGTGCTAGGAGCCTTTATGGCTCGCACACGGCGCGTAGCAAGTCCCTAGCCTTGACATTTTTGGCGCTGCTGCCGGGGAGCTGCTGCGCGTGAAGCTCCAATGGCGACCTGTAAATTGTATTGAAGCTATTTATAATGTAGGAAAGGCGCGGCCTAAGTTTGATCATTGTTGTTATGCAAAAACAGTAGAGAAAGACACAATGTTGTTGACTGCATTCAAGTTTTCTGTGTTCTATTAAGTTTTGTTTTGTTAGCTCTATTAAGCTCCGATTTGAGCTTACACAGTTAGCATTTCTTGCGTTTCTGCGTTTTTTGCATTTTCTGGTTTGCACTGCACAGTTCTGTCAAGTTTCAATTTCTGCATTTTCTGGTTTGTGCACAGTTTGGCGCACAGTTAGTTAATTAAGCAGGTTAGTAATTAGGTGAACCACTGATTAGCAGGTCAGTAGGTAGGTGGGACAGTAAATAGTTAGGTGAGGTCAACGCGTACCAAATAATATCCAAAAAAAAAAAACTTTTTTGAAATTTTATTTTTTTTTCAAAAAATAAAAACGTGAGTGAGGGGGAGGTTAGATTTTCGAAAATAAAAAACGTGAGTTATAAAAACGGACGGGTCAGTTTGTATAAAAGTTTGATCGGGATCATTTCCCCAAGCCCAAGCCCAAGCCCAGGCCCAGGCCTCAGTCCTCAGTCTTATGATATATACTAGACTCACTCTTATATATATACCCTACCCCCTCAAGAGGGAATGAGAGCATGTGGGACAAGTCCTCCACTCTCCTCCCTTCTCTTCCCACTTGCACCCTTAGACTTGCTATTTGGAGCCTAGTTCCCCAGCTAGGAAAAGACTGTTTCGGGCTTTTTTGGAGCAAAATAGAACCAAACGGTGGGCTGTAAAGCACAGCGCGTCCCTCCTAGCGATACGCTCATTTCGAGCTATCACACGGCCCATTCCATGACACGCTCTAAAAAATCTAGCAAAAAAACAAACAAAAAATACGCAAAAAACTAGTCACAAGACCTCCTAAAGCAGCTTTTTGACACCTTAGGGTATCAAAAGCACATGCACTTACGCTCTGGGCGGGTGCTAGAACACGAGCATATTGAGGGTGCCTCTGTTCATACGGACACCCATTACCCATCCACGATAGGGTCTAGACCCTCAGCGGGGACACAAGGTAGCACCACCCAAGACCCTAAAATAGCCGCTAGTGATTCCTCCTCCGACTCAGAAATCATGGAAGCATACCCTACCCAAAACACTGAGAGAGAAGGCCATGCACCTCCCGAAGCTCCACAGCCTAGTACTAGTATGTTTAGCCGTTTCATGGAAACATTAGGTAGAGCTACTCGCTCGGAACCTGATGCAAATGAATCACACGAAGGGGGTGGGGAAGTGGACTCTCCTTTCACATCGCACGTGGACCCCCCAACCCCAAAGAGTGTCCATGTGGATATCCTGCCAACTTCTTACCAAGAAGGCCCTGTTGAGCTACCTCCTTCAGAAGTTCCCTCTAGAGTACCATTGCTGACAAGTAAAACCATGGGGAGCAACATTGCTTCTACCTCACAAGAAACCGTTAACACGTCGACTCTAGAAGGATTGTTCATTAATGATCATTGGACATACGACCTCCACACTGAGGTGTTGACGGATCTACACTCTGGCCACGCCTACCATGTAGGATGGATAGAGATTGTACGATCCACCTCTAGTGCCACGAGCCTCGAAGATCAACAGAAAATGATCTGTAATGTTATCCATGGCATTATTCAATCAGAAAGGCAAAACCGAGGGGTAAATATACTCTCAACTGGCCCCATGAGATTTCTGGATATGAGCAAGGCTCAACAGCCTACTCTATCACAAATGGAGACTCCTCTAATGAGCCCCATGGACCCATCTTACGTCATTTCACCTGGGGTCTCTATTCAATCTGAGCCTTTGAGCGACAACTTTAGCTTCCCTAACTTGGCTCAACCCTCTATTAAGGAGAACATAGTGCTCACTCCAGGGATAAGCCTGACAGAGAATGTATCGATGACATCTACGGTTAGCGCAGTGCCACTACCTAGTGTCGTAGTACCTAATATGGGGCCTCGACCGTATGTGCCTCTAGCCCCTTATGCACACATGGCCCCCACACCTCCAATTGTACCACTTGTTTATGCTCCTTGAGTGCCGCTCCCTAGCCCTTATCCGAGTGGACCTATGACCGGTTATGTTCCATATCCTGCATCATCCACACATATGCCAAGACCGGTACCCGTCCCTCTCCCACATATGATTCCAAGAGTACCTCCACCGGCCCTGCCTCCTCACATAGGTGACTTGGCAGCGTTTTCTCAAACCATAGGTCGATCTATCGCAGAAAATATGCGTCATGCATCTGATAGAGAGCCTAGAAGTAAGGCAGTACAAATTTCCAAACTCACGCAAAAATTCAATGGGGACGAAGATGCTAGAAAACACATTGAAGTGTTTGAACAAGTATGTGATTCCTTAGGGGAACGCAACGAACTACATAAGTGCAATGCCTTAAGCTTGACATTAAGTGGGAAGGCTGGAGATTGGTATAGAACCCTAAGGGTGGACGAGAAAACAATCTACCCTACCCTTCGAAGGTTGTTTCTAAAGGAGTACATACAAGAAGGTGTGCTTTGGGGTGTAGCATCTCAGCTACAGAAGGCCGAACGTAAGGAAGGAGAGTCAGTAAGGGACTTCATTAGTCGTCTAAAGCACTTAAACTCTCGCTGCCCTGTAAATGAGCGCTTCAACAATAACCAACTGCTTGATCGATTCATTCGAGGTTTGAGGAATGAAGGAATCTATAATGGACTAGTGATTAGAGGTATCACAACCTGGGAAGATGTCACTGCCAATGCAATCCAATTAGAGGACAACTTGATGATAGCAGGCATGAGGGTGTCTACTGACATGAGATCCACTAGCTCACAAGCCATTGAGTATGAACCCATGACTGCAAAGCCCATTGCCAATGAGCCAAAGGTATTTGAGACATTCTTGACAGACCTCACCAAGGCAATCCAAGAGTCTCTTAAGGATAATCGACCCCCTCAAAATAGTCACATGTATCCAAGAAGGGAGTAACAATGGTGTTCCATTTGCTTAGGTCCACATAGCACTAGTGAGTGCCCTACGTTTAGAGTAAAATTTAATGGAACTTGCAACGCATGTGGTAGGTATGGTCACCAAGCTAAGGATTGTTTAATGATCAAACGTATGATGGCAAATAGACCACCTGTAGCCTAGACGGATACGCCTCGAGCTCCTGTATTGATGCCTGCTCAACCTGTTGAGCAACTACCGCAACTCATGGTCCCTAGATCTCAAAATGTTGTACAAGCTACACCGCTACCACCTCCTGTGCTAGGACCGCAGCCCCCGCATCCAAGAGTCGCCCCTATGAACCAAGTGGGTTGCGAGCCATCAAATGCTTATGCAGATGGCTGTGAGGAGGAAATAGACACTAGTATTGCCTACGGACTTGATACATTGGAAGAGTGTCCTATATACTACATGGAAGATTGTTGGGGGCAAGTCAATCCGGTTTATCAAGCTGCTGCTCTCGCATCCAAAGGTCAAAATATCAACACCAGGCTAGGAGGCCACCTCTTCAATGCTACGAGTGTGGTGGACCACATCGGGCAGCGGAGTGCCCTATTAGGCTGCAAAAGAATGCTGCACAGATGCAAATGAATCAAGGGAGCACGTCTGCAATGCCAATACTCACATGTAATTGTTGTGGCATAGATCACTTGATTGCCCAATGCCCCTATAACCCAAATGCGCCTAAAATCACACCCCTAAAATTGGTCGAAATTGCTAGTGTGACATCGCCAATACCACCCGTCGCACCCGCTTATGCGATTACACGGTCCATGCTTCAAGGGCCACGCCATATCCTCGAAGAGAGAGATACCGCGTCAGTTATCCAAGCAAAGAAAAAGAAGACACGAAGGAAGAGGTCGTAGAATACGAGAAATTCAAAGCCAAGTTCCAAAACAAACATAGGAACAGGAGATGACCTTGTGTATATGAATGACCTCGAGGATGATTCAGATTCAGTCGAGACAATGGAGACTAGAACCAATACCACAAAGGGAAAAACCGACCAAGAAAACCGTAACATGGAACCAAATGAAAACCGAATAAGAAAAAACCATAAAGAGCCTCTGAAAACACCACAAGTGTTTCCAAATCCAATCCAAGACCCCCAAGATAAACCGCAAGGGCAAAAAGGGAAGAATCGTAAAAAGAAGATTGGGACCTACCCAAACCCAGTAGACGAGATTGAGCAGGTGAAACATCTAAGAGGTTTAGTGGAGGAGACTCAAAGGAAACTCGAACCAGAACCCATGCATGTTAGAATTCATGACACAGTGTTTCCCACGCAAGTTTATCCACCCCACATGAACCATAGACCATTAGCCATATCTAGTATCATCCAAGAAGGGAGTGAGGACGGGACATCCGAAAGTGAGCATACACCCTTCTTGTTGGAAAGGATGTTTAACGAAGGAATACCTGATCCCATTCAGGAATATGAGATTCCATCCTCACCAGTTCCTAGTCAAGGACCTACACCCTGCAAAATGCCAATGAATGTTGCCAAACTAGTGGACTTCATGTCTTCTGAGGTCCGAACCACGATCATAGCAAAGCTGTATGGAGATCCTGAGTTATTCCTTGCACTTCGTAGCATTCCTTAACGGAGAGCTACGAACGGGATTACCGCAGTTTGCGCAACCAAATAGACCTGACTCGATTATGATTGATGAGGAAAATCATGTGCAATCACTTGACTTAGATGGACACGAGTCTGTGATCGAGGTACCCATTAACGAATTAGGGCAATATTTTGAAGGCGACGAGTCTAATGCGACCCTACCCATCACTACCAAGGGATTAACTATAAAGGGAATTCTTGATGGTGGTGCGGGAGTTAGCATCCTTACAAAAGATTGTTGGGAATCCATGGGAAAACCCCGCCTCAGTGTTACTAACATTGTGGTAAAGATGGCAAATGGTACCATAGCCAAACCTATGGGGATGCTCGAGGATCTTAAGATCAAAGTTCTAGGACACAAGGTACGACATACATTCATTGTAATGGATTTCTCTAAACACCTTATGTCATATGAAATGATTTTAGGACGACCATTCATGAGGGAAGCACAAATGGTTCACGATTGGTCTAAAAATCATGTCTATTTGCAATTCCAAGACTCTGTCCTTAGAGTGGATTTGGTGACTGGTAAGGTACACCCCTTAGGGAGTAAAACCATTATTGATCATCGCTCTGACACCACAGTTCACTCGGCCCCACTACAATATTGTTACACTTGTAAGAAGGATACAGACATTGGCCAAGATTCTCCTTACATGGATGTGTTACCGGGTATGACGGAATCAGACAACGTAGACTGGGTACACCTAGCTGCAACCATAGATACCTGGGGAAATAGAGGAACCACTTGGGTCACACCAGAGGGGGAAGAGGTACCACAAATTGCACCTCTGAACATGATAAGTGCCATACATGCATCTTCTAAGGGCAAGGCAATTGTAGACCAATCTGACAGTGACACTGATAGCTCAATAGAAGACTTTGACCAACACGACTCGGACACTGACTCCCAGAGTGAAACGGATTCTGAATCTCATGAATTAGAGAGTGGAGCAAGTTCAGAGTCAAAACGTTCAGAAGGACCGAGCACATCAACCGATGATAGCTCCTCCGAGAGTGAAGAGGACACCAACGAGGACTTCTTTAGTGAGCCAGATCTAAATGCAAATCAAAAGCAGATCTCAAATAAGAAAAAGAAAAACTTTAAGAGGCGTCGATATCGAGCCAATGTACGTGCTAGGATAAAAAAGAAGAGATCCTCAGCAGAATGTCTCAGTTATATAGGAGCATGTGATGCTCATCGTAAATTGGTAGACGATTGGGGTGAATATCTCCAAAATGTTATGTGGTGTAGACCACGACCCCATGACATAGCCCAATTAGAGATCATAGACAAGCCAAAGTTGAGCCGCACTGCAAGGAGGCGTCAAAACCAAGAGTTAGCTCGACAACACAAGAAAGCAGAAATGGAAGCACAGACCAAAGGACAACCGGAATCCACAGACTTGCATCCTGCACCAGAACATTTCAAATCTTACACCACGGGGGAAGCAAAGGTTGTGTACACAAAAGCCTAAAGAATACCTATCGATGGGAATAATGGAATCTATGATGGTCCGGAAATAGTTAAAGAAATAGAATTAGCCGACCCCGATGAAGAATCAAAACCTGTTTTTATTGCCCAAGACCTCACAGAAGTTGAAGAGGCGGTCCTCAAAGATCTTCTCAAGGAATTCAAGGACGTATTCGCTTGGACATACCATGATATGAAAGGTGTTCCACCTTCTGTGGTCCAACATAGAATCCCTATGATTAGCACTGCGAAGCCCGTACAACAAAGACCCTACCCGATGAATCCTAAGTACGCAAAGATCATTCAAGAAGAACTAGAAAATCTTATCAAATGTGGGTTCATATATCCTATTGAACACTCTGAATGGGTGTCTCCAATAGTTATCGTGCCAAAAAATAATGGGAAACTCAGGGTGTGCGTGGACCTCAAAAAAGTTAATGCAGCTACTAGAAGAGACCATTACCCCCTACCATATTCCGAACATGTACTCGAAAGAGTTGCAGGCAAGGAAGCTTATAGCTTTCTAGATGGGTACTCAGGCTACAACCAAATCACGATAGCGCTAGAGGACCAAGCTAAAACTGCCTTCATCACGGAATTTGGCGTGTTTGCATTTCGTGTGATGGCTTTTGGCTTAACAAATGCCCCTGCTACATTCCAACGATTAATAAACACTGCCTTTAAAGAATATTTGAGAGAGTTTTGTGAAGCTTTCTTAGATGACCTTTGTGTTTACTCTTCTTGGAAAGAACATCTATCATGTTTGCGGAAGGTGTTTGAAAAGTGTAGGTTATATCGTATCTCGTTGAACCCGTTCAAATGCCAATTTTGGGTCAAGCATGGAGTTATTTTAGGGCATATAGTATCTAAGAATGGTATCTCAACCGATGAGAGCAAAATTAAAGTGATTCTAGAGTTACCACCACCAACCAATTACAAGGGAGTTCAAAGGTTCATGGGACACGTGGGTTATTATCGACGGTTTAGTTTATTTTTCGCTGAGATAGCACGTCCTTTATACAAGCTTCTCATTGAATTTAAATGGACTGAAGAGTGTGACCAGGCCTATGAACAATTGAAGAAAACACTAGCAAGTGCTCCGATTTTAAGGACACCTAACTGGGATGTCATTTTCCATGTGCATATTGATGCATCAAACTTTGCTATTGGGTGTGTTCTCACTCAACCAGGAGAACATAAATTGGACTATCCCATTAGCTTTGCAAGCCGTCAATTGAACGATGCTGAAAGGAACTACACCACTACAGAGCGAGAAGGTTTGGCAATGGTTTATGCAGTAAAGAAATTTCGCTACTACCTTCTGGAAAACAAGTTTGTATTTTATGTGGATCATCAAGCGTTGCTGTATCTGGTAAACAAGCCATGCTCCACAGGAAGAATCACACGATGGTTGTTAATTCTTCTGGAGTTTGATTTCACGATTGTAGTGAGACCCGGTAAAAGGCACGTCATGGCTGATCATTTGTCTCGCATACCCAATGGTGAAGCCCCTACAGGAGTTGATGATGAATTACCCGATACTTCCCTATTCATAGTTGAGACTATGCCTGAATGGAGTGAGAACATTGTTAACTTTTTAGTTAATGGTTTTCCACCCAAGGAACTTCGTAAGGATATCGCTTGAAGGCTAGTAAAAGAATGTGAACCCTATTGTTTGATTGCCGGAACTCTGTATAGACTAGGCAAGGACGATATTCTTAGGCGTTGTGCCCGCGAGGATGAATATTTGTATATCTTGCAAGAAGCACATATGGGCATAGAAAGAGGACATTTTTCAGGAGACCTGACTACTAGAAAGGTGCTGCAATCAGGCTATTGGTGGCCAACTTTATTTAAGGATGCATCACTTTTTACAAAAGGGTGTGATGAGTGCCAACGTTACAAGACCACACAGCGCAAAGACAGAATGCCCTTACATCCTATTAAAGTAACCCAACCATTTGAAAAATGGGGCTTAGACTTTGTAGGTCCAATTAGTCCCGCAGCTCGCAACACTCAATCTCGATACATTCTAGTTGCTACGGACTATGTAACAAAGTGGGCTGAAGCTAAGGCTTCACAAAAAGCTGACGCGAGGACAACAACTAAGTTTCTTTTTGAGAACATTATCACAAGATTTGGTTGCCCTTTTGAAATTGTTAGTGATAATGGTACCCATTTTATAAATGAGGTAATAAGAGAGCTTACCACGACCTTTATGATATCCCACCATAAGTCTACACCTTATTATCCGCAAGCTAATGGACAAGCCGAGAGCACCAACAAGACTCTAATCTCTATTTTAACCAAGACGGTAGAAGCTCATTGCACTGATTGAGATTTGAAGTTGACATCTGCTTATGGGCTTATCGTACTGCTTATAAAGTGGCTATTAATTGTACGCCATTCAAAATGGTATACGGCCAAGAAGCGGTTATGCCTTGGGAGTTTGTCATTCCTAGTCTTAGGGTAGCTTCACAGGAAGGATGGAATGGTAACCCCTTAACCGAGCGTTTGTATATCTTAGAAAAAATAGACGAAGAGAGACAGTTGGCTGTGCAAAATGGTCTTGTGGAAAAGGATAGGAGAAAGAAGTGGTTTGATCGCCATGTGAAGGACAAGGACATCAAAGTTGGTGATAAAGTCCTTATGTATGGAGTACGTAAAGAGAAGAAAAAGTTGAAATATGCTGGTAAAGGACCATATAGAGTATGTGAAATTACCCCACAAGGTACCCTTCGTGTGGAAACTCTTGATGGAGTTGAAACCATTGGATTCTTCAATGGGAGTAAATTCAAAAGATATTATGATCCTTTAAGCCAAGAAGAACTATGGGCCATTCATCAAAAGAAGGCCGCCAAAGCACAAACCGAGTTAAACAAGATACAAGCTCAAGCTGAGGCTAAGGAGCGACAACAACGTATAAGACAAAAACGAGAGGCTAACCTTGGAGTCACAAATGCATTCCACGTGGAAATCGAAGAGGATGCGTTGGACTCTGACACACCTCTACGATACCCTATTGAGTTAAATAGTGCCTATGGAAAAGTGCTATATAACGCCTTATTGGAAACGAGTGCTAAATATAATCTGCTATCCTATGGGGTGTGGTGTCAGTTAGGGAAGCCACCTCTATCTAAGAGTATTATCCAAGTCAAGGGTGTCAACAAGAAAAAAACTACAGTTTTTGGAATCTGGCACACTTCTGTCAGTTATGACAATGGAATTGTAGCTCAAGACTTTTTGGTCATGCCTACTGGAACTATGGAGGGTAATATAAACCTAGGCCGCACGTGGATGATAGCCACCAAATGCACTATTGATTGGGGGACTGGGGGTGTTACAACACAAAAGCCAACTCTTAGCCCTACCACTCAAGCCATAGTCCCTGAGATATTGCCTAAGGAAATAAAACCCAAGACATTGCATGTCCAGGAGGTTGAACCATACGTCCCCATAGCCCAACTCTCTAGAGCTTCAACTGATGTAGTTGAAAGAAAGCTTGAGACACACAAGAACCATCCTAATATAACAGAGAAAACATACAAGTGGGTCCCTAAAGCTTCTGTAGTGAGCATGGTTGATGCAAAAAAACGGAAACCTCGTAAGAACCGTCCCACTCACTCCAAGAAATGTAAAGAAACGTTGCGTTGGATTCCTAAACGACTATTGGAAGCCCAAGGATACTATGAAGGAAATGATCAAATCTGGGTGCCCAAACGTAAAGTGTACTCTTACCTGTCACCTGGCCCATGTAAACCCAATCCTGTGGCTCCAAAACAAATTGAAAACCGCGGAAAGGAAAAAATCATGGAATGTTACACACCCGCTCTAGAGCTAGTTTGGGTACCAAAGAAAGAACGATTTGTTCCACCTAGCTCAAAAACAGGGAAATCAAATGAAGCTTCTTGCTCTTCATGTAGTTCCTATACGCAAATAGAAGCTTCGACACAACCTCCACCTACCACTGTACATATCCATACAAGCACGAAAGAGTTTGCACCTCCCGGGGTAAGTTCACCACCTACAACAATGTTGCAAATAAAATCATGGGAGAGTACCTTACCACCCTTGCAACTAGATGAAACGCATAGGGCGGTCGAAAACTATTGGTTAAAGCCTTCACCCATAACAACTTGGAACAATTGGTTTCAAAAGGTGACGACCTCATTCCAAAAGGTATGATCTACCCAAGGAAGGGGGGAGTGTTTGCTAACATCAATCATTCACTCGCTCCCCTCTCAACCTTCCTCCTTGACCTCTCAATTCCAATCTTAGGGAATGTATATATATAGCCTTATACTCACAAAAAACAAAAATAGTAAAGAGCAAGAGTGACTAGCAACGAGAGAGCACCCTATCATATCTTACATATAAGTCCAAATTCACCGTGTCAATTCAAGAAACACACAAAAACAACTCTTATGTTTTAAAGGCCTAACCAAATCTATCTGTATTGTCAGAAATGGCTACTTCACCAGAGGCATGCACTTCTATTTTTGATGAAAGGTACCCTTTGTCTTTTCGTCAAGTGTTCTACGTATGCTACCCTATACTTTCTTGCAAATGGGATTTGATAGAGAGCCTTGCATGCGAGAGAAATTTTGAGGAGTTAGAATGGCTGATACGTCTATGGCTAACTAGTGATCCCTACCCAGTAGCGAATGTGTCTCCAGTGGCACATGCTTATTCTTTTGCACAAGATGAGTATCCACGCATCGCGAGGTTCTTGATTAGCATGCTTGCACAAGAGGATGATGAAGAGGAACTGATAGAGACCGAGGAAGACTATGGCCTCACGGACAACGATTTTATTTATCTAGATGATGAGGATAGAGGCCTAGCCTTAGGGTGGCCACCCGGTTTATATAATATCCTCTTTCCTTGATTCTAAAAGGGGTGACAGATAGGTAGGTTAGGGGTCTAGATTGTGTTTTGAGTTTGTTTTTTAGGAGTTTTAATTTTTCACACTGACATGCCTCCTAGAGGTATAGTGCTTGTTTTTGGATGTGTTAGGTAGGACTTATATGGATCTCCATCCACATGGCTGAGGACATCTGCTTCAACAAAATGAGCCACTCCATACCTCCAGGTGTACTACTTTCCATGATTCATGTTGGTGGATATGTGTAATTGCTAATAATGATTCTTCATGCTTTGTTTGAATGCAATAGTTATGATTGTTATCTGCCATTATAGATGTATAAATTTGTCTTTGCTTAAGTTGATTGAACTCCAGTTTAATCTTATGGATGAGCCTGGAGATTAGGAGACCGTGACATTAGGTTAACTCATTTACTTGACCACTAGGCCTAGCTAATAAAATTATCCGAGTATTTGAGACCTTAGGAATGTTTTAGGCAGAGAAAGGCTTGCTCACTTAAAAAACAAAAAACACTAGTGCGAATACCAAGGAAATGGAAGCAAAAAAAAAACAACATAAGTGCCACAAATGAAAAATCTTACAGTGGAAGAGAAATCCTGGCTTGAATTGGTACTTCACTCACATGTATTGTCTATGGTACTAGAGCCCTAGAGGTTCCCAGTGTGGGCGCTTTTCCTTGAGAAGCAAAAAACCCCAGACATACAAAATAAGCACACACGTCACATGATTGTGACCCAAAGTAAAAAAGTATTAAAAAAAATAAAAAATAAAAAATAAAAATAAAAAATAAAAATAAATAAAATAAATAAAATTAAAAGACTTCCATTGAGCTTACAGTTAACATTTCAAGCTTTTGTTTGTAGTTGTGAGAGCGAGTTGGCTAATCAAAGCTGAAAAGCATAATTAGGGAATCTTGCATTTAGATAATCTTCTTAGCTTAGCTAGTACTAGAGTAGTTGTTTTAACCTTAGTCATAGCTAACTAATTGATAGACTCACCCATAAGCTCAAAACTCTTGATTAATTAATTTACTCAAAGTGCAATTTATTTGTCCTTAATGGCAGTCTAACATTTCATAAATCTTGCATTTACTCATTTCCACATGTACTTTACATTCCCCTCATGATTTATGGCAATATAATTCCGCTTGCTAAAATAGTGACTTTGCCTTGCAGATTCAAATCTAGATGCTCTACAACATGGACATACCAAACTTCAACTCAATAGCTTCCGAGGACGGAATCTACATCAGGAAGGGGGGCAATGTTAACCCTCGTGGCTCATGGACACCCTATCGCCTACGACGGACACCGTAACCGTATTATTTATTTAAGTAGAGTCAGGCACCGGGCTTGTCGGTCCAATGGGGAAAGGTAGAGTGATCGCCGATGAGAGGCGCACTCTAACACGAACATGCTAGGGTTAGTTGGCTAAGCATGGGCACCCAAGTTTGAATGGGGTGAGCTCACATAAAAGCCAATTAAACCTAAAATTGAGTCATTCTCTCATTGTGCAATAGAAGCTGCTCTTGCTCCATCTCCACCTTCTCCTTCACCATCTCCTTGTGTGTGTGCGTGTGAGAGAGAGAGAGAGAGAGAGAGTGAGTGAGAGTGTGTGTGCGATCGAGCGTTGCGGCGGCACGACGGCGGCGAGGCGGTTGAGCGCAGCGTAGCGGCGTCTCCCTCTTCTTCGCGGCGCGGGAATCCTTCATTCGCAACTACGCAGGAAGGTGAGTGACACACAGTTCTTCCTTGTGAGCCTGTCTGTTGTATGATTGTGTGCTAGGAGCCTTTGTGGCTCGCACACGGCACGTAGCAAGTCCCTAGCCTTGACACACCCAAGTGTGGTAGATTAGTTATGCCAATTCCCTCTTCAATAACAGGTAAATAACGTAAATAAACCTAAATCTAATCTAATATAATGTAAATCTAAATCTAAATCTAATCAAACATAAATCTAACTAAAAATAAACCTAAATCTAATCTAATTTAACTTAAATAAACCTTAATCTAATTTAATGTAAGTCTACATCTAACCTAATCTTTAACTTCTTTTGGGATAGTTTCCTACGACGTTAAAACTCTCTTCTTCTTCTGTATGTGTGTGTGTGTGCCAATAAAAAGAGAAAAATGGTATAACCTTTCTATCACCCAAGTGTGGTAGATTGGTTATTCCATTTTCCTCTTGAATAACAGGTCTTGAGTTCAACTCCTGGTAAGCTAGATTGTTAGGTCTCTTTATTTAGTTTCCTACGACGTTAAATTAAACTCTCTTCTTCTCGAGTGTGTGTGTGGGTGTGGGTGCACGCCAATAAAAAAAGGAGAAAAATGGTATAACTTTTCTATCACCGAAGTGTGATAGATTGGTTATGCCATTTCCCTCATGAATAACAGGTCTTGAGTTCAACTCCTGTCGACTAGATCTTTAAGGTCTCTTGGGATAGTTTCCTACGATGTTAAGACTCTCTTCTTCTTCTTCTTTTCTCTCTCCCTCTCTCTCTCTCTCTCTCTCTCTCTCTCTCTCTCTCTTCCTCTCTCAATGTGTGTGTGCATTCTTTGTTCATGCATGTGTGTGTGCGTTTTTGGTTTATGCATGCTCTCTCTCTCTTTTCCTCTCTCAATGTGTGTATGCATTCTTTGTTTATGCATGTGTGTGTGCATTTTTTGTTTATGCTTGTGCTCTCTCTCTCTCTCTCTCTCTCTCTCTCTCTCTATCTCTATCTATCTCTATCTCTCTCTCTCTGTCTCTCTCTCTCTCTCTCTCTCAAAAACACAATGTGTGTGTGTGTGTGTGTGAGAGAGAGAGAGAGAGAGAGGGAGGGAGAGAGAAAGAGGGGAACGGAACATGAGAGTGAGGAAAGGGACAAAGAATACCCGGCTCTCCTTCCTCTCCTTGCGTGTGTGTGTGTGTGTGTGTGTGGAGAAGAAAGAGAGAGAGAGAGAGAGGGAGAGCATTACCTTGCTTGCTTGAGAGCGCACCAAAAACTCAGATCTGAGATCTGAGTTTTCGAACGCTCTCGGTTATTTCTTTTTAGACCTGGCGGCGTCCCTATAAGCGTCGCTATTAACATAGCGACACTCATAGCGACGCCGTGGTTTTTCATGTTTGAGTGTCACACTACGAGCGTCTCTATAATGAAGTACCTCTTGTAGTGGTATAGGGGATTGTGTTTTTCACTTGATCTCATAAGGGTTTTCTCATCCAAAGTTAGAGACCTTTGTTTGAGTGGAGGTGTTGGAGCTATATATGGCTCACTCTACTCAACTTGGTCTCACCTATATATTTGTATCTTATCCTCAATATGAATCAGTCTCTAAGAGCGTACATGGTGTGTCTCTTGTATCGTCTCTCTGTCTTTCTCTCTACATCTCAACATAAATTCCTCACTTGGTCATCTAGGAGTGTGCCTTCTTGGTGCAGGTGTGGCCATGAGAAAAATAAAAGGTGCAATAGGATCATCAATCGATGGAGCCATGTGTGCTAGAGCAGTGGGACTAGAGCTCTACATGAGTCTCACGAGGGTTGGAACTTGGTGTCACACCGAAGTCCTTCCGAGCTATCCATTTTTAGGGGTGGTTGCTTTGATTACACTTCAAAATGCATGGCCCTTCGAAGAGCTCTGACAAATTTGAAAAGTCACGTTGTCGTGCCATGGCACGTGCAAAATATGAAAATAATAATATCTACCTCACTCTTAATGTTTATGATGTGTAGGACCAAATGCGATTATGTACATAGTGTGATATATGCAAAAATAGATGCCACGATTGCAGCTCTGTATATACCTTGCGGGGACAGTGAGGCCCTCGACGTGGCACTATGGCATGCTTTTTTTCACATGAGTATATACCTAATTTTCTTTGGGAATGTACAAATATCAAATGTTTCAAAGTGGCACGCTCGTTTTGCCTAAAAAATTCAATGCGGTCAATCTCGGCCAAAAATAGCAGGTTTCGTACGCTGGCATAAAAGACGTGTCCAAAGTGCCTACCAAGTGGAAAAATGAGATTCAAAATGAATTTTGAGCCCAATGGGATTCTTCCACATTTTTAGGGATTTTTTCCAGCTCCTTTGGGCTTTTTACGAACAAAAAGTGACATTTTTGGGCTAAAAAATGCTAAAAATGGTCAAAAATAGCCTTAAAAATGCTCAAAATAGCTCAAAATTCCACATCAAAAACACTGGAATTTTTGCTCAATTTTTTTGGTAAGTTTTAGAGACAATAATGAGATCATTTGAACACATGAGCAAGGAGATACAGCCATTCCTTTACAGGGTGCTAGTGAAATTCCGTGCTGCTTCCACTTCATGGTTGAGGCTCTGAGGCCTCCAATTAAGGTTTCCCCTCCTCAAATAACTACTTGGGCTTCTCTAATGAAGTATTGAAGCTTCCATGAAATGGTCACTATGAAGAATCGAAGCGTAAATTTAGGGTTTTTAACGGGTCGAATGAGCAATGCATCTATGCAATTGGGAGCGAGGCTACACCTAATCTTCACACACACAAGAGTTTTGAGTTAGTATTGGTTATTTTTCAAAGTGGAGCTTTCATGGCTGGAGTTTTTTACTTTTTTAGTGTGTTTTTGGATTCAAATCGTCTACGCCTTGCTTGATTTTGCTACGAATCCTCACAGTCAGAGGCTCGGTGCTTTCCTAGTCGCACTGCGCACTTCTTGACACGTTTTTGGTGAACCCGACGCGAAGTAGGATAGGGTAAGGGTTCAAAAGCTTCATTGAAGGTCTCAAAAGAAAGGTTTAAATCTATGGAGCAACAAGAGCAATAGGGGGTTCGGTTTGATCCAGTCACAATGCAAATGTTTGAAGCTTTTGCAGTGTTTATGCAGCAATAGCAAGCTAAAGAAAGGAGGGAGCTCTCCTCAACCAAAGTGCTTCAATCTGTGGTGAAGAAATTGGACAAATTTAAAGGTAAAGATGTAACAAAGTATCTTTTTGGATATGTAAAGGACATGGAGCTTCATCGAGTGCCTGAACCAGAGATGGTGCAAAGTTTTGAACATGCTGTGGTTCCCGAGATCAGAGAGCATGTAAGGGGAATTAGAAATGAGCATGGGGCAACTTGGAAGCATTCAAATTAGCCTTGAAGGAAGAGTATTTCATGGAGGACTTTGAAAGGGTAACAAAGAGGACTTTCTTAGAGTGGGTAGTTCGGCCAAAAGAGGGGCTCTCGCCTACCGAACTCCTAAGGGAATTGTAATGCCATTATGACCAACTGTCAAGGACTAAAAAGGCTACGCTAAACTCAGAGAAGAAAGAGCTCTTTTTTCAAGCATCAGGTAAAGAGATTCAAGAGAAGTTAGAGCCACGACTTGAGGATAAGGATGCGGAACAAGGCTTAAAGACTAATTGGAATGATGTTGAAGATGCCATTTTGCTGCCTGCTAACTAAGCGTCAACGACGAAGAGACAAGATGATAGTTAACCCTACTCAAGTCCCAAGTGTTTCCAAGTGTCCTATAAAGCCTGTTATTGTGGTTCCAAAGAGTGACAAGTCCATTCTAGATGATATTGTCAAGGGAATACAAGAGCTCAAGTTAAACCTTACAAGGCTAGAAGAAAAGGGGCAACCATCAGGAAAATCTACAGAGCAAAGGCCTCAAAACAGAGAAGGCTTTGTAAATAGATGCATATGGTGCGATAGTACTGACCATGGAAGGAGGGATTGTGAAAGTTTTAAAGACTCTTTGACAAAGGATCTTGTTTTCTTTAAAGATGGAAAAATTCACTTAAGTGAAACAGGTAAGCTCTTCGAAAAAAACTTTGGCAAAGGCGGGATGAAGAAACTAGTTGACGACATGGCTACTAGCCATGCCATCTCAATGGTTGAGGCAGTCGCCTATGGGTTGAAGGTGGATCTTACTAAGAGAAAGGGATCATTCAACATTGGAGAAGAGGAATCTAATGGTATTGGAGAGGTATGGCCATGCGCTATAGAATATTCTATGAAGGGTAAAATGACTACAAAGGTTTTACATGAAGCTGGAGGATGAATTCAGCTAGAAACACGTTGGAATGACCCTGTAGATTCTTTGTCAGTGCATACGTACATTGCCAAATGTCAAGAAAATGAGGCAATTGTTGAAGAGAAACATAGGCGCGAGAATGGGGATGAAGGGCCTTCAAAGCGGGCCACGAGGAGTGGAGGCAAAAATGGCACAGTGCCTCCTAGATCACCTTCCCCGCAACAGATGCCTGTCCCCGAAGTGCCTATGCAAGAAGCCTCTAAAGAAAAGAAGAACGATGCAACAAAATCCAAAGCAAGGTCCGGCCTACAAACTCCAATCCGATATAGAGGCAACAACGGATCTCAAAATGGTTTTGGAAGAGAGGATTCTAAACAGTAAGGTGGAATTTACCTTGGGCGAGGTCCTTGGTATAGCAAAGTGAGAATTCCACGAAGAAATAATTGATATCATAAAGAGAAAGAGGTAGTCTCTTACTGAATCTATCCATGTACTGGTTGAAGAAGAGACTTTAAATGCATAGGTTGTACAGGTCTATGGCGAGCAAGGTGAAGAAACTGTTGTTGGATGCTACAAGTCCAGGGGAGGATTAAAACACGTTCTCTTATTGGATGATGAAGATGAAGTTGAGACCACTCACAAGAGATACTACTTGAAGAGTCACTGGGCAAGAGCAACTACTAAGACCCTGGTAAAAGTAGGAGACTTGGAAGAGCCATACATTGCGTTGATAGATCATGTGTCAGAAATTAAACTCATGTCAAAGAGTCTTTATCAAAAAGAAAAATGGCCAATTGATATAAATCATGGATGGATGATTCATGCAGCAAACAACTCATCAGGGGAGCTATATGGAGCTTGTCCAAATGTAAAGGTGACTATTGGGGATGTGAAAGATGACCAGAATTTCTTTGTACAGGAGATGTCTACATACCCTCTTATCCTTGGTCATCCATACATCACTGCTACTCGCATGGAAACCAAGGTCATGGATGATGTGTTGGATTATCCAAGAATAAGGAGCAGGGATGGAAAGCGTGCAGTACAGTTCCTTACTATTTGTGTAGACCATGAAAGGAACCGTGAAACTCTTAGAGAGCAACCCTTGCCAAAGACAAACAAAGAGTTCAAGGACTACAGGGATATGAGGGGTTTTGGCCATGTACCATTGTAGAGCGGGATTGCAGTGGTACAAGAAGAGAAAGGTTCTCGCATGATGTATATGCAAAGGAAACATTTTCTACAGGTTTTGTAGGATTATCGGATTATGGATCTATTGCCTTTACAGAGTGTGAGGACCTAAAGCGGTGTGAACGACAACATGTAAACAGTGTACAAAGAGGTTTGAAGATGAATGGTTTGCTAGAAGATGATGGATGCATTGCAGGTGTGTTTGATGAGTGCTCGTTTGCGGATACTATGCATGATTTGGAGTCTTTAGTGGATTGCAATTTGTGTATGGGAAGTGAGGTTGTGAAAGTATGCTCAATAGAAATGTACAAGGCCATTGAGGATTTTTAAAATGTTCAAAGTGTTGATGTAGGAGTGGAGACTAAGTATAAGTCCGTGGCAAAGAAAGTGAAACTAGTGGCATTACCTCTATCAAAGGACTGCATAAATAAGATGAACAAGCTGCTTTGCAACCTAGCCTTCATGACCCAAGCAAGATTTGTACTCTTTTTCACTTTTGAATCTTCAACATTGACCCCCCCATTCTCACCTCTTGCCTCCACTCTGTAGGGTAGCTAACCAATAAATAAAATATTAACTCTAAGGTTTGGACATGTCTTGCTACTATGTTCACCTCATTGTTGTTACCATTCTCACCTTTTCTTTCTTAAGAGCTAGAAATGTCAACTTGCTGCCACAAAATAGTGGCGATTTATTTACAAGATCTTACTGCCTTAAAATATTTCACCATTGTGTAATTACTTGCACTCATTACATGGTAGTGAGGCGGTCCGGGGCGGGCAACTAGAGAGGCAACCTCTAAACACCCCTCAAGGCTCTCGTGCTGCTCAATTGGGGCTGGGGCAACCACAAGCACAACACAACGACCAACCGACAGCCAAACCCAAACAAGATAGGGGCACCACCTAGTTAGAGAGAGAACTAGGACGCAAAAGAGGAGAATCCCTTAGCAATACAAGAGAGAAGGAAGGGTACACTATCACTAATTTCAATGCTACAAATACACACACCAAACACACACACACACACAGAGAAAGAGAGAGGGCTTTGTGCAAGAATTCAGCTTCAATTTTAATGATTGACATGGGTGGATGAACAGCTTGGAGGAGAGTCAAGAGACACGATTAAGTTTGATGATGTTGCAATCTACACATTATCTTAGGGTTATGGGAGACCTCTCACCATACAACCCTCTCCACTTCGGTTGAGCAACACTAGCCCTCCCCCTGCTTTCCCTGTGGCTTGTCGAAAAGCTCCATCAAAGAACAAGGTAAAATCATTAGGAATACTTTTTGGTGGTGGCAATGGTAGGGTCTTTACTTGAGGCACCTTAATTTCCTTCTCATGTACCCTATAAGTGAGAATCCCTACCAATTGTGCACGCACACTATCTTCTACCTTGAAAGAGTATTGGAACTCTTGCAACTCCATAATCCACTTTGAGATCCTAGTACTAAGATTCATTTGAGATGACACCCAAGGGAACAAATTTTCTGCAGTGAGAATTACAAAAGGTTTTGGTAGCAGGTAGGATCTAAACTTTCTCACCGCAAATATGAGAGAAAGCATCATGAGTTCCGCTTCTGTGTAGACTCTCTCCAAAGCATTCATGACCCTACTAGCAAAGTAGATGGGTCGCATCCTGGTACTGTGGGGATCTTGTTGTCGCAACACAACACCAATTGTTTCCCTTCCAACACTAGAGCTAACAAAGAATGTGTACTCCCAACAAGGAGGCATGAGTGTTGGTAGCTCTGACAAAATGACTTTAATGTTACAAAAGTACTCTTCAAGCTCATCAGACCATGCAAATTCTACTTGTTGTGTCAACTTTTGCAAAGGATGAAGCAACTCTGAAGCTAAGTGAATAAAGCGTGACATATACTTCACCTTTTGAATGAATGAGATGACCTCTTTGAGATTCTTGGGTGATGGGAGCTCAATAAGAGCCTTTGCCTTTGAAGGATCCACCTCAATACCTTTATCGGAAACCTTGTGACCAAGAAAGATCACTTCATCCTCACCTATGTGACACTTGTCGGGGTTGAGCTGACCTCCCATGTCGTAGAGCTTCTTTAAACCTTCTTCTACCCTTTGTAGATGCAATGATTTTGAGCTATAAATTCAAAAATCATCAATAAAAACCCTAATGGACTTTCCAAAGAATGCTTGAAAAACCATGTTCATGAAGCGTTGGAAAGTTGCACGAGCATTTGTCAGACCAAATGGCATGACTCTAAAAGCATAACAACCCCAAGGAGTGATAAAGGTTCTTTTCAATTGATCTTCCAATGCGATACCTATTTGAAAGTAACTCGAGTAGCCATCACACACAGTGTACTTCTCATGACCAGCTACCTCATTTAGTATTTCATCCTGAAATGGGAGGGGAAAGTGATCTCTTTTTGTTGCCTCATTGAGTGGACGGTAATCCACACACACCCTCCACTTGCCGTTCTTCTTGGGAGTGAAAACAATGGGAGAGACCCACTCTGAATTCTCCACTAGATAAATGAAACCTGCTGCTAGAAGCTTTCTTACCTCCTTGAGTAAAGCCTGCTCCTTGATGACTCCTAGCCTTCATAGCTTCTGAGCCTTAGGTGTGGCCCCTGGCTTCAACTCAATTTTGTGTTGAACAGCATCTACTCCACACACATCGGTGTAGTCTTTAGCAAAAAGCCTAGGAAATTTCCTTAGCACAAATTTGAACTCCTCTCTTTCGTCCTTTGTAAGTGTTGTAGACAACATACCTTCTAACATTCCTTCATCTTGAACATTTTGGTTCTCTTGGGAACCTACCTCTTCCAAACCTGGGCAAGAGGTCTCTTGGTTGTTTGGCTTAAACCTTACCCCCATGACTTCAATGGAAGACTCCTCTTGAGTAATGCTATCGCTACTTTCTTCTTCTGAAGTGCTATCGGTCCAGCCTTCCTCCGTCTCACTTTGAGATGATTCTTCATGGAGCTCCTCTTGGCGTTGCTTCTTCATGTCAAAGACAACCTTCTTATGATTGTCATTCCTGAAAATTAGCTTTTCACTCTCCCAATCCTGCAAAGCTCGCATTTACATAAGCCATGGTCTCCCTAGGATAAATGGGTAACCATTTCCACATGACATAGAAATCCACTGCCTTCTTAATGCCAAAGGCCTCCACAAAAACATTTTTACAAATGCCTACGCACCTAGCCTTGCTATTGTTTGCCATCTTGACTTTAATTTCAGGTGTCTCATGGATGTGCATGCCTAGTTTTTGCATGAGTCCCTCTGTCATGATGCAAATTTGTGCACCCCCATCCACTAGACCTTTCCTAACCAATCTTCCTTTGATGTAACAATCTAGCACAGGTGTAATATCCTCATTCATTTCAGCATGTGCAATTTTTACAACAGGCACACTCTCTGTTACCTTTCTCCTAGTGCTAGCTGCCTTTGTTAAATCCCTCCTAACTTGTGGGCATAATGCAAGAAACTGAGGCCATGAGATATCAGGACCCTTACCTCTCATGTCTTCCAACAAGTTGTATGGAGCCATACCATGTCCAAGAGGGAAGTCTTGGAGATTGATACGACGTCGAGTCCTCTTAGCTTCCTTGGTCTCCTTTTCCTTCTTTCCTCGTCCATGATCACTTTGTGATGTAACTCCTTATTTCTCCTTACCTTTCCCTCGGCCATGCTTAATGCCATTTTCTTCCATGTCAACCTCTCTTGAATTTGTCACCTCTACACATGCACATTTGGGTCTGACAAAGGTGGAACTCCTTCCACTCCTTGTGGAGGTGGTCTTGCTCCATTTGGCCTTTGTAGAAGCCGTGGTTGCTGACTAGTTCCTTCACCTGCATTCATCACTGGGTAATTCAAGTTAGGTCTCCCTGGCTCCCCACGGGGCCAAGGACAATTATACATCCCATGTCCAGACTCACTGCAATTCCAACATTGCAAGACTCTCCTAGGTCGTGAATCTCGCTCTTCAGACTTCTTTGCTTGTCCCTTTGGACCTACAGCTTGTGCAAGGTAAATTGACAGGCTGCTTAAAGATTCGTTTAACTTCTCAATCACTTCCGTCGTTACGTCAGGAAGCTCCCTAGATGTTGATGCTTGTGACTTACCTTTGGGTCTAATAACTTCTATTAGAACCTCCCCCCTTAAGCACTTGAGTTTCCTATATTTCTCAGTAGTCCTAGTTTCAGCTGCATCAAAGGTAGCAGGTGCACCCGCCTCAACTTTTACCTTAAGGTCAGGGAAGAGTCTAGCTATGAACCTCTCCTTCTTTAGGAACTCTGCACCATCACCAGGGTTAGCAACATTTCTCACCCATACAGCCCAAAGACATAGAAACTCTTGCTTGTACAAGTAGTAGTCATCTAAGTCTTTTTGCTTATGAGAAACAATGTCTTGCCATAGTTTTTGAGTGTTTTGGGGATCAAAGAAGTATTTCTTGAAACGATTCAAAACTTCTGTGTAATTCCCCTTAACTTCCTTAGGCAAAGAGTCAAACCAAGTGCTAGCATCTTTCCTAAGGACCACCTCAAAAATTTCTATATGTTCTTGATCAGTTACTATCCTCTTGATACGGCAAGACATCTTGAAATTCGCCAAAAATAATTCTGCATCCTCTCCAGGCTCTCCAAAGAAAAGAGGATATCCAGACATTTGGCGTTGGCTCTCCATTGAATTGATTCCAAAGTGACACACGTTTTTGATTTTTTCAATAATATTTTCTAAATTGCAATCTATTCTACAACAAAATAAAAATATTCACATCAAATGACCTATGATAATCAATAAGAGGTAGGATGACAGGGTTTGGTGACGCGAGAATTTCTCCTACTCTTTGGGCACCAAACATGAACACCATACGCTGTTGAGAATGGATTTTTCTACTAATTGCAATGTTTACTCTAATGTGTGGAGTGAAATGGAAGGGGAAAACCTCTATTCCTGGGCCATTATCCATGGTCTATGCATGCCTTAATTCTTAAAATAAAACAAAAATATAGACGTCCAGAGGTCGTACCTAATGAGAGGCAAAATAAAAGGATTCACTAAAGCGTTTATTTCAACCAACCTACGAGGGCCCAAAATTCTACGAATTACTTGTTGAAATTGTAACTTAGTACTAACAATTATGTGCACCTTTTGCCTTGCAATGGGAATAAAAGGATCATAAAAATTCTCGTGATTCATGCAAGCTACTTGATTATGCTAAAGGTTGAGCCTACACAAAACATACACAAGCCGTCCTCCGTGGGGGCACTAAAATTGAGGCAGTCCGGGGCGGGCAACAAGAGAGACGACCTCTAAACACCCCTCAAGGCTCCCGTGCTGCTCATATGGGGTTGGGGAAACCACAAGCACAACACAACAAACAAACCCACAACCAAACCCAAACAAGCTAGGGGCACCACCTAGTTATGGTATGCGAACTAGGATGCAAGAGATTTTTTGTCACAACCAAGAAGATACACCACAAAAAACACACACAAGCAACCTCACACCAAGACACACAGAATGGACTAGAGAGAGCTAGAGAAAAGGGAAGAGAGAGAGGAATGGATCTTGCGTGATACCTTATTTGTGACTTGCAAATGGAGATGGTTCATTATGTTGCTATCGTAGAGCTTGTACAAAAACTCACTCAATGCTTAGTGAATGCTAAACATTGCCAACACACACACACACACACTGTCTTAGGGTGTGGGAGACCTCTCACCACAATACCCTCTTACAATGGACACAAAATTGGCAATGAAAACACACTAAAACACTTTCTAAGGCAAGATCAAACGATAGAACTCAAAATACACAAGTCACCTTGAATCCACTAAACCGTATCGCACAAGTGGAAGGACGAAGATTTGAACGTTGAAGTACGCCTTTGATGCACCAAACCTCAATTTATTGATGATGGAGGAACATATATAATAGTGGTTTTGAGATTTTGAACTCACGCTCTCTCACTTGCAATGTGTAGCTTGAAAGCTTCTCTCACACCAAGAGTGAAGCTCACAAAGTGGTTGCTACACCTAAGTCTCTCCTCACGCATAGAGTGTTGGGGTGCTATGTGAGATATTGGAAGTTGTTTTACAATAAGGAGAGGGGCCTATTTATAGGTTGGAGACCCATCATTAAGATTATTTGGAAATCCTAATTTACAAGCTAACAAGTCAGGATTATGATTTTTCTGAATATCAAAACATTGCGGGCCTTCTTTGTCTGCTTGAGTCATGGATGTGGGCTCAAAAAGAGCATTATTGATGGTAGATAAGGTGAAAGTAGAGTTTTAAGGAAGGGGGGAGAGAGAGAGAGAGAGAGAGAGAGAGAGAGAGAGAGAGAGAGAGAGAGTTACTATGCACATGTCTTGAGGTGAGGTGTCTTTTATGGTTAGGTCAATGACTATTTTGTGTTAGTATGTTAGTGGTGGTTAGTGTTAGTAATCACTAGAAAGTTAATGATGAATTTACAATGGGTAGAATGAGGTGGATGGTTGAAGTAAGATGGTTGAATGAAGTAAGTAAATCCTTGTGATGGTGAAGCTTGAAGAAGTTTTTGACTTACTTGTGTAGGTTCTCAAATTGACTATCGATCTTCTTCTTCGTCTTCTCTTCTTTATGCCACCGCCGCCAAGGTTGATTATCACGATGAAAATGGTAATTTCATTGATGAGATCTCTTGATTTGCAGAGGTTAAGAATGGTACACATGCTAAATTTATGTATATATATAAGGGGTAAGATGGAATTGTACTTTGGAGATAATAGAGAGAGGCATAGAGATGGTGTATGTACATGGAGAGCTCATATGAGAGCTATGGGAGTAAGTGGGGAGGTTAATGTTGAAGAAGGTGAGAGAAACCATTGAAGGTGCAGGTTTGAGTGAGGGATTAAGAGTAATGCGTGTTTGTGTGTGTGTGTGTAGAAGTGTGGAAAGAGGTGAGAGAAGACTATGGGCTACTTGTGAGAAAAGTGGGCAGACTGGGGTCCACTCAAAAAATCATAGCTCACTGGTGGTTGCTCTAAAAATCACCAAAATGTTTGAGGTGATTATTCAGCTTTTGTTCCACATTTTCTCTTTTGATCACCACTTCAAATTCGGAGTGGAGATGGGTGCCAAAAATCTCACCAAAAAGCCTGTTTTTTATGCCTGCAAAAGTCTTTTAGTGGCCCCCTTCTTTGTTGAATTTGTACAATGCATCCAAGAGTGAGCCCCTCCTTTGTCATATCATAATACAAATCATCCAAGTTGCCCTTTACACCTGCATGGAGGAGGATTATTGGTGAATAAAGCAATATATACATGGTGGGACTAGTGTATGGACTATTCATGGATTTTAGCTCAATGAGCACATGGTGTTAGAATATTGAGTAAAAAATAAATAAATAAATATGGAGTAATTATGGATATGGAAAGATATTGGAATCATATGATATGGTCCCTCTTTGTATTATTTTGGGTGAAAGAGGAAAAGGTATGCAAGTAAATGAAAATAATATAATAAACATGACAAAGAACGTAGAAATCAATTTTTTTGTTTTCACGAGGGTGAGGGTGAAAATGTGGGGGTGATTTGTATAAAATAAAAATATGAGGTTAGAGTATGTACACATTGGCAAAAAATACACTTATGGTGCAAGAGGATGAAAGAAAGCATACATAAGTTTAATAAAACACACACCTAGGTATAAATATTTAAATAAAATATCAAAATAATTATTAAAAACCCTATATTTAGGCCATATATATAATAAAATATTTACACACAAAAAGGCCATAATATACCTTTTTTAAAATTATTTTTTTATTTTTTTGGCTCAACTAGCCCAGTGACTAGTTAATTGAGGGTTTTTAAGAAAATACGAGAAAAGCCCCCTAACTCACACACGCCTATATACAGTGAAATGGTAGTGATTGGGTGAATTTGGTAGGGCGAGGTAGCTCACTATGAAAATTTTGAATAGCCGAAGAACGACTATCAGTAGCAAGCTACAATGGCCTGAGTGAAGATTGGAATGGAGCAGAAGTGCAAAAGTGAATTTGTAGTGCTTTGAATACACTATACGAAAGAAAGCTACAGCAGTGAAAGTGAATATTGGATTGGAGTAGGAGTGCATAAGAAGTTTTTAGATTCCCATTTTAAATAGTATTTCCCATGTAGATTTTACAAATGTGGTGTTTTGTAATTTAATTGGAATCATCAAGAGTTCCAAGTTGTAAAAATATTGAATGAGTGTATCCGATGTGATTAGAAAAGTGATTAGTATGCTCACTAGTTTTGGGAACCCCGAAATTGATTATGAAACCCTTGGTATAAAAGTCACCTTGAAAGATGTGAAATCACCTTTTGGAGAAGAATTAATCTTGGAGCTTGGTTGTGGTGTCTCTCTTCTTCTTCTTCACCCACTAATCTCTTTCCTACATACTAGCTATGCTTATGTGTGTGTTGCTTGCATTCTATGTTTTAGCATGAGTGTATTATTTGCATCCCTTCAGTCATTCTCTCCAAGAATTGGTGTATGTGTATGAGAAATTAGGAGTGTGAAAATTGTGACACCAAGGCTTCTCGTACTTTCTAGTTGTGTGTACTATGTGCTTGTTGAGGGAGGTGTGTGTAATTTAAATGGCAGGAGAGTGAATATGCATGTGTGTGTGTGTGTGTGTGTGTGTATGTGGCTCAAGGGGTCCACCTCTATGTATGTAAGTATACCATGAGAGTTCAAAAGGAGGGGTTTTTTAATTCAAAACTTTTGGGTAAATTTACATAAATATATTTAGAATGGGTTTTTTTATTGCACTTTGGAAAAAAACCCGTAAGTCATAAAGAAAGAGGGGTTGTTTTATTAGTTCAAGATTCACAAATAAGGGGTTAACATAGAGGTGGGACCCCTGAGGTATGCGGATGAGAGAGGTGAATGAGAAGATCTGAAATGAGCTGGATTTATTCAGATAGCTATCAGGTTGGTACTTAGAATTAGAGATGTTAGATCTAGAGAATTTAGATAGCACTTCAGACTATTGGAAGACATAATTGGAAATGAAATTACGAGACACTTTGAGTGAGATTGAAACTGAAGTTGCATTCAAAATAATCAGAGTACAACCAGTGAGCATCAAGTATGCCAGTAAATGGCTTGGGGATTACATAACGAGAGAGCCTTGGATAGAGTTCTAGCATGATTTTAAGAAATTTGTCACCAAAATTCAAGTCTTGGTGTAGATTCCTTTAAGAATTAAGACTTTTAGTTAATTTAAATTAATGGGATTGAGTACATCAAGTCTCATGGTCACAATAAGACATGAATTCTAACAAGTGAAGTCTGTCAAAGACCACCAAAGTTTTATTATTGTCAGTGTGAATTGAGGACACACTGAGTTAAGGGTAGAAAAAAAGAGGCATCTTGCAAGCTCTATGTTTTTTTCTCATTCAAAAAGATAAACCATGCAAGTGTAGTGCTCATTGTTTGTTTACCAAAAATCATTGGACCCCATCCACTTGACCTACGATATATCTAAGTGCATTGGTAGAATTTATTATAGCTAGTGTGGTGCTATCTAATAGTTTTGAAAATAAAATTATGAAAAAATACTTTTAGGAAAACCTTGGATGAGGTAGCCTCAAGTTAGAGTTTCTTGGATTTGATGTCATTAGCTCATCAGTTTTGATTTGCATTTGGCATTTGAGGTTGTGTGCGTCAAGATATAGTTTGATCATATTTATGAGTTTCATTTGAGTCAGTGGATTAAGTTGGATTTAAATTTGTTGGTGGGACGCTCGACTCTAGACTAGTCTTTTGACCCAACATTAAACAAATACAGTTCAAGGTACTAGGCTAGCAAACCATTTGGGTAAAGTTTATAAGATCTTTGCTAAAACAATCCATGTCCATGAGCTCAATGCCAATTAAAAGCTCTACCACGAGTGAAATGAGCAACTCTATGTGCTCTCTAATCAACACAAAAAGAGAATAGTCTTTTCACCCAATGTTCAACCAATAGAGTTCAAGCTACTAGTCTAGCAAACCATTTGGGTAAGGTTTACAAGAGCTTTGCTCAAAGAATCCATGGCCATGTGCTCAATGCCAATTGAAAGATCTATTACAAGTGGAATGATCACTTACATGTGCTATCTAACCAACATAAAAACCAAATGTAGCCTGCAGTGCATGCTCAATGATCAAGCATCTTGCACACCACATGATCATATATCTCTAAGAAAGCATCTATTTTGATATATGTATGGATTCTTAGGTGAGATCTTGTGCCCAATCTTAGAACTTCTCCAAGTATTCGCTCCGATGTCACCTCTCAAATCACTACAAAAGAAGCATATTTTTCCTCAACAGACAATGGATCTTTTCAGACCCATTAAAGGTAAATAATAAGCTAAGTCATACTCAATAATTCCCCGATTGGATCATTATAAGACACACATAATCTCCAATGCCTCTATTATGCTCTCCTTAAAAAAGGAAATAAATCCAATGTGCTACCCTACGAGACCTGGATTCTTCCATGTCACCCTAAGCTTGAACCTTCCCTAGCTTGGAGGATCTTCCATGCAAATGCATAGGTAGGGTAAAGAAATCATTTTCCATTAGTTCTCACATTATCGATGGTCATTTCTATGTCACAACACTAGGTAGCATAAAAAAAGAACATATCCTAGGCATGGAATGGGTGGAGGAACATAAACCACTTATTGATAAATCCCCTAGTCTCTCCTTATCTAGAGCATGATCCTATGCTAGGTGCTAGCCACATTACAAACATTTTCTATCAAAGCCCGATCCTATGCTAGGTGCTAGCCACATGACAAGACATGAGCTTCTCAGATCAAGGTCACATAATCATTAGGACACGATCTTACTTCACCACAATGTCTTTGTCCATACAATACATTTATATAGTTATTTTCTAAAAACTTGACATTCTTTTATGAAGGATTTGGAAGGTTTTAGAGATCGCATCCTAGCCATACTTAGGAATTCACCACTACAATTTCTCTCAACTTAAGAAGCCCCTCAATTTTGAAAGAGACATACTTAGTAGATCATCATTAAATCTTATGGGTTTCTCTCTTCCAAAAATTATGGTAAGGTCACTATCTCTCTTGAGATTTATTACCTTCTTGAATGTGTTTGCAAAGCCAAACTCTTGTAAGATAATGAATCATTCGATGATTCTAAATGTATTATGTGGTTTGCTAACCAAGTAGTAAAGTAGATATTTGTGGTCATTGAAGAAGGTGAACATTTCCATAAGAAAATAGTGTCTTAACTTCCAAATTTAATGAATGATGGAGAGATCCTCTCTCACTATTATGATGTAGAATTTCTCTACTTGGTTAATGCATGCTATAGGGATATCATTATTTCCTTCTCTAGGTTGAGTAAAAATAAAATCAATCATGTAGACACTCATGCACATATTACCATGATAAATATTTTTTCTTTCTTGCATCTTTAGGATGCAAGTGCTCACTCAAGTATCTTTTATCTTCTCACATCAATTCATAGGATAGCAAGAGGTGATATAAAGTCTATTCTTCATATAATTGTAGATAAGCATACAATAATATTATCAATAGGCCAAGAAGACTTAAGCATCCAAGGGCCTCATTGGCTTTGGTACATATATGCTCATAAATATTCTACCAATACTGGGGGTTGTAATCCCATGTTTTAAAATATATTATGTCCCAGACTTCTTCCATGGTGCATCATTAAGCTACATTTATGTAGATTAAGGTCAAACCACTAGATGCAACATTGAGGAAATATCAATGTCAGTTTCTTTGAATGCAAGAATATATCATCCATGCACGCTTTGAGAAATTTTCCAAGGGTTTTTTTGAGCGTATGGCACAAAATCCACGAGAAATTAAGTTGGGTATTTTTACGGCCAAAGGAAATACCAATATTAGTTCCTTTGAATGCAAGAATATTAGGTCATACATGCACACTTTGACCAAGGGATTTTTTGAACTCATGGCACACAAGTTTTTTTAAGCAAGTCCCCCCCCCCCCCCCCCCGTCCCCCCATCCATTCTATGCCATCCTGTGTCTATCTCCAAGATCTATGGACACCTGATTGTAGCCAAAGAATCCACTTATCACCAGCAAGACCTATGGAAACCTAATTGTAGCCAACGAATTCATCTAGAAAACTAAAGGGTCCCTTTTCTATTCCTATTATTGCACATGGGGAGTGATAGATAATGGATAGTTGTATTGAATTGTTGAAATTTTTAGCTCTCTCAAGTTGATGCAAATCTAGAATTCCCAATTTTTCATAGGTACTTTCCAAATGCAAGGCACCTCCTTGGTGCATTCTATAGCGTAGATGAATGAGAATTCATATAGGTTATCAAACTCTCTTTGCTTTTGTTGAAAAATGGGTCGTTATAGTTTTATGGTAGGTCTTCCTTGGTCTGCATTACTTTTAAACAAGCACTATATGTTGCTATCTATATAGATCTATCACTTAGGATGGGGCAAGTATGTGGTTGTATCCCTTGGGAGCGGATATGAGAAAATTCTCCTCAACATTTCCCATTTTGATATAAATCCAAACCAAAGTTTGAGACTCACTTTCCAAGTGTCATTGAAATACTTCCATACTTGGTTGACTCGCTCTCTTTACTATACCAATCGTATTATATTGTGGTCCTAGATCATGCAGCATTTGAAGTGAGTGCATTCATGATTTTCTTCCCGTCATTGATGTGTTATTTTCTCTATACCTTATGTGCTTTGTAGGGTTATATCCCCCCTTCGGTACATCCTTAGAGTGGGCCTTGTTTCTTGATCTTATCTTGCACTTTTTGGTGTTTGTACTCTTCTTTTGGTTTGCTTTGGGGGAGACAATACTTTGGGTTGTGCTATTTCTAGGGATGGTTTATACCTTATCTCTTGAATCCATTGCATTTAAATTCATTTCAATTGTAGGCTACCATTGGAAGATTATAATAGTCTATTTCAAGGTGATAGATGTGTAATCTTTTAATGTATTCATAAGTTGGGGCATTTTCATGATCTACCCTCTTGGGTAGCCTCTCGTTAGCCTCTTTCTATTTAAGTCATTTAGCCCCAAAGTGGTTTATGTGGATGTCATTGTTGGGATTCTGATATCTGGTAACCTTTTATGGATTTTCTCATGCTTGAGTCTCCACTCAGTCTCCAACCTTCATTTATTGGGCTGCTAAAGTTCATTTTTCTTTGCTTAGCTTCTGCTAGGTTTTCCTCTCTTTCTACTTGTTTGCATGGATATTCTTTGTGTACACCCTCTTTCTTGGCTTATTATTTCTCAAGAGAGCATATTCACTTTTGGAGGTATTCATATCCAACTTTTTTTTTTAATATACTTTTCTTAATGTTTTTCTCTGTTCTTTGAATAGTTGCCTAAGCTCAATCTTTTCAATAGATGGGATATAGTGGAGTATTGATGTCAAGAGTGTCACTTGTCTCCTTGTGAAGGTGGATATGACCATCTTAATTTGACTTGTATTCTTTCCAATTGTTTATTGAGGAGAAAACATCCTTTGTGGCTAGTTTTTGGGCTCATTCGTAGCTGATAGTTGATATACCAAATTCTATTTTCTAGCAACAATTATTTCTTGATCTTTATCAATGATTTGTTCTAGTTCCTATAGCTTTGATTGTGGTTACTATGCTTTTTTTTCATCACCTTAATTGTTTTTCTTTCTCTAGATGGTTCCATTGTATACTTTGACGAATGCTTCATATTCTCATGCTAGGATATCCCTTCCTATATAAATATGAATAGTCATTCTTCATAATTGGCAATAAAAAGATGAAATAGATGGCTTTGTTTTCAATGTTTTCTTTCATTTAAAAAACTTTTTAATGAGCTTGATGTTCACATCTAGCTACATATCTTCAAGTTCTTTGAGGGCTGAACAAGTGATCTCACACTAGTAAGGCTTCTAATTTTGTTGGATGTAGATTAGTAGTGATGGATCATCCTTCTCTAATCATGGGAGGGACTAGGGATGTAGTACAATGTAGGATAGGGTCCATCCCAAAGAGCACGAGGTTTGATCTTTCAAGATCCACCACATCAATAGCTTTTCTTCCCATATTTGAGAAAACTACCTAAAAGTAAAAGTAGTATTGACATAGCCCTTTCCTTCACTTATAGAGGTAGAATAATAAAAGCAAAGCACATGTACAAGAAGATCACTTTTTCAATCACCCTACAAACAGGATGCATTGTACATATTGTAGACATTGGCCAGTAGGATGTCCAACATTGGTATGAATTGATTTCCACATGGACGTTGGAGAGGGGGAAAGGGGAACACACCCAGCACGCAACACAATGCCTCACTATAGCCCATGGTATACACAACACCCCAATCCAATAGAATTCACCTTCAAAACTCGGCACTACCCGCAAGCAAACCACCGAATGCACACAACCATATGCACACACACCTTGCAATGCACCAGACAGACTCAGTCTCTCTGCTTGGCTCAACTCACAGCCTTCCACACACATAGCCTCTCTTTGCACGACCAATTTCGGGGGGGCACACACTCCAGAACCATACGCACACAAGCAAGAGAAGGGGGAAAGGGGAATGATGCCCAAAAACAATAGAGAATAGCCTTCTAGCATATGCAACACCATATACAACCAATACACTGTCGGCATGAACCTCGGCAACAAAAAAAATCGCTCAAAGCCTACACAGACCAAGGAGCATCCTGGCCCCAAAAGCCCTCCAAAAATCACTTCTATGTCCTTTTATAAGGCTTGGCTAAGGCTAAAAATGAAAAAAAGAAGGAGCTATCTGGCTCGTACAGTCCACTGAATCTTCTTTTAGAATTTGTTTTGCATTGCCACCACTTGGCACTTTTGATTTTTTTGGTATCTGCATGGTGCACACCTCTTGGACTGGCTCTCTCTCTCTCTCTCTCTCTCTCTCTCTCTCTCTCTCTCTCTCTCTCTCTCTCTCTCTCTCTCTCTCTCTCTCTCCGTTCCTTGCTTGAAATTTGTGGTGGGCGGGATATGCCCCTTGTATCGCTCCTTGACTAGCCTCGGGCTCATATTCTCCCTCTCTCTCCATTCACTGCAGGATTGGCCCCTTGAAGCCATCACATTTTCCCTCTAACTCTCTTGCTGTCCACTAGCGGGAGCACTCCCCTTTGGAGCAATAGAGACATCGCTATTGGGGGGGCACTTGCCCTCAAAAAATCACTGGCCCCTTTGGGCATGGGCACAGGGCCTTGAGGCCACCACGTCATTACTACTTCACCTTCCCCAAAATCCGTTGCCTGCACCACCAACAATAGCACCACAGTGCGCACGCCATAGTCGGGGAGCTCCAAGCTCACATTCCTCAAGGAGATACCCATAGTGGGCGCCTCTCATAGGCCTTATACCACGTCAACGTGCTCTCACTTGGTGCAAGTGGGTTCATTCGCCCTACCAGGTGGCAGATGCCTGTCAAATTAAAAGGCCTCCAGGGCTTGAACAACAATGCAAAAAACCTTTATAAAACCCCATTTTTTGCCATGCTTTCCCTAGCTTGCCGATTGTTCACTTGTGATCCATTTGCCAAGCCACAAAAACCGGCCATAGTTTCATCATGCGGACTTGAACACCCCCTTCTCTAGCCGCACTTCAAAAATCTCCGAGCCCCCGAACCAAGGCCATAGAAAATCGAGAAAGTCATCTGTAGCCAGCTCCGACTACCGCCAACCTTCAAAATGCTTTAACTTCCTACTCCGAGCTCCGTTTGACGTGGAGTCAATTCCTCCTATCTCCGTATGATGCATACCTAGTTTAGATCTTTGTTGCAACCCAAAAATACCAGATGGCACGATTCCGTATGTGGTCAGGTCAGTACTAGCCTAGCCCCCGACAAAACTTTGACTGATCATAAACTGCAATCCGTGGCTCCGATTTGCAATCTGAAAAGATAGGTAGGTTCCGTAAATGGACCCGCTTGTATATTGACATCTACTTGGGCCACTTGTCCCCAGCTACCCTGTTCGGCAAGAGTCTGTAACACACTGAACCTTCAAACTTCAATAACTTGGGATCCGTAGCTTTGTTTGATGAGCCGTCTGGATCTGCTCCTTCAACACTTCAAGCTCTACATTCTTGGACCCAAATACTGCATCTCAAATATCCTTCATCTATTACCCAAATTAGCCCCTTTTGGAACCTTTCTTGGCCTATAAACCGCATCAGTCATACACCTCCGCTATTACCTGTCAACCCATGATCCTCCTAGCTGCTCCATCCTTTTTCACCTTCCATGGTCAACACACTTTGGCTGTACCAACGTCTCTCAAATGATCTCCTTCACACCTAGTAATAATCTTATGGATTCTTTTCGTGCAGTATTTGTAAGTGATATCTCTTATTACACATTTATATCAATGTTGTACGTGCACTTCAAAGTCTTCAGATCTCTATCCATCACATCCAAAAACGTACCACTCTTTTGCTCAATTCTCTTAAGGATGCTAGTTTGAAAAAAAAAATTGATCAAGGATATCAAAGTTCTCTAAGGGCACCTACGTTGAGGAGTCGTCAATTATTTTAAATGCTCTATTGAAATCATAAAGTTAATGGTATAAAGGTTTCTTCAATCACCTTAGGTGTGGCAATGAAGAACATGTTGTTTTGAGACTTCTTGCCAAAAGCATGATGGTTTGTCAATTGCAATGCTAGAATTCAACACTTTCATGAGGGTTATTGTGGCTCACTTGAAATTTGTCTCCTCTTGTGCTTGCACTATAGGGTTTAATCACCAAGTCTAGAAAATCATTGCATTATATGGGTCCACTTTGAAGAGCTGCATAATTTTGGTCTTCAAGGAACGCAAAAAGTATCGTGCTTGCACTATGGGGTTTAATCACTAAGTCTAGAAAATTATTGCATTAATGTTACCATATACATGTGGTAGTGATGTGTGTGAACACAGTAAGGACTTCCGGGGAATTTTTTCGCTCTCTAGGAGGTTTTTTCTCCTGTGCATTGTATATATGCCCATTCATTTCTAGGGCTATCTATCTTTCCATTGCACACTAAGTAATACACTCTCTATTGTGTGCCTTGAGATTCCTTCCTCTTCTCCAAGCTGTGCGTGTTTTCTGGCAACCCTATTTCCAACAATTGGTATCAGAGCACGTTGCATCCTCACGGGCTTAGTCGCCAGCAGCTCCAACACACGCCTGTTCACTTTCTCCGATTTTTGATTCGAGCTCGTTTCGGTCTCCGTTTCGACTACAGGAAGTATTGCAGAAGCTACTTCGTCATTTTGTGCAGAATTTTTGTTAGTGCCGTTTTCTACATAATAGGTTCCTTACAATCTTCTACGGTTTGTGCTATATAGCACGTGTTGTTCTCGCTTCATTTATCCTCTTTTTGGGTAGTTTTCACATGAAGTGCACCATTTATCATGGCTGACAACAACACAGATGTATTCAAGATTTTCACTGTTGAGGATAGATTGGATGGGGACAATTACCTATGTGGGCTTACATGATGCAGCATGTTCTTGTGTCAAAGGGCATTCAAAATATTGTGCAAGGAATTTATGTACGTCCTGATTCTGAGGATGTAGGCAATGTTGAGGATGTTGGAGGTCTTGCTGCAAGGATTGCTGCTATTAGAGTTGTTTTGCCTACGGTAGAACAAGCTCGTTGGGATGTAAAGGATGCAAAAGCTCATGCATTGATTGTGTTGTCTATGAAACGCACCATTACTCCTCACATTCACTCAACAAAATCTGCAAAACAGGCTTGGGATATTCTAGATGGTCTTTATGCAAGCCGCAATGAGGGAAAAATTTCATTCCTCCGTAAAGAGCTGGAGTCGAAGATTATGCATGAGAAAGATGATATGGACACTTTCCTTGTTGGTGTCAAGGATATCAATGAGCAACTTATTTCTGCAAGTGAAGTCATTTCAGACACTTCCCTTGTGTAGACTATTCTTCATTCCTTACCGGACTCTTACCAGAATTTTGCTAGTACTTGGAGACTCATGACCCAACTAAATCCTGAAGTTGTCAAGTTTGATGCATTGTACACATTGTTGTTGTAAGAGTCACTTTAAATAAAAAACAAGAATAGGGAGCGTGCAGCTGCACAGGCTTTTATTGCTGCTGAAAGAAAGGGTGGTAACAGGAATGCAACCACTTCTTATGGTTCTTCTGCGAGTGGAAAATCACAGGTTCCTAATGCTTCTGTTGGTAGCAATTCGTCTAGAAATTCTGGTGATATGTTGAGCTATATATAGTGTCTCTATATATAGCTCAACAATAAGGGAAAAAAGAAGATTCATTTCCATTATTGTAAAGCTAATCATCAACTGATCAAGCAGTGTCCTAAGTTGAAGGCAAAAGAGACTAAGAAGAAAGAGGGTGGTTCCACTAGAAATGTAGCTATTGTTGAGTCTTCTATGAAAGGAGATTGTGATGTTGATATTGATGCAGAATGGGAATTTAGTGCAGAGGGCACTTATGATCCTATTCTCCATGATGCATGTATGTCTGTTGCTACAGATTCACATGTGTGGTATTTTGACAGTGGTGCTACAAAGCACATTACCTCACATCGTGATTTGTTTACCTCTATTGAGTCTGTCCCTCATGGAAATACGGGACTTGTGCCAGCAATGCCTTTTAGTCTATTCAAAGAGTTGGAAAGATTGTGCTTATTGCTACAAATGACAGTTCTTTTACAATTTTTGATGCACTTTATGTACCTGAGATCAAGAAGAATATTTTGTCTGTATCTGCACTTGCTAGAGTTGGACTTGTAGTCAAGTTTGTGGGTGGTAGATGTATAGCTCATGATCTCAGTTTTGGTGATGAAATTGTTGGATATGGCCTTTTGTCTCGTGGGCTGTATAAGCTCACTCTATATGACAAGTGTGGACAAACTTTTTGCACATGCAGTTGCAGATTCAAGGGCTATTTCAGATGCAAAACTGTGGCATGCACATTTTGGGCATCTAAATTTTGCCAGTTTTTGCGTTTGCAAAAATCTAATATGGTTGCTTCTTTGCCGCCTCTTGAAGCACCTGCCAAGTATGTTTGTGAAGGTTGTATTTTGGGTAAAATGTAGCATGCCAAGTTTCTAAAGGATGGGTCAGTTCGTGCTACATGCAGATTGCAACTTGTGCATAGTGATATTTGTGAGCCTATGCAAACTCCGTCCTTGGGAAATTACTTGTACTTCGTGAATTTCATTGATGACTACTCCAGACATGCATGGGTATATCCATTGAAAGCAAAGTCCAAAGTGTTCATGTGCTTCAAGCAATTTCTTGCTATGGCTGAAAATGTCTCGAAATGTACTATGAGCAGCCTCAACAAGCTCAATTCTGATCGAGGGGAGGCATGTATGTCTCATGAATTTAATGAATTTCTGGCTATTCATGGGATAAAACACCAATATACACTGCCGTATACGCCTCAACAAAATGGTGTTGCTGAGAGGGAAAAACAGGTCTCTTATGGAAATAGAAACATGTATGGTCAAGAGTCAAGCTTTATCACATTCGTTTTGGCTCGAGACTGTCATGTGTGCCACTTATGTACTCAACTAGTGTCCTATGAAAGCGTTGTAGTCTATGACTCCATATAAAGCAAGGCATGATAGAAAGCCATCTATTGAGCACATACGTGTTTTTGGTTGTCTGGCTTATGGTTTAGTGCCACAAGCACAATGCAAAAAATTGGATGATAAGGCTGTCAAATGTGGTTATAGTGCTGAAAGCAAAGGTTACCGGTTGTGCCATCAACAAACAAAGCATATTCTGGTCTCACGTGATGTTGTGTTTGTGGAAGATTCTGTTCAGCCTTTGCAGTCATGTCCTAGAGATAGTAAGTACAAATGTAAATTCCAATGAGGCAAATGTACAACCTATGGGGGTTTCTAAAAATGTTACAGATCAGCCTATTACTGATGCAGATGTACATGATGTACCTGATGAGGAAAGGACTGAGAATGAGCAGGCTAGAGGCATGCCAAATGTTTCGTGCACACTTTACATGACAATAAATTAGATGCACCTTTGTCTAATCATACTCATTCAGGTTCTTGCCATGCCTCTTATGCAACAAATTGTTATGCTTTGGCTATGTCTAGCTTACATGATGTTGAGGAACCTCTGTCTTTTGATGAATCACAAAATTTAGAAAACTCGATAGCTGCCTTGCAATCAGAATATGATCCACTTATAGAAAATGACACATGGACCTTATGTGATTTACCTCCTGGCAAAAAGGCCATTGGTACAAAGTGGGTTTACAAGTTGAATGGATGGTGAGGTTGATCGCCGTAAGGCTCGACTTGTTGCAAAAGGATATACGCAGCAAAAAGGCATAGATTATGAAGAAACTTTTGCTCCCACTTGTCTTATGACTATTATTCATTTTCTATGTGCACTGGCAGCCCATTTTGGTTGGGATTTACGTCACTCATACATTGTTACTTCTTTCTTGAATGGTGACATATTTGAGGAAGTTTATGTAACCCAGCCTCGCGGTTTTGTCAAGAAAGGACAAGAGCATAAGGTGTGCAAATGTAACAAAGCTTTGTATGGGTTGAAGCAATCTCCTCGTGCTTGGTATGAGAAGGCTGACACTCATTTGGTCAAACGAGGCTTTCGTAACAGTCCAACACAAAGCACATTGTATGTCAAGGGTGAGGGCATTGTACTTCTTATTGTTGTTCTTTATGTGGTTGATTTGTTGATGACTAGTCCCAATGAGGCACATATTGCTAAATTTAAGGCTGATTTGAATGCTACTTTCAAGATGAAAGATATAGGGTTGTTGCATTATTACTTGGGCATACAGTTTAAGCAGTGTGATGGTGGTACTGCCTTGTTTTAGAAAAGTCACATAGAGACATTACTATGTAAGTTTGGACTTGAGGATTGCAAAACTATTGCCACTTCCATAGAAACATGTTTGAGTTGATTCTACATGATGTTGGTGATCCTGCTGATGTCACTCTTTACTAAACTGTTGTGGGCTTCCTCATTTATGTATGCAACACGAGGCCCGATATTCAGTTTGCAGTCTCACAGGTCAACAAATTTATGCATATCCCAGGGTCTAAGCATTCGTAGGCTGTCAAGAGGATTTTACGCTACTTGAGTGGCCCTTTACGTCTTGGATTGTTTTATCCCAAGGGGGATCATTGCCGCTGCACTTACATGCTTTTTCAGACTCAGATTGGGCTGATTGTTTTGACACGCGAGTGTCCACAAGAATTGGTTTTTGTTTCATGCTTGGCAGTTCATGTTGAGCAAGAGCAACATACTATGGCCACTTCTAGTTGTGAGGTTTAGTATAGTACATTCTTCACAGCTACGGTTGAGTGTGTATGGCTTAGACGCCTTATGACTGATTTGGGTGTTGGACAGGACACTGCCAACAGTATCTAATAGTCGGAGTGCATTGGCAGTTGCGACAAACCCAGTTTTTCATGCTCACACAAAGCACATTGAGGTGCATTACCACTATGACAGGGAGAGGCTCTCAACAGGAGAGATCAACTTGGCTTATGTGCCAACACAAGACAACCTTGCATATCTTTTCACAAAGGCATTGTCTTGTGAGAAGTTCGAAGCTCTCCACAAAGCTTTGGGCTTACTCCCCTTTGTGGACTGATATTCATGTCCTCAGGGCATGGCACTGCCCTTTACTCATGTGCCAACTCTCGTTCACCGCATCACTCCAGGGGGATTTGGTACCATATACGTATGGTAGGGATGTGTGTGAACACACCTAGGACTGCTGGGGCATTTTTTCCCTCTCTAGGAGGTTTTATCCCCCGTGCATTGTATATACGCCCATTCATTTCTAGGGCTATCTATCTTTCCATTGCACACTAAGTAATACCCTCTCTGTTGTGTGCCTTGAGCTTCCTTCATCTTCTCCAAGTTGTGTGTGTTTTCCTGCAACCCTAATTCCAACAATTATATGGGCTCACTTTGAAGAGCTGCATAATTTTGGTCTTCAAGGAACGTAAAAAGGATTCTTCTATTTTTTGTATACCCCTTTCTTTGCTAACAGAGGTAAGTATGTCACCTCTCTCTTCTCTATCGATCATCTTTACATGGTACACGTTCGTGTTAAGCAATTGCTTCTCTTTGCCACCTAATCTTTTATATAAACTAAGCCGGATAGTCTAGTAGATTTTCACAAATGTTTGCTTGAGTGATAGTCCCACACTTTGATTAATTCTTGCCCAATCTCTCCCAGGTGCGGGGATTATTTTACTCTACTCACGTGTGAACTTTGTGGTACTTTTCTTCCTTTACTTCATTGAACTCTTTAAAAAAAAACAGAGAAATCTTCAATG
Source organism: Adiantum capillus-veneris (assembly GCF_014529385.1). Taxonomy (NCBI): domain Eukaryota; kingdom Viridiplantae; phylum Streptophyta; class Polypodiopsida; order Polypodiales; family Pteridaceae; genus Adiantum; species Adiantum capillus-veneris. The sequence goes on along the minus strand of NC_140948.1, from coordinate 9,744,145 downwards.
GAGAATTTCCACATATACTAGCCATTTGAAATAGTGACACTTATCGATTAAGTTGAAGACTCATTGCGTAGATCTTCTCTTCTCTTCTTTAGAAGAGGACCAAATCTGTACAAAGGGGAAACTTGTCGCCATCGGAAAGGCACGTGATGGGGGTGCTGGAAGTTTAATTGATCCTCTCATTTACCAAGGCAACACATAATCAGATGAAAAATTTTAGGGTTTTTAACCTGGCAATCAAGACCTGCCACGTTTGCAAAGTTTAGAGAGACGAGCGTATATACCTTTTCCAACCAATGACCATGCTCGACGTATTGTAATTTGTTGGTGAATAAGTAACCCGTCTTCCCCAGGCTCACGAGTGAGTAGCCCACATTGACTGCAGCATGTTTGTGTGGCAGACAGCTTTATGTATGAATGGAGGAAACTGCTGAAATGTATTTTAATACGAAAGAAACTCTTTTTTATTGAAATGCTCTTGTAATTTCTTGGCAAGACTTAAGAGTACCTCAGGTTTCCAGCGGAGTCGCTGTAGCGTCTTCAAAAGAGGGGCCTGTCAGCCCCACGGTCTATCACAAGACCAGCAAAATGTGCGTAGCTCTTGGCAACAGCATGGAGGTGCAGGCGTCGGCCCGTTTCCTGCATCGACTGCTGGACTCTGCTCATGTACTCGAGCTCGCCATTACATGTGAGTCCCTCCTGCAGCGCTTACTAGTTGGGTGGTGTGTATCGGTAGGCCAATATGGTTTCTTCTCTGAAAGTGGTATTGCTTTCATACGCCTCTGATGCAGGGTTGTTTTTCGGAAGTTGGCTGACGCTTGCAAGCCTCCCAGCATATTGAGGCCGAGGCCTCGTCATTGAAGAGAGAACCCGCAAGTGAAGAGAGAGCTCTCCTGCACCAGTCCAAATTCTACCTACTTTATAAGCTTTTGGTTGTTCGAACGGGACCTGACACAGTCTTCCTTCTTTAGCTTTCTTCCGAAATGCGGTCCACACATAACCCTAATCTCTCTCCTAGTCACCTGCTTCTTACCTGACTAGTACTGCTCTCGCTGCTGCCCCAACATAATGTAATGTACAAGAAGATTTCTACTTCTTAATCATATTCAGCTCTTGTCCATGAGTCTAATGTTTCTTGTTCTTGTGGTAAACAACGTCGAGTAGAGCGCTTAATTAGCCTTCTTGCTTCAGAGCTCTCAAGATCAAATGTTTCTCGTTGGAGTACTAGAGTATTGGCGAGAGCTATCTTTCACATCTTTATGACCGTCGACCTATTTCATCAAAAGACTTGAAGTGGGCGTTACCCACTCGCGCCGACCTGTACTGGATGTGCTCTCAGCTAGCTAGGACTAATCGAGCCACAACAAGCCAAATTTATACCCACAATGGCACTCACAACACTCTCAAAGGACCTTCTTAACTTTCCACATTTTACGTGTATGCTTGAACTGTGGGCTACAAGGGCACCTCACCAACAGATGGACCTACGCATAGATATGGACATCTTCATTTGGGATTTTGTATACGAAATTCCAAATGAAAAAAAAAGGTCGCTTTGGAAGGAACTACTTACAAACGCAATATCCCTCATGAGATATATGTACATGCATCACTACGGTGCTCACTCTATATAAAACTACTATATCATGTGCGATAAAGAGGCATTCTTAAAGTCCCTCATCAATGAATTCTCTAGGATTGTGGCATATCCTTTTCCTATTCAATGTGTAAAATTTGTTTGAAGCTTCTTAAATGACACCCATTTGTAAATAAAAATGAGACAGTGTTCGGAATTCAAAATGTCATTTGTAGAACCCACACGATAGGTTCGTATATTACGTAAGAACTCCTCCGAGACAACACCTTGGATGCATGTATAACAATACAAATTTTAATTGTGACAAAAACTCTTTGATAGGGTGACATAAGAAATCCCCTTAGTGGCACTATTCCATCATAATATTTTGATGAAGATTTTGTGTTGTTGTTTTGAAAGAAGAGCCTATTGAAAGAAATCATTTCCAAACTATCATAGTTTTTGGATTTGATTTTGGATGCAAAAAGAATTTCAACGTCTATTTCCTTGAACTAGAGTGTGGAGCTGGTTTTGCTGGCTAATTTCTTTTCAAGGATCATTGATGTTTCAATAAACACCTGCACCAACTCGTTAATGTATTTGATTAGTAAGCTAACTTCAATGTCACCAAGGATAGATTTCTGGGCCACACATAGGTCCTTACTTTGTTTATAGCATTCCCTTATTTGATTCACAATATGGGTAAATCTCATTTGATCAATAGCCCATTGTAGGCTAGGTATAAGGGTAAATAGAACTTTGGCAGTTCATCTTCTTTCATTAGCAGTTCCTTATCATCTTCATCTTCGCCTTGGTTTGTTCTCAAATGTCTGAGGAGTGCATGGTTGCCCAAGCTGGTCATGAGTGTGAATCTCTTGTCCTCCATATCTTCTTTTATGGTTACCAGTAGGTTCTCTAATTCCTCTAGGTTAAGGATGGGATTGCCCTCCAAGTTAGTGATGTCGACTAGCGATTGGTACATGCACTTGTCCTTGATGGACTACTCCAAGACACTATCAGCTTCCTTTAGACTCTCCTACCTCTTGGGGGAGTTTCCATTTTTTACAATTTAAATTGGGATTAAGGAATTTTTGTTATTCAGTCCATTGTTGTAATTATTTGATCGTTTTAATGTGTTGATGCCTTTCATATTCTTCTTCGATCAGGAATTCTTTTAGTTTTAGTGCCTTCTTTTTTTAGTTCTCAGCATTGAGGATTTCTTGTTCTAGTTTTTGCTCGAGATAAGTGATGTCAGAGTGTTGCATGCTTCTCTGCTCATCTATCCCATAGCATCTACGATTGTGTTCCAGCTAGTAGTGCCTACATAGCCATTTGTGATTATGCTGACATCAGTACTATCTCTTTTATATCTTAAGGATTGGAACATTGTAAGGTACTACCAATCATTTGGAGGTGTTAATGACCAGATCACCCACCAACCTATTCTTTTGTAAAACCTAAAGCCTATCTATAGATGTTTGGACTAAGTTTGTGGTGATTTTTGTGCTCTGTCTAGTAATCGTGGAAACTTGCTCCGATGTTCCTACTTGTTGAGTTGTCTAATTGGGGCTCTCATATAAGTTGATGGCTATCAAAAGGGTCATACCTAGTAGTAGCACAATGTCCATTGCTGCAAAAGTTCCACCTACCGATGTAGTGGCCACTTCAAGATTCTTCTCCCCCAATGTTCCCGTTGTTGTCCTCTTTGCTTTGGTGCTCAGTTGATCCAAAACTCTTTGGTCAGCCCTTTTGGTCTTTCTAATCTTTGATCAACTTTTTTGATCTCTACACATTCTAGAACATATGTAATCCAATATAAGTTCTTGGTTTTGATTTTTGCTATTTGTGTGACTATACTATGATGGAGAATCAAAATCAGATTGAAAGGGCATATAATGTTCAATGCTCTAGCTAAAAAGATGCTAAAAAGTCATTCAAACATGTACATCGATGGGTTTTTCTTCACACCGATGGCTTTCAAGAAAATTTTTTAATTTCTTTTTGTTCTAGTGTTGGCACTGGGATCCCTTGTCCCCTAGATTGTACTTCTTTCTAAATTCACACATTTCATTCAAGAAATTGTTGATGCACCATCATTATAGGGTTGTTCTTTCTAGTCAAAAGAGACTCTGAAATGTGTGAGATCACAATTGGCAAATAGATGAATATTTTTTCCATTTAATTTTTGTATTGTTATATCAATATTAAATGTCTCCACAACCTATTTGATGATGGCCATGTCGATGGAAATTCTTGCTTTCTCCATGAGCACTATCATGACCCAATTCTTGAGTAGATCTTTTTTTCAATCTTTGATGACATACTTCTTCATGGCTTGATAAGAAATTTCTCCCAGCGACTTTTTTCTAAGTTCTATGTCATTTCCTCTATGGCCTATCATTGTTTCTCTTCAAATAGTGTTTGCATTGCTTTTGGAAGAGACCACACCATGCTTACCCATCGCTCAATTCTATGAAATTGGCTATGTGGAGAAGAAGAACTCGTTGGATGATCTTGGTGATGAAAACCAAGCATGCACAGAAGGGTTTATGTATACATTAGCTATAGGTGAAAGGTTGCATAGCAAAACGCTCTATGAAAACAAGCTCTATGGACCCATGAGGTGAGGGAATCCTTTCAAGGTTGCGAAATCATTGCATACTGATTCTAATTTGAGCCATGAATGCTCCATTCTTTGTGGACCTTGGGAAAACAGTAGCTGTTATTGGCTAGCATGTGTTGGTTCCTCCTTATAATGATTGGTAGTCGGATACCTACAAAGATACGTGAATGAATGTCTTGCGAGTGACCATTAGTGACTTCATATTTGATGTGGACATGAGGTGTCTGAGACTGGACATTAGTAATCTTTATACCATTCTTTGGTTAAATGTCCTAATTGACTCTAACCACTTCGTATCTTACTAAGAATAAGTCAAGAATTTTTAGAGTCAAATAATCTAGATACGTTAGGATATGGGTACTCAAGGCTATGTTGAGCTTCATAATACAATTGAATTTCTGACTCATTATGGACATTAGGTGTAACATTTAATGCACTAGTAACTTGTGTGTAGCGAAAAATGATAACATAGTGAGCATTACATTAAGAATAAGTCCCTAGTTTGCATAGAAAGAGTACTTCATTGGAGAAAGCAACATAGCAATTTACACCCAACCAATTTGACATAGACAATACTTGAAAAGAGAGAAAAAAAAACATTTGACAACAGTTGAGGATTGGATTTACATGGAGCCGGTCCCCCCTCCAAAAAGGCTTTGTATTATAGCTTCTCCCATCAAAGGAGACTTTTGTACAATACAATCTTTATGTTCCTTGACAAAAATAGTTGGTGCAGTGAAGAGGGAAGCTTCGTGCACCAAATTATGCTTGAAAAACACACCTAGTGAGCCTAGCCTTAGTCCCAAGACCTCACACCTTCAAAAATGGTGAGACCTAGCAGGGGATGAGGAGAGATTGTGAGGAAGAAGATGTATCTTACAAGAAATAAGTATTCTCCTCACATAATCACTCTAATAGCATAGCATAGCTTAGTAATTAGCATGGTAGAGCATGCCATTGAAGCTTGGCTCTTGGTTGGATTTGCATTCCATAGCCAAGAGTTGTTGATGTAGGCCTCTACTTCTCAATTCTTGGAGAAGGAGATGGAGTTCTTGCTCAAAACTGAGTTGTGTGTGTAGCAAAAAGTAGATAGACTAAAATGCCAACCTCTCTCTCTCTCTCTCTCTCTCTCTCTCTCTCTCTCTCTCTCTCTCTCTCTCTCTCTCTCTCTCTCTCTCTCTCTCTCTCTCTCTCTCTCTCTCTCTCTCTCTCTCTCTCTCTCTCTCGGTTGACGCCTCGTCCAAAATACTCTTGCTGGCTTCCCATTGGCTCCTGCAAAGCTTATCCAATAGCAAATAAGAAGCATAATGGAGAGACTTGTGAAACGAGTCCCCCTTTTCCCTTTTGTGAGAGCTTTAGGTAATTAAAATCATTTATTTAAACTCTCATTGGACCTTTTAGTCTTCTGGACAATAAGAATCAAGCAAGACGTTGGGCTGTTTGATGCTCATTGGGGATCCCTTGGTAGACTGTCCAATAATCTTCTAGGAGACTTAATTTCTATTGGTTCTTTTATCAAGAATTTTTAAATTGATTAGACTAATTTTAATCTAGCCTCTCTCTCATTGGTCCACCTCTATGTCCATCCAATAGGATTTGAGGGGAGATTGGGGGCAACTGGGCTAAGAGCCTTCCATGTGTCCATTAATCTCTTTGTTTAAAGGGGGAGCTTGGGTGTGTGTGTATGTGTATGTGTATGTGTGTATGTGTGTGTGTTTCTCTCTCTCCTCTACCATTACGACTCGCCCCCTCCATCCTAGGGATGTGGGAAGACGTTTTAGTCTTCCCATAACCATCCAATTTTTCCCACTTTTGGCCATTAGACAATCTAATTAAATTTAGGAACTTTAGCCTATGGAAATCTTAATGGAGCTGAACCTTGGATCCTTATTTTCCCTCCTTTGGATCCCTATTGAGATCGGTCTGGCAGCCTTAACAATATTCTAGCTTTTACTCCCCTGGTACCTCCCCATATTAAATGATCAATGTAACATGAGAAAATCATTTGGGAGAATTAGATATTAGTCTTTATGACATTACATCTCTCTTGAAATCATAGTCATCCTCGACTATGAGGTAGAGAAAATAGAGCCTAGTCATTAGTCTGCTTGCTACGACACCCTTTCAGAATGGATGACTAGTTTAATTGGTGCTTGAGAGCCTTAGTTGCGGCAAGCATGTATGCACATTAATCTATATCAATCTTCCATAGTAGAAGGACAAGCTCTACTTGGTCTTGGGGAGACCTTGTCTCCACAAACATGATCCTATGCATGCATACTTATTAACATTCTTGCACAACAAAGAAAAAGAGAGTCTTATAAGAAAAAAACTTTGTTCATTTATACATATTTACATTTGCTTACTCTAGGGAATCATTGTAAGCATTGACAAGGTTTAGGTTATCCTTTAATTGTATGCCTTTCATCCATCTAGCATCTTCAAAAGGATAATTTTAAAACTCGATAAGATATCCAACTCAATACCTTGTATTCATGTCGGAGAATGAACTCAGGCTGCAACATCTCTTCTTGGTCCTCAATCTCTGGTGGTCTTCAATGGTTGCTTCTTGATGTGGATCTCCTTTGTAAGGCTTTAGTAGGCTGACATGGAAAGCATCATGTATGAGCCAATGGTTGGGCAACTTGAGTCGATAGGCCATCTCATTGATTGGACTAAGAATCTGAAAGGGACCATAGTATCTTTTTGCTAACTTAGCATATTACTTTTGGTATCTTGTAGGATTCTTACCTGTCGTGTGCCTTAAGCGAACCTTGGGAAACTTAATCAAGACCCAATCATTTTGTTTAAAGGCTAGAGCTCTTTTGTGCTTATCAAGAGTAGCTTTCTGCCTCTACTAAGAGATGGAAATAGCATCCTTAAACTTTTGGAAAGATTCTTGTAGGTCTCTGCTATATTCATCTGCAGCAAAGATCATCCCATGCATCTTAAGTAGCACAGGACTTTTTTATCATCCCTCAATGAGCTCAAAAGGTGCTTTTCCCATGGAAGTATGTACTGTGTTATTGTAAGCATACTCCACTAAAGGTAAGTACTTCTCCCATTGGGAATTTTGATCTACTTCTATGACATAACTTTTAGTAGATCAACAATTGTTAGGTTAGCTATTTCACTTTGGCCATCCATTTGCGAGTGATAGGCCAAAGAGAAGTTTAGCCTTGTACCTAAATTCTCGAAGAGACCCTTCGAGAAATTACAGGTCATTCTAGGATCTCTATCCCACACTATGGACATTGGCAAGCTATGGTACTTGAAGATTTGTGATATAAAGAGGGTTGCCATTTGATGGGCGTTGATAGTCTTTTTGACAGGTATAAAATGTGATTTTTTGCTAAACCTGTCCACTATCGTCCATATTTCTGTATTCCTGTGGATAGACTTGGGAAATCCAATGATAAAATCCATGGATATGCTCTCCCATGGTGAATTAGCAATTGGCAAAGGTTGAAGCAATCTTGGTTGCTTCCCTCTATCAAATTTCATCTTTTGGCATACCACACATTTTGAAACATACTCTTGTATGTTTGCTTTTATGGCAGGCCAATAGAAGTATGTTGCTATCCCTTTTAGGGTAGACTAAATCCCTCTATGACCCACATAAGGAGGAGCATGGGATTCATACATTACTTTCTCACATAGTGAGCTAGTAACGCATAGTCTGTTGCCATAGAGAAGATAACCATATTCTAAAATAAATTGTTCTTCCTTCTTTCCTAGTGCAAGGACTAAAATCACATATTTAAAATCAGGATGGATAGCGTACTCATATATCATAAAAGGTAGATCATTATGAGTTGCTATGGATACCACATTCACTCTCCGTCGTCTTGAGAGTGCATCTGCTACTTGATTATGCCTTCCAGCAATGTGAGCAATATGTAAATTTAATTGCAAAAGGAAATTTTCCCACCTCATTTGTTTGTCAAAGCTCTTGGTCTACGTCATGAAGTACTTAAGGCTTTGGTGATCCGTTAGCATAATAAAAGCAGTCCCCAACAAATAGTGCTTCCATGAGTCTAGAGCATGTAGAGATGCAAAGAATTCCTTCTCATATATACATAGAGTTGGCTCAACAAGGTTGAGCCTTCCACTTTCCTAGGCTATGGTGTGCCCTTCTTGGAGCAAAACAGCTCCATGGAAATCACCACATGTGTCGCATTGGACCTCAAATGGCTTTGAGAGATCTGGCAGTGTAAGCACGGGTTGAGAAATAAGCTTTTCAAAAGCATTATTCTCCTTGGTGGACCATATATACCTAACATTTTTCTTTGTTAGGTCATGTAATGGTCCCAAGATTTGTGAGAACTTTTCTATGAAGCATCTATAGTATGCGCACATACCTATAAAGCTTCTTAGTTCATGCAGATTCCTTGGATTATGCCATCCTTTTATTACGTCTAACTTTCATGGATCCATTTGGATGCCATCTTGAGAGATAATGTGACCTAAATACTGAATCTCTTGTAGGAAAAATTCACTTTTCTTTGGATGAATATAAAGTTTATTCTCTTGTAAAACTTGAAATATTACCTGGAGGTGTTGTTTGTGTTCATCTAATGAATTTGAGTAGATGATTATATCATCAAAGAACACTCCTTTGGTGAGGCCTGAATAGCTTCTCCATCAGGTGGTTAAATGTGGCTAGTGCATTGGTCAAACCAAAAGGCATGAAAATATACTCATGTAAAGACCAAACGTAGTGCAATATGCGATATTTACAATGTCTTGATCAAACTATCCTTATTTGATGGTAGCCACTTTTTAGGTCAATCCTACTGAAGTAGGTCAACCCCTATAGCATATCAAATAGGTCTTCTACCCGTGCAACGGGAAATCTATTCTTGATAGTGATGCTATTTAGTGCTCTATTGTCGACACACATACGATATGTGCCATCTTTCGTCTTTACTAATAACACTGGTGAACAAAATGGAGATGAGCTAGGCCTAACCATGCCTTCTTAACGAACTCATGCACTTTCCACATAATATCCTCTTGTTGAGCTTGATAAACTTGATAAGGAGGTTTATTAGGCGGTGAGCTTTGTGGAAGAAGTCCAATTGCATGGTCGTCATCCCCTCGTCTTGGAGGTAACTCACAAGGGATGTCGTCAAACAAAAACATCTTGAAATCCCTTGAGGAAATTGAATAACTCTAATTCCTTTTGATTGCTTATATCTTCTTTTGGTAAAACATTAGGTTCATTTTGAGAATCTTTAACAAAAATCATGTACATGGAAATAGAACTCTTTATTGATTTATTGAAATCTTGCTTATGTACAATGATTATGGTTCTACCCAACTCCTTGGCATCTATGTACATATATTTTTCCTTGTACCTAAAATAGACTTGTCTTTTAGGGAATTTAACATTGGCAGCCATGCGATCAAACCATGGTGCCCCTAGGATTACATCCTCAAGTTTGAGAGGAGAGATGAAGAAATCATCCTTGTTCACATAGATTTGGACATGGAGCCTCAATTTTGCCAATTAAGGGAGTGACTGAGGCTTCTTGTCCCTTGAAAGAACCATCGATAGGTAGGACATCTCCCATCTCATAGGCTTGGATGCCTAGCTTGGTGGCCAAATCTGTGAATATGATATTGTGAGTAGAACCAGGGTCACATAAGGTCTTGAACACACTATCTTTTGATTGGGTTTCTTTGGGCCCAGTTTTGATTCATAAAGTACAACTAGATCTCCTTTTTTTAATTCTTGTACTTTCAATTTTGTGTCATGTCATTGTTTCTTTTGTTGCTGCACCACTTCCTCTTTGAGCATTGCTCTCTGTCTGATTTCATCAAGCTTGAACCTCCATTGTGTATGACTCTCTCTTACTTTGCCTTCTGATAAAATTAGCACGGCTATGTTAGGTTCTTCTAACATCGTTGAGCAACTTTGACATAGATCTGATTGTGTTTATTTCCCAAACACTCTATCTAGGATGACCTCCATTCTCAAGAATTGTCTTTGTAGTGACATACCTTTGATGGCCTCCTATTTCTCTTAGGTGATGGATCCTTTTTTGGAGATTTATATTTTTGGTACTCAATTGTCTTCAAATCCTATGTACCAGCTTCAGCCAAGTCAACCTTGACTTGCCATACCTCTTCTTTAGAGTTCTCATCCAATCCTTTAAGTGGTTTCTTAGTTTCTACTTCAGCACTATTCTTACCAAATTCACAAGCTAGGATTTCCTTCTCAAGAGCTTAAAGAACTCTAGGAAAAATCCTCTGGATGGTTTTGGCATTTGAGAATTTTGGCATTTCTAGCATTATCTTTTCCAGATCTTGAGTGATTTGGGTTGCTAGTGCCCTCTCCATCCACTTTTTTGGATTTTTTCTTTGCCTTCTAGAAATCTCTATGTTTCTTCCACTTTTGAGTCTCTTCACTTTACCTCGTTTCTTTCAATAGATGATTCATTAGAGAGGAAACTCTCAATTCCTTTATGGACCTTCTGTCTCTTAACCCATTGCTCTAACTTAATATCTCTTTGCACTAGATCATTAACACTAGTTTGGTAATGTAACACGACATAAAAGTGTCCTTTTAGGGTTTTTGAAAAAAAATAAATACTCCTTGTAGATGTGTGAAGTTTCATGAGTCCTTACATGAGCTTGATTTCTTGGTCATGACAAGCTTCCAAAGGAAATGTAGTACTACATTTCATTGAAAATAGAATATTTTTACGATTAACCCCATGCTACACCACATAAAGGATTTTTCATGCAAACAATCTATTTTTCTCGTTTTCTTCAATGGGTTACTAGTGTAAGTATAAGGTTTCTCACTACAACACGTCGCGTGAATATCGACGCGTTGAGGCTGTTGGAGACAAGCGACAAGAGAAGTGGCCTCTAGACACCTATCAAGGATCCCATGCTATTGATAGGGTTTGAGGGCCTCACCCAGACAAGACAACCAAATACCACATACAAAATCTAAAAAATATGGGGGCACCACATAGTTTTTTAGTATCACGAACTAGGACGTGGAGCCATAACATCAATTTCCCATTTTTCAAAAGGACCACATGCAATGACTGGTTGTCAAGGTCCATACAATGACCTTTTGTTGCCATTGATTTGGCAATAGTGGCAAATTTTACATCAATATTGGACATCCACATGCATACTTGGACAAACATACCCAGCTAGCAAGAGTTTTTTGATTGTTAGCTCATGCAAAGAATGACCCTCAAAAGCTTCTTTATGCAACCCTCTCAAGATTTCAGGAATTTCACTAGTGCATGGCACTTGTCTACAAACAAGATCCTTACCCTTTTGATACAAAGCTCCCTCGAACCAAAGAAATAAGCTTGCCTTCTTAATGAGCCCTTTTCTTTGTGCCATTGTGAAATCTTTAAAAATATTGATCCTTTCAAGATGTAGTTAACCATAGGTGCTAAAGACTCCATGCTTGCGTATTGTGGATCCTTCATTGTTGCAGCTGCAATGATGACTTGCACTTCATTTTGACCTGAGATTTCTTATTGAGATTTCTTATTTTCGTTGCTTGTTTTACGAATGGTAGAAACTTTGGATCTAAGCCTTTCATTTTTACAAGCCCAAATACCAAGGATTTGTTTTACAATTAGCAAAGCATCACCTTTCACCATAAGTCATTGTATCTTTTTGGCTAAGTATATCTTCAACCCACTGAGTAGAACATCATACTTTGCTTCACTGCTGCTTGTAGATCCTTCTAGAACCATTTTTCCTTTTATCATGACTTCTCCTTCTGGGCTCATCAAAACAAGTCCCCCCCCTGCTTTACCTGTGGCTCTTTGAAAAGCACCATCAAAGAATAGATTGTAGGCATTCAAGAGAACTTTTGGTGGTGGTTGAGAAATTTAATTAAAACTAGGCACTTTGATGATCTTCTTATGCCCTGGATAGGTAAGAATGTTGATAGATATTTTTCTAGGCCTGGGCCATGGAGCAAACCGAAGCCAAGAAAAACCTAGCAAACAATAATTATGCTTGAACTCTCAAATCCCAGATCACCAACAAGGAACTATGGCTAGAATGTGGTACTAAATCCGCTGCCAAGGAATGTGCATGTAGTGTCAATATCAGATCTTGTTAAGTCAACATTTGACACGTTCCTGTTTCATTAAATGAGAGAGAGAGACAGAGACTCGTGTTTTTTTATAAAAATGAGACATAAAAGATGGTGTGTAGTGTACAAACTTTTATATGATTTGAGATCACTTCTACAATATACTTCAACAAAACTTATCTACTTTTTTAAAATTATAGGCGAGGCTGTTTGAAATCTTCACACACTCCAAGGACTTTCCAATATTCCAATAGCCCAAGCTGCAACTGGCTTACACCCTACAAGCCAAGATACACACTCATCCTCTCTAAAATCTATTATTGTGTCTCTCTTAGCTTCATGGTGGACACTCTCGATATATCCTAGTTTATGCAAAGGGTCTCCCTCTCCAAAACAAGAGCTTCCCTTGATCCCATTTCTGCCACCCATTTTTCAGCCAAGGTCCCCTTCTGTCGATTTTGCGGAGAGATCCTCTCTCTACCGGATCGGTAGCCAGGGCCCTTTCTCTCTCCTCCTTGTGTTCCCTTTGCATGGAGTTGCATAGTTGCCCCCTTTCTCTCTCGGGCTTGCATGCTCTGCAAGCTCCAACCCATCATCGCAACTCCCTCTAAGGAAGCAAAACACCGCTCTACACTCACACGGCCTACACCGCAGAGATAAAATATCTCTTCCTTTCTCTTCGATCATTTGTAGAGGATTCATAGCCTGGAATTTTCTCTCTAATTCTCTCTTGATTACGGTGTCTTCTTCTTTACCAATCGAGGATCCCCCTTCAGGCTTGCCACCCCCCGTCATCTCGTTAAAAAAATCCCATTAAAGCACCTTTTTCCCATTTAAGCAAAGACTGCTTAAGCTCCCATTCACACCTGACTGAGACCATTTGCTCGGTGGCCCCCTTTAGTACCAGATCATATCCTCTCTTTCTACACTTCACTCAATGTGCAACCAAGGTCACCCTTCATTCTCTTAGTAGTGCCAAATCAATGCCTTTGTGAACAATCACCACACCCTTGTGGCATTGCCACCCTTTAGATTTCAAACCGTGATAGTATTGCATTGATAAGTAATAGGTCCTTGTCTTGTACTCAATGAAAAGGAAAATGGAGCACATCTCGACCAATTTAGATAGTGAGTTGTAGAACTCAATATAGTTGTGACATCCTTGTATTAGCTTAAGACCCATCATATTGCGATCACCCAAAGTGCATCTTTGAGATTTCATTTCCTTGGTCTTTAACCTCTGTAAATCCATAATGGCATGCTCTTTAACAGTTGATCAACATCTTTGATTATTTCTTTCTTGGCTTGACACTAGCAATCTTTCCACTTTTTTTTCCTTGCAAAACAATCCACATGGCCGATCAAGTCACAGTATTGTCGATGTAATAAAAAGTATATCAAACATTTAACACTAGTCTTGTAATGAGCCACAAAACTGGCTGAAGCCACTAAAGTGGCACAGGTCAAGATTTTAGTAAACAAGCAATAACTTTTGTATACCGCATCAAAATTTGGTGAAACTTCTTAAGCAAGGGTTGGATACACAAGACAAGCTTCCAAACTCAAATTCTACCTAAAAATGTCAAAAATATATATATCTATATTTTTTAAATGAGCAAAATTTATGAAAAACTACACCGTAGTAACCTAGCTTTGATGAGCACTAGAAGTTGTCACTCTTTATAAATAGTTCATAAAAGCTTCATGACTCTATTACATACCTTTAAAGGATTTTTTCAAAGAAGTTTGGGTATGCTTTGAAAATATTTGATCCAATTTTGAGAGAAATTGGAAAAAAACATCTGTCTTAACAAAGTAGTCCTTGAAGTTGACCATGAAAGAGACCCTTAGCTATTTGTTTAGCTTTGTAGTATTTTTTATCAACTTATGATGAGTGTTGGGCATACTTCCCCCAAACCATATTTTAATTGGAAATTTTTTGTAGTGTCAAAATAATTTTGTACAAAAGTCTCTCAAAGCCACAAAAGTGGCTAATTTTTTACATGACTAGTGTTAAAATGGACAATTTTCATGTATCAACGCTCATCGAGGCATGAAAAAAAATCCAACAGTGGCATCCTATGGGGAAAACTAGCCTTGTAGTGTCAAACCCAGAACTCCGATCAAGACCGGAGTCGGCGGACCCTTATCCATTGGGCTCCTTTTTCTTCTTCCATTTTAATTTTAGCCTTTTTCTATTACTTTCTCTCTTCCCTTTAGATTTCCATAACCCCCTTAGATGGGAATTAAACTCACTCTTTGGTATGTGTGGTACTCAATCTGGAACAGGCACAATTGGGACACTCACCATAGAATTCAAACAAGCCTCTCTAAAAGAAGGTGGAATAAACACAATCAGCCATAGAATTCAAACAAGCCTCTCTTTTGTATCGCTTAGCTTCAAAGGTAACCCTCCATGGGACTGCTTGCGGTAACTTCAAAGGTCTCCACCGCCACCTTAGCTTGTGCATATGCATCCTCGAGTGTCTTTGGATCCAAGAACCTCATATGGAGTTGAATATCTTTCAAATTACCCTTCAAAAACACTTGAACAAAACCATTTCATCAAAACAATAGGGGTCACAATGCTTCCTCTTGAAATCTTAAAAATGATTAATATACTCAGTAAACTGATTCAATGTCCGCTTGGAAGAAGTCCAGCAAGGCCCCAAACGATAAATTAGAAATAAAAACTGGAGAAAATCTAGCAACAAAAGCTTGGCCATTCCATCCCAAGTTTTCATAAGATGTGGAAAATGCTGCTGCATACTATGGTACCACTGCATAGCTACGCCAATCAAAAAGGCAGGAAAGAACCACATGAGGTCTTTAGGCTTGTCATAACCCTCAGATCAACAAGCTTGCATAAATTGCAATAAATGAGAATCAATTGAATCTACTGCAACGCCACCATAGGGTGTCATCTGGATAATCCATTGATCAATAGGTCTCTCCCTAGCTTGGAGAAAAATAGGAGGGTTAACTACATGAACATCAGTAGTTAGCCATAAGATCTACCACTAGAGGATCAATCTTCTCTTTCTTAAGAACATTTTCAATGGTAACCATATCATCATCAGAAACATCAAGAGAACTAAAACTAGAAGCATCAAGAACATCCTCAATAAGACCATCTTCCTTATAGACATGAGCATCAACCAATGGCTCAACTTTTGGTGCCACCCTTTCTAAAGGCTGCATTGCATCATCAATATTGTCAGAAGAAACGGTAAACTCCACTACAGTTTGCACCTCCTAAACAAGAGATCTCTCTCTATCCGATTGGTAGCCAGAGCCCCTTCTCTCTCGTCCTCACATTCTCTCCTGCATGGCGTTTCAAAGTCTCCCCCTTTCTCTCTCGGCCTTCAATGATCTGCAAGATCTAGGCTTTCCTCCCTTCCTTGCACCCCCTTCTATGCAAGAAAAACCCCGCCATACACTCACATGACCTACACCATAGAGAGAAAATCTATCTTTTTTTCTTTCTTTGATCATCTACAAAGAATTCATAGCCTGGATGTTTCTCTCTACCTCTCTCTTCCTTGTCTTCCCTCTTTTCTTTTCATGGAAACCAAAACGACATCTTCTTCTTTACCAATCAACACTCCCCCTTCAATCTTGCCACCCCCCATCAGGTCGTTAAAAAAAAACCAATAAAACAAATTTTTTTTCTTTTAAGCAAAGCCTCCTTAATCTCCCATTCACATCCGACCTAGCCCGTTTTCTTGGTGGCCCCCTTCAACACCAAATTGAATCCTCTCTTTCTACACCTCACTCAAGGTGCAGCCAAGGCCCGCCCTCTTTCATTCTGCCAGTAGTGCCAAATCAATGCCTTTGTGAACAATTGACAGAACCTTCTAGCATCACCCCCCTTAAGATCTCAAACCGTGGTATTATAACATTGATAACTAATAGGTCCTTCTCTTGTACTCAATGAAAAAGAACATGCATCTTAAGACCCATCATTGCGATCACCCAAAGTGCAGCTCCTTGGTCTTCAACCTCCATATAGCCATAATGGCATGCTCTTCAACAATTGATCAGTAGCCTTGATGTTTTTTTTCTTGGCTTGTCACTAGCAATCTTTCTACCTTTTTTTGTTGAAAAACAATCCTCATGGCCGATCAACTAAGAGTATCATCAATGTAATAAACATTATAGAAAACATTTAAAGTGCACAATTCTCATGCATCAACGCTCTGTGAGGCTACAAAAAAACTCCAACAAATATCTTCCAAATCGGCTCTCACACTATCTTCAACAATTCTTGTGCATCAACGCTCCGTGATCCTAAACGAAACTCCAACAAATGTCTGCCAACTTGGCTCTCACGCTGTCTTCTACCTTGAACAAGTAATCATATCCCTACAGTTCTATCAACCACTTTGTAATCCTTATACTTAGCGTCATTTGTGATGACACCCAAGGCAACATGTTTTTTGTAGTAAGAATGAAATATAGTTTATGAAAAAGATAAGACATGAAAATTTTTACTGCAAAATTGACTGCAAGAATCACTAGTTCAGCATCATTATACCCGTTCTCATTGGAATTTGTTACCCTACTAACAAAGTACACTAGCCTCATTCAACTACTATGTGGATATTGTTGTAGCAGAATGGATCCTATTGTTTCCATACCCACACTTCGATTTACAAAGAAAGGAAAATCCCAACATGGTGGCATTCATGTTGGAATAAACAACACCATCATTATGCCCTTAAAATACTCCTCAATAGACCATGCAAATTCTACTTGTTGTGTTAGTTTTCAGAGTGGTTGTAAAAAGTCAGAAGCCAAATGAATGAAACTTGCCATGTACTTCACCTTGTGGATAAATGATGTAACCTCCTTGATGCAGCTTCTAGGCGATGGTATGTCCATGAGAGCTTTAGTCTTGAATGGATCCACTTCAATTCCTCTTTGTGATATCCTATGGCTCATTGTCTTCAATCTTCACCCATGTTGAGTGAGGAATCCTTCTCAAAATTTAAAACAAGGTATCTTCTTCAAGCTCAATCAAGGTTGCAAGAGAAAAGACACACACAATGTTTTGCAAGGATGAAATTTCTTTTATGATAGAATGAAAACATGCACATCAAACGAGGTGTGATAGTCGATAATAGGTAAATTAAGAGGTTGTGAAGATGCAAGAATTTCTGCAGCCTTTTGTGCACCAAACAAGAACACCATGCGCTATTGAAAATGGCTCTTTCTACTAATTGTGACTTTGATCCTAATATGAGATGCAAAATGAAATGGGTAGAAATCTATTCCGGGTCGACCGTCCATAGTACACACATGCACCACATAACCTAACGCCTAAATTAAAATAAAAATATACACGTCCAAGTAAAGATCGTATTACCTAATGAGAGGTGGGATGAAAGGATTTAATAATTCATTTATTCCCCTAATCTACGAGGACCAAAAACTCCACAAATAACAAGTTGGAATTGCAATTTTGTGCACACAATAACATGGATGGTTTGTCTTGCAATTGGAATGACACACTCATACAAAAGTTCATGATTCATCAAACCAACTCAATCATGCTAGAAATTAAACACTCAAACCATATGAACCTTTAGCATTAACACAACACAATCTTGAACTTTAAAACAAGCAACAAACTCACAAAAAATTTGTCCTCAATGGTGGCACCAAAAAATGAGGCGGTCTCAAGCAAGCAATAAGAGACATGGTCTCTACACACCTCTCAAGGCTCCCGTGATGCTCACACGGTTTGAGAGACTCACCCAAACATAACAATGCACCCAAATACCACACACAAAATTAGGAAAATATAGGTGTACCACCTAGTTTTTTTTATATCACAAACTAGGACATGAGTGAGGGTGTAGAGAGAGAGAGAGAGAGAGAGAGAGAGAGAGAGAGAGAGAGAGAGAGAGAGAGAGAGAGAGAGAGAGAGAGAGAGAGAGAGAGAGAGAGAGAGACCACGTTTCATATCCAACTCCGTGAGAACCTTCAAACATGCATACTCATTGCTTCAAGAAAACGGACGAGTGATATGAGCACCTAAACTACGACAAAAACACAACATATAGGCTAAACAAAACTCGCACCACAATGGTTGGAATTTTAGGTCCCATTCAACACAAAACACGAACTCAAAACTTAGCCACCCAATACATTGTTTTAAGGCCAAGGGAGCCCTCTCCACCTTGCAAAACTCTTAAAATGGCTTACTCAAGGCAAGGGCTACAGACACAAAACATCAATCAAACAATTAACAAAACAATAGGATGCTCAAAACACTTACACATGCTCATTCTATGATATTTAGAAAACACAGTACAAAGGAAAACCATCAAGATGCGGAGCCCAAAACCACATGTTATTTAATGAGACCACCAAAATGAGCATACAATTGTAGAAGCAACCTCCAATTTCTATCCTCTCTTCTCTTTGGCATACACTATGCAAAGCACTTTGCATTCGTGGATTTAGTGAGCATTAGACAAAGGGTATGGCTATTTTCACTCACAAGCTAGAATCACATAAAGCAAAGCTTCTTGTGCAAATCTTGTAGCCTCTCTCACACTTCCTCTCACACTCTTCTTCCTTAGAATTCTCACTTTCTCTCATGTGTTTACAAAGAAAGGCCCTTCTTTTATGTGCTTTAAGAGAGATTAGAACTTGCATGATCACTTCTAATTATGCATAGCAAAGCTTTTCTTAGGAGTAATTTGATGTAGGTGAGGAGATAGGTGGTAGAGCTGGATTTGAGGTTAGTAGGTTATAAATCTAGTTAGTATTTTGTACAAAATAAAAAATGAAAATATGCAAGGATAGGTGGTGTAAAATGAGAAATTAACACAAAATTGGGTAGGATTACACTCTATCTTGTGCATCATGGTGAGGAAATAAAAAATGTCTGCCCTTATCTTTTATATCGGGTGCTCTGAATCCATTTGTATGGTTGCTCTCGTGCTAGTTGCAGTCTTTTGTCCACTTTGTCATAGGTGAAATAAATTAGAAGATTTTGGAGCATTGGAAATGTTTGCATGAGAACAAGAAAAGGAAAAAAAAAGATGACTAATACTAGAGATTTGCAAGAATATAAAGAAATATACAATGGCAGCCATGGTTCATGAGTCTAATGATCTTTTTCATGCTAGATTTGCACCATGCTACTAATGGTGTGTGTGTGTGTGTGTGTGTGTGTGTGTGTGTGTGTAAGGAGAGTGTGTAAGTAAATGAGAATGTGTAAGAAGAGAATGGGATATTTGGAAGTACGTAAATGAATTTTTAGAGCCCTAGAGAGGACTGAATAATCCCTTGAGGTCTATATGTTCATTGGTCCTTGTGTATTTTTTTATATGTAAGAGGTGAGAGAGAGAAAAATATGGCTCAAAAATGAGAAGAGAGAGTGAAATTCAAGCTAGGGTTTTGTGGAAAAGTGTAGAAGCTACACACATGTCTTCAAGCTATCAAAAAGATCTTTCATGTCCAATTTTTTAGGTGTACCTTTGTCCACATGTCCACCATAACTTTGCACAAAAACTATGTCTATCCTCTTGTATAGGCTTGTAAGTTTTTGAAACGCATAACTTCTCCTTTGAAATCAAATGTGGGGCCAACACCTCATGTATTTTGAATTTAGGTCTCCTTATTTTCCTAGAAATGTAATGTCCTCTTTTGAAAAGTCCTCCCAGCACTATTTTCCCATGTGAAGATATTACCAACCTTATTAATTACTGTATAGATATATACAAGGAGTAGCATAGAAAGCTATACATGTAAGCTTAAAATAAAAAGGTAAATGTGAAGAAATTTTTATTTATTTATTTAAATACTCTCAACTATAATATACATATGCAAAATCTCACTTATTAATAACACACACATAAAGTTAATGTAAAGCAAAAGGTAGGGTTCCCATGAGAAAGATTAACAACGGATATTTATTCCACCATTTTAAGTATGCATAGCTAGCTTACTAGAATTATGTAGATATACACATATCTGGTTTATTCTGAATACGTTTGACATTTTTCCTATTTCTTTGCTCATGATAGCTGAATCAAAAAATAGCTATCATTTAGTCCCCCCTTAGTCGATGGTTCATTCATGTATCATCAACTGGCTTGCAATGGAATGAAAGTTGTGGGTAATCTTGCAATGCCTCTTCCAAGGTTCCTCTCCTTCTTGATGCTTCTTTGCCTTCAAAGGTTCTGCACCTAGTTGCACATGATTTCAATGTGGGAGAAGTAAAACAGTAGTAGCATGCCTCCCTCATTTTCACTTTGGCTTGTTCCATCTTCAAATCTCCTAGAAGAATGGGACTTAGATAAGTCTTGAGTCAATAGATATTGACCTTCCTAGGGTGATTATTTCCATCCAAATCCATTAGTTGTTGGCAGTAGAAGCGTGTATACTAGCTTTCTCACAATGTAAGTCTCTTCCCATTTATTCTCAAACATAGCATCAAACCTGTTGTCCGACGTACTATTGTAACGAAGGACTAGGATCTTCTCTTTAGTCCCTTTCTCTTTGAGACCCTTTTCAAGGTTCTCCTTGAGTTGCAAATCTTTCTTATTGTAGCATCTGTATGCCAACTCTCTTTTCCACTCTAGCTCCACCATAATGAGGAGCCTATTGATCCATGATTCATCACCCTTCTTGTTACCATGTACATGTGGTAGTGATGTGTGTGAACACACTAGGACCACTGGGGTATTTTTTCCCTCTTAAGGAGGTTTTTTCCCCCCGAGGATTGTACATACACCCATCACTCTAGGGCTATCTATCTTTTCATTGCACACTAAGTAACACACTCTATATTGTGTGCCTTGAGATTCCTTCATCTTCTCCAAGCTATGTGCATTTCTCAGCAACCCTAATTCCAACAAGTGGTATCAGAGTAGGTTGCATCCTCCTAGGCTTAGTCGCCAGCAGCTCCAGCACATGCCTGCTCACTTTCTCCAATTTTTGTGAGCTTTGGCGAGCGTTTGTAGGTCGACAAAAAAATTGGGCTCATTTTGGCCTCTGTTTCCACTACAAGCAGTATTGCACAATCTATTTCGTCATTTTGTGCAAAAATTTTGTCAGTGAAAATTTTTGCATAACAAGTGTCTTACAGTCTTCTACGGTTTGTGCTATAGAGCACGTGTTGTTCCCACTTTGTTTCTCTTCTTTTCAGGTAGTTTCCACATTAGGTGCAGCATTTATCATGGCTGACTACAACACAGATGTGTTCAACATGTTTGTTGCTGAGGATAGATTGGATGGGAACAATTTGGGCTTACATGATGCAACATGTTCTTGTGTCAAAGGGCATATCGAATATTGTGCAGGGCATTGATGTACATCCTGATTCTGAGGATAAAGGCGATGTTGAGGATGTTGCAGGTCTTACTACTAGAATTGTTTTGCCTACAGCAGAACAATCTCATTGGGATGTAAAGGATGCGCAGGCTCATGCATTGATTGCATTGTCTATAAAGTGCACCATTGTTCCTCACATTCATTTAGCAAAATCATCAAAACTCACTTGGGATATTTTGGCTGGTCTTTATGCAAGTCGTAGTGAGGCTAAAAATGCTTTTCCGGGTAAAGAGCAGGAGTTGAAGATTATGCATGAGGAGGAGGATATGCGCACTTTCCTTGCTGATGTCAAGGATATCAATGAGAAACTTATTTCTGCAGGTGAAGTCATTTTAGACAGTTCCCTTGTGTAGATTCTTCTTGATGCCTTACCAGAATCTTACGAGACTTTTGCTAGTCCTTGGAGACTTATGACCCAAGGAAATCCTGAAGTTGTCAAGTTTGATGCATTATGCACATTGCTGTTGAAAGAGTCACTTTCCAAAACAAATGGGACTAGGCAGAGAGCAGTTAAACAGGCTTTTATTGCTTAGCAAAGAAAGGGTGGTAACAGCAATGTAACCACTTCTTATGGTTCTATTACGAGTGGAAAAACTCTGTTCCCAGTGCTTTTGCTGGCAGCACTTTGTCTGGCAATTTTGGTGATAAGGGCAAAAAGAAGACGCATTGCTATTACCGTAAAGGTAATGATCAGTTGATCAAGAAGTGTCCTAAGTTGAAGGCGAAAGAGGCTAAGAAGAAAGAGGCTGGATCCAATGCAAATGCTGGTTCCACTACAAACGCAACCATTGTTGAGTCTTTAGTAAAAGGAGACTGTGATGCTGATGTTGATGCAGAATGGACTTTCAGTGCATAGTGCACTTACAATCCTATTGTCCATGATGCATGATTGTCAGTTGCTATAGATTCACATGTGTGGTATTTCAACAACGGTGCTACAAAGCACATTACCTAACATCGTGAATTGTTCATCTCTCTTGAGTCTGCCCCTCATGGGAATTTAGTCACTTGCGCCAACAATGCCTCTTATCCGGTTCAGGGGGTTGGAAAGATTGTGCTCACTACTGCAAATGGCAGTGCTTTCACACTTGTTGATGTGATTTATGTACCGGGGATCAACAAGAATCTTTTGCCTGTATCTACACTTGCTAGACTTGGACTTGTAGTCAAATTTGTGGATGGAAAATATATAGTTCATAATCTCAGTTTTGGTGATGAAAATGTTGCATCTGGCCTTTTATGCCATGGGCTGTATAAGCTCACTTTGTATGACAAGTGTGGAAAAATTTTTCAAATGCAGTTGCAGATTCAAGGACTATTTCAGATGCAAAATTTTGGCATGCACGTTTTGGGCATCTGAATTTTACCAGTTTATTGCGTTTGCAAAAATCTGATATGGTTGCTTCTTTTCCGCCTCTTGAAGCACCTATCAAACATCTTTATGAAGGCTGTATTTTGGGTAAGATGCAGCGTTCTAAGTTTCCAAAGGATGGTTCAATTCGGGCCACATGCAGGTTGCAGCTTGTGCATAGTGATGTTTGTGGGCCCATGCAAACTCTGTCCTTCGGCAATTACCTTTACTTCGTGACTTTCATTGATGACTACTCCAGGCATGCATGGGTATTTCCGCTTAAAGCGAAGTCCGAAGTTTTTATGTGCTTCAAACAATTTCTAGCCATGGCTGAAAATGTCTCGAAATGTACTATGGGCACCCTCCGTTCTGATCAAGGGAGGAAGTATAATATGTCTCATGAATTTAATGCATTTCTGGCTAGTTGTGGGATAAAACACCAATGTACAGTTCTATATACGCCTCGGAAAAATGGTGTTGCTGAGAGGAAAAATAGGTCCCTTACGGAAATGGCAGGATGTATGGTCAAGAGTCAAGCTTTACCACATTTGTTTTGGCTCGAGGCTGTCATGTGTGCCACTTCTGTACTCAACAGGTGTCCAATGAAAGCGTTGCAGTCTATGACTCCATACAAATCATGGCATGATAGAAAGCCATCTATTGTGCACATGCATGTTTTTGGTTGTTTGGCTTATGGTTTAGTGCTACAAGTGCAACACAAAAAATTGGATGATAAGGCTGTCAAATGTATTTTTATTGGTTATAGTGTTGAAAGCAAAGGTTACAGGTTGTACGTATCATCGGCAAACAAAGTGTATTTTGATTTCACGAGATGTGGTGTTTGTGGAAGATTCTGTTCAGCCCTTGTTGCCATGTACTAGAGACGGCAATGTAAGCTCACAAGACATTTATGACACTTTGTTGCCTCTTTTTAGTGGTGAAGTTTGAATGTAAACTCAAATGAGGCAAATGTACACCCTATGGGGGTTTCAAAAAATGTTACAGATCAACCTATTACTGATGCAGATGTACATGATGTACTTGATGAGGAAAGGGTTGAAAATGAGCAGGCTAGAGGTATGCCAAAATGGCTCATGCATACATTGCGTGGTAGTAAATTTGATGTATCTTTGTCTGTCATACTCATTCAGGATCTTGCCATGCATCTTATGCATCAGATTGTTATGCTTTGGTTGTGTCTAGCTTACATGATGTTGAAGAACCTCTGTCTTTTGACGAAGCACAAAATTCCAAAAATTGGATGGTTGCCATGCAATCACAATATGATGCACTTATAGAAAAAAACACATGGACTTTATGTGATTTGACTCCTGGGAAAAAGGCCATTGGTTTGAAGTGGGTCTCTAAGGTGAAACGCAAGCCGGATGGTGAGATCAATTGCCATAAGGCTCGACTTGATGCAAAGGGTTATGCACAACAAAAAGGCATAGATTATGAAGAGACTTTTGCTCCCACTTGTCATATGACTACTGTGCATTTTCTATGTGCATTGGAAGATCATTTCGGTTGGGATGTACATCAAATAGACATTTTTACTACTTTCTTGAATGGTGACATATTTGAGGAAGTTTATGTAACACAGCCTCGCGGATTTGTCATAAAAGGACAAGAGAACAAAGTGTGCAGTTGTAAGAAGGCTTTGTATGGGTTGAAGCAATCTCCTCATGCTTGGTATGAGAAATATGACACTCATTTGATTAAAAAAGGCTTTTGTAACAGTCCAACAGAAAGCACATTGTTTGTAAAGTGTGAGGGTGATGTACTTCTCATTGTGGTTCTTTATGTAGATGATTTGATGATCAATGGACCAAATGAGAGACATATTGCTGAGTTAAAGGCTGATTTGAATGCTACTTTCAAGATGAAATATTTGGGCCTGTTGCATCATTATTTGGGCCTATAGTTTAAGCAGTGTGATGGTGGTATTGCCTTGTGTGAGAAAAGTTACATAGAACCATTGCTATGTAAGTTTGGACTTGAGGATTGCAAACATATTGCCACTCCCATGGAAACAGGATTGAAGTTGAGTCTACATGATGTTGGCGATCTTGCTGATGTCACTCTTTACCAAACGGTTGTTGGCTGCATCATTTATGTATGCAACACGAGGTCAAATATTCAGTTTGCAGTCTCACAAGTCAGCAGATTTATGCATAGCCTAGGGTCTAAGCATTGGCAGGCTGTCAAGACGATTTTTCGCTACGTTAGTGGCACTTTACATCTTGGCTTGTTTTATCCCAAGGTGGATCATTTCCGCTAGACCTACATGCTTTTTCGGACTCAGATTGGGCTGGTTGTTTTGACACGCGAATGTCCACAAGTGGTTTTTGTTTCATGCTTGGCAGTTCATGTATATCATGGTTGAGCAAGAAGCAACCCACTGTGGCCACTTGGAGTTGTGAGGTTGAGTACACGGCAGTCTTCACAGTTACGGTTGAGTGTGTATGGCTCAGATGCCTTATGGCTGATTTGGGTGTTGGACAACACACTGCCAACACTATCTACACTGACAGTCAGAGCGCATTGGCAGTTGTGAGGAACCCAGTTTTTCATGCTCGCACAAAGCACATTGAGGTGCATTACCACTATGTCAGGGAGAGGCTTTGAACAGGAGGGATCAGCTTGGCTTATGTGCCAACACAAGACAACCTTGCAGATCTTTTCACAAAGGCATTGTCTCGTGAGAAGCTTGAAGCTTTCTGCAAAGCTTTGGGGTTACTCCCCTTTGTGGACTGATCATGTCCTCAAGGCATGGCACTTGTCTCTACTCATGTGACAGCTTTCGTTCACCGCATCACTCCAGGGGGGATCTGTTACCATATACATGTGGTAGTGATGTGTGTGAACACACTAGGACCACTAGGGTATTTTTCCCTCTTCAGGAGTTTTTTTTTTGCCCCGAGCATTGTACATACGCCCATCACTCTAGTGCTATCTATCTTTCCATTGCACACTTAGTAACACACTCTCTATTGTGTGCCTTGAGCTTCCTTCGTCTTCTCCCAGCTGTGTCCATTTCTTTGCAACCCTAATTCCAACACTTATGTTCCTAATTTCCTGTAAGATTTTTAGTAGGAATGTCTCGGGGGCTGCACTATGTAATTATGTTAATGTATAACGTGAGTTTGAAAGGAGGTTTTAATATGTAAAGTTTTTTAGGAAATTTAACAGAGATACATTAAAATAAGGAGTTTTTATATTCAATTTTGGAAGAAAATTCTAAAATAAGGGGTCATTTTACTCATTTAAAGATGTTAAAAGAGGTTTTTTTTTAATACCCCACGAACGCACTATAGGGGAATATTGGATGGAGAAACCCTTGAGAGGAATGTGAAGTTTTACTGGTTGCAAAACTTCTTGTCCATACACTAAGTGGAAGGGAGTGAATTGTGTAGCATCTTTGTAAGTTGTCCTAAATTCCCATAATGCCCCATCCAAGAAACCATCCCATGACTTTGGATTACTTTTTTCCATTTTTTGTAATTTCCTGCAATAATCCCGTTATAGCTTTGTCAACCAAACCATTTGAGTAAGGATAATATGGTGTCCTATGTATATGGTGAATTTTAAGCTCATCACACACTTCCGTTATCAGAGACAATTTCAAGAGGTATACCAAACCTAGAACAGATCAGAGTGCAGACAAACCTCCCCACTATCTTTTCATTTACTCATGCTACACTTTGTGCTTCTATCCATCTTTTCATATAGTTGATATCAAGAAGGATATATAGTTTACCATTTTTTGTTCTAGGCAATAGACCCATAGCATCAAT
Source organism: Adiantum capillus-veneris (assembly GCF_014529385.1). Taxonomy (NCBI): domain Eukaryota; kingdom Viridiplantae; phylum Streptophyta; class Polypodiopsida; order Polypodiales; family Pteridaceae; genus Adiantum; species Adiantum capillus-veneris. Next base: position 9,717,367 of record NC_140948.1, on the reverse strand, counting down.
TCCCCATTTTCAAAAGGACCACAGGAAATGACTAGTGCTTGAGGTCCATATAGTAACCTTTTTTTTCCATTAATATTGCAATAGTGGCAACTTTTACACCAATGTTGGAGATCCACATGCATACTTGGCAAAACATACCCAACTAACAAGTTTTTTTTGATTGCTATCTCATGCGAAAAATGACCCCCACAAGATTCTTCATGCAACCCTTTCATCAAGATTTCATGCATGGCACTTGTCTACAAACAAGATCCTCACCCTTTTGATGGAAGGCTCCCTCAAACCAATTCAAAGAAATGAGCTTTCCTTCTTGATGAACCTTTTTCTTTGTGCTATTGTGAAATATTTGGAAATTCTCCCTCCAAGATGTAGTCATTAGGAAAAGGATGGGGTGTAGGAGGGCCTCTTTATTTGCCATGAGATTATGGAGGTGGTTAACATTTTGATGAATAGGTGTATTCCATGTTTGCAAGAATGGTGGATGTGTAAGAGATGTGTAAGAGTGGTCAAAGGATGCACTTTTTCCCCCAAAAAGAAGGTGAAAAGTTTTATGATTTTTGGCCTTCCATAACTTCCACATTTGATCTCCGCTCAAAAAGGTGGAAAGTTTTATGATTTTTGGCCTTCCATAACTCCCACATTTGATCTCCGATTTGAGCGGAGATCATAGATCTGCAATCTACGCGTTGATCTCTTTCCATAGCTAGATATGCTACATGCTATGGTTTAACCCGCTAGATTTTAAATTCCATTTCGGGAGGGAACTTTGAATTCAATAAACTAGCCGTTTTGCCTGTTTGAGTTCAAACGCTGTCCTTTGATTACTTTCTTAATACTAAAGGTTTGACTTCCTTAAATTGCCAGATTAAGGGGCTCTCCTAGAACCCATTCTCTTCCTAATGTAATTATAGGTGCTAAATACTCCATGTCTGCATATTGTGGCTCCTTCATTGTTGCACCTATAATGATGATTTGCACTTCATTTTGACCTGAGATTGCTTGTTGAGCTAGTAAGTCTACATCATGATTTTATTTTCTAGGGATGTGATAGAGTTGTACTTCTTTAGATTTTGCAAAAAAATTATGAATGTTAGAAATTTTGGATCTAAGCCTTTCATTCTTACAAGCCCAAATACCAAGAATTTGTTTTACAATTAGAAAATCATCACCTTTCACCATAAGTCATTGTATCTTTTTGGCTAAGCACATCTTCGACCCACTGAGTAGAACATTGTACTCTGCTTCATTTTGTTACTTGTCGATCCTTCTAGATTCACTTTCTCTTTCATCATCACCACTTCTCCTTTTGAGCTCACCAAAATAAGACCAACCCCCCCACACCTGTGGCTCTTCAAAAAGCGCCATCAAAGAATAGAGTGTAGGCATTTGAGAGAACTTTGGGCGGTGGTGGAGAAATCGAATTAAAACTAGGCACTTTGTTGTTCTTCTTATGAGCTCGATAGGTAAGAATTTTTTCCAATTGGGATCTCACACTAGCTTCTACTTTTAATGTGTACTCATATCCCTGCAATTCCATCAACCACTACCCAAGGCAACAGGTGTTTTGTAGTAAGGATGACAAATGGTTTAGGCAAAAGATAAGACCTAAATTTTCTTATTGAAATAATCATTGCAAGCACCATTAATTAAGCATCATTATACCCTTTCTCATTCATTTATACTACCCTACCAACAAAGTACAGTGGTCTCATTTGACTACTATGTGGATCTTACTATAGAAGAATGGCTCCTTTTGTTTCCATATCCACACTTGGATCTACAAAGAAAGGAAGATCCCAACACGGTGGCATTAACGTTGTAAGCTCATTATGCCCCTCTAAATCATCACATGATGAAAAATCTACTTGTTGTGTTAGCTTTTGGATTGGTTGCAAAAACTCAGAAGCCAAATGAATGAACCTTGCCATGTACTTCATCTTGTGGATAAATGATGTAACCTCCTTGATGCTTCTCGGTGATGATATTTCCATGAGAGCTTTTGTCTTGGATGCATCCACTTCAATTCCTCTTTGTAATATCCTCTGTCTAATCAAATTGAATTTTTCTTTCCCGATGTGGCACTTGTTTGGGTTGAGTTGCCTCCCAAGGTTGTCTAGGTGCTGCATTTCTTCTTCTACCTTTTTCACATGTAAAGACTATAAATACAAATTTCATCAATGATCACCCTTATCGGATTCCCAAAAAAATCTTGGAGCACAAAATTCATGAACCGTTGGAAGGCTTCTAGTGCATTAGTTAGGCCAAAATGCATGCATGACTCAAAATGCAAAACATCCCCATGGTGTAATGAATTCTATTTTACTTTTATATGTTGAGAGAGAAAGAGAGAGCATAGAAATAGAACCCCAAAGTGTTTAGAATACACACATGAGATGATGTATATATAGAGGGGACCTGTGTGCTATATATAGAGAACCCATATATTGAGTAGCTTCACATATAAGCTCAAGACCCCTTGTTGGGGTATAAAGCCCAATGTGGTCGCCTAGGTAAGTGGGCGGGCCGCTAGGTATGTACACATATTATTTTGTTAAAACCTAATAAAAACTCACTATGCTCTACACATTACAGTAGAGCGAGTTCACCATATCGTCGTGCTCTTCTTCTTGCACTCTCTCTCGCGTCGCACTTCCACTGGTACTCCTTCAACTGGTATCAAAGCTCAGATCGAGGCTCGGGGCAGCATTGCAGGAAGCTAGAGTCACCTGCTCAGATTGGAGTGAGATTTGATAGGCGAAGACACGGCCCTAAATCTCGGCCATCGTTCGGCTTCGACAAAGTTTTGCGCATGCCATTTTCGACTACGTGGTCTTGGCGGGTGCATATCGGACTCTGCAAATTTGGGGTTTCGGCCTACTACTGCAAGTGCTGAGGATATCTGCACTTCCAGAGTGCTGATTTGTGGCTGTCTACACAACGAAGGACGGCTCACAATTCTTGGAGGTGTGTCACATATGACACGGGCGCACCTACACAGACGACACGGGTGCATCTACACACAGACTGTAGGCGACATCCACTAGTTCATCAGGTAGCTTGTGTTTGCTGCTTGATATTCCAGATTTCATCCTGACATTGCAGGTACTTCCAGATGGGATGTATTGTTAGAGATGATGTATGTCTGTTGAGGGTTTGCTGGCTGTGAGTCACGCAGCAAACAACTGCCGCAGCGGTTATAGCATACAATGGGAAATTTGTGGATGTATGACTTTGTGGGAAGTCTATGTACTGTCAGATTTACTGCAGCCTTTGTTGAGGGTCGAGTGAGGTTTTATTGAGCTGGGGGATTCTCGAATGTTGAGATCCTTTCGGTGATACAACTCTTGAAGCGATCCCTCGAGCACCCTTAGATAGGCAGCTAGGATGTATTGACTATGAGTTAGACAGTTGGGATTGCATCTTTGCTTTACTACCATTGAGGCATTGTCGCAGTCTATGCTTACAGGACAGTGAGAGATAGTACAGGTGCAGGACAGGTTTACCCACAACTTACAGTGTTAGAGAGACAGTGGTTTTTTGAGCTATTTTTGGTCTGTTTTTGAGTACACCAGAGCCATTTTACAAAGGAGACTCTGCCAAAATTTCTGCAGAATCTGAAGCTTTCTTGGTTCATTTGACAGGTTGATATTGGTTCAGAGGTCAGTTTACAGGGGAAACTCTGCCGAATTTTTCCCAAGAAAGTAAACTACTGTGAAGCGTAGTTATGGCTGGATCACAAGACACTGCTCTTTACAATATCACGAAGATGGATGGAACCAATTTCCCATTGTGGAAGAAGCAGATTTGGCACGTGTTGGTACAAAAAAAACAGATTATGTGACCACTAAAGATCATGTTCGGCTAGGCAATGGGAAGACATGTGAGATCTTAGGTGTTGGAGATGTTCAATTGAAGTTTCAGAATGGCTCTTCTTTCACGCGCTGAAGAATGTGAGACATGTTCCCGCAATTACAAAGAGCTTGATCAACACAGGTTTACTTGATGATGCTGGCTACGTCACCACTTTTGGACAGAACATGTGGAAGATATCCAAGGTTTCTATGACAGCCGCACATGGAGTAAAGTCTGGAGGACTTTACATGATCTATGTATCAAATGTCTCTAAAAATGTAATCAATGTAACCGAGCAGCCGAACGTTTCTTTGTGGCATAGCCGGTTAGGACATATGTCCAAGAAGGAAATCTTGTCTCGTTCTAGTTATTTTCCTGGCTTGTCATTTAATGATTTTGAATTGTGTGAACATTGTCTGTATGGTAAGCAAACACAGCAGCCACATAAGCATAGAAGCAGTAGAAGAGATACACAGTTGGCACTTGTTCATAGTGATTTGTGTGGACCTATGCCTAACCTATCTCTAGGGGGAGCTTCTTACTTTATGTCATTTATAGATGATTACTCAAGGAAAGTATGGGTTTACTTTCTCGAGCACAAGGATGAATCATTTAGTGTTTTCAAAACGTTTGTGACACTTGTGGAGAATCAGAGTGGCAAGAAGCTTAAATTCTTACGCACTGACAATGGTGAAGAGTATGTTTCAAAGGCCTTTCAGGACTTTTGTGAGTCAAAAGGTATAAAACGTGAACTTACTGCTCCTTACAATCCTCGTCAAAATGGTGTTGTTGAGAGGATGAATAGGACCATACAAGAGAAGGTCAGAAGTATGTTGTCTAATGCACAATTGCCAAATGGGTTTTGGGTTGAAGCTGTATCAACAACTGTTCATCTTATAAATAGATCTCCTAGCAAGGTTTTCCAAAAGGATTCAGTGGTGGCAGAGATGGTATGGTCAGGCAAAATTCCCTCATACAAGCATCTCAGAGTCTTTGGCTGTGAGGCATATACTCATGTTCCAAAGGAATTTAGGAACAAGCTTGAGCCAAAGAGTAGAAAGTGCATCTTTCTAGGCTATGGTAATTCTGGTGAGATGGGGTACAGACTTTGGGATCCCGAATCCAGAAAGGTTATCCGCAGCAATGATGTTCACTTTAATGAAGCCAAATATCATTCTAAACCACAGAGGGTTGAGGAGATTAGAAGAGTTGTCTTCCAAGAAGATGGACCTGCATGTGCAAGACAAAATGTCAGGGCTCAAGAGGAGTAAGGATAGGATAGAATGGAACAATAGGTTGTGGCTGAGCCTCAGCCACCTATTTTGTGTAAATCGGGACTGATATCACGACCTGCTGATCGGTTTGTTCCATCTATGAGCTATGTCATGTTGACTGATTACAATGAGCCTTCATGTTACAAGGAAGCAGTGCAAATGAAGGACTCCGAGAATTGGCAATTGGCCATGCAGTCAGAGATGACATCTCTGCATAAAAACCAAACATGGAAGCTAGTTAAATTACCACAGGGCAAAAAGGCTCTACCTTGTAAATGGGTTTACAGGTATAAGATCACCGCTCATGATAGTCAGCCAAAGTACAAAGCAAGGCTAATTTCCAAGGGCTTTAAGCAAGAACAAGGCATTGACTTTGATGAAGTCTTCTCTCCGGTGGTCAAGATGACTACGTTGAGATGCTTTCTTGCATTGGTTGCCATATTAGATTTGGTGTTGCACCAAATGGATGTCAAGAAAGCATTCTTGCATGGTGATTTCGATGTGGAAATTTACATGCAGCAGCCAGAAAGGTTTGTTGAGAAAGGCAAGGAAGATTTGGTTTGCTAGTTGTTGAAGAGTCTTTATGGATTAAAACAATCACCGAGGGCATGGTACCATAAGTTCCACAAGTTTATGCTTTCTCAAGGCTACAAACGTAGCGAGTTAGATCACTGTCTATATACAAAGAAGGCTAAGGATGGCAGTTGGCTGATCCTTATTTTGTATGTGGATGACATATTGATTGCTGGCAAGCACTTGGAAGAAATTTCAGCTTTGAAGTCAAAGATGGCAAAATCTTTTGACATGAAAGACATGGGTGAGGCAAGTCATATACTTGGTATGCGCATTGAGAGAGACAGATCAAAGAAGTTGATTTGGTTATCTCAAACAGATTATATTGACAAGGTTTTGCAACGTTTCAATATGGAGAAGGGAAAGGCATTGAGTGTTCCATTGCCACCATATGTGAAACTTAGCAAACAAGATTGTCATGTGTCTGAGGAAGAACAGGCTGAAATGGATAAGATTCCATATGCGTCTGCAGTGGGTAGTTTGATGTATGCAATGATTTCTACTCGCCTAGAAATTGCCTTTGCAGTGGGAGTAGTAAGTCCATACATGTCAAACCCAGGCAAGAAACATTGGGAGGCAGTGAAAGGAATATTGAGATACCTGAAAGCTACAAAGAGTATGCGTATATGCTATGGGAGTCAGGAGCTAAGTGTAAAGGGTTTTACAGACTCAGATTATGCAGGTGACTTAGACAACCGAAGGTCTACATCAAGGTATGTCTTTACATTGGCTGGTGGAGCAATATCATGGAGTTCTAGATTACAAGATTGTGTTACTCATTCTACTACAGAGGCTGAATATGTTGCAGCATCAGAGGCATGCAAAGAATCAATTTTGCTTAATTAACTAGTAACAGATTTGGGAATCAAAGAAGAGACACCTGTGTTATATTGTGATAGTCAAAGTGCTATACAATTGGCTCGCAATCTAGTTTATCACTCAAAGACAAAGCATGTGGATGTGAAGTATCATGTCATCAGGGAAAGGCTCGAGGATAAGCAACTTTAGCTTGTCAAAGTTCACACCACAGAAAATCCTACTGATCTACTTACAAAATGACTTCCCTCAGAGAGCTTTGTGCATTTTTGCAAGCAGTTAGGTGTAGGGTAGTACATCACTTCTCTACATCTCTTGTATATTAGCTTGTATAGTAGCTTCTCTCACACTTAAAGTACCACATTGGACTTTAAGTGGGAGGTTGTTGGGGTATAAAGCCCAATGTGGTCGTCCAGGTAAGTGGACGGGCCGCCAGGTATGTACACATATTCTTTTGTTAAAACCTAATAAGAACTCACTATGCTCTACACATTACAGTAGAGCGAGTTCACCATTTCGTCGTGCTCTTCTTCTCGCACTCTCTCTCGTGTCGCACTTCCGCTCGTACTCCTTCACCCCCGCTCAAATAAGGGTCCCTAACTGTGGATGAAAAAACCCTTGGAGGATCAAGGGAAAAATCCATAGCTCTATATACACCCATTGTTATATTATAAAAATCATTAAATATACAAATGTTCATGTGGAGCTACATCACTCCTTTTACAATGAATAATTTATGAGGAGCTACATCACTCCTTTTACAATGAATGTTTTATGAGGAGTTACATTACTCCTATCCTATCAAATACAATAATGAATACAAAGGTTCAATAAAGAGGTGTAGAGGCTATCGATTAGCTCGTAATCAGAAGTGTCTTCATGAATCTGCTATGTAGCTTGTCATCACTCTTGCATCAGCAAACATATCTTCATGTTGTCATCAATATGGCATCACCAAACATGTCTTCATAAATCTTTTATTTTCACCAAATTTGTCTTCATGAAATTAATTCTTTGATCAATCCTGCATAGATCATAGACTCAAAAAGCATAGTGGTGAAAATTATTAGCATCGTTAGTGAAATAATTACGTTCACAACGCCATAAGAGATGGTTCGCGACGCCACTCTTTTGACGACATATATACGCACGACAACATATGTGGACATAAAGTATGAACATAAAAAGTACAAGATGCATGATACGTGATGCAAATAACATGTGTATATACTACATAAAACGACATTTATCAACGTAGTGATATCAATGAGTATCATCAAAGTATTAACAAAATATCATCATTGTATCAATAAGAATGAATAAATCATCATGGTATCAACAAAGAGCATCATAGAATAATCATTGTATGAACGAAACAACATCATGGTATCACCGAGAATAACCATGGTATCAATGAAACAACATCATGATATCACCGAGAATAACCATGGTATCAACGAAAAAACATCATGGTATCACCGAGAATAACCATGGTATCAACGAAAAAACACCATGGTATCACCGAGAATAACTATGGTATCAATGAAACAACATCATGATATCACCAAGAATAATCATTGTATCAAAGAAACAACATCATGGCATCATCGAGAATAACCATGGTATCATTGAAACATCATCATGGTATCAACGAAAATCACCATGGAATCAACAAAATATAATCATGGCATCACCGAGAATAACCATGGTATCAACCAAATATCATCATGGCATCACCGAGAATAACCATGGTATCAATGAAATATCATCATGGTATCAACGAAAATCACCATGACGAAAGTACTAATAAAACATCATATGGTACCATCAAAATCACTATGATATCAATGAGAAATTATCAATAGAACGACGTAAACTATATTTCTAGAAGAATAATTATACGAGAATCAATGAACCAGTATATCATATAACAAAAGATCATGTACCAACAGTAGCTCGATAGAATTTGGACGATCATCAACGGCTCGACTGACTCGGAACGATATGTAACTGGCTTCAACATTAAAGTTACGTCAGTAACCAATATATGATTGATGAAGAAAAAAAATAATTTAGAAGTTTTCAATTATGAGGAAAAGCAAAAGCTAAAAGTAAATTTTTTCTTTTCAAACATATTCGCAGTCCGAGACGATAACCCAAAATCAGTGCAGAATTTAGAGAAACTTTCTTCTGCAAAGTTGTACACCACATTGATTCTAATAATTCAAGCGAATAGTTTGTGAAAAATTGTTCTCAATTAGGAGAAAAATCAAAAAACAAAAAAACAAAAGTTGCTTTTCTAGCATGTACGCAGTCCACCAACGATAACTCAAAATCAGTGCAAAATTCGAAAAAAAAACTTTCTTTTGCAAAGTTATAGACCACATCGATTTCAGTGCCTTCACAAGCTGTTTCTGCAAAATCGTTCTCAATTAGGAGAAAAATCGAAAACAAGAAAGCGAAAGTTACTTTTTAGACATGTACGCAGTCCGCCAATGATAACTCAAAATCGGTGCAGAATTTGGAAAAAAAATTCTTCTGCAAAGTTGTAGATCACATCAACTCTGATGCCAACAGCGGCTAGTTTCTGTAAAATTGTTTGCAATTAGGAGAAAAATCAAAAACAAAAAGCGAAGTTGCTTTTCAGGCATATACGCATTCTGCGAACGATAAGTCAAAATAAGTGCAGAATTTGAAAAAGCTTTCTTCTGCAAAGTTATAGACCACATCGATTCCGATGCCTCTCGAGGGTAGTTTTTGCAAAATCGTTTTCAATTAAGAAAAAAATCCAAAACATAAAATGAAAGTTGCTTTTCAGGTATGTACGCGCGCCCAGTCCATGAACGATAACTCAAAATCGGTGCAGAATTTGAAAAAACTTTATTTTGCAAAGTTGTAGACCACATCGACTCCAGTGTTTGCCATGGATAGTTTCTGCAAAATCGTTTTCAATCAGGAGAAAAATTAAAAATAGAAACGTACTGCTCTGATACCATGTTGAGAGAGAGAAAGAGAGCAGAGAAATAGAACCCCAAAGTGTGTAGAATACACACATGAGATGATGTATATATAGAGGGTATCTAGGTGTCATATATAGAGAACCCATATATTGAGTAGATTCACATATAAGCTCAACATTATATTCCTTTGCAATGCATACTTGAAAGTAGCCTGAGTAGCCATCACAAAAGATGTACTTTTTGTGTCATGCTACTTCATTCAAAATCTCATCTTGGAAAGGAAGAGGAAAGTGATCCCTCTTAGTTGCTTCATTAAGTGGTCGATAATCCACACAAACTCTCCATTTTCCATTTTCATTTATAGAGTCATCACTATTGGGGACACCCACTTTGATTTCTCCACTGGGTATATAAAATTGTGGATAATAGCTTTCTAACTTCCTTCAAAACTGTTGCCTCCTTTACAGCATTGAACCTTCCTAGCTTTTGCCTTTGAGGATGAGTTTCCTACTTTAGCTCAATTTGATGTTGGAGGACATCAATTCTTTTGACAACAGTGAGATCTTTGATAAACAATTGAGGAAATTTCTATAACATTTATTTGTACTACCCCCTTTCCTCTTGTGTGATGGTTTTGGAAAGAATACCCTCTATCATCTCTTCGTTGTTTCCTTGTGGTTGCTCTTGTGGTGGCTCTTTTAACTTTGCTTCTTCTAACATCTGCCCGTTATGTTTGAGTCTTAAACCCATCACTTCTCTAGAGAAATCTAATTTGGTGGTGTCGAGGTCATTGTCTTCTTCTCCCATGGTTGTAGTGGTGAGCTCTTCTTCTATTTCAATTAGTGTTGACTCCTCTTGTAGATCTTCTTAACATTGCTCCTTCGTGTTGTAGAGAATCTTCATATGGTTGCCATTTTAGCATATAAGTTTTCCTGATTCCCACTCCTTCAAAGTTTACATTTTCATTAGCCATAGCTGACCAAGGATAACGGGATATCCATTCCCTTTGGTGGTCATCACGAAAAAATGAACATGATTTTTAATCTTAAGGAACTCTACTTCCACATACTTGATAAGCCCCAAACAACATGCCTTGCTATTATTTGCCATTTTTACCTTAATATCCATTGGTTCTTGGATCCTCAACCCTAATTTGTTTATGAGATTCTCTGTCATGATATTGATTAGAGAATCTCTATCTACGAGCCCACTTTTGATAAGTCTACCCTTTATTCAACAATCAAGTGTTGGAGTGATGTCCTCCTGAGCCTTTACTTGTGCAATTTTTACAATAGGTACCCCTCCGTTGCCACTCCCGCAAGCTCTTTCCTCACTTGTGTATATATTGCTATGAATTGAGTCCAATAAATGTTAGGAACCTTACCTTGCATATCCTTAATCAAACTGTATGAATCCATCCCATGACCAACTGGAAAGTCTTGAAGATTGATCCTCCTTTTATCCCTAACTTTGGATTTCTCTTCTTAACCCCTCTTCTTACTACTCTCTGGTTGATCCTCCTGTACCTTTTCTTTACCATGATCTTGTTTTACCCCATTTTCTTTTATGACCCCATCATTCTTTTGAGATGGATGAACTACCTCTACTACATGCACACTAGAATTTGGTAGAGGTGGAATAGTTTGTCCTCCTTTTTTGGTAGGTGGTGGTGGCCTCACATCAGCCACCATTGGTCTTGTGTTACTTCATTGTAGAAAGTGGTTGTCATGGAGGGGTATTCGCATTCTTCACCCAATAGTTTAGGTTTGGCCTCCCTAACTCTCCTTTTGGATAAGGACAAGTGTACATACCATGTACTCTTTCTCCACAATTCCAACACTCTAGCACCAACCTCGGTCTAGGCCCTCTCTCCATTGGGTGTTGAGGTGGCCCTCTTGGTCCTACACCTTGTGCAAAATGAATAAAAAAATTGTTAATTGACTTGTTGAGCCTCTTGATTACCTCCGATGTGACTTTTAGGACTTCAGGATGGTTGGACCTTTTTCCAATCTCCCTTATTTTGTTGTCTTCATTATTGCCAGAATCATGCACACACTTAATTTTACAAAACTTTTGAGTATCTCTTTGCTCAGCTTCAGTAAAGTTTTTCGGTATGCCTACCATCACCTTAGTTTTTAAGGTCAGAAATTGTCTACCAATAAACCTCTCTTGCAATAAAATATAATATCTAACTTTACCGAATGATTTTCTCATATTAAACTCATCATTTAATATGGGAAGATAAAAGGGGAGCAAGAGTTAGGATATAGATATGTGCTTCTAGACCTATCTCAACAGGGGACCAAAAGGAGAAATGGTTGCATCTCAATAGGGGTCCAAAAGGAGACGGTCTACCAAAGATCAATGTGCAATAAGTGCTTCTAGATTTACCTCATTAAGGGACCAAGAGGAGAGATAGTTACATCTCAATAGGGGTCCAAAAGGAGGTAGTCTATCAAAGAGAAATGTGCATCTAATGGATCTTAATGACCTAGGGTTAGCTTTATTAATGACCTCCAAAAGTTAGTGTTAAAAAGTCATTTGATCTTAGGCAAGGACTGACCTTGAGGTGGGGATCCTACCCAAGCACGAGGTGCTTGTCAGCTTGCTGCTAAGTGTTAGTGGGGACCTTGCCCAAAAGCTTGAGGTGCTTCTCACATGCTTAAATGACTAAGATTTGTGAAGTGTTCAATTCAAAGATAAACTCTCAAGAGGCATCAACATTTCCATGCTTGATTGACTAAGTGCTTGAAGTATTCAATTCAAAGCAAATGACTTAATAAACATAAAAGACACATGTTAAAATGATCCTACACATGTGGCCCTCATGATGTGCTTGAATGCTATTGGATAGGTTTTTAAGCGGTCCAATAAGAATCTTGATACAAAAAATAAATAATTAGGTTTTTTCTCTCAAAGAGGAAAAAGAGGACACATGTCTGAATGAAATAATTAAATAATACGAGAGAGAGAGAGAGAGAGAGAGAGAGAGAGAGAGAGAGAGAGAGAGAGAGAGGTGTGGACCAAGCATGAGAGGGTGGTATACTCTCTCCCACACACACACACACATATTCTCTCATTGTGTGAAGTGCAAAGTGCAAGAGATTCATTTCCTTCTCCAAGCTTGTTGACAAGTGGGGAGCCTACACCAACACTCTTGGCTATGGTGTTGACCGCTGGGTCAACATCACAACATAACTCAAGTTTCGTACCAAAGTCTTATCTTTTGTGAGTTATGAAATGCTGCGGATTATGGCTATAAACGTCATTTGTAATGAGTAGTTATTCTAGTTTCAGAAGCAGGGGTGCAATGGCACTTCCAGATTGTAAATACAAAGCCATTTGACCCTTTCAACCCCATTTTTGGTTAAACCTAAGGTAGCCTTAGTATATAAGGTACCTAGGTCATTTTGTAAAGGGAGACTTTAATCATAATCAAAACTTTAGCGCTACCATCTACTGTGTGTGAGAGAGAAAGAGAGTGAGCGTGAGCTTTATCCTCTAGCTACGCCCGGCTCGCTCAACACATTGGAGATCCGACTGCACCATTGTTGTAGGCTCGAGGAGAGCTACGCGACAACGCCAAGCATTCCATGCGAGATGAAGCGCACACGCCGACACATCTACGAGCTATTTGTGGCCGTAAGTGTATCAAAGGATGTCTGTTTTCTGCGTGCTAGTAGTCTATAGAATCGTGGCAACATAAGCTACGCATATGTACTCTTTAATTTAAGTTCGAGCACTTTCAAAATTCTGCTCTGTCATCCTACGCGTTTTCCGCAGATGGGTTTAGAGTGAGGGTTTTGAGTGTAGAAGCTTAGGGATAGGTGTATCCTAGTGAGGGGATGGTGTTCCTTAAGTTTCCTAAAAATCTGGCAGGATTAGGTGAGTTACCTTCCGTATGTGTGTATATGGCTAGGTGGTGTAGTTGAGAGCAGTGAGGTTCTTGATTGTGGTATAGTTGGCCTTCCAGAGTGTTGTATGTGTAGGATGGTCTCAGCCTGACAAGCTAAAGAGATTTTCTCCGTGTGCCTATCGTGTCATCTGTGTCCTCGATTGACATTATGTTGATCTAGGTAGTGTTTGCATGCACTTCATGGGTGTGTGAGTCACTCCCGCAACATTGGCGCCGCTACCGGGGACACAAGGACCTAAGTAGGTTTCCTACTAACACTCGTGTGATGGTTGCTTGATTTAGTTTCGGCTAGAAAGCGTTTTTCTTAAGTGGATCAGGAAGAGGATATTCCGTGATCAAGTGCATAGCCTGGAAGCGTGTGTCTTGCCGAGGGTCTGCGACTAGATAGGTTTAGTTAGGATCTCTGGATTAGAGTAGTTGTTGGTGGTCGAGTGATTTGTGAGGTGATAAAAGCGTTTACTAGTCCGTGTATGGCAGTGAAGCGTTTTTCTACTCATAGATGCAAAACCCCATATGATTTGTAGGAGTAGATTTAGGTAAGTGATCCGATTCTGATCTAGAGATATTTAGCATTGAATTATTTGCTAAAGTGCTTGATTGCATTTGAAATCACGGAAAAGTGTACTTCTGAGGATAAAAATGCATTAAACAAGATTTTGTGAATATTTTTGTATGACTGACTTGTCACAGGAACAGAATAATAGAGATAGACAGAAAAAGGTAGAGAAAGAGATCTTTTTATTGATGAATCTTTGTAGCCTTTTGATACAACAGAGGAGCAATAAAATATATGGGCGCACTCCGTTGTACAGAGCTCGAACCTCCCAACCACCCCCGAGCTTCAGTCCGCTTGCATGCAGCGTCTCACTCGCACTCACACTCTCACTCGCACTGCACTCACAATCGCACTCGCAAAAGAGGAGATCTCTGAATGATCCCCAAACGCACCACCCGTCGTGCTTTTATCCTTCTTTTCCTCGAAAAGCCTGCACGATTTTCTCACCAAGTATACTTGCGAGAGTAAGATAAGAACGTGATTGCTAAGCGATCCGTGAAGGTTAGATTTTTATCATGACACTTTGCTCAGATCCTATTTCACACATTGATTTTTGCATCGCCTACAAAATAGCCAAAAGAGCATACTCGTGCAACCAATTCAACATGATAATCAAAGTAAGAAAATATATATATGTACCTTCATAATCTCAATTGCAATAGTCTACCATGAAGAAACAAAATCACTTCTTGGTTGATAGCAGGGAGAGCTGTATGATGTTGCATGTCTGTCTGTCCTTGTATATACTACACTGCTACTGCCTTCTGTTTTTTTTCATCATAACTTTTACAAACAAACTCAGAGCAAAGCAATCAAGGTTCCCAAAACGTAACTTTTAGGTTGCGACTCATAAAACCTCTATTTTTGGGTCTCCACTACTTTTTCAACTTATTTTAAGCCTACCCATGTATTTCAAGCTAAAACACATAAATATAAAACATTGATATTAATAAAAATCTCAATTTACTGTTCATAGAGAGACTATCTGTTATTCATTATTCTTTATCAAATACTTCTTTAGTGTATTATTTAAAAAAAGAATATATGTTCTCTCTTAATATCTCAAACTCATTCATATAAGCTCTATTTAATAGACTATTCAACAATCTTTCAAATCGTGTTAAACGAAAGATATGCCCTACTACATTCTTTTTGACTTTAAGAACTTCAAAGATTAGTCCTATTACATTCTCCCCTTATCAAAATTAACTTTGTCCTCAGAGTTGGAAAGAGAGGGAAATTCTTTTTGCAAAACACTAAGATCAACCCATGATGCATCCTCTACTGGATAGTTCTACCACTTAACCAAAACTTCCATAATGTCTCTATTTCTTAGTTGTTTAACACGTCTATCTAGCACTAAGTCTGGTTCTATAGTCAATGTTCCATCATCTTTCAACTTAGAGTTTTCCTGGAAAACATGATGCACATTAGGAACATGCTTTTTCAATAAACTCACATGAAATACGGGATGCACTTTAACATGAGAAGGCAATTTCAAATCTGTAAGCTAATGAACCAATGCGCTTCAAAATTTTAAATGGCCCAGCAAATCATGGAGACAATCTTCTATCCTTTCCAAGAATCAAATGAGACTTCTCAGGAATAATCTTTAAGAAACTATGTCACCAGTTTCATACTCCACAACCCGATGTTTCTTGTCATAATACAATTTATGTCTCTTTTGAGCTTCTCTAATATTCCCCCTGATTTTGGCCAACTCGTTATCCATTTTCTCAAGCATCTCACGGGACAGGTCTACCTTATACCTCGAGTTAAGAAAATTAATAGGTGTGGGATAGTTATAGCCATACATTGCCTCAAACGGAGTCATCCTAATTGATGAATAATATGAACTGTTGTATGAAAATTCAACCAAAGGCAAATATTCATTCCAATTAGATTGATTTTCATTGACATACATTCATAACATATCTTTTAAAATATGATTCACTCTCTCCGTTTCTCCATCTGTTTGAGGATGAAAAGCAGTAGACATGCGTAACTGGGTACCTATAGAGTCAAAAGTCGCTCTCCAGAAATGAGAAGTGAACTTAGAATCTCTGTCAGACACTATGCTCTTGGGCATGCCATGCAAACGAAATATCTCTTTCACAAACAAGCGTACAATGGTCAATGGAGTATCAGTTATCTTTACAGAAAACAAGTGAGCTTGTTTTGTGAGTCTATCTACCACCACAAAGATCGAGTCATACCCTCCACGAGTAGTAGGAAGTCTAATGATAAAGTCCATGGATATAGACTCCCACTTTTGTAAAGGAATGTCTAAGGGTTGAAGGTCACCAGGCATCCTCTTATGTTCAATTTTAACTTGTTGACATTGAAAGCATTCATGCACATAATTCTTAACATCCAATTTCATACGCGGCCAAAAGAATGAACTTTTAATCTTTTCATATGTCTTATTCAATCCAGGATGACCAGAAAAAGGTGAATTATGACACTCATGCAGAATTTGACTCTTAAAAGCAGAATTTACAAGAATACACAAGTGGTCATAATAATACAGATTTCCCTTATACAAGTGATATCTGTTCTCATACATCTCACCAATATTCTCACGCAAGAATTTCAAAATAGGCATATAAAAAGAATCATTTTCAACTTCAGCATGTATCTCATCAATCAAATTGGATCGCACAACAGTCAACAAATTACACATGGACCTACGACTCAATGCATCTGCAGCTTTATTTTCTTTTCCACACAAATACTTCAAATCAAAATCATACTCAGCCAGCAATTCAATCCATCTCCTTTGTCTATTGTTTAACAATGGCTGAGTGAAAATATACTTCAAGATTTGATGGTCCGTACGCAATTCAAATTTGACACCAAGCAAAAGATGACGCCCATGTTTCAATGCATGAACAACAGCAAGCAATTCTAGATCATGTGTTGCATAGTTCAATTCATGTCCTCTTAAATTCATAGACTCATATGGAACCACTCTTCCTTCTTGTGTCAAAACACAACCTAATTGTTCACCACTAGCGTCACAAGACACAACAAATGGTTTGCCCATCTCAGAAACTTTTAAAACACAATTTTTCTCTATTTTAGTCTTCAAGGTCTCAAATGCAGTCTCACAATTAGAAGTCCACACAAAACCCTTGTCTTTCTAGGTCAATTCGGTCAAAGGACTTGGTATCTTAGAGAAATCTTTAATGTGTGCTCTCTCATATTGTGCTAGACCCATAAAGCTTCTTACATCCCTTACTGACATAGTCTTAACTTTATCAAGATCAATGTGAATCTTCTCTTTAGAAATCACTCTTCCCAAATACACAATCTGATCCTTTGCAAAAGAACACTTACTTGCTTTGGCATACAATTTATGTTCACGCAAAACTTTAAATGTTTTCTTTAAATGCAATGCATGATCTTCTTCAGTCTTAGAAGACACAAAAATATCATCCAAGAATACCACAATGAAGTCATCAAGATACGGGTGAAAAATACTATTCATTAAGCACATGAAAGGGAAGAGGATATTTGTTCTTAATGGTCTGTTTGTTTAATCCCCTATAGTCAATGCATAACCTATATGTTCCATCCTTTTTCTTTTGGAATAACATAGTACTACCCCAAGGAGATACACTAGGTTTAATGAAACCCTTTTTCAAAAGATCATCAAGTTGTATCTTGAGCTCTTTAAGCTCATCAATATTGAACCTGTATGGAGCCCTTGAATAAGGTGTTGCTCCTGGATATAGATCTATGGCGTGGTCTACCGCTCTAGGCGGAGGCATACCAAGAAGATCGTCCGGAAACACATCCTTAAATTCATGTAAGAGATTCTCTACAAATTTTGGATTTGTCTCTTTCTGTTTATCCCCAGATTCTTCTTTAATCTCATTAGCAAACACGAAAAACGTCTCACACTCTTATCTAAGTCACCTTATCAATTCCATGGCCAAAACTAGATTTAGAATCTTTTTCTTTCCACGAAGAGTGTGACTTATCATCATTTTTCTTTCTTCAATCAATCAAAACATGATTTTCAATCATCTAATTGATACCAATGATAACATCATGAATATCAATGTTTATGATATAAAAATCATCTTTATGCTTCCGAATCTTCAAAGAAAAAAAACAAATTTTCTACTAACTCTTTCGTGAAACTATTATTACCACTGGTTAAGTCCACAAGTCTTTTAACTTCTCGATTTAATTTCTCAATCAATTTAGATGATAGGAAGCAATGAATACTATCCAAATCAATTAAGAAATTCAATTTTAAATCTCAACTTTTACGCATAAATTTGATCACAGAAGCTTTCAAAGGACATATCAAAGACATAAAACATCACAAAGAAGGGGTAGATGACTTACCTTTATCGTACGCATCCCCAAAAGTCTCCAATTGAGCCATCTTGGTACGTATTGTCTTATCGGTCACCTTGCTCGAGCGTTCGAAAGTCTGGTGATCGTGTTCTCGATATTAAAAGTATAATCCAAATCTTTGAGTTCTTCAATCCACGCTTCTAAATCTTTGCATATCTTTATTATGCCATCAAACTCTTTAAGCTTAGCCTTTGTTAAGAATGATTTGGTTGTCACTTTTCCCATATCGTCATCGTTTCTTTTTCACGTTGACGACCTCTACGTCCACCAGCACCGTTCCCACCATCACCACTATCACCACCGTCAGGTGCCCTAGCACCAACACGTTGATTATTGTTTTCTAGTGGAATACCATGGTTTTCGTCTTCATGTTAGCTATCAAGGTCCACATAGATATCAGGCTCTCGTGCTGCTTTGCCCTACAGAGCCTCAACACGCTTCCAATTTGCTTGTTCCAGATCTTCTCATAGTTGCCGAATCAGGTCTTCTTGCTCCTTCATCCTCCTCACGTATCCTTCCATGTCCAGAATCAACCGCTTGCTTTGATACCAATTGTCACAGGAACATAATAATAGAGATAGACAGGAAAAGGTAGAGAAAGAGATCTTTGTATTGATGAATCTTTGCAGCCTTTTGATACAATAGAGGAGCAATAAAATATATGGGCGCACTCCGTTGTACGGAGCTTGAACCTCCCGACCACCCCCGAGCTTCCGTCCGCTTGCATGCAGCATCTCACTCGCACTCACACTCACAATCGCACTCGCACTTGCACTCGCACTCGCAAAAGAGGAGATCTGTGAATGATCCCCAAACGCACCACCCGTCGTGATTTTATGCTTCTTTTCCTCAAAAAGCCTGCACGATTTTCACACCAAGTATACCTGCGAGAATAAGATAAGAATGTGATCGCTAAGCGATCCGTGAAGGTTAGATTTTTATCATGACACTTTGCACAGATCCTGTTTCACACATTGATTTCTGCATTGCCTACAAAATAGCCAAAAGAACATACTCGTGCAACCAATTCAACATGATAATCAAAGTAAAAAAATATAATTATGTACCTTCATAATCTCAATTGCAATAGTCTACCATGAAGAAACAAATCCACTTCTTGGTTGATAGCAGGGAGAGCTGTATGATGTTGTATGTCTGTCTGTCCTTGTATATACTACACTGCTACTGCCTTCTGTTTGTTTTCATCATAACTTCTACAAACGAACTCAGAACAGAGCAATCCAGGTACTCAAAACGACGAAAATAGGTCTAGTCTACAAGGCTTCGCGGACATAATTACGAAAAACATCTTTATTTGGATGAAAACGTAACTTTTAGGTCGCGACTCATAAAACCTCTTTTTTTGGGTCTCCACTACCTTTTCAACTTATTTTAAGCCTACCCATGTATTTTAAGCTAAAACACATAAATATAAAACATTGATATTAATAAAAATATAAATTTACTGTTCATAGACAGACTATCTGTTATTCATTATTCTTTATCAAATAGTTCTTTAGTGTATTATTTAAAAAAAGAATATATGTTCTCTCTTAATATCTTAAACTCATTCATATAAGCTCTATTTAATAGACTATTCAACAATCTTTCAAATCGTGTTAAACGAAAGATATGCCCTACTACATTCTTTTCGACTTTAAGAACTTCAAAGATTAGTCCTATTACATGACTGATGCTGTGCATATAAAAGAGCATTTACAAGGGTTCTTTGAAGAAAACTTGCAATTCTGTAAACATAGACATCCTACGCGTAGGATGTCTCAAGGGGGTTCTGGAGACCGAATTTGAAAATTATGACTTCATTAGTGTGTTCAGAAGGGGGGGTTTACCCTAAGTATACATTCAAACTATAGTTTTGACCAACTCTTGACACCCAAAAGACCAAAGACGGAGTATACATTGAAACTATAGTTTTGACCAACTCTTGACACCCAAAAGACCAAAGACGGAGTGTCAAAAACGCGAAAACAAGAAACCTATGATTTTGAGCACAATTTTGCATAAAAACTGGTAGGAATGCTTGAAAAGTAGTGCTCAAGGCTTGGGGATGCCTGTGGATGAATTCTGCCAAAAATTTCATCAGTAGTCATCCTACGTGTAGGATGTCTAGAGAGTGATTCTGGAAGCAAAAATCAAGTTTTGACATCATACCCATATTCTGCATGTTGTGTTGGACACACACACCAAAGCTCATGTCATTTGGACATATAGACTAAGAGTTAAGGGGATGTTACTCTTTCAGAGAAATATTTTTCCAAAAGTGGTGATTCTTAGCAATTTTGACATCCAAAATTTGTTGTGATCACATATTCTTGTTATATGCATCAAGAAGCACCTTGGGTAGAAACAAAAGTCCATTCTGAGAAAAAAGACATCCTACGCATAGGATGTCTCCAGGGTGATCTGGTGGAAATTTTGAAATTCTGAGTTGACCAATGTGTTCAGAAGGTAGGTTTTACCCTACTTTCACCTGGAAAGGGGAAGCTATGGCTCAAGTTTGGGGCAATTCTAAGCACTTAGACATCCTACGCGTAGGATGTCTTCACCATGATTTAGCACTCCAAATCAACCTCTGAGCATACCACAACATCAACACCTTAAGGAGAGTCCGTGGTTCAAATTTGGGGCAATTCTGAGCAGTTAGACATCATACGCGTAGGATGTCTAAGGCATGATTTAGAGGCCGACTTCAAACTGTGGACATAGCAAGGTGTTGTATAGCCTTAGGCAAGCCTCCTAGTCAATTTTGGTCCATTTGGAGTTGATTTGATTGGTGAATTCATCAGAACAGACATCAAGCTTTTGGAACAGATTCATGATCATTTGACCAACCTATAAGTGTCAGAATCAAAAAGTAAAAATAGCCGTGAGCTTAGCACATCAAGGGGAAGCTACAGTGCAAGTTTGAACTGAAACAGAGCAAAAAGACATCCTACGCGTAGGATGTCTCCAGGGTCATAAAGTGGTCAAAATTCTACTTTGGCCATATAGGGAGGTTCTAAGTGTCTCAATGATTCCGGAAATTTTTTCAAAAGTGAATTTGGACCTTGTTTGGCCTATTTACCAAGCAAAGACAAGACTTGTCAGACATCCTACTCTTGGAGTGCACTAGAAGCTTATACAGCCCAAATCTTGAACTATTGGCATCCAAATTCAATTTTGAGCATACCATTGGGTTGCTGAGCACTAGGAGAATCTTGTGATCAAGTCTGGACAAAATCTGAGCAGTTAGACATCCTACGCGTAGGATGTCTCCAGCTTGATTTAGGACTCGAAACCAACCTATGAGCACACCACTGTGATCAACACATCAAGGAGAAGCTGGGGTGAAAATTTCAAGTCATTCTGGGAAAAAAGACACCCTACGCGTAGGATGTCTCAAGGCCATTTTTAGGTCCAATGAAATTCTGAGCATACCATTGTGTTGTTGGACTTAAGGGGAGTCTCTTGACCAAATTTTGTTGAATTCTGATCATATAGACATCCTACGCATAGGATGTCTCTCTCTAGGCCAGTTTTAGGGTCCAGCTATACTTTTGACCAAACAGGAGTGTTCACAGTGTCACAGAGATCCCAAATCTTCTTTTAAAATTGAATTTGGACTCATTTTGACCAATCTAAACTGCATTTCACTATTTAATTCGCCATAACTTTCACAAACGGTATCGGATCGGAAAAGTTTTTATATCAAAACATAGCCTGAGAGCGAATCTACAAATCTTAGAGCAAAAAAAACATTGTTTGAGGCCTCAAAATACATCCACAAGTTAGGGGTGTCTAAAAGAGACAATTTGCGAGAATTGTGACGAAACGGTTGCGGTTTTGGACATAGTTTCGACGTTTCCCTAACCAAAGCACTTGAACACAGTGGACTAAGTCTACTCGAACCAAGCAAAAGCTCTTAAGCCCAGAAATCATGTCTACCCTAGATTCAAACGCAACTTACACAAGATTGGAGATTTGGACGATAGAGGAATATCCTCCCACAATGGATCTTCCAAACTTGCAATTGATAAAGATCCATCTTGTTGAGAGAGTTTGGATGATTGGTCATGAGAGTGAAGGACTATATAGATACATTGATGACAATGAGGTCAATATTTATAGGTGCTCAGATCCATTCCTAGATGAGATAACGGATCACAAGCTCTTATATGTCTACACATACGGAGTCGACTGTCAATGGAGATCTATAGTTGTCGACAAGTATGGACGAGAATACAGAGTTGTAGAAAGCACAAATCCACAGACTGTACTAGAAAGAGGTGGATATTTGGTCAATGAAGGACCACAAATGCCTCCACCAAACACGAGAATTCCTATAGGAATTCCAAGAAGAGAGCCACCAGGATTCCCTTTAAGAGCAATAACGAGAGAAGGATTGGGAGAGTCTCTGGTTAGACTTGTAGACAATCGACGAGTTAGACCATCCCAAGTCCGTAAATGGGTAAACATAAAATACTCTGGAGATAAATATCCGAGAGATCATGTAACGGCTTTTAGAAGAGTGATTAGAGCAGAGGAAGTTTCAGATTTTGCGACACAGTTTGCGGGATTTGGATTGACTCTAGAAGATGATGCAGCTACATGGTTCCACTCGGTGGAAAAATGAGATTTTGAGACCCTAGATGAGCTGTTTGAGGACTTTTTTGAAAAATTCTCGCCAAAAGGCATTGCTCACAACACGGTCTTGCAAATCCATAGATTCAAACAGAAAGAGAATGAATCAGTATGCAAAGCATCATTACGGCTCAAGAGATATGTTAAGCTCTGTCTGAGAGCGGAATTACCTACGCAAGCACGACTGATACTGATCTTTATCCAAGGAATGAGACATCTGGGCCTTCAGAAGGATCTGCATATGCTAAGGAGGATGACGCTAAACGAGTTGATCAAAGAAGCTCTTTATCTAGTGGATAACTATGAGGCATACAAAGAAAAGGACTTAAAGAGTCAAGGAGATGATACATCCTCTCAGCACAGTGTTTCACAGATAAGTGAGTCCATTGCCAAGCCAACGCCACCTGTTGATAAAGAAAAGCTTATCGACGACGACTTGGTCAAGAGGTTGATTCCTCTTGTAAGGTCTGATTCGGGAGAGCCGAAGTGGTGTGAAATTGAGAGAAAATGGACGAACCATACGGGGGAAGAGTGCTATTATAGCATGGAAAATGCTAGGGAGAGGTATGTACAACCTGTTCCAGAAGCACCTACTCTACCTAGATACATTATGGGGAATGCGCCAAGACCAATAGGAGTTTTAAGGCCACAACTTGTCTTAGGACAACAACCTCCGTTGCCAGGTGCTAGAATGCCGGTAGACATGAGATACATGCCAATGATGAAAGCATCAAATAAACCAACGCAAGTACCAGCTACAATGTGGTATAGCAACCAAAGTGAGTACTACCCTTCGAAGCAACAAAATGTGAGAGAAACACATGGAGTGGTGAGGCCGGTACAACCTCCACCTCCTGGGTTTCAGTCGACAAAAGAAAGAAGGTATGAAATGGACGAAAGGACACTTCGATTCATTGCAAATAGCGGCTTATCTAGGTCAAAGCTTGCTTATAGCCAAGAGGAAATGCTAAAAGAATCTCCTCAACCAGAGACAGATTGTCACAAAAGTCGTGACAACCAGTTGGTCAAACAATGTCCTCATACGGAGATCACTAAAGTAAATGCCTATTGTCTTGAGTGTGGCATCACTCACTTGATCCCCGATTGCCCGAAAAACCCAAACCAAATCAGGAAAATCATGACAAATGTATTAGAGATTGTTCAGCTACCTAGTAGCTCAAAAAATGAAAATGTCGTACCAGTTCAAGTGGTTACGAGAGCACAAGCTCAAAAGAAACCCGATGAGAATCGAGAGACAAAGAACACGGAAAGTGACACGAGTCCAAAGACAGATGATGGACCAAAGACAAACGCACCTAGTCAGAAAACCAAGAGCAAACAAAATAGTTGGAAAGCTAGAAAGACTAGGATGAAAGCACACAGGGAACGAGAGAAAAAATCCCTAGCTAAGAAGCTTACCGAAGCTGAGGAGAAGATAAAACAACATGAGGAAAAGGAGGCACCTTATCTTACACAAATGGTTAAACCTCTAGAAGAACCATCCACGGATGAGAAACCAAGAAGCGCTAGTTCAGGACGATCTGTGTTGGCAGAGAAGGTTAATGGGACATTAGATGCCCTCTTGAAAGCCTATGATGTGAGGCTCAAAAACAACCAAACCTAAGAACACAGGTGGATGACATATCCCTATGCGGAACTAGAAAAGCAAAGGTTTGAAATGTGCCAGAAAATGATTCAAACAACCCAAGATTTACTAGAACCACCAGCTGCAAAACCTAAGGATGTGATCCGTGTCCTGCCTACACAAGTAATCCCACCAAACCAAGAACTAAAAGAGCCAGATTCTAGTCAGGAGCACAGACCAAACCTCAAAGACCCAGCATTAGAACCAAGGATAGTACTGAATACCACGGATAACTCTTCCAAGGGATTTCACCAAGCTATACCTAAGGATTGTAAAGACATAGATGGTCTTGAAAAATTGTGGAAACAAGTCAGAGAGGCCAATGAAGCCGATGACCTAAGAAGACTAGTAGACAAGACTGGTGATGAATGAGGAGAGTTTCTACCACCAATAGAGGAATTTGAGACTGGATCTCAAATGAATCTAGACGTGCAATCATATTGGGGCGACAAAGGATCTGTACAATCTATGGATAGTCAACCCCATTCACTAAGAACACTACCATCCTACATGGGAGAGTACGAGACCAAGTCAGATGTGGTTGCAGTCCCATCACAGAGACTGTCTCCCAACAAGGCCATTGATTCAAAGGGACTAGTACATATTCTATCTACCCCAGTCACCTGTACAATAATGTTAGCCGAGTTGCTTAGAATAAGACCAAACATGTGGGCTAATGTGGGTAAATGTCTAGAGAAATTTGGTGTAAAAACCCCAATGACTCAAATCGAGGAAGGCATTAAAGAGCTTGAAATGCCTCAACTAAATACTAGGCCAGTGCCATTAAACAAGGTAGGCGAGTATTACGAGGGAGAAGATGGAAACTCCACCCTTCCTGTGGAATTCAATGGTGTAAAAACCATGGTAATCCTTGACAGTGGAGCTGGTGTGGCCATTGCAACCAAAGAGGTTTGGAAAAAATGGGGAAAACCTGCCTTGATATCTACACGAATGACCCTGCAGCTTGCAGACGGATAGAAGGAAAATCCCCTAGGACTGCTAGAAAAAGTACTTGTTACTTCTTGTGGCATTGAATATGAACACACTTTTGTTGTTGTTGACTTTGGCATGAAGAACAACTATGACATCATTCTGGGAAGACCATTCATGCGACAATTGAAAATGGTCCAAGATTGGGTTTATGACCATATATACCTGAGACATATGGAAACCATAACAAAGATAAACTTGAGGGACCATAGCTATAGGGATGTGATGAGAACACCGGTTGAGGAGTTTGATTCGGCCACAATAGGATCAGAACTTCCAGCTTGGTTAGGTAAGCCTAAAGAACTGTGGATGTGTGGAGCTTCACAATGTGGTAGCTTGAAACGTGAGGAATGTATCCTAGAGCGGATTATAGAGGATAGGGACTATATCCCAGAACCATTTCCTGAAGAAAAGTTAGAGCCTTTTGGATGGGAACACATCTTGGCTACTCTAGATGTGTGCGTCGTGGAGGATGCTCCCACAACAAAGTTTTGTGATGAAAATGGCTATGATGTCGTTCCGAATTTTGCAGTGAGTGTAATCCAGGAAAACGACAAGATCCAGACATCAACAAGCTCTCAAAATAAGGAGCAAACAAAGAAATGTGGAGAATCAAAAGATGAAGAAGATGACGAGTTCTATGACTCTGTAGAACACTTCGAGCTTCAAGAAGATCAACGACCCGGGAATCAATGTCATCGCTACACGAATAAAGTGCATCAAAAGTGGATTCCAAAGTCCTCGGTGAAGACACAGCCACCACAAGCATCCTCATACATGGCTCCTAATAAGGATGCAAAGACTCAGCTAGGAGGAATACGACCAGAGCAACGAGCTAACAATGCTCTAATCAATGGGCTAAAAAAGTCCTCCAAGAAACTACCACCCACGAGCAAACAGACTGTAACTTTCCACTACCAGCCAAAAAATCAAGGGAAAGTACAAGAAGTCAACCTTGCTAAGGATAGTAGCGATAGTGATGAATCTTACGACATCCCCTATCATCAACTCAGGCCATCACTATCACCAACCCCTTCGCAAACAACCATGACAGGTCAAAAGAATAAGACAACATGTCAAAGACAAAAAGCTCGACAAATCTGGATACCAAAAATCCATATTGGCCAAAAACAGATATGGATCAAGAAGACAAAAATCTCTAATGACAAATCACAAGATCCAACACCAAAACAAAAACAAGGAAAGCGTGCACAAACGGGTAAGAATATCACAAAGTCGCAAGCTTTCACAACTCAGGTTTGGGCTCCAAAGAAGTTGATTCAAGCACAAAAAAGTCAGGAATTCATTTGGATTCCAAAACAACCACAGTATCAACTTTCAAAGCCTAAATCCCGTCCCCAACCAAGCGTACAAGGGTTGAAGCAAAGACCACTGTCGACTCACACAACAAAAAGGTGGATCCCAAAGAAGTCTCTTCAAACACAAACAAAGCACGGGCAAGTATGGGTTCCCAAATGAGCGTCAGCAACAAAAAAGTCGATAATCGCAAAGAAATGGGTCCCAAAGAAGAACATTAAAACTGCAGTCAGTGCATCGCCGCTTGAATTCTTACAATTCTTCCTACGATTACAGTATAGTTAGAAGAGAGCAAGTCGCTTCAATCAAGCAACGATGTGTAATGGAATTAGCCTATTCAACTTAAGAATAGAGAAAATTAATGAGAATACTTTCGAGAAATAACTTTGTGAGCATAGCGGGTAGACATAATTGAAGATAGCAACATAATCATAGCAATTAGTTAACTTGGCATGAACAATACTTTTGCAAGAGAGAGAATTTAGAGAACATGACAACAGTTGAGGACCGGATTTATGTGGAGCCGGTCCCCCCTCCAATAGGCATTTGTATTATGATTTCTCCCATTAAGAGAGATACTTGTTACAATACATTCTTTGTGTTCCTTGTGACCTAGGTGATGCAATGAAGATGGAAAGCTTCATGCATCACAATCATAGCATAACATGAACTTGAAGAAAGTTTTAATTGTCCCAAGCCTCAGTCCCAAGACCTCAAACACCTTCGAAGGTGGAGAGAGCTAGCAGGGAATGAGGGTAGGGAAGAGGAAGAAGAAACATTTCATAGGAGAAAGAACTAGTTCCTCACTTATCATACTCTTGTTGCTAGCATACATAATAGCATAGTAATGAAGAAGAAGGAGATGACAAGCTCAAGCATTGAAGCATGGCTCTTGGTTGGATTTGCACTCCATAGCCAAGAGTGTTGGTGTAGGCTCTCAACCTCTACTTGCTTGGAGAGGGACCTCTTGCACTTTGCATAGAACACAATGAGAGTGATTGTGAGTGTGTGTGGGTGAGTATACCCCTCAAGCAAGCCCCTAGCTAGCTTGGGTCGACCCCCCCTTGTAGCTCATGCTTGAAGCTCATTGGACCCCTCTAGGCCTAGCCACTCACAAGCAGGAGCCATTACAAGTAACATGGGTAGCCTTGGGACAAGTGTCCCCCTTTCCCTTTTGAGAGAGAGGACTTGATAAATGCAAAATCAATTAGATAATTCAAGTAATTTATCATTGGACCCCTTTGAAGCCTAGCCAATATGCTTCAAGCAACACATGAAGGTAACATGGGTAGGGACCTGACATGTGTCCATGCTGCCTCTTCAAGTTGGGGCTTCCCTTGTGTGTGTGAGTGGGTGTTCTCTCTCTAGCCCCTAGGAAAAGGGCTCGCCCCCCCCTCTTGTAGGAATGCTTTTGACTTTAGGTGATCAAGCACCTTACTCACCAAGCATGACAAAGCACTTGAACTAGGGGGTGTTCCCATAAGCATCTCAGGCAAGCTTCTCAAGGCACCTCAAGTACCTTAATCATGCAGCAAGTCAAGCACCTCCAGCATGGAGCCAGTCAAGCACCTCAAGTATCTTAATCAAGCACCTCAAGAATGACGAACACCTCAAGCAAGACAAGAACCTCAAGCAGGACAAGCACCTCGAGCTTGGGCCGGGTTCCCACCTCAAGCTCAGCCCTAGCTTACCTAAGGTCAAAGGACTTTTACACACATTTATTGGAGGTCTTCAATGAAGCTAACCCTAAGGTCTTATGCTCCATTGGTTAGCCTTGCTCTTTGATAGACCATCTCCCTTTTGGGCCCTTTTACCATTGGCCCCGTGTTGAGATAGATCTATAAGCACATATGTATATCTTAACACTTGTTCCCATTTATTCTCCCACATTAAGTGATCAATTTAATACGAGAACATCATTTGGGCTGGTTAGATATTAGATTTTATGACATTACCTCTCTCTTGAAATCATAGTCGTCCTCGACTATGAGGTAGAAGAGATAAAGTCTTAGTCATTAGTCAATCATACTTAGGGGGTAAAGGATCCCTTTTTACCCTACGACATCTTTCCAAGATGGATGACTAATCCATTTGGTGCTTGGGAGACATAGCTGCCGCAAGCATGTCTGCTCTTTAGTCCATTTCATTCTCCCAAAGTAGAGTGACAAATTGTACTTGGTGTTTGAGAGACGTCGTCATCACAAACATGATTCT
This sequence comes from Adiantum capillus-veneris, assembly GCF_014529385.1. NCBI lineage: Eukaryota > Viridiplantae > Streptophyta > Polypodiopsida > Polypodiales > Pteridaceae > Adiantum > Adiantum capillus-veneris. The sequence goes on along the minus strand of NC_140948.1, from coordinate 9,688,242 downwards.
AAGCATGCATACTAGTTAAATTTGTGCACAATTAAAAAGAGGACTAGTCATATAAGACAAAAAAATGAGACATTTAAAAGAAATTTGTACATTTGCTTACTCTAATATAGCATTGTAAGCATTGACAAGGTTCATACTATCCTTAAGTTGTACTCCTTGCATCCATTTAGCATCTTCAAAAGGATAATTTTTGAACTTAATAAGATACCGTCGGATTATCTTACCATGTCGTAGTACCTTGTCTTCATGCCGAAGGACAACTTCGGGTTGTAGCACCTCTTCTTGGTCTTCAACTTTGAGAGGGTCTTCAATAATTGGTTCAGTTGGTGGCTCTCCTTTGTAGGGCTTAAGCAGGCTTACATAAAAGGCATTGTGTATAAGCCAATGGTTGGGCAACTTGAGTTGATAAGCCGTCTCATTAATGGGCTTCAAGATTTGGAAAGGACCATAGTATCTTTTTGCTAGTGATAGCCGTTTTTCGGCTCTCTGTAATTGCCATAGTGAGTTATCTCACCCTATCAAATCACTCAAACACTGTGGTTACCCTCACCCTTTCACTGTATATAGGTGCGTGTGAGTTAGGGGACTTTTCCCATATCTCCTTACTGAAATAAAAAACCCTCAATTAGCTAGTCATTGGGCTAGTTGAGCCAAAAAAATATAAAATATAAAAAATATAAGTATATTATGGCCCATGCGTATGTAAATATTTGTTTGTATATAGGGCCTAAATAAAAGATTTTTTCATAATTATTTTGGTATTTATTTAAATATTTGTACCTAGGTGTGTGTTATTTATGCTCTGTATATTGCCTCACCATTACCACAATTTTTCTTACCATTTTTCATACTCTTTATTCCATATAGAAATATTTTCATGTAAGCTTCTCTTATATTTGGTGTAACTCCACCCCAACAAAAATCCAAAAAAACTAGTTTTATTTATGTGTATATTTTTTCACTATTGTGATTTTTCCCTTCCTACATCTATTTTTTTTTTCTTCTAAAAAATTAGAACCCCAAAAATATTTATCTTTTTATGGTAGCCTCATAATGAGAGAGATTTCTTTTGACCCCTTTATATTTTTTCCACTTATATTATTTACATTTGACATGTACATATTTTTTAGACCCCTCAATATTTGATTTTCTTAGTTGTACTATTCACTTATATCATGATCTCAACAATATCTTCAATTATAGACCTACCAAATAAGGTCAAGGGTAGGTGGCATGCATACATGCACTATGGAGGGCTCACTCTTGGAGGTATTCAAAAGAATCATCCAAAGAAGGACCCCACAAGGACCTTGTGCAGTGGAAAAAAACGGTCGGTTTTGCTGAATTTTTAAAGTTCACTTGCTCTCCGAATTTGAAAAGGTGATACAAACAAAAGTTGTAGCTCGTGGGCTGAACTTTTGCCTCAAATTTTTTCATATTTTTTTGAGCTATGAGCTGTGAGCTATGATTTTATTAGTAGACCCCAGTTTTCCCATGCTATGCAGCCACACTCTCTCTTCCACTTTATCATTTTCCTCTTTCACACACACTTCTCCACTCATCATCCCCACCTCTCTGCACCCTACTCACCTTCTCCTCAACCTTGAAGAATAAGAGAAACCATGGTGAACTCATACCTCCCACACACAATTCCATTCCAAAATTGACCACCTAGTCTCATTTTTCCTCCTCCAATTTACCCATATCTATCAAAAAAACCACAAAATTCAGCCTCTTCTCTTAAAAGACAGCATCATGGTGATTGATTACTCAGCTTCAATTACCTTGTCTCTCAAGGAAGGTCAAGAGTGGAGAAAAAATGTACCGTCAAAGCTAGTGGACCGTCAACAAGTGTCAAAATTGGCCCTACTCAAGACACTTGGAGCATCAACCTTGTAAGAAATCCACCTTTTCTTACCTCTTAAGAGTTTTTCTTCCTTATTTGTATCCTACATGGATACTCCCATTGTAAATATCCAATTCCATTTGTAAATTAATACTAACTCTACTAACACTAACCCACTATGAAAAGTCCTATCACCTCCATTTCTCTCCTCTCTCTTTCCCCACCAACTTCTTGATAATTCCAAGAAAAAGAAATTAGATAAATTGCTGAAAATCTAACCCAACCATGGTTAGAGGAGTAACCCTAGCCTTCAAAATTGCTATAAAAGGAGGGTGTAGCTAGCACAAAAGGGGGAGCCATAAGCAAGAGCACTATGCTATAGCTTGAGAAGCCAAGCTCAACCTCTCTAGAAGGAGCTCTTGAGTGGAAGCTCATTGTCTTATGCATGTGCATGTGTTGTAATAGGGGATTAGCTTGGATACTTTGTCTCCCTTCCAACGTGAAGTAATGGACAACAATGATGCGTAAGTGTCTTGGTGTTTTCTGTTAAGTTCTTGATAGCTTGTCTCTGGTGTTGTCATCAATCTAGCCATAAATCCCACATACTGTAAGAGGGCGACAGGGTGGAGAGGACTCCCCTGGCTTTAAGACAGTGATTGGGGTGGCTTTTCTTGTGATGTGTTGTGGTGAAATTTACGCAAGCTATGTTGAACACATACTAATCTCACTTTGATTTGTCATGACATATTTTTAAGAAGGTATTAATGCAACAAGCACCCCCTCCCCCTTTCTCTCTCTTTCTTAAATATATAGTTGTGTTTGCTTGATCATTGCCGATACGTTTCAAAGCAGCCCGAGCACTATCTCTCTCCCTCTCTCTCTCTCTCTCTCTCTCTCTCTCTCTCTCTCTCTCTCTCTCTCTCTCTCTCTCTCTCTCTCTCTCTCGTGTTTTAGTGTGCGAGAGTATTCCATTGGTGTTAGGGTTAGTGTAAATTCCTTGCTTGTTTGTGGGTTGCTCTAACGATTATCCTCTTTTGCGTCCTAGCTCGCTCTTAAACTAGGTGGTGCCCCTTGTGTAGTTGGGATTTGGCTGTGGGTTTGTTGTTTTGGTTTGTGTTGTGTTGTGCCCCATCCCCATTGAGCAGCACGGGAGCCTTGAAGGGTGTCTAGAGGTTGCTCTTCTTGTTGCCCGCCCCGAACCGCCTCAAATTGGTGCCCCCACGGAGGACAGGCTTGTGTATGTTCTGTGAAGTCTCAACCTTTAGCATAATCAAGTAGCTTGCATGAATCATGAGAATTTGTATGATCCCTTCATTCCCATTGCAAGGCAAAAGGTACACATAATTGTTAGTACTAAGTTGCAATTTCAGCGAGTAATTCGTAGAATTTTAGGTCCTCTTAGGTTGGTAGAGATAAACGCATCAGTAAATCCTTTTATTTTGCCTCTCATTAGGTACGACCTTAGTTTGGATGTCTATATTTTTGTTTTGTTTTAAGAATTAGGTCATGCATAGACCATGGATAATGGCCCAGGTTTTTCCCTTTCATTTCACTCCACACATTAGAGTAAACATTGCAATTAGTAGAAAAATCCATTTTCAACAACGTATGGTATTCATGTTTGGTGCCCAACGAGCAGGAGAAATTCTCGCGTCACCAAACCCTGTCATTCTACCTCTTATTGATTATCATAGGTCATTTGATGTGAATATTTTTATTTTGTTGTAGAATAGATTGCAATTTAGAAAATATTATTGTGTAAATCTTTTAAAGAAAGAAAAAACAAAAACGCGTCACTTTGAAATCAATTCAATGGAGAGACAACGACAAATGTCTGGATATCCTCTTTTCTTTGGAGAGCCTGGAGAGGATGCAGAATTATTTTTAGCGAATTTCAAGATGTCTTGCCGTATCAAGAGGATAATAACTGATCAAGAACGTGTAGAAATGTTTGAGGTGGTCCTTAGGAAAGATGCTAGCACTTGGTTTGACTCTTTGCCTGAGGAAGTTAAGGGGAATTACACAGAAGTTTTGAATCGTTTCAAGAAATACTTCTTTGATCCCCAAAATACTCAAAAATTATGGCAAGACATTGTTTCTCATAAGCAAAAAGACTTAGATGACTACTACTTGTACAAGCAAGAGTTTCTACGTCTTTGGGCTCTATGGATACGAAATGTTGCTAACCCTGGTGATGGTGCAGAATTTCTAAAGAAGGAGAGGTTCATAGCCGAACTCTTTCCTGACCTTAAGGTAAAAGTTGAGGCGGGTGCACCTGCTACCTTTGATGCAGCTGAAACTAGGGCCGCTGAGAAATATAGGAAAGTCAAGTGCTTAAGGGGAGAGGTTCCAATAGAAGGTCTTAGACCCAAAGGTAAGTCACAGGCATCAACATCGAGGGAGCTTCCTGAGGTAACGGCTGAAGTGATTGAGAAGTTAAATGAATCTTTAAGCAGCCTGTCAATTCACCTTGCACAAGCTGTAGGTCCAAAGGGACAAGCAAAGAAGTCAGAAGAGAGAGAGCCACGAACTAGGAGAGTCTTGCAATGTTGGAATTGCGGAGAGTCTGGACATGGGATGTATAATTGTCCTTGGCCCCGTGGAGAGCCAGGGAGACCTAACTTGAATTACCCAGTGATGAATGCAGGAGAAGGAGCTGGTCAACAACCAAGGCTTCTACAAAGGCCAAATGCACCAAGACCACCTCCACAAGGGGTAGAAGGAGTTCCATCTTTGCCAGATCCAAATGTGCATGTGGTAGAGGTGAGAAACTCAAATGAGGTTGACATGGAAGCAAATGGCATTAAGCGTGGCCGAGGAAAAGGTAAAGAGAAAGAGGGTGTCCCATCACAGAGTGACCATGGACAAGGCAAGAAGACAAAGGAGACCAAGGAAGCTAAGAGGACTCGACGTCGTATCAATCTCCAAGACTTCCCTCTTGGACATGGTATGGCTCCATACAACCTGTTGGAAGACATGCGAGGTAAGGGTCCTGATATCTCATGGCCTCAGTTTCTTGCATTATGCCCACAAGTTAGGAGGGATTTAACAAAGGTAGTTAGCACTAGGAGAAAGGTAAACGATAGTTTTCCTGTTGTAAAAATTGCACATGTTGAAATGAACGAGGATATTACACCTGTGCTAGATTGTCACATAAAAGGAAGATTGGTTAGGAAAGGTCTAGTGGATGGGGGTGCACAAATTTGCATCATGGCAGAAGGGCTCATGCAAAGACTAGGCATGCACATCCATGAGACACCTGAAATCAAAGTGAAAATGGCAAACAATAGCAAGGCTAGGTGCGTAGGCATTTGTAAAAATGTTTTTGTGGAGGCCTTTGGCATTAAGAAGGCAGTGGATTTCTATGTCATGTCTACCAAGGGAAATGGTTACCCATTTATCCTAGGAAGACCATGGCTAATGAAAATGCGAGCTTTGCAGGATTGGGAGAGTGGAAAGCTAATTTGCAGGAATGACAATCACAAGAAGATTGTCTTTGACATGAAGGAGCAACGCCAAGAGGAGCTCCATGAAGAATCATCTCGAAGTGAGGCGGAAGAAGATTGGACTGAAAACACTTCAGAAGAAGAAAGTAGCGGCAGCATTACTGAAAAGGAGTCCTCCATTGAAGTCATGGGGGTAAGGTTTAAGCCAAACAACCAGGAGACCTCTTCTCGAGGTTTGGAAGAGGTAGGTTCCCAAGAGAACCAAAAGGTGGACGATGAAGGAATGTTAGAAGGTATGTTGTCTACAACACTTACAAAGGATGAAAGAGAGGAGTTCAAATGTGTGCTAAGGAAATTTCCGAGGCTTTTTGCTAAAGACTACACCGATGTGCGTGGAGTAGATGTTGTTCAACACAAGATTGAGTTGAAGCCAGAGGCCACACCTAAGGCTTAAAAGCTACGAAGGCTAGGAGTCATTAAGGAGCAGGCTGTACTCAAGGAGGTAAGAAAGCTTCTAGCAGCAGGTTTCATTTATCCAGTGGAGAATTCAGAGTGGGTCTCTCCCGCTGTTGTCACTCCTAAGAAAAACGGCAAGTGGAGGGTGTGTGTGGATTATCGTCCACTTAATGAGGCAACAAAAAGAGATCACTTTCCCCTCCCATTTCAGGATGAGATACTAAATGAAGTAGCTGGTCATGAGAAGTACACTATGTGTGATGGCTACTCAGGTTACTTTCAAATAGGTATCGCATTGGAGGATCAATTGAAAACAACCTTTATCACTCCTTGGGGTTGTTATGCTTTTAGAGTCATGCCATTTGGCCTGACAAATGCTCCTGCAACTTTCCAACTCTTCATGAACATGGTGTTTCAAGCATTCTTTGGAAAGTCCATTAGGGTTTTTATTGATGATTTTTGCATTTATAGCTCAAAATCATTGCATCTACAAAGGGTAGAAGAAGGTTTAAAGAAGCTCTATGACATGGGAGGTCAACTTAACCCCGACAAGTGTCACATAGCTGAGAATGAAGTGATCTTGCTTGGTCACAAGGTTTCCTATAAAGGCATTGAGGTGGATCCTTCAAAGGCAAAGGCTCTTATTGAGCTCCCCTCACCCAAGAATCTCAAAGAGGTCATATCATTCATTCAAAAAGTGAAGTATATGTCACGCTTTATTCACTTAGCTTCGGAGTTGCTTCATCCGTTGCAAAAGTTGACACAACAAGTAGAATTTGCATGGTCTGATGAGCTTGAAGAGTACTTTTGTAACATTAAAGTCATTTTGTCAGAGCTACCAACACTCATGCCTCCATGTTGGGAGTACACATTCTTTGTTAGCTCTAGTGTTGGGAAGGAAACAATTGGTGTAGTTTTATTACAACAAGATCCCCACAGTACCAGGATGCGACCCATCTACTTTTATAGTAGGGTCATGAATGCTTTGGAGAGAGGCTACACGGAGGCAGAACTCATGATGATTTCTCTCATGTTTGCGATAAGGAAGTTTAGATCCTACTTGCTCCCAAAACCTTTTGTAATTCTCACCGCAGAGAATTTGTTCCCTTGGGTGTCATCTCAAATGAATCTTAGTACTAGGATCTCAAAGTGGATTATGGAGTTGCAAGAGTTTCAATACTCTTTCAAGGTAGAAGATAGTGTGCGTGCACAATTGGCAGGGATTCTCACTTATAGGGTGCATGAAAAGGAGATTAAGGTGCCTGAAGTAAAGACCCTACCATTACTACCACCAAAAAGTATTCCTAATGCTTTTACCTTGTTCTTTGATGGAGCTTTTCGTCGAGCCACAGGAAAAGCAGGGGGAGGGCTAGTGTTGCTCAACCCAAGTGGAGAGGTGGTCATGAAAGAGAAGTTCAATCTACCAAGTTCAGCTAGCAACAATGAAGCAGAATATGACACACTACTTCATGGTTTAAAAATATGCATTGGCCATGGTATACAACGTCTCATGGTAAAAGGGGATGCACTTCTCATTGTGAAGCAGATTTTAGGCATCTGGGCATGCAAAAATGAAAGACTAAGGGCCAAAGTTCTTACCATCCGTAGGCTATTTAATCAATTTGAGGAGGTGCAATTATATCATATTCCTAGGAAACAAAATGAAGATGCTGTTTTACTTGCACAACAAGCCGTTGCATGTGTAAAGAAAGAAGTGCACGTCATCATGGTGGTGGCTGCTATGAAGCAACCGAGGTACCAGGGATTGGAGTCATTGGCTCCCATTATTGGCTACATTTTGGAGGGTGAGTTTCCACAAGACTTCACGAAGGCTCAGAAGAGGAGACTCATGAAGAAGGCAAGCGCATATCTCTTCCTAGAAGGCTCCCTCTATCAAAGAGGGAAGGATAAAGTGTGAAGAAGAGTACCAACTATCGCGGAAATTCCAGCCATTCTAAAAGGTTTGCATGAAGAGGCATGTGGTGGTCATTTTTCCCAAGAATTAACTGTGAATAAGATTTTGCTTGCGGGGTATGTTTGGCCAAGTCTGCATGTGGATGTCCAACATTGGTGTAAAAGTTATCACAATTGTCAGGTAAATGGGAATAGAAGATTGATTTATGGTCCAAGGCAAATTGTGCTTGCAAATGGACCCTTTGAAAAGTGGGGCATTGATGCTATGGGTCCTCTGCCTAGGACAAAAAATGGTAAACTCTACATTCTAGTGGCTGTAGACTATATGACTAGGTGGGTGGAAGCACAAAGTGTGGCAAAGGTAAATGAGAGGACAGTGAGCAAATTCGTCTATACTCACATTTGTTGTAGATTTGGCACACCTTTGGAGATTGTTTCTGATAATGGTCCAGGGTTTAGAAAGGGATTGCTCACAGAAGTCTGTGAAGAACTTCGCATTCTACATCGTCACAGTACACCCTACTATCCCCAATCAAATGGTTTGGTAGAAAAAGCTAATGGTGTCATTGCAGGCATCATTAGAAAGATGGTGAGAAACAAGACAAAGTTGTGGGATGACTTCTTGGATGGGGCCTTGTGGGCGTATCGAACCACATATAGGGAAGCCACGGAGTTTACACCATTTCACTTGGTCTATGGTCAAGAGGCTTTACAACCAATTGAGCTCAACATTCCAACAATGCGACTTCATGACAAAGCAGCACAAGATGATCAAGAAGCATGGATGGATCAACTTCTTACCTTAGCTGAGCTTGAGTGGAAAAGAGAAGCAGCATACAAGTGCTACAAGAGGAAAGCTAAGCAGGAGAAGGAGAAGCTTGACAAGAAACTAAAGGACAAAGGCATCAATGAAGGAGATCTAGTGCTAAGGTATGACAATCGACTCGATAATCGTTTTGATGCCAAGTTTGAAACTAGATGGCAAGGGCCATACATAGTCAAGAAGGCTTTCAATTCAAGTTACTATCAACTTATGGACTTGAATGGTAAAGAGCACTCCAGGAAAGTAAACGGGCATCACTTGAAGCCCTATTTGAGTCGCCTTCTACCAAAGGATCTACCAAAGATCTGTCAAAAGGCCAGTGTCTCATGTAAGTATTGTTACATGAAGCATGAGTGTAACTCTAGCCAAAATTCTGAGGGGCCAAACAATGAAGATCTAGTCAAGGACTCTAAAGCACTCTCTTTGGAAAAGATGCTCTATGATGGTACATGAATATACCATCATCCTGGGGGAGGGCTAATGATAGCCGTTTTTCGGCTCTCTGTAATTGCCATAGTGAGTTATCTCACCCTATCAAATCACTCAAACACTGTGGTTACCCTCACCCTTTCACTGTATATAGGTGCGTGTGAGTTAGGGGACTTTTCCCATATCTCCTTACTGAAATAAAAAACCCTCAATTAGCTAGTCATTGGGCTAGTTGAGCCAAAAAAATAAAAAAAATAAAAAATATAAGTATATTATGGCCCATGCGTATGTAAATATTTCTTTGTATATAGGGCCTAAATAAAAGATTTTTTCATAATTATTTTGGTATTTATTTAAATATTTGTACCTAGGTGTGTGTTATTTATGCTCTGTATATTGCCTCACCATTACCACAATTTTTCTTACCATTTTTCATACTCTTTATTCCATATAGAAATATTTTCATGTAAGCTTCTCTTATATTTGGTGTAGCTCCACCCCAACAAAAATCCAAAAAAACTAGTTTTATTTATGTGTATATTTTTTCACTATTGTGATTTTTCCCTTCCTACATCTATTTTGTTTTTTTTCTAAAAAATTAGAACACCAAAAATATTTATCTTTTTATGGTAGCCTCATAATGAGAGAGATTTCTTTTGACCCCTTTATATTTTTTCCACTTATATTATTTATATTTGACATGTACATATTTTTTAGACCCCTCAATATTTGATTTTCTTAGTTGTACTATTCACTTATATCATGATCTCAACAATATCTTCAATTATAGACCTACCAAATAAGGTCAAGGGTAGGTGGCATGCATACATGCACTATGGAGGGCTCACTCTTGGAGGTATTCAAAAGAATCATCCAAAGAAGGACCCCACAAGGACCTTGTGCAGTGGAAAAAAACGGTCGGTTTTGCTGAATTTTTAAAGTTCACTTGCTCTCCGAATTTGAAAAGGTGATACAAACAAAAGTTGTAGCTCGTGGGCTGAACTTTTGCCTCAAAGTTTTTCATATTTTTTTGAGCTATGAGCTGTGAGCTATGATTTTATTAGTGGACCCCAGTTTTCCCATGCTATGCAGCCACACTCTCTCTTCCACTTTATCATTTTCCTCTTTCACACACACTTCTCCACTCATCATCCCCACCTCTCTCACCACTCCTCTCTGCACCCTACTCACCTTCTCCTCAACCTTGAAGAATAAGAGAAACCATGGTGAACTCATACCTCCCACACACAATTCCATTCCAAAATTGACCACCTAGTCTCATTTTTCCTCCTCCAATTTACCCATATCTATCAAAAAAACCACAAAATTCAGTCTCTTCTCTTAAAAGATAGCATCATGGTGATTGATTACTCAGGTTCAATTACCTTGTCTCTCAAGGAAGGTCAAGAGTGGAGAAAAAATGTACCGTCAAAGCTAGTGGACCGTCAACAAGTGTCAAAATTGGCCCTACTCAAGACACTTGGAGCATCAACCTTGTAAGAAATCCACCTTTTCTTACCTCTTAAGAGTTTTTCTTCCTTATTTGTATCCTACATGGATACTCCCATTGTAAATATCCAATTCCATTTGTAAATTAATAATAACTCTACTAACACTAACCCACTATGAAAAGTCCTATCACCTCCATTTCTCTCCTCTCTCTTTCCCCACCAACTTCTTGATAATTCCAAGCAAAAGAAATTAGATAAATTGCTGAAAATCTAACCCAACCATGGTTAGAGGAGTAACCCTGGCCTTCAAAATTGCTATAAAAGGAGGGTGTAGCTAGCACAAAAGGGGGAGCCATAAGCAAGAGCACTATGCTATAGCTTGAGAAGCCAAGCTCAACCTCTCTAGAAGGAGCTCTTGAGTGGAAGCTCATTGTCTTATGCATGTGCATGTGTTGTAATAGGGGATTAGCAAGGGAACTCTATGCCATTGTAAGAGAGAGAGTGATCATTCAATTGAGAGTAGGAAATCTATCATTTCTCCTACTAGTGTAAGCCCAACATTCGCTGAATCAAGGAGGGTGGATTTGGACTAAGCTTGGATACTTTGTCTCCCTTCCAACGTGAAGTAATGGACAACAATGATCCGTAAGTGTCTTGGTGTTTTTTGTTAAGTTCTTGATAGCTTGTCTCTGGTGTTTTCATCAATCTAACCATAAATCCCACATACTGTAAGAGGGCGACAGGGTGGAGAGGACTCCCCTGGCTTTAAGACAATGATTGGGGTGGCTTTTCTTGTGATGTGTTGTGGTGAAATTTACGCAAGCTATATTGAACACATACTAATCTCACTTTGATTTGTCATGACAAATTTGTAAGAAGGTATTAATGCAACAAGCACCCCCTCCCCCTTTCTCTCTCTTTCTTAAATATATAGTTGTGTTTGCTTGATCATTGCCGATACGTTTCAAAGCAGCCCGAGCACTATCTCTCTCCCTCTCTCTCTCTCTCTCTCTCTCTCTCTCTCTCTCTCTTGTTTTAGTGTGCGAGAGTATTCCATTAGTGTTAGGGTTAGTGTAAATTCCTTGCTTGTTTGTGGGTTGCTCTAACGATTCTCCTCTTTTGCGTCCTAGTTCGCTCTTAAACTAGGTGGTGCCCCTTGTGTAGTTGGGATTTGGCTGTGGGTTTGTTGTTTTGGTTTGTGTTGTGTTGTGCCCCAGCCCCATTGAGCAGCACGGGAGCCTTGAAGGGTGTCTAGAGGTTGCTCTTCTTGTTGCCCGCCCCGGACCGCCTCACTAGTTTAGCATAATACTTTTTATGGCCCGTAGGATTTTTGCCCGTCGTTTGCCTTAATCGAGACTTAGGAAACTTGAGTAAGACCCAATCATTTTCTTTGAACATTAAGGCTCTTCTGTGCTTATCAGCAGCAGCTTTTTGGCTTTGTTGAGAGATGGCTATAGCCTCCCTAATCTTTTGAAAAGATTCTTGTAGGTCACGGCTATACTCATCGGCGGCGAAGATCTTCCCATGTACTTTGAGTAGCAAGGTACTTTTAGGTCTTTCCCCGTAGAAGTATGTACAGTATTATTGTAGGCATACTCTACTAGAGATAAATACTTTTCCCATTGTGAGCGCTGATCTACTTCGGTAACATAAGTCTTGAGTAGATCGAGTATCATAAGATTGGCTATCTCACTTTGGCCATCCGTTTGTGGGTGATAGGCCGAAGAGAAATTCAATCTTGTTCCTAGATTTTCAAAGAGACCTTTCCAGAAATTACTGGTCATTCTAGGATCTCTATCTGACACGATGGATGTGGGTAATCCATGGTGTTTGAAAATCTGAGATATGAAAAGAGTTGCCATTTGATGTGCCTTAATAATCTTTTTGACAGGAATAAAATGTGCTTGCTTGCTAAACCTGTCGACTATTCTCCATATTCCTGTATTCCCATGGATAGACTTGGGTAATCCAAATATGAAATCCATGGATATACTCTCCCATGGTGAATTTGGAATAGGCAATGGCTGGAGTAATCCAGGTTGCTTCCCTCTATCATACTTGGTCTTTTGGCATACTACACATTTTGAAACATACTCTTGTATGTCCACTTTCATGGGAGGCCAATAGAAATACGTCTCTACTCCTCAGAGAGTATTTTGAATACCTCTATGCCCTGCATATGGAGGAGCATGGTATTCATACATAACCTTCTCACGAAGGGAATGGGTAACACATAGCCTGTTTCCGTGGAGAAGATAACCATCCTGGAAGGTGAATAGTTCCTCTTTCTTCCCCAAAGCAAGGGCTGATATTATGTCTCTAAATTTAGGGTCAGTAGCATACTCATCTATCATAGAGGATAGATCATTGTGAGTAGCTATAGACACCGCATTAAGTTTTGGTCGTCGTGAAAGTGCATCGGCAACTTGATTGTGCTTACCAGCTATGTGAGGAATATGGAAATTAAATTGCGAAAGAAAATTTTCCCACCTCATTTGTTTGTCGGAAAGCTTGGTTTGCGTCATGAAATACTTGAGACTTTGGTGGTCGGTTTGTACGATAAATGGAGTCCCCAATAGGTAGTTCTTCCATGTGTCTAGGGCATGTAGAACAGCTAAAAGCTCTTTCTCATAAATGCCCAAGACTTGTTCATCACTATTGAGCCTTCGGCTCTCATATGCTATGGCATGCTCTTCTTGAAGCAAAACCGCTCCAAGGCAATCACCACACGCATCACATTGGACCTCAAATGGCTTTGAGAGATCCGGAAGCACGAGCACTGGTTGGGAAGTAAGCTTCTCTTTGAGTTTTTTAAAAGCATTTTGCTCCTTAGCAGTCCATACAAACTTAACGTTCTTCTTTGTTAAGTCGTGAAGTGGTCCTGCTACTTGAGAGAATTTTGCTATGAAGCGTCTATAGTATGCACACATACCAATAAAGCTTCTTAGCTCATGTAGATTCCTTGGGTTAGGCCATGATTTTATTACCTCCAACTTTGATGGATCCATACGAATACCATTGTGAGAGATAATATGACCTAGATATTGAATCTTTGGAAGGAAGAATTCGCTTTTCTTTTGGTTGAGATAAAGCTTGTTCTCCCTCAATGCTTGAAAAATCACTTGGAGATGCTGCTTATGTTCCTCCAAAAACTTGGAGTAGATGATGATATCATCAAAGAACACTCCAGTGAATTTTCGATATGGTCTAAAAATTTTCTCCATCAAACGATTGAACGTAGCTGGTGCGTTAGTCAAGCCAAAAGGCATGACTAGATATTCATAAAGACCAAACGTTGTGCGAAACGCGGTCTTTAAGATATCTTCATCCACTATCCTTATTTGATGATAGCCACTCTTAAGGTCAATCCTACTGAAGTAGGTAGAGCCTTGTAGCTTATCAAACAGATCTTCTACCCGAGGTACGGGAAATCTGTTTTTGATAGTGATATGGTTTAGTGCTCGATAGTCCACACACATACGGTATGTACCATCTTTCTTTTGCACTAAAAGGATTGGAGAAAAAAAGGGAGAGGAACTAGGCCTCACCATCCCTTTGTCTACCAGCTCTTGTACTTGCCTCATGATCTCCTCTTGTTGAGCTTGTGAGACTCGATAAGGAGGTTTGTTAGGTGGTGAGCTTCCAGGAAGGAGCTCAATACGATGGTCATCATCCCCTCGTTTTGGAGGTAAGTCCATAGGGATATCATCGATGAACACATCTTGGAATCCTTTTAGAAAATTAGACAAGTCTAACTCTTCTTGATTCCTATCATTTACATTTGATGAAACATTAGTATCTTTTGGAGACTCTTTGACAAAACTCATGTACGCAAAAACTGAGCTCTTCATTGACTTATCAAAAGAAAGAGGATTTACAAGTGGAATAGTGCGACCACGCTCACTAGCATCTATATACATGTTCTTTCCCCTGTAAGTGAAGTAAATTCTCCTTTCAGGGAACTTCATGTTGGCAGCCATGCGATCAAACCATGGTGCCCCTAGGATAACATCCTGATGTTGGAGAGGAGAGATGAAGAAGTCTTCTTTGTTGACATAGATTTGGACATGAAGCCTCAACTTCCCAATCAAGGGAGTAACGGAGGCTTGTTGTCCCTTGAAATCTGCATCAACGACTACTATATCTCCCATCTCAAAAGCTTGAATGCCCAACTTGGTGGCCAACTCTATTGATATGAAGTTAAGAGTAGAGCCAGGTTCCAACAAGATGAAGGCATCTTTGTTAACATAGATTTGGACATGAAGCCTCAACTTCCCAATCAAGAGAGTAACGGAGGCTTGTTGTCCCTTGAAAGCTGCATCAGTGACTACTATATCTCCCATCTCAAAAGCTTGAATGCCCAACTTGGTGGCCAACTCTATTGATATGAAGTTAAGAGTAGAGCCAGGGTCAAACAAGATGAAGGCATCATGCTCTCTTACCTTTCCCCAAGCATAGGAGAGTGATGATACTTTGCAATGAGCATCCTCTTTTGGAGCTTCGATGGTGGAAGCTCTAGGAGTCTCATTGCAAGTATTCTTCTTGGGGCAAGAACGATAGCCATGTCCTTGCTCTCCACACTTGAAACACTTATGGTCCTTGCGAAAAGCTTCAAGCTCTTCAGGAGAGAGTTTGTTTTCACCTTTGTAAACTCCCTTCTCCTTGGACCGATTGTTGTTGTTGTTGTTGGAAGTGCCTTGGGAGTTATTTTGAGCATTGGATTTCCCCTTTGCATCATTTTTATCTTTGTTTTCCATGGGCTTGACATTACGTCTAGCCCCTTGATGGAAATTGATGCGTGAAGCAACCATGGTGTGGTGGATTACTTCGGTAATAGTACCGGGCCGTTGAGAGTTGATGTATTCGGCCATCTCTTCAGGTAATCTCACACAGAATTGCTGTCTTTGCTTGGCAAAGTCTATCTTTTGAAAGACAGTAGCTTTGAGATGTAAATCCCAAAACTTGTCTACATACTTGTTGATAGACTCATGAGAGAGAAGCTTCAAGCCACGCCATTCGGTAAGAACTTTATCTTTAGTATCGCTTGGCAGAAATTGCTTCATGATGGAAACTTGTAGAGTTTTCCTTGTCTTTGGGGCTTCTCCATTGCCACGAAGGCTAGCCCACCATTGACGAGCTGATTTTTGGAAGTGCATAGCTACATGACGTAGCTTGGAGGACTCTGTGAAGCCCTCATCCCCAAAGGCCGCATCAAATTGCTGGATGAAGGCCAAGACTTTGTCAGTAGCACCAAAGGTGCCATCGTAGGTGAGAAAAGAGATACTCTTTCCTCCCTCCTTGAACTTCTTTAGCTTTTGTGACCTTCGCCATGCACGAAATGATTTGCGATGTCCTCCCCTCTTGTATTGTCTAGGAGAATAGCCATAACTTTCATCGGAAGAAGAGGAAGGTGAAGAAGAAGGAGAAGAGGGTGACCTCTTCCTAGCCCTTTTCTTCCTTTGTTTCCTCTCTTGCCTTTCAGAGTGACGAGGAGAAGGACTATGGGTTGCTCTTTTCCTCTTGGAAGGAGTAGGCGATCGTCTAGACCGCCTTCTTCGTGGAGCCACATCTTCAGAAGAACTTAGACTTTCATTGCTTTCTTTCTCTTTGGATTCCTCCTCTCGAATGGGAGAGAGTCTTCTTTTGGGGGTCTCTTCAAGAGGCCTCCTAAGCTCTCTCCCCTCTTGGAGAGGAAGGGAAATTCCATAGGCACGAAGTTGTTGAGTAACTTCGGCTTGCAAGGTAGGGTTGCCCATAGCTTGTTGCAACCTAGTCACAAGATAATTCACAAACATGGGAGCATAATCATTAGCACCTTCATGTGCAAAATCAAAGTTATCAATGTTCATTCTACACTCTTGATTATTGTCAGCCATGTTAACAAAATTTTATGTATGTACTTAGTGTATGCTTTGGCAATTCAAAACCTTAGTTGCCACTCCTCTTAGCCTTTGAAAATTGGCTCTTAAGTATCTACACCCACGGCTCAAAGTGGTTAATTATAGAGAGTAGAGGAGTAGGTCTAACATAGTAGAGTTGCCAAGGGCTAGGTCCTTTCGGACTTCTTTTGACTCAATAATGGTAAAGCCGTAGGCAAGTCTAAAAAGACTCCATTATTAAGTCCAAAGCTCCCGAGGTGTGCACCATCCCCCACATAGTGGGCTTAACAAAACCGATATTAGATCCCAGTTCCACTTACCCTATTATAATTAACAACATCAACCATTTATAGGCTACTTAAGGACCTCTCTTCTTAATCAAGAAAAGAGAAACCAAATGCTCTGATACCAATGTAATGGAATTAGCCTATTCAACTTGAGAATAGTGGAAATTAATGAGGATACTTTCGAGAAATAACTTTGTGAGCATAGCGGGTAGACAACATTGAAGATAGCAACATAATCATAGCAATTGGTTGACTTGGCATGAACAATACTTTTGCAAGAGAGAGAATTTAGAGAACATGACAACAGTTGAGGACCGGATTTATGTGGAGCCGGTCCCCCCTCCAATAGGCATTTGTATTATGATTTCTCCCATTAAGAGAGAGACTTGTTACAATACATTCTTTGTGTTCCTTGTGACCTAGGTGATGCAATGAAGATGGAAAGCTTCATGCATCACAATCATAGCATAACATGAACTTGAAGAAAGTTTTAATTGTCCCAAGCCTCAGTCCCAAGACCTCAAACACCTTCGAAGGTGGAGAGAGCTAGCAGGGAATGAGGGTAGGGAAGAGGAAGAAGAAACATTTCATAGGAGAAAGAACTAGTTCCTCACTTATCATACTCTTGTTGCTAGCATACATAATAGCATAGTAATGAAGAAGAAGGAGATGACAAGCTCAAGCATTGAAGCATGGCTCTTGGTTGGATTTGCACTCCATAGCCAAGAGTGTTGGTGTAGGCTCTCAACCTCTACTTGCTTGGAGAGGGAGCTCTTGCACTTTGCATAGCACACAATGAGAGTGATTGTGAGTGTGTGTGGGTGAGTATACCCCTCAAGCAAGCCCCTAGCTAGCTTGGGTCGACTCCCCCTTGTAGCTCATTCTTGAAGCTCATTGGACCCCTCCAGGCCTAGCCAATCACAAGCAGGAGCCATTACAAGTAACATGGGTAGCCTTGGGACAAGTGTCCCCCTTTCTCCTTAGAGAGAGAGGACTTGATAAATGAAAAATCAATTAGATAATTCTAGTAATTCATCATTGGACCCCTTTGAATCCTAGCCAATAGGCTTCAAGCAACACATGAAGGTAACATGGGTAGGGACCTGACATGTGTCCTTGTTGCCTCTTCAAGTTGGGGCTTCCCTTGTGTGTGTGAGTGGGTGTTCTCTCTCTAGCCCCTAGGAAAAGGGCTCGCCCCCCCCTCTTGTAGGAATGCTTTTGACTTTAGGTGATCAAGCACCTTACTCACCAAGCATGACAAAGCACTTGAACTAGGGGGTGTTCCCACAAGCATCTTAGGCAAGCTTCTCAAGGCACCTCAAGTACCTTAATCATGCAGCAAGTCAAGCACCTCAAGCATGGAGCCAGTCAAGCACCTCAAGCATCTTAATCAAGCACCTCAAGCATGACAAACACCTCAAGCACGACAAGCAGGACAAGCACCTCGAGCTTGGGCCGGGTTCCCACCTCAAGCTCAACCCTAGCTTACCTAAGGTCAAAGGACTTTTACACACATTTATTGGAGGTCTTCAATGAAGCTAACCCTAAGGTCTTATGCTCCATTGGTTAGCCTTGCTCTTTGATAGACCATCTCCCTTTTGGGCCCTTTTACCATTGGCCCCGTGTTGAGATAGATCTATAAGCACATATCTATATCTCAACACTTGTTCCCGTTTATTCTCCCACATTAAGTGATCAATTTAATATGAGAAAATCATTTGGGCTGGTTAGATATTAGATTTTATGACACGATGCATTGAATTTTTGCGTTTTATTGTGATAATTTTTTGATGAAATTTAGAGTATATGCCCTGATAGTAGTGTTACAAAGGAGTATGGGGACAAAATCCATATATGAGCCCCTAGGGACATGTGTATAGTGTACATAGCATTTAGATTTCTATTTGAATGATTTTTCTTTTGTTGAGTTGTTTTAAGAGTTTCTTTGTTTATTATTAAGAAAAATTAAAAAAATCCATAATCCACATGAAGAAAAGACTGACGAGAGGCCTGAGCACTACAAAGAGAAGAAGGTACAGGAAAACGATGAAACTTCAGGAAGTATGTCTCAACAGCCACTACAACAGCCAAAGAACTTGTCACAAAGCAGTATCAACATGCAACCGACAAGTCATACAAGGCAGAGTCGAGTAGCTAAGCCAAAAAATGAGTGAGGTGTTAGTCCCAAAGCTTCAAGTAATATCCTCTGTGGTCTAAGCGTCTTACCTATTCTAGGTACTGCTCAAGCTGGAAGAGTTGAGCATATTTACATTGTGTCGCTCATGCTGGTATAGGTGAGCAAAAGAGTCGAAGTCTAAATACTTAAGTCTGGTGAAGTGAAGGACAAGGTCTAAAAGACACTCACAAACTGAGCACAGTGAGATACCAATGGAGAAACTTCTACATCGACAACCCTTCTTAGAAAGGTGGAAGCTATTGAGACATCTTTTGATCTACATTTATTCCTCGAAACACCCATCATCTCCTTCTTTCACATTGCATGATTTTGGTGACAAATTTCTCATATGCATATAGAGTGTCCCATAATAAGGTACCTAGGTCATTTTGTAAAGGGAGACTTTAATCATAATCAAAACTTTAGCGCTGCCGTCTACTGTGTGTGAGAGAGAAAGAGAGTGAGCGTGATCTTTATCCTCTAGGTATGCCCGGCTTGCTCAACACATTGGAGATTCGACTGCACCATTGCTGTAGGCTCGAGGATAGCTACGCGACAAGGACAAGCATTCCATGCGAGATGAAGCGCACACGCCGACACATGTACGAGCTATTTGTGGCCGTAAGTGTATCAAAGGATGTCTGTTTTCTGCGTGCTAGTAGTCTATAGAATCGTGGCAACATAAGCTATGCATAGGTACTCATAAATTTCAGTTTTGAGCACTTTCAAAATTCTGCTGTGTCATCCTACGCGTTTTCCGCAGATGGGTTTAGAGTGAGGGTTTTGAGTGTATAAGATTAGGGATAGGTGTATCCTAGTGAGGAGACGGTGTTCCTTAAGTTTCGTACGAATCTGGCATGATTAGGTGAGTTACCTTCCGTATGTGTGTATGTGGCTAGGTGGTGTAGTTGAGAGCAGTGAGGTTCTTGATTGTGGTATAGTTGGCCTTCCAGAGTGTTATATGTGTAGGATGGTCTCAGCCTGACAAGCTAAAGAGATTTTCTCCGTGTGCCTATCGTGTCATCTGTGTCCTCGATTGACATTATGTTGATCTAGGTAGTGTTTGCATGCACTTCATGGGTGTGTGAGTCACTCCCGCAACATATGGTATGCAAATCCAACCAAGAGCCATGCTTCAATGCTTATCCTTGTCATCTTATTCATCTTCATTACTATGTTCTTATGCTATTCTACGCAAGAAGAGTGATGATAAATGAAGAACTATTTCTCTCTCCTATGGATGATTCTTCTTCCTCTTTGCTACCCTTATTTCCTATTAGCTCTTTTCATCTTCAAAGGTATTTGAGGCCTTGGGACTGAGGCTTGGGATAGTTAATGTTGTTTGCAAAGTTTATGTTATGCACGTGATGCATGAATCTTTTCATCTTCATAGAATCACCAAGGTCACAAGGAGCACAAAGATTGTATTGTACCAAGTCTCTCTTTATGGGAGAATCTATAATACAAATGCCTTTTGGAGGGGGGACCGTCTCCAAGTAAATCTGGTCCTCAACTATTTTCATGTTCTCTAATACTCTCTCTCTTGCAAAAGTATTGTTCATGCCAAGTTAATTAGGTACTATGTTTATGTTGCTACCATCAATTAAGTTCACCCTCTATGTTCTCAAAGTGATCTCACAAAAATGCTCACTCTAATTCTCTTAAGTCTGTTGTCCTCAAATTTCATAGGCCATTTTCATTACATTAGTATCAATGCATTTGGTTTCTCTTTTCTTACTTAAGAAAGGAGGTCCTTCAGTATCCTGTTAATGGTTGATTTTGTTAATTATATTAGGGTAAATGGCATTGGGATCTATTATCGATTTTGTTGAGCCCACTATGTGGGATATGGTGCACACCTCGGGAGTTTTGGTCTAAATAATGGGGTCTTTTTAGATTTTCCTATGGCTTTACCATTATTAAGCCATAAGAAGTCTGAAAGGAGTTATCCCTTGGCAATTCTGCTATACTAGACCCACTCTACTACTCTCTATAATTAACCAATTTGAGCCATGGGTGTAGATACTTAAGTGCTTATTTTCAAAGACTAATTAAGAGGAGTAGAAACTAAGGTTTTGAATTGCCAAAGGATACACTAAGTAAACACATAAGTATAATTAGCATGGATGACAATAATCAAGAGAGTAGAATGAACATTCATAACTTTGATTTTGCACGTGAAGGTGCTAATGATGATGCCCCCATGTTTATTATTTATCTTGTTTACTAGGTTGCTTCAAGCTATGGGAAACCCTACTTTGCAAGCTGAAGTTACTAAACAACTTCGTGCTTATGGGATTTCCCTTCCTGTCTAAGAGGATAGAGAGCTTAGGAGGCCTCTTGATCAGACCCCCAAAAGAAGACTCTCTCCCATACGAGAGGAGGAATCTAAAGAACAAGAAAGTAAAGAATCCCTAAGTTCCTCTGAGGATGTGGCTCCACGAAGATGGCGGTCTAGACAATCGCCAACTCCTCCCATGAGGAAATGGTCAGTCCTTCTTGTCCTCACTAAAAAAGGGAAGAGAGGAAACAAAGGAAGCAAAGGTCAAGAAAGAGGTCACCTTCTTCTTCACCTTCCTCCTCTCCCCACGAAAGCTATGGCTATTTTCCTAGAGAATACAAGAGGGGAGGACATCGCAAATCATACCCTGCATGGTGAGGATTACAAAATTTCAAGAAGCTCAAAGAGGGAAGAAAGAGTATCTCTTTTCTCACCTATGATGGCACCTTCAGTGCCACCAACAAAGTTTTAGCCTTCATCCAGCAATTTGATGCGGCCTTTGGAGACGAGGGCTTCATGGAATCCTCCAAGCTACGCCATGTATCTATGCACTTCCATAAATTGTCTCTTCAATGGTGGGCTAGCCTTCGTGGTAATGGCGACACCCGGAGTTTCCATCATGAATCAATTCCTTGCAAGCGATGCAAAAGACAAAGTACTTATCAAATTGCACAGCTTGAAGCTTCTCTCACATGAGTCTAGTCTTAAATATGTGGACAAACTTTGGGATTTAAATCTCAAGGCTATTGTCTTCCAAAAGATAGACTTTACCGAGCAAAAGCAACAATTTTGTGCAAGATTACCTAAAGAAATGAGCGAGTATGTCAACTCCCAACGGCGTGGTTCTATCACCAAAGTAATCCAGCACACCATGGTTGCTTCTCGCATCAATTTCCAATAAGTGGCTAGATAGAATGTCAAACCCATGGAAAACAAAGACAAAAATGATGCAAATGGGAAAACTAATGCCCTAAATGCTTCCCAAGGCATTTCCTACAACAACAATAGGTCCACGGAGAAGGGAGTTTACAAAGGTTAAAAAAACTCTGTCATGAAGAGCTTGAAGCTTTTTGCAAGGACCATAAGCGTTTTAAGTGTGGGGCGCAAGGACATGGCTATCGTTCTTGCCCCAAGAAAAATGCTCGCAATGAGACTCCTAGAGCTTCCACCATCGAAGCTCCAAAAGAGGATTGTTCATGCAAAGGATAATTTCTCTCCTATGCTTGGGGAAAGGTAAGGGATCATGATGCCTTCATCTTTTCTAACCCTGGCTCTACTCACAAATTCATATCAATGGAGTTGTCCACCAAGTTGGGCATTCAAGCTTTTGAGATGGGAGATATTGTAACGGCTGACACAACCTCCATTACTCCCTTGATTGGGAAGTTGAGGCTTCATATATAAAGCTATGTTGACAAACAAGACTTTTTCATCTCTCATGTTTAACATGAGGATGTTATCCTAGGGGCACCATGGTTTAGCCGCATGGCTACCAGCATGAAGTTCCTTGAAAGGAGAATCTACTTCACCTAAAGGAAAAAGAGCATGTATGTATATGCTAATGAGTCAGGGAACACCATATCCCTGGTAAATATGATTTCTTTTCATAAGTCAATGAAAAACTCTATTTTTGCATATATGATTTTTGTTACAGAATCTATAAATGATTCTAATTTTTTCACAAGTAGCAAAAACTGAATCAAGAGGATTAAAATTGTCTAACTTCCTAAATGAATTCCAAGGTGTTTTCATTGATGACATCCCTAGTGAGCTACCTCCAAAAAATGGTGATTATGATCATGCAATAGAGTTTCTATTAGGAAGCTCGCCACCTAATAAACCTCCTTATTGAGTTTCACAAGCTCAACAAAAGGAGATCATGAGACAAGTGCATGAATTGGTGGAAAAAGGGATGGTGAGGCCTATCTCCTCTCCATTCTGTTCACCAATACTTTTAGTGCAAAAGAAAGATGCCACATATTACATGTGTGTCAACTATAGAGCACTAAATAGAATCACTATAAAAAAAAAGATTTCCTGTGAGTACGTGAGGTATAGTGAAGATCACCATAGGTGCAACGACGCTAGGATCAACATATTCTATCTCATTCAGCTCTAAAATAAAAGACTTATTATGCCTTGAAATAATTGCTTTGAAAAAAAATTGCTCTTCTTTTGATTTTAGCTCCTCACAACCAGCCTTTAGTTCTTTTAAAGATCCTGTTGTGAAATTTCATGTAGTCCTTTTTGGAGCACTAAAAATTTTGGTTGCTAAGAAGCATGCTCTAAGTTCTCAGTGAAGTGTGTTGGTAAAGATAAGGCTTGTAAATATCTTTCTTCGCTACACTTTTTTTTTTGTCTCTACCCACGCTTCCAATCTTTCACTAACATTGAAATCCCCCTCAGTTTCAAAAGCCCGATTCACTTCATACATTTCCATTGACGACACTTCAACACGTGGCTTCAATCTTGCATACTAGAGGCTGCCATAGCCACATAATCATACATCATATCTCTATAAGAAACATGCTAAAAAAAACTTGGAATACAATCAACATCCTCTATAAAACCATTTTTCATCATCTCTTTCTAAACCATATTACATGTTGATGTTCACTTCTCTTCACATCCTCACTCTCCATGAAACACACTAGCCCATGCTTTGTTAGCCCTTGAAAACATGTAGGAAAATATTAACTCCCCCCCATGTGGGTCATACAAGATCCTTTTTTCTTTTGTACCTTTAGAATCTCGCTTCACAATGGTACATGGCCAAAACCCCTCATCTCCTTGAAGCCCTTGAATTATTTGTTTGCCTTTGGTAGAGGATATGCCTAGAGACTATCATGGTTCTTCTCATGATATTCACACACTATCAAGAACCGCAAAACTTACTTTCCATCACTGCCCTTTATCCTTGCATAAGTAGAACTATCTTCCAAGACCTTTTTTCTATACGAATGGCTGTGATGTATGTATGGGTACCAAAGAAAAATAGGATAAGGAGACATTTCTTGCAGAGAGAATTTTTTATCATCTTTGACATTCCTATTAATTTTCTTCACATTTGGGCACGCCCGTCCTATATAACTCTCATGGTAAGTTACTGGTAGCTCTAATCATCCAATCATGATGTGATGTCTATTGTCCACTTACCCTTCATGTAAAGACTCGTGGTTTTTAAATTAAAATTGGAGCCATGATCTATCAATGCACGGTGAGAGCATGTATTGGTGGTACTACTATTTCACTTTTTAGTGTTTGGCTTAGCAAAAAGTAGGACATGGTAATTTTTTTGCAAATCTATCAAAATTTTGTAGACATTGTAATGAAAATGTTTCATTGTTTTTACCTAGTATATTAAGAATTTCTACAGTTCAAGGTGAAAAGTGTTTGGTTTATTTTCAAAGGTCTAGCTACGTATCATTATCTCAAGTTTCTTGTATGCTATGAGAATAAGTTTTTCTATGAGCATATCCAAGCGAATAACACTCCAATGGTGGAAATGCAGGCTAGGATGCATTTTTGCAAGTGCATGCACACTAGGTGTTTTGGGACGTAGTATTAAGCAAAGGAATAACTACATCAACATGAAAGTTCATTTGTTTGACTACTTATGAATTTTTAATTCAAAACCAGTGAACTATTTGGTGAGGCTTTTCTATGGTTTTCAACCGATATCATTACTACCATTAGGGTTGGCTACACAAACAATTTATGTAGTCAAGGACTTTATCCAAGATCACATGGATATGCTCTAGGTTGCTTGTTAAAATGTTTGAGAAGCACATGACAAATATAAGAGGTATGCGAGTGAGAAACATTGGTGAGTCATTTTAATGGAAGTTAATAACATTTTATATATGCTAATTAGCATACATTCTCTGCTAGTTAGCATACACACTATATTCACACTTCCTTGTTAGCATATTTTGTATGCTAGTTAGCATATTGATCATGGTGGTTAGCACACTTTATATACTAGTTAGCATAGTTATCATAGACAATATGAATGTCTACAGGATATAGATGCCTACCATACATGGAATGCTACTTGTCACACTATGCATACAAGCAATCATAATGGTATCGATGAAAATTAACGGGTGAATGGAATACACAGGTATCAATGATGCAAGATGCGAACTTGACAAGACACTTGCCAATGAAAGGAAAGAAGAGAATCTCTGTAATGATGAATTTGATGAGTTGGATAGACATCATGAAAGGGAAGATGTAATGCCACATCATGCGGTAGCACACGAGGCTGCTGCAGATGGTAAAGAAGAAGATGATGATGATGAATATTTTATCATGATTACTCATCCCATACCCAAGCCCCCTACAAATAATTAAACAAGCGCCTCAGAGGAAATAGTTAGGAGTGTGCAAGAGGAAGGTAGAAGTGCTCAAGAGAAACGTTTCAGGACTCACAGTGGGCTGACTACGCAAGATGTCGGTGATGACAGCCCCCTACACGGTTTTGTAAACAAAGTGAAATTAGAGAGAAAAGGTGGCCTGGAACAGATTCTGGAAGAACTTGGGACGATAAATGTGATGCCCCTCCGAGCACCATGGATGACATAACCTTACACAACAGAGGTGCAAAGAAAGCCATTTTCTCACGTGCTTGCAAGAAATTATGCTGGATCTGTTCCCTATTGTGTCCAAGTTGTGTAGTGTTAGCAAGCTCCACACCTTGTGGCATGTATTGCTCTAGATATTTATAATGGAAAAACTCTTTTCAATATTATTTTACTATGCAACAGTTCATTAGTTTTTGCTTGTCGTTTATGATGTCTTTATTCGATACCATTTCTGTGTCACGGGGCAAGAGAAATTGCAGCTAGTTGCCCTCAATGATTTGAATTATGCCATTGCATGAAAAACCAAAAGCAGCGTATTGCCAAAGCAAGACAGCTACAAAAAAGAAAAAGCCGAGATTCGGAGAAGCACCTGGCTAGCTATCTTAAACGCTTAACAAAAATAAATGAGTACTTCAGTTATGTTCTTCCCTCGAGGGAAGTTATTTTTGTTGAGTGGTATCCACTGCCAGACCCAATATTCGTGCCAAAGACCTTTGGTTCTTGATTTAAATGGCCCGCTTGTTCAAGTTGTAGAGCCAATGCATGGTGACATCCCCCCTAAACATGCAAGGGAAATGATAAAGTACAATGTACAAGATAGGAGGTTGGTATTTTATCGCAAAGACAGCCACAAATTTATGGATTTGTGCCTCGGTTTTTTCCATGTGTATATATGGAGCACCAGCATGGCACCTAAAGTGAATGCAATATTAGAAACAATATTCAAATAGCAACGGGATAAGTTGAGAGGTGTTTTTGGACAGGGTCGTTGTAGTGTCCAACCTTGGCAAATAAATAATAAGCCTGTATTCTTGAAGTATTTGAGATTTTTTTGGAAGAACTGCAACTTTGGGCCCCAAAACACTCTAATTATTGACGATAGTATGTACAAAGTGTGCCAGCACCCTGAAGAAAATTGGCTTGATACTCCTTAGATAGAGGACCAGACCAAAGAACATCGGCAAAACTTCCTGATAGTAGATCTACTTTGAGCAATTGGTTGTTCCTATGGCTACAATCAGAGGATCATACAGCGTATACAACTGAAAATGCATTTGATACTACCCCAGATTTTTTTTCACATCAAGTGATCAAGAAGCTGGAATCAGAAATGCACCAGCGCAATGTGGCCCACTGTACCATTTAAGGGCCTAGTAACTTGTGTGTTGCGTAAAATAGCATGAACATAGTGAGCATTTCATTAGAAGATATTCCTAATGAGATTAACGAGAGTGCTTGGGTGGAGAGAGAGAAACAAAAATCATAACACCTAGTTAGATAGCATGAACAATACTTCAAAATAGAGAGAAATCAAGCAATTGACAATAGTTGAGGACCGGATTTTCATGGAGCCGGTCCCCCCTCCAAAAGGCTTTGTATTATGGTTTCTCCCATCAAGAAAGACATTTTACAATACGTTTCTTATGTTCTTTCAATACTAGCTAGTGCAATGAAGATGGAAACTTCATGCACTATGCAAAACACTTATCAAACACAACATCAATTCCCTCACGGTCTCAGACCCAAGACCTCACACACCTTAAAAGATGTTGAGAGCTAGCGGGGTATGAGAGTATATTGAGAGGAAGGAGTATTCTTATGAGAAATATGTACATCTCCTCACATAATCACTCATATTAGCATAGTTTAGCTTAGTAATTAGCATGGTAGAAGAGATGAGCATGCATTGAAGCTTGGCTCTTGGTTGGATTTGCATCACAAAGGAAAGAGTTGTTGGTGCAGGCCTTCCTTCTCACAAGCTTGGAGTAGGTGATAAGCTTTTCATTAAAGCTTGAGAAGGAGAGAGAGTCTTCTTTACTTCACACATGAGATTGTGTGAGTGTCTGTGATAATGCCTTTGAAAAATCAGCCCCCTCTCACTCTTGGTCGACCCCTCTTGCTATTTGCTCCTTCTAGCATCCTATTGGACCTCCCCAGACTTAGCCAATGGTAATTAAGCAGCCTAAGTGATAACGTTCTGACATGTGTCTCCCTTTCCCCTTTTGTGAGAACTTTAGGTAATTATTTGATTCAACTAAACTCTCATTGGACCCCTTTGACTCCTGGCCAATGGGAATTAGGCAAGCCATTGGGTTGCTGAATGCTCATTGGTCCCCTTGCGAGACTGTCCAATAGTCTTCTAGAGAGCTTAATTCTTATTGGTTCTTTTATTAAGTGTTTTTAAATTAATTCAACTAGATTTACTCTAGCCTAATTCTCATTGGTCCACCTCCAAGGCCATCCAATAGGAATTGGGTACACCTTGTGGCCATCTGAGCTAGGGAGTTGACATGTGTCCCTCATTCCCTTTGTGTAAAGGAAGCTTGTGTGTGTGTGTGTGTGTGATTTTGTCTCTCATCTCCTACTTGCAAGGCTCGTCTCCTCCTATGTAGGGACTGCTAAAGATTTTTGGGACACACACAAAGCATCCAATTCCCCCAATGTTTGACCTTTGGACACAACCTTTGAATTTTGGAACCTTAGCATTTTGGAAGTCTTAATGGGTTGAACCTTAGGATCTTTTAAGCCCCTTGTTGCACATGGATCTTTTACAAATGGCCCACCCTTTGGATCCCTATTTTCCCTCCTTTAGATCCCTAATGCGGCCGGTCTGCTAGCTTAACCAATATTCTAGATTTTTCTCCTTTGGCACTTCCCCATATTAAATGATCAGTTTAACATGAGAAAATCATTTAGGAGAACTAGATATTGATTATTATGACATTACCTCTCTCTTGAAATCATAGTCGTCCTCGACTATGAGGTAGAGAAGATAAACCATATTTATGAGTCCTTTTCTTAGCGGGTAGAGGATCACTATGTTACCCTACGACATAATTTCACAATGGATGACTAATCCATTTGGTGCTTGAGAGCCTGAGGCTGCCACAAGCATGTCTGCACATTAGTCCTATCATCTTCCATAGTAGAGTGACAAGCTCTACTTGGTGTTCGGGAGACGTCGTCTCTGCAAAATTGATCTAAGCATGCAGACTACTTCATTTTTGTGCACAATAAAGAAAAAGAGAGTCTTATAAGACAAAAATTTTGTTCATTTTTAACATTTGTACATTTGCTTACTCTTGGGAAGCATTGTAAGAATTGACAAGGTTTAGGTTATCCTTTAATTGTATGCCTTGCATCCATCTAGCATCTTCAAAAGGATATTTATTAAACTTAATAAGATATCATCGGATAGTCTTACCGCCTCTTAGTAACTTGTCTTCATGTCGTAGAATGGACTCGGGCTACAGCAGCTCTTCTTGGTCCTCGATCTCCGGGGGGTCTTCAATAGTTGGTTCTTGAGGTGGCTCTCCATTGTAAGGCTTTAGTAGGCTCACATGGAAAGCATTTTGTATGAGCCAATGGTTGGGCAACTTGAGTTGATAGGCCATCTTATTGATTGGCCTAAGAATTTGGAAGGGACCATAGTACCTTTTTGCTAACTTAGCATAATACTTTTGGTGTCCCGTAGGATTCTTGCCCGTTGTGTGCCTTAATCGAGCCTTGGGAAATTTTGAGTAAGACCCAATCATTTTCTTTAAAGGCTTGGGCTCTTTTGTGTTTGTCAGCAGTAGTATTTTGCCTTTACTGTGAGATAGAGATAACATCCTTAATCTTTTGGAAATATTCTTGTAGGTCTCGGCTATACTCATCTACAACAAATATCTTCTAGTGTACCTTAAGTAGCAAGGGACTTTTTAATCTTCCCTCAATTACCTCAAAAGGTGCTTTTCCCGTGGAAGTATGTACAGTGTTATTGTAGGCATACTCCACTAAGGGTAAGTACTTCTCCCATTGGGATCTTTGATCTACTTCCGTTACGTAGGCTTTTAGTAGATCGTTGTGTTAGGTTAGCTATTTCACTTTGGCCATCCGTTTACGGGTGATAGGATGAAGAGAAGTTAAGCCTTGTTCCTAGATTCTCAAAGGGACCCTTCCAGAAACTACTGGTCATTCTAGGATCTCTATCCGACACTATGGAAATTGGCAAGCCATGGTACTTGAAGATTTTTGAAATGAAGAGGGTTTCCATTTGATGGGCTTTGATAGTCTTTTTGATAGGTATAAAATGAGCTTGTTTACTAAACCTGTCTACTATCGTCCATATTCCTGTATTCCCATGGATATACTTAGGCAATCCAAAGATAAAATCCATGGATATGCTCTCCCATGGTGACTTAGGGAAAGTAAATGTTTCCTCTTTCTTCCCTAGTGCAAGGGATGAAATCACATCTCTAAAATCAGGATCAATAGCATACTCATCTATCATAGAAGATAGATCATTGTGAGTTGCTATGGAAACTGCATTCACTCTCGGCTGTCTTGAGAGTGCATCCGCTACTTGATTGCTTGCGAGCAATGTGAGCAATATGAAAATGAAATAGCGAATGAAAATTTTCCCACCTCATTTGTTTGTCAGAGAGCTTGGTCTGCGTCATGAAGTACTTAAGACTTTGGTGATCCGTTCGCAGAATGAAAGGAGTCCCCAATAAATAGTGCTTCCATGAGTCTAAGGCATGTAGAACTGCAAGGTGTTCCTTTTCATATATGCCTAGAGCTTTCTCAATAGGGTCGAGCCTTCGGATTTCATAGCCTATGGTGTGCCGTTCTTGAAGCAAAAGAGCTCCAAGGCAATCACCACAAGCATCACATTGGACCTCAAATGGCTTTGAGAGATCCAGTAAGGTAAGCACAGATTGAGAGATAAGTTTTTTTTTAAGCTTTTGGAAAGCATTGTTCTCCTTGGCAAACCAAGTGTACCTAACATTTTTCTTTGTTAGGTCCTGTAATGGTCGTGCTATTAGTGAGAACTTTTCTATGAAGCGTCTATAGTATGCACACATACCTATAAAGCTTGTTAACTCATGAAGATTCCTTGGTTTAGGCCATCCTTTTATTACCTCTAGCTTTGATGGATCCATTTTGATGCCATCTTGAGAGATAATATGACCTAAATATTGAATCTCTTGCAATAAAAAATTCACTTTTCTTTTGATTAACATAAATTTTATTCTCTCTTAGAACTTGAAATATTACCTGGAGGTGTCGGTTGTGTTCATCTGATGAATTAGAGTAGATGATGATATCATCAAAGAACACTCCAGTAAAAGTTTGGTGAGGCCTGAATAGCTTCTCCATCAAGTGGTTGAATGTGGCTGGTGCATTGGTCAAGCCAAAAGGCATGAGAATGTATTCCTAAAGACCAAACGTAGTGTGAAATGCGGTCTTTACAATGTCCTGATCAACTATCCTTATTTGATGATAGCCACTTTTTAGGTCAATCCTACTGAAGTAGGTGGAGCCTTGTAGCTTATCAAATAGGTCTTCCACCCGTGGAACGGGAAACCTACTTTTGATTATGATCCTATTTAGTGCTCTATAGTCGACACACATACGATATGAGCCGTATTTCTTTTGCACTAGTAGCACATGAGAACAAAATGGAGATGAGCTATGCCTAGCCAAGCCATTATCAACTAACTCATGCACTTGCCGCATAATCTCCTCTTGTTGAGCTTGAGAAACTCTATAAGGAGGTTTGTTAGGCAGTGAACTTCCTAGAAGAAGTTCAATTGCATGGTCATTATTGCCTCGTTTAGGAGGTAGCTCACAAGGGATGTCATCAATAAAGACATCTTGAAACCCCTTGAGAAAATTGGATAACTCTAACTCCTTTTGATTGTGTATATTTTCTTTTGTTAAAACATTAGGTTCATTTTCAGAATCTTTAACAAAAATCATCTACACAGAAATAGAGCTCTTTATTGACTTGTTGAAAGCTTGTGTATGTACAATGGGTATAGTGTTACCCATTTCCTTAGCATCTATATACATATCTTTTTCCCTGAACTTAAAGGAGATTCTCCTTTCAGGGAATTTAACATTGGCAGCCATGCAATCAAAACATGGTGCCCCTAGGATTACATCCTCATGCTTGAGAGGAGAGATAAAGAAGTCCTCTTTGTCCACATAGCTTTGGACATGGAGCCTCAATTTCCCAATTAAGGGAGTGACTAAAGCTTCTTGCCCCTTGAAAGCACCATCTGCGGGTAGGACATCTCCCATCTTGTAGGCTTGTATGCCTAGCTTGGTGGCCATTTCTATAGATATAAAATTGTGAGTAGACCCGCGGTCAAAGAGAATAAAAGCATCTTGTTCTCTTACCTTTCCCCAAGCATGGCATAGAGGAGATCCTTTGTGGTGAGTTTCCTCCTCTTGGATTTTGACCAAGGTAGCTCTAGGAGGATCATGGTGGTTATTCTTTTCGGGGCAAGCACGGTACGCATGCCCTTGTTCGCCGCACTTGAAACACCGATTATCCTTGCGATAACGCTCAAGCTCTTCAAGAGAGAGTTTATTTTTGTCTTTATAAAATCCCTTCTCTTTAGCTTTGTTGGAGTTGCCCTTAGGAGACTTTTGGACATTGTCCTTCCCCTTAGGCTCATTGGAACCCTTTTTTTCAGGGGGCTTAGAATTTCTCTTAGCCTCTTTTTGGAAATTGATTCGAGAGGCCAGCATAGTATGATGTATTACCGCCGATATGGTGCGTGGCCTTTGGGAGTTGACATACTCCACCATTTCTTCGTTGAAGCCCGCACAAAATTGCTGCTTTTGCTCTCCAAAATCCAACTTTTTGAAGACAGTGGCTTTGAGTTGTAGGTCCCAAAACTTGTCTACATATTTGTGGATGGATTCATACGAAGAGAGCTTCAAGCTTTGCCATTCGGTGAGTACTTTGTCTTTGGCATCGGTGGCCAAGAATTGCTTCATAATGGAATCTCTTAAAGATTTCCATGTTTGTGGAGCTTCACCATTGGCCCGTAGGCTAGACCACCATTGTCTACCGGACTTTTGAAAGTGCATATCTGCATGGCATAGCTTAGAGGACTCCGTGAAGCCCTCATCTCCGAATGCTGCATCAAATTGTTGGATAAAGGCAAAGACTTTGTCCGTAGCACCAAAAGTGCCATCATAGGTAAGGAAAGAGATGATCTTCTCTCCCTCTTTGAACTTCTTGAGGCTGGATGACCTCTTCCATGCGGCATAATATTTCCTATGGCCTCTTCTTTTTTATGGTTCAAAGGTTGCACCATCACTTTCTTGAAAAGATGAAGAATTTGAGGACGATAGAGAAGAGGGTGACCTCTTTCTCTGCTTTTTCTTGCCTTGATCTTCGTCGTCTTGACCATCACTTTCATAAGAGGAAGAGGATGAAGAAGATGGAGAGGAGGGTGTCCTCTTTCTCGCCTTTTTCTTCTCTTGATTTTTGTCATCCCTCTTTGAAGTATGGTGTGGAGAAGTATCCGATGGTCTTCTCCATTTTGGAGGTGATGGAGAGCATTTAGCGCTCCGTCTTTGTGGAGCCATCTCCACGAGGTGGTGGGAGACTCACTTCTTTCTTGTTCCTTCGGTGGAGGCTCCTGAGTTCTCCTTTGAGAAGGAGATGCGTCATCAAGGAGCAAATTTTTGAGCCCTTCATAGGGATCCTCTTCTTCTTCCCACATTGGAGAGAGACCGCTTTTGGAAGTCTCGCAAGGAGGCTTCCTAGGTGCTCTCTCTTCATGGTATGGAGCTTGGAGAATCCCATGAGCACGAAGTTGCCGTTGCACTTCACTTTGGAGGGATGGATTTCCCATGGCTTGTTGAAGCCAAGAAACAAGATAGCTAACAAGCATCGGGGCATCATTAGTAGCTTGCTCATTAGAAAACTCAAAGTTATCAACATTAATTTCACTCTCTTTTCTATTTTCAGTCACTCTAACAACTTTTAGGTGTAATTTTGCACTTCAAGCCCTAGTTGCTACTCCTCTTTACCCCTTTAGAAAAGGCACTCAAGCTATTGTAACCGTGGCTCGAATACAATTAATTGCAAGGAATAGAATAAAGGGTCATTCAACACCAAAACAGCACCGTCTCAATAGTGGTTAAGCCGTAGGCAAGCCTTGTAGGATTCCACTATTAAGACCATAGCTCTCGACGGTGATGCCCCCTTAACTACACAAAGGCAGCCGCACTGCAAGGCTGAAAAATCCCCATTCTACTTACTCACATGCAATTAATAGTACCAATTGTTTATAGCTAGCTTGAGGACCTCCCTTCTTGAGCAAGAAAAGAGAAACCTTGTGCTCTGATACCAATGTAACATTTAATGTCCTAGGAACTTGTGTGTAGCGGAAAATAGCATGAACATAGTGAGCATTTCATTAGAAGAAATTCCTAATGAGATTAACAAGAGTGCTTGGGTGGAGAGAGAGAAACAAAAATCATAACACCTAGTTAGAATATAGCATGAACAACAATTCAAAATAGAGAGAAATTAAGAAATTGACAACAGTTGAGGACCAGATTTTCATGGAGCCGGTCCCCCCTCCAAAAGGCTTTGCATTATGGTTTCTCTCATCAAGAGAGACATTGTGCAATACAATTTCTTGTGCTCTTTCAATACTAGCTAGTGCAATGAAGATGGAAACTTCATGCACTATGAAAAACCCTTACCAAACACAACATTAATTGCCTCACAATCTCAGACCCAAGACCTCACACACCTTCGAAGATGGTGAGCTAGACGGGTATGAGAGTAGATTGAGAGGAAGAAGGAGTAATCTTACGAGAAAGATGTACATATCCTCACATAATCACTCATATGAGCATATCTTAGCTTAGTAATTAGCATGGTAGAGCAGATGAGCATGCATTGAAGCTTGTTGGATTTGCATCACAAAGCCAAGAGTTGTTGGTGTCGGCCTTCCTTCTCACAAGCTTGGAGTAGGTGATAAGCTTTCCATTAAAGCTTGAGAAGGAGAGAGAGTCCTGTTTACTTCACACATAAGATTGTGTGAGTGTGTGTGTGATAATGCCTTTGAAAAATCAGCCCCCTCTCTCTCTTGGTTGACCCCTCTTGCTATTTGCTCTTGCTAGCATCCTATTGGACGTCCCCAAATTGAGCCAATGGTGGTAGTTAAGCAACATAAGTGATAGCCTTCTAACTGTGTCCCAATTTCCCCTTTTGTGAGAGCTTTAGGTAAATATTTAATTCAACTAAACTCTCATTGGACCCCTCTTCCCCCTGAGTTCTCCTTTGAGAAGGAGATGCGTCATCAAGGAGCAAATTTTTGAGCCCTTCATAGGGATCCTCTTCTTCTTCCCACATTGGAGAGAGACCGCTTTTGGAAGTCTCGCAAGGAGGCTTCCTAGGTGCTCTCTCTTCATGGTATGGAGCTTGGAGAATCCCATGAGCACGAAGTTGCCGTTGCACTTCACTTTGGAGGGATGGATTTCCCATGGCTTGTTGATGCCAAGAAACAAGATAGCTAACAAGCATCGGGGCATCATTAGTAGCTTGCTCATTAGAAAACTCAAAGTTATCAACATTAATTTCACTCTCTTTTCTATTTTCAGTCACTCTAACAACTTTTAGGTGTAATTTTGCACTTCAAGCCCTAGTTGCTACTCCTCTTTACCCCTTTAGAAAAGGCACTCAAGCTATTGTAACCGTGGCTCGAATACAATTAATTGCAAGGAATAGAATAAAGGGTCATTCAACACCAAAACAGCACCGTCTCAATAGTGGTTAAGCCGTAGGCAAGCCTTGTAGGATTCCACTATTAAGACCATAGCTCTCGACGGTGATGCCCCCTTAACTACACAAAGGCAGCCGCACTGCAAGGCTGAAAAATCCCCATTCTACTTACTCACATGCAATTAATAGTACCAATTGTTTATAGCTAGCTTGAGGACCTCCCTTCTTGAGCAAGAAAAGAGAAACCTTGTGCTCTGATACCAATGTAACATTTAATGTCCTAGGAACTTGTGTGTAGCGGAAAATAGCATGAACATAGTGAGCATTTCATTAGAAGAAATTCCTAATGAGATTAACAAGAGTGCTTGGGTGGAGAGAGAGAAACAAAAATCATAACACCTAGTTAGAATATAGCATGAACAACAATTCAAAATAGAGAGAAATTAAGAAATTGACAACAGTTGAGGACCAGATTTTCATGGAGCCGGTCCCCCCTCCAAAAGGCTTTGCATTATGGTTTCTCTCATCAAGAGAGACATTGTGCAATACAATTTCTTGTGCTCTTTCAATACTAGCTAGTGCAATGAAGATGGAAACTTCATGCACTATGAAAAACCCTTACCAAACACAACATTAATTGCCTCACAATCTCAGACCCAAGACCTCACACACCTTCGAAGATGGTGAGCTAGACGGGTATGAGAGTAGATTGAGAGGAAGAAGGAGTAATCTTACGAGAAAGATGTACATATCCTCACATAATCACTCATATGAGCATATCTTAGCTTAGTAATTAGCATGGTAGAGCAGATGAGCATGCATTGAAGCTTGTTGGATTTGCATCACAAAGCCAAGAGTTGTTGGTGTCGGCCTTCCTTCTCACAAGCTTGGAGTAGGTGATAAGCTTTCCATTAAAGCTTGAGAAGGAGAGAGAGTCCTGTTTACTTCACACATAAGATTGTGTGAGTGTGTGTGTGATAATGCCTTTGAAAAATCAGCCCCCTCTCTCTCTTGGTTGACCCCTCTTGCTATTTGCTCTTGCTAGCATCCTATTGGACGTCCCCAAATTGAGCCAATGGTGGTAATTAAGCAACATAAGTGATAGCCTTCTAACTGTGTCCCAATTTCCCCTTTTGTGAGAGCTTTAGGTAAATATTTAATTCAACTAAACTCTCATTGGACCCCTCTTCCCCCTGGCCAATAGGAATCAGGCAAGCCATTGGGCTGCTGAATGCTAATTGGTCCCCTTGGGGGACTATCCAATAGTCTTCTAGAGAGCTTAATTCTTATTGGTTCGTTTATTAAGTGTTTTTAAAATTAATTAAACTAGATTTACTCTAGCCTAATTCTCATTGGTCCACGTCCAAGGCCATCCAATAGGAATTGGGTACACCTTGTGGGCATCTGGGCTAGGGAGTTGACATGTGTCCCTCATTCCCTTTGTGTAAAGGCATCTTGTGTGTGTGTGTGTGTGTGTGAGTTTCTCCCTCATCCCCTACTTGCAAGTCTCGCCCCCTCCTATGTAGGGACTGCTAAAGAGTTTTGGGACACACACAAAGAATACAATTCCCCCATTGTTTGACCTTTGGACACAACCTTTGAATTTTGGAACCTTAGCATTTTGGAAGTGTTAATGGGCTGAACCTTACGGTCTTTTAAGCGCATTGTTGCACATGGATTTTTTACAGATGGCTGCCCCTTTGGATCCCTATTTTCCCTCCTTTGGATCCCTATTGTGGCTGGTCTACTAGCTTAACCAATATTCTAGCTTTTTCTCCCCTGGCACTTCCCCATATTAAATGATCAGTTTAACATGAGGAAATCATTTAGGAGAATTAGATATTGATTATTATGACTTTCAGCGTAATGAATCCATGCGTAGGACACAAAGGGAGGATGAAGAAGAAGCTAAAAGACATAAGAGAGAGAGGCTACAAAGGGAAAAACTAGAGAAGTAGCAGCAAGAAGAAGACTAAAGAGAGTTGCAAGAACCAAAAGCTCAAGAAGAAGAAGAAAGAGAGCAAGACCCAAAATCTCATCAAACAAAGAAGCAAACGGACACTAGGCAAAAGCGAGTGTACAAGCGTGCTAAACCACAATCTTATCCAGAGTAGGAGGCTCGAGCTGCAGTTTTCTAACATTATGAGGGAAATTTGTAAATTGCCTTTTCAATGTTTGTAACTATTCCGACATTCACTTCAGATAGTAATGATCAGATCTTGTACTGTTCTTGTTTTGAAGACAATACTATGTGTATTATTGGCGTCTTGTAAACATTGAATTTGTATACATTCTTGCTAAAAATCAGCAAAGGTATGCTAATTAGCATAATGTTTATGCCAGTTTGCAAACTGTCTATGCTAACACAACCAAGACAATATGCTAATTAGCATACCATGTATGCTAATTATCATACTCAAAAGTAGCTAATTATAATAAATTATAATTAGCATACTGAGCATTTTTGTTTGTGCTAACTTCCACTCATAGCATACCATAGTATGCTAATTAGCATATATAGTATACATGAAGCTGCCATGTTTTCTCCTTGAAACCAACAATGGTATGCGAATTAGCATACTGTCTATGCCAACTGGCATAAACAATATGCTAATTATCATGCATGGTATGATAATTAAATTATCACACTATGGATTTGTTCTTTTGCTAACTTCCACTCACAGCATAGTATGCTAATTAGCATACGCAGTATATCGAAAGTTGCCATCCCTTCTTGAAACCAGCATCATACAGTATGCTAATTAGCATACATGATATTCTTATTGGTATACACACTATACAGAGAGTTGTTATCTCTTAATTAGCATATATACATTCTTATTGGTATACACACTATACAAAGAGCTGTTATCTCTTCTTCTCGAAACCAGAGAACCTATGCTAATTAGCATATTGTTCATGCCAGCTAACGATGCTAATTAGCATACCTCAATTAGCATACTCTACATTTTTGTTTGTGCTAACTTCCACTCACAGCATAGTATGCTAATTAGACCACACAATATATAGAAAGCTATCATCTCTTCTCCTTAAAATCAGCAAAGGTATGCCAATTATCATACTGTTTATGCCAACTGGCATAGATAGTATGCTAATTAGAATACACAGAGAATTGAAAGCTGCCATCTCTTCTCCTTGAAACCAGCAAAGGTATGCTAATTAGCATACACAATATACAGAAATTTTCCATCTCTTCTTTCTTAAACCGGCAAGGGTATTCCAACTGGCATAAACAGTATGCTAATTAGCATACTATTTATGCCAGTTGGCATAAGAAGTATGCTAATTAGCATTCCACTCACAACATAGTATACTAATCAGCATACACAGTATAAAGAAATCTTCCATCTCTTCTCCTTGAAAACCAGTAAAGTTATGCTAATTAGCATAATGTTTATGCTAACTAGCATATATAACTTTATCCTGATCAACATAAATAGTACGCTAATTAGAATTAGCATACACAGTATACAGGAAGCTGCCATCTCTTCTCCTTGAAAATCAGCAAAAGGTATGCTAATTAGAACATTTTGTATGCTAACTAGCATTAACGGTATGCTAATCAGCATACCATTTATGCTAATTAGCACACCGACATAACACAATGAGACATGTTGTACAAATGATCTCTCTTAAACTGAGACCCCTCTGTGATAAACACCAAACCCATGTATACACAAAGCACACAAGAGACACAAGAGACAGAAGGTACCCAAGTTTTTGATAAAACTGCATTATCTCCGAGCAAGAATTATATTGAAGATGCATTGATTACAACTTAAAAGCTGAAGGGAATTCTATTATAGATTGCTTCATAGTTTTCTATGTTGATTGTGTACACCTACCATCTCCTTGGGATGTGCTCCATGGGTATTTTGATACATCATACCAGATGTGAAAGTACGTGGATGATGGGATGCTTGTGGTCTAGCTTGAAGGTGTATGCATCCAATTGCTCGTAATACAGACCTTGAACAACATATGAGACTCTATCAATTGCATTGCCCGGCTCATCGAGGTACACCTTCTCCTTTGTTGCAGCACAGTTGACCAGGTAGAAATCCACATCCTCGATGTTGGCTGAAGCATCTGGATTTATAGCAAATGTGTCGCCAGCACATAGAGCGCTACTCAACACATCATGAAGACCTTTGTATATGAAGTCATCGTAGGTGGCTGCTTCATCTTTCGCATCTAACACAACCTTATCAGATAATGGCAGTGGATTATGATAATCCCAAGGTTTCACGTGAGCTTTATTGACGCAACGATTCCATTTTTTGTGCATGCATGCATCATAGAAGCATGCCAAGACTCTCGTTGCAAGGGCAGTTGGATCCCCAGGGTTGTGGCCACAAAAAGCATGCAGAGAGAAAGTTTTTGCCACAGTGGCACAATTCCACTTCACCTCCCTATTCACTTCCCCCCCCGATTAACCTCCCAGAACACATGGGAACATTCCCTTTCTTTTGAAGGATAGTGTGAAGGTGCTCCCTACGAGACAGGTTGTCTTGGAAATAAGCAACCACATCAGATGCACACCGCAAAATATCTCCATTAGGTTTTAGTTGTTCATGGGTCAAGGTTCTTTTCACAATTGCTCCTGCACCATCATGCTCTCCCTTGCTGTGCCTTGATCCAAAAAAGAACAAGCTCATCCCCATCTCTGTGAGTCCACCATATCTTGCAATAAAGTAAAAAGGCCTGGCTCCCTTGAACTGTGAGGCTGAACCAGCAGACCACACCCAATGTTGCTTAGGAGTGACACCCTCTTGTTGTAAGCAGTCACGATGTAGCATGCAATAGTGTTTCACAAACAATGTTTCATGCACCTTGTCATCTGATATGAAGAAGTGGATGGTTTTGAC
The DNA here is from genome assembly GCF_014529385.1 of Adiantum capillus-veneris. NCBI lineage: Eukaryota > Viridiplantae > Streptophyta > Polypodiopsida > Polypodiales > Pteridaceae > Adiantum > Adiantum capillus-veneris. The sequence goes on along the minus strand of NC_140948.1, from coordinate 9,648,256 downwards.
TACCTCCCCTGCCCTGCGGTAGTATGTTATGTGTACAAAAATGGTTACTTGACTAGAGTGCCAATGCATTGACTGAATCTCATTTTGTTCCTTGAAGTCATAATTCTCTGCAAAATCAACAACTAACACGGCGACATCGTCCTAAAACCGAAGAAGGAAATCCTTGAATTGTTGTCCTTGCCATCGAACCACATAGTTATGAGTGATAAAGAGCTCCAACTTGGTCTTCAAGAGTTGAAGAAACTCCTAGCACTGCATTTCTTTGTGCAAAAGATCTTTTCTTTTGTTACTATTTCCATGCTTGTCTTGAGCTTGTACATATGCAAATACTTTCACATTAATACTATTACCCGGCTTTGCTGTCTCCAAGCAGCATAATTCCAACATATTCACTCCACATGTCAAACACTCTCCCATCAGGCATTCACTTCTATGGAAAATGGCATCTACGGGCTTTGGACAGAGAAAAGACTCCCACATATGTGTGACACCTTTGAACGTGTGATGTGAAGCCAAGCAACCCTTGCTAATGTTCTCACCTGGGGCACAAATAGTGCACATACAGTCACAACCTGCTCTATGCATCCCAAAAGCAGAAGAGTGCATGTGGTTTAGTGTGTCTTTCAAAAAAGACATTTGCACATGGTATTCGCAAAAGCATGTGTATCTATCCTTTAGCTGCCTACAAAAGAATGGATTCAACATCTCAAACATTCTCATGCCAATCTTGCAATCTGGATGTTTTTCCTTGAATGTACGAATGAACTCAACCTACAACATCCAAATGATGATCAGTATTCAGATTGCTAACTAGGACATCCAGTAATTTCATGGCATTCATCTATCTGATCATGAAACCATTGTTAATAGGAAGGTTAGCTAGATGCAGTATGTTGTTGTTGCAGAAGTTTAATTTTGTGATTGTCCACACACCAGACAAGGAGCATGTTATGAATTCTGATCATTACTTAGAAGAGCATTAGGGTCAACAACAAGTTGTTGTAGGAACAAGTCATTTGCATGACTTGAAACCTTAATATCTTTGATTTTTATTTTTAAGCCAGCCATCTTGAACAAGCTAGCCTCTTCAACTAAAAAGTGTCTTACAATTCCCCATTAAGCTCCATTAAGAGAGACCTTGGAAAAGGCATTTCTAAATAGAACTTTAAGAAGTTTGATAAAAAGTGTCTCACAAATTTCCATTAACAAAGACCTTGGCAATGGAAATTCCAAATAGAACTTGAACAAATTTATTGAACCTTGTCTCTAATCCAATATAAAGAAAAGAACAAAATATAAAGTCCCATCCAACTCTGTCATAGGTTTTGTGAGAATCAATTTGTCAAAACAAAGAACTCCTGAATTGATTTAATGGCATGCTCTAGACCTTCCAAAATGGTGATACTGGCATCTAGAATGTATCTCTCTTTAATAAATCCCTTTTCTCTCTGAGGGTGAGCTCTTGCGTTAGATCATTAATTCTCCTACCTAGAGAAAGGGAAAATATTTTATAAATTGAAGTCATACATGGAATAATTCTCTAGTTGGATAGATCCTCCTTTCTCTCTTTAATAAAGCCATTTTGTCTCTAAGGGTGATCTCTTGCATTAGAGCATTAATTCTCCTAGCTAGAGAAAGAGAAAATATTTTATAAACTGAAGTCAGACATGGAATAGGTCTCTAGTTGGATAGATCCTCCTTTCTCTCTTGAATAAACCCCTTTTCTATCTAAGGGTGAGCTCTTGCATTACAACATTTGTTATCCTAGCTAGGGAAAGGGAAAATATTTTATAAATTGAAGTCACATGTGGGATATGTCTCTACTTGGATAGATCCTCCTTGCTCTCTTTCTTGTGAACAAGGTTAATAACTCTTGTCTTTAGACGAGAAATAGTAAAAAAACCAAAAAATCTTATCTAGAATGTAGAACTCATAGGGAAGATGATCAAGATCTTACTAATAGTGTCTCTAATCTTTCTATCTAAGATGGGTTGATCAAGAATCTTGGCCACATTGGGTGTCATAGTGTGCTTTTTAATCTCAACTATTTCAACTATTGCTTGACTAATGCCCTCATCTCTTTTGGAGGGACTAAAGAAGATATTAGAAAAGTACTAGAAAACAAAAGAAATTTCTCCTTGAATATTCAACCATTCTTGGATTCTATGCACATACTTAAGAGAATGTTTCTCACACCCTTTGAGACCACATTATGGGCAAAAGGGTCTCATTACGTGCGAGGGAGAATTTGAGGGCCTTGAAACATCTCCCCACATTAGCCACTCCACATCAAGGCCCCAATGGAAAGATTGTTCTTTCCAAAGCCCCATGGAGTCTCATCAAAGACAATATTGATTGAGTGAAGGGCTCCATTGCCTCTATTGGCAGACCCATAGGATACAGGAGATCACTAAAGGGAGCTTTTACAAATGCAAAGAAAGGTAGAAGCATTCAATTGTATGGATGAAGTCTCATGACTGGCACAATATGTTACAGGTAATTCTTTGATGTTTATGTTTTCCCTCATTTAGTTTAGATCTTCAATTTTGTGTATAACTAAAACAATACATCTCATATTGCCTACCAACATGTGTGGGTACTAGGACAAGAAATTGAGAGAAGCTATTTTCAAACTTGGCAAGCTACTAGGGTACATCATATCTCTATTCTACTTAATTGTTCTATATACACTAAATCCTCAATATGCACTTAGTGTTCTCTTGTGTGTTATATTGTATATTTGTAAGCTCCAAATAAATAGAAATAGATTCCATGCAAATTCTTGCCATGGAAATAGTGTATGCCATTAAGGATGCATTCCCTTGATCCGCTCTTGTTACCTCCTAGTTCATGTGGTTGAGGAGATAGCTATATGTGGGGTGGTGCATGCACAATGGATGTTATTTCTTGAGAGGTTTTTAAACACTCTCAAAGATTTAGTGAGACTACAGGCCTAGTCAGAGGCATGCATGGCTGAAGGATGGATCATGCAAGAGAAATTTGTAGATATCTGGGAGTATTTGGATTTTACTGATTCTTCTTTCTCAGATGTGGTCAGATGAGAAGGATGTAAGGATGACTTCACACTTGCCAAGAGGAAAGGGAAATTAAGTAACATGGATCTATGCCATGTGATCAATAAATTTTTCATCCTCAATGTAAAGGTTAACCAAGTGGGTGGGATGTAAAATGCAAATTTTTTGCAAGAGAGGGAGCTTGGAAGCATGGAAGCAAGCTCATGGAGGCACAAGGGAACCCCCGATTCTTGGACACCTTGCATGTTTTCTAAATCTCAATAACCCCAAGTGGATCCATGAGAGAATGACCAAAGCAAAGGCACGTAGAGAGGACATCATCCACAAAGAATGTGAGTATGTATGAGGTTTTGTGCCAAAGGTAGAGTACTCATACACATACAAACCATATCATAGTTTTACTTGATTTTATCTTTGTAATTGATTGCACACTTTTTTTTATTCTATAGTATCTTTCATTTAACTCTACATTGTTGTGCCGCTTTGTAGGGCACAGGGTAAAATATGCAAATCTTTATACTTATTTGAGGTTTTTCCAAACTTATGAATAATGTTAACAACTATTATGACAGCATGAGGGCATAGATATATGCCTATGTGGGCTTTTAGACCTAAAAGGCTCTAGATAATAGAACTTAAAGTGATTAGAATAATTCCATATGGCTCGTCAAACAGAGTTGTGGATTGCAAGATATTTGGGTTTGAAGTTGGAAGAGATTGCATTCGAGATGGATAGGCCAAGTGGTGCCAAGTGCTTGGAGACAACCTAAAGTTATGGGTGTGTAGCGCTTGATTTATGGAGGGTGGGTCTTTTCAAATCATCGATCTGAGTCTTGGCTACCAAGCTACGGTTGAAGTTTTTCCGCGAGCCAAGTTGGTTCGGGTTGGCCGCCTCGAGAGACGTGTCATCTAATGATTTGAGTCTTTGTCGAGGATTGTATGTGTTCTATGCATCACGTAAAGGCCACAAGAACCTAGGATGTGTCAAATGGAGTCCAGAAGGGCAAGTTATAGCAGTGGGAAGTTGACGGTGGTGGTCAATAGGGAGCAATCTGGTGTTGTGGGCCATTTTTTGCATTGGTTGATGTGCTAAGCAGGGTCTGAACAGGATATAGCTAGCACAAGTTAAAGTCAAAACCCAAGGCTTTTGCGAGGATTTTATAGGTGGAGAGTCATATCACCGAGCCACAAATGGCCTAGGATTGAAATTGCAAGGAGAAAAGTTTTTGTGCGGTGATTTATTTTTGGAATTTTTTTTTTTTTTGGAAGAGCTTGGAGGGGGACCCCTGTGGTGCTACACGTGTACAGTGGAGAAATCCGACATGTAAAAACTTGAACCATATGGTAGGGTAGGTAGGTTGGAGCGAGACCCTTCACTAGGCATCCATGAGGCATAGTGAGCTATATCCTGTTCAGACCCTGTAAAATCCTCGCAACAGCTATGGCCGATGGTTTGGGCGGCCGTGGTGGCACGCGGTGACATGGGGGGTGGCACCAAATTGGAGGCTTAGCGTCATGACATGGCACGCTTGCATGGCTGGGTCATTTCCCTTAAGGGCCAAAACTTTTAAGTGCTAAGTGGGAGGTTCCCACCCAGTAGCACCGGTGCTACTGCATGACTGGCAAGGGGTGCCTCCCATGGGTGGTGGTGGTTAAGGCGAGCTAAGAATAGCATATAAAGGGACGGTGCACATGAGAATAGGCTAAAAATAGGAAACGTGGGGGTACACACGCCTAAGGGGGTAATTTTTTTGTTTTTTCTTAGCATGGTGTCTTTTTGGGGAGGGCAAGAAGTGGAATAAGGGAGACAGGTGAAGAGCGTGGGGAAGAAGAAGGGCTCAAATCTCTCTGTCACTCTCTCTCTCTCTCTCTCTCTCTCTCTCTCTCTCTCTCTCTCTCTTGCTCTCTCTTTTTTTGGGGAGCTTGATGCAACAAAAAGAAGCGAGGAGGTGAAAGGAAGATAAGGTTTTGGAATCTCTCTTGAGCTTGCAAGGGTGAAGGTTAATGAGGAGAAGGAAGCACGAGAAGGGCTAAGCAGGATGAAGTCTATCTAGCAAGTTGTGGATTGTTTCCATCGAGTTTGGGTTATCTGAATAAGGGATTCTGAATCCAAGTATGCAGTCGATTTGTATCAAGAGTTTTGAATATCTGATTAATGGGAACATCTTCTGATTGCCAGCCTTAATTAAGTGTTTATTTCTATTCTAAGTTGGATTTTAGCCATTAACTTTGTTAAACCAGTTGAAGGTTCTAGCAGGAATGGGGCTTTTTGGCCATATGCTATGACAACAACGAAAAAAGAAAAAATTGGGTATCAATAGTTGTGTCAAGTGGGAAATTGTATTAGAAAGACTATTGGGTGGGAAAACCTTGTAGATTCCCTCTCAGTATATGCATACATAGCTAAATCTCAAAACAACGAGGCTTTTGTAGAAGAGAAGCAAAAGAGGGAAGAGTACCTGGCAAGAACTTCAAAGAAAACGACAAGTTCAGAGGTACCAAAAGGAAAGGAGTCTAGCTAAGGAGCGCTTCCCCCGCCGGGGAGGCCACCTAATAAAAATGTAACCTATCATGTGAATTCAACAAAAGGGTATTTAAAGTTCTTGAAACTTACAGAAATATATATACAGAAGGGCATTATTTTTTCAAATTTGAGAAAAACTTACAGATTTCAAAAGAAAAGGGTACATTATATTCCTATTGAAATTCACAGATAAGGGGTTTTACAAATATGTCTTGAACGCACGTGATATGGTAGTTTTACAAATAGTGAACCCCCCAATGTGCTTCCTACCCCACCCGACATCTCAATGGATGAGGTCAAGAAGGAGAAAAGGCACAAAAAGCACGAGGTCCTTCGTATAAGCTCAGATATGATATTGAACAGGCTACTAATGTGAGGAAGGTACTTGAGGAATGCATTCTGAATAGTAGAGTGGAGTTTACCCTAGGTGAGATCCTATGTATTGCAAAGTGGGAATTTCAACATTATTATTGATCTCATGAAGAGAAAGTGCCAAATATTGTATGGGCTTGAAAATGACCCAACCAGGACACAAGGGGTGGATAGCATTTATGAACAAATTGAAACTATTATGGGTAGCGTTAATGAAGAAGTACTAGGTGAAGATGAATAGGAAAGCATAGTGGACAACAATGAGCTTCCAAGATGGGTAAAGCATGTCAAATTTCATGAGGATGAGTATGGAGAAGATCTACATTGCAACCATTTTACACGAAATCATTGGGGTAGGGCTACTACTGAAACTTTCGTAAAGGTAGGTGATTCAAGGAGCCGCTTGTTGCATTGGTAGATCATGGGTCAGAAGTAAACCTTATGTCAAAGAGTTTATTCTTAAAAGAGAAATGGCCTGTGGATGTGGAACATGCGTGGAGTATCCAAGCTACCAATGCACAATCAAGGGATTTGTATGGTGCACGCCCTAATGTTGAAATAACCATAGGAGATGTAAGCGATGAACAATTTGTTTTTGTCCACCATCAATCTACATATCTAGTCATCTTAGGGTAGCTATACATTATGGCACTGAGGATTGGAAACAAGGTTTTGGATGATGGATCCTCGTATGCTAGAATTAGAAGTCGTGATGGTAAGAAAGGAGCTCAGTTTCTAATTGTTTGTGTGGACCATGCTAGGAACGAAAATAAGGCTTAAGAGATCATCCATTGCCAAAGTTGACAAAATAATTCAAAGAGAAAAGGGGTTTTTGGGATTTTTTCCAAGTGCCATTGTAAAGTGGGACTATGATGATGCTTTGAATGAGAAGTTCCCGTCGTCGCTGATAGCATATGTCTACAGAGATACTTTTTTTCTAGGATTTCTGGGATTGGCTTTAGAGGGTTTGGTATCTTACAAAAAATTTAATGATTTGTGCAAACGGGGGAGGAAACATGTTTGCATTGTCCAAGGAATACTTCAAGGATGTGAAATGCTGGACCCAAATGAAGCAATTTCAGGTATTTTTAAAGAATATGCATTTGTGGATACAATGGGAGAATTTGACATAGTCATTCAATCTAAGGATCAAGCTGGGATAGATATGGTTAAGGTAAACTCTCTTAGCATGTATGATTTGATTTTCCAATTCAAAGAAGAATTAGATGCCGAAGAGGTACAAGTGAATACGAAATACAAAAGAGTGGCAAAGAAGGTCATACAAATGGCCATTCCGTTGCCAAAAGAGAGTGACACAGTTATGGAAAAATCATCTCAACAACCTATCCTCCTAGATCCAGGTAAAATTGGGCACTCATTTACTGAAGAAACACTACAAGTTTTAAAGATTGGTGATGCTGATTGTTTAAATCAAGAAGAGATAGAATGTTTTCTAGCAGTGTTAAAGAAACGTGGGAAGGATTTTTCTTTCCAACCAAGTGAGATCGGTTGAGTTTATCCTAGTGTTGTAGCTCCCATGGTAATATTTACTGTTTCGCCTTTGTCTTGGAATTTACAACCTATTCCTGTTCAAAAGGCTCATCTACGTAAGTTGGTTGATTTGTTAAATGAGAAGATTAAGATGGGCATTTTGGATCCCTCTTGTGCTCCTTACTCTTACAGATGGTTTACGGTTCCCAAGAAGATTGGTATATTGAGGTTTATAGAGGATATGCAGCTAGTAAACAAGGTAACTATCACAAATATAGGAACATGTCCAATGGTTGATGGGTGAAAGCATGTTAACTTGTCATGCTTTTTCATGTCCCGGACAATGCTAACTAGCACAATTTTGACATATGCTAACTAGTACAATAACTTGAGCTACATCTCCAAGATCTATGACATATGATATATCAATAGAAAGCACTTGAAACAAGGAATCCAAATGTACAACCTCCAACAAATTTTGATATTATTTGTAAAAAATTTACCGAACGCCCAACTTTTCGAAGATGTGCTAATTTGAAACTGCTAACTAGCGTAAAAAGCGCGACAGGTTAACATGCTTTCACCCTGATGAATTTGTAGAGGCCTTTGCAGGTAGAGCTATCTATTCTATAGGGGACTTGTATTCAGGCTATCATCAATTTCAACTGGCTATGGAAAGTAGGGATCTAAAAACCATGCATACTCCTTTAGGATTAGTAAGAATGTGGACCTTGCCATAGGGTGCAACCAATTTATTTTCTCACATGATCATGATGAATGGGATGAATAAAGTGTTGCGGGATCTCATTCCTCAGGTTACCATGCTTTTTATTGAAGATGTGCCGATAGAAGGGTATGAAGAGGGTGAAAAAGATGAAGCCAAATATAAGAGGGGGTGTAGACAGTTTGTGGCTAACCATATTGTTGATTGAACCAGGATATTATCAAGGCTTGAAGAGGCCAACCTTACACTCTCATGCCAAAAGTCTATGTTTGGGGTAAAAGAAGTCTTGATTGTGGGACACTTATGTGGACCATCTGGTAGAAGACCCAGTCCTGTCAAAGTGGATTCTATTCAAAATATGAAAGAGACATGCAATTCAATTACAGAAGTGCAAAGATTTTTAGGTGCGTGTGTTTTTTACTTGATATGGTTACCCCATTTTTCACATGTTGCCGAGGTGTTATACCAATTTCTCAAAAAGGGACAAAAGTTTGTTTGGAAAGAAGAACAATCAAAGGCTATTTGTAAACTGAAGAATATTTTACAAGAGGCTTCTACATTAAGGAAAGCAGACTACAAAAGCGAGAAGCCAATCATTGTGACGGTTGACACGAGTCCCACAGGTATTGGTTGGGCTATTGGACAAGATGACGAGTAGGGAAAAAGGTATGCTAGCAGATTTTGTGCCAAAGTATTAAGTGCTTAGGAGAGAGCATTTTTGCAAGTAAAAAGGGAACTTTGGGGCGTAGCAACTGCCCTAAGATGCATCAAGGTATACTTTATTGGTGCTTTTGTAATAGTGGAGACAAATTGCTTGCCATTACTTGGGATGATCACAAGTTTTTCTACAATAGATATAGATATGCTAAATTTAATTGCATATGTAAAGTCATTAAATCATGAGTTTCATTGCAGGTAAGGATAATTTGGTGGCTGATATGTTGTCCAGGGCCAAATTTGAGGATGAGGAAACTATGATTTCCGAAAATGAAGACGCGAGCTTGAGGTTCTTTACCTCTTCAAAACTGCACAAAGAATGTAAAAGCATGGTTTGCATTACAATCTTTTGCAGAAGATAAATATGAAGGTGAATGGTTGCTGCTTGGGAAATATTTAAGTACACTAGAGAAGCAGGAAGACCGGATCGAACAAGATTTTAAGCAAATGCGTAAGAAGGCTTATGGATTTTTCTTACAGGATGGGCTTTTATGGAAACATCCAAAGAAGCCAAGAGGAGCCCCTCAATGAGTGGTTTATGATAGGGTAACACAACTTCAAGTACTTAACACCATTTTGGTAACCTAACAAGACATAATAGGGTCCTTTCAAGGTTTTGGGAATAAACTCTAAAACCATAGTAGATCCACTCATTTTGAAAAATCCTTTCATGAGCTTAGATTTTGAAGACTACTGCGTATGGAAAGAATGAAAAAATTGTAAAATTTGTCATGTATTGGTCACAACAAGCCTCTAAGGTGATGGACCATTGCATTTTTCCCAAAACAGTTATTTCCTATGGTTGATTGCATATAAATAAGAGTGGGGATTTTGTTAGGACATAAGATAAAATTCCCCTTTAACTTCAATGGGTTGGTGGTCAAAATATATGGTTATTTTTGCCTCACTTTTGTTTTTTGGGCAGAAAAATAGGTACAAAAAAGCAGCATTTTTGCCATTTTGCTGACCTATCATCACAGTTTCTATAGTCTCGCTCAATACAGATACTATTTACATGGTTTCTTAGTTTCCTTTAGGCATTTGGATCCAAAAGGGGCCATGGAGCATGTCAAAAGAATAATGGATCTCTTACTAAGTGGAACCTTGGGGATAGTGATGAAGTGCTAAATACAGCAAACATGAAAAAACTAGGTTTAGCATTATGACCTCTAGAATCTTATAGAAACTACTCAATATCTAGCCAAATTTATAGTTTATAATTAGATATGGTTACTACCTGGAAAATACACACAATTGGCCTAAAAAACTAGCAATGTTGAGAAAGCTACACTTGCTACACTAAAATGTATCCTATTCTTCAGCAATTGAGAAACTCAACCATCATCATATACTATGATATATAGCATATTAGGTCCTCCAAAACTCAAGGAAGATTAGATTTTCATTGTAATAGGACTAATCTTTGAAGTTCTTAAAGTCGAAAAGAATGTAGTAGGGCATATCTTTCGTTTAGCACGATTTGAAAGATTGTTGAATAGTCTATTAAATAGAGCTTATATGAATGAGTTGAAATATTAAGAGAGAATATATATTCTTTTTTTTAAATAATACACTAAAGACGGATTTGATAAAGATTAATGAATAACAGATAGTCTGTCTATGAACAGTAAAATTGAGATTTTTATTAATATCAATGTTTTATATTTATGTGTTTTAGTTCAAAATGCATGGGTAGGCTTAAAATAAGTTGAAAACGTAGTGGAGACCCAAAAATAGATCTTTTATGAGTCGCTACCTAAAAGTTACGTTTTCAGCCAAAGAAAGACGTTTTTCATAATTCTCTCCACGTTGTCTTGTAGACCAGACCTATTCCCGTCGTTTTGAGTACCTGGATTGCTCTGTTGTGAGTTCGTTTGTAAAAGTTATGATAAAAACAAACACAAGGAAGCAGCAGTGTAGTATACACAGGGACAGGCAGACATACAACAAGATACAACTCTCCCTGCTATCAAGCAAGAAGTGGATTTGGCAGCAGCAGTGTAGTATACACAGGGACAGACAGACATACAACAACATACAACTCTCCCTGCTATCAACCAAGAAGTGGATTTGTTTCTTCATGGTAGACTATTGCAATTGAGATTATGAAGCTACATAATTATGTTTGTTTACTTTGATTATCATGTTGAATTGGTTACACGAGTATGTTCTTTTGGCTATTTTGTAGACGATGCAGAAATCAATGTGTGAAACAGGATCTGTGCAAAGTGTCATGATAAAAATCTAACCTTCACGGATCGCTTAGCGATCACGTTCTTATATTATTCTCGCAGGTATACTTGGTGCGATATCATGCAGACTTTTCAAGGAAAAGAAGGATAAAAGCATGACGGGTGGTGCATTTGGGGATCATTCACAGATCTCCTCTTCTGCGAGTGCGAGTGCGAGTGAGAGTGAGACACTGCATGCAAGCGGACTGAAGCTCGAGGGTGGTCGAGAGGTTCGCGGTCCGTACAACGGAGTGCACCTATATTCAATTTCTCCTCTGTTGTATCAAAAGTCTACAAAGATTCATCAATACAAAGATCTCTTTATCTACCTTTTGCTGTCTATCTCTATTATTCGGTTCCTGTGACAAGTGGTATCAGAGCAAGCGTTTGATTCTGGACATAGAAGGATACGAGAGGAGGATGAAGGAACAAGAAGACCTTATTTGAGGACTATGAGAAGATCTGGAACAAGAAAATCGGGAGCGTGCTGAAGCTCTGCGGGACAAAGCAACACGAGAGCCTGATATCTATGTGGACTTGATGGCAAACACGAAGGCGAAAACCATGCTACACCACCAGGAAGCAATAATCATTCCGGTGACGCTCGGACACCTAGCGATGGTGGACATGATGATGGTGGACGTAGAGGTCGTCAACGCCAAAAAGAAACGATGACGATATGGGAAAAGCGACAACCAAATCATTCTTAATGAAGACTAAGCTTAAAGAGTTTGATGGAATAAGAAAGATATGCGAAGATTCAGAAGCGTGGATTGAAGAACTCAAAGATTTGGATTATACTTTCAATATCGAGAACACGACCACTAGACTTTTGAATATGTACCAAGATGGCTGAATTGGAGACTTTTGGCGATGCGTACGATAAAGGTAAGTCATCTACTCCTTCTTTGTGATGTTTTATGTCCTTGATACGTCCTTTGAAAGCTTCTCTGATGGAATTTATGCGTAAAAGTTGAGATTTAAATTTGAATTTCTTAATTGATTTGGATAGTATTCATTGCTTCTTATCGTTTAAATTGATTGAGAAATTAAACTTGAAATTAAATCGAGAAGTCAAAAGACTTGTGGACTTAACTAGTGGTAATAATAGTTTCATGAAAGAGTTAGGAGAAAATTTGTTTTTTTTTCCTTTTGAAGAGTCGGAAGCATAAAGATGATTTCTATGTCATAAACATTGATATGCATGATGTTATCATTGGTATCAATTAGATGATTGAAAATCATATTTTGATTGATTGTTAAGAAAGAAAAATATATCTTTAATCATTTGATGATGATAAGTCACACTCTTCGTGGAAAGAAAGAGATTCTAAATCTAGTTTTGGCCATGGAATTGATAAGGTGGCTTATATAAGAGTGTGAGACGTTGCTTGTGTTTGCTAATGAGATTAAAGAAGAATCTGGGAATAAATAGAAAGAGATGAATCCAAAATTTGTAGAGGATCTCTTACATGAATTTAAGGATGTGTTTCCAGACAATCTTCCTGGTATGCCTCCGCCTACAGCGGTAGACCATGCCATAGATCTATATCCAAGAGCAACACCTTATTCAAGGGCTCCATACATGTTCAATATTGATGAGCTTAAAGAGCTCAAGATACAACTTGGTGATCTTTTGAAAAAGGCTTTTATTAAACCTAGTGTATCTCCTTGGGGTAGTACTATGTTATTCCAAAAGAAAAAGGATGGTACATATAGGTTATGCATTGACTATAGGGGATTAAAAAAACAGACCATTAAGAACAAATATCCTCTTCCTCACATAGATGAATTGTATAGACAATTGAGTGGTGCCACAATAATTTTGAAGATTGACCTTCGTTCTGGCTACCATCAAATCCGCATCAAGGCCAAGGACATTCCAAAGATTGCTTTTCGTACACGTTATGGGCATTATGAATTTACATTTCTTGCTTTTGGTTTGACTAATGCACCAACAACTTTCATGTGCTTACTGAATAGTATTTTCCACCCATATTTTGATGACTTCATTATGGTATTCTTGGATGATATTTTTGTGTATTCTAAGAATGAAGAAGATCATGCATTGCACTTAAAGCAAACATTTGAGGTTATTCGTGAACATAAATTGTATGCCAAAGCAAGTAAGTGTTCTTTTGCAAAGGATCAGATTGTGTATTTGGGAAGAGTGATTTCTAAAGAGGGGATTCACATTGATCTTGATAAAGTTAAGACTATGTTAGTAAGAGATGTAAGAAGCTATATGGGTATAGCACAATATGAGAGAGCACACATTAAATATCTCTCTAAGATAGCAAGTCCCTTGACCGAATTGACCAAGAAAGACAAGGGTTTTGTGGGGACTTCTAGCTGTGAGACTACTTTTGAGACCTTGAAGGCTAAAATAGCGGAAAATTGTGTTCTAAAAGTTCCTAAGATGGGCAAACCATTTGTTGTGTCCTGTGACGCTAGTGGTGAACAATTAGGTTGTGTTTTGACACAAGAAGGAAGTGGTTGCATATGAGTCTAGGAAATTAAGACGACATGAATTGAACTATGCAACACATGATCTAGAATTGCTTGCTGTTGTTCATGCATTGAAACATTGGCGTCATCTTTTTCTTGGTGTCAAATTTGAATTGCGTACTGATCATCAAAGTTTGAAGTATATTTTCACTCAGCCATTGTTAAACAATAGACAAAGGAGATGGATTGAATTGCTGGTTGAGTATGATTTTGATTTAAAGTATTTGTGTGGAAAAGAAAATAAAGTTGCAGATGCATTGAGTCGTAGGTCCATGTGTAATTTGTTGACTGTTGTGCGGTCCAATTTCATTGGTGAGATACATGCTAAAGTTGAAACTCATTCCTTTTATATGCCTATTTTGAAATTTTTGCGTGAGAATATTGGTGAGATGTATGAAAACAGATGTCACTTGTATAAGGGAAATCTGTAGTATTATGACCGCTTGTGTATTCCTGCAAATTATTCTTTTAAGAGTCAAATTCTGCATGAGTGTCATAATTCACCTTTTTCTGGTCATCCTGGGTTAAATAAGACATATGAGAAAATTAAAACCTCATTCTTTTGGCCACGTATGAAATTGGATGTTAAGAATTATGTGCGTGAGTTCTTTGAATGTCAACAAGTTAAGATTGAGCATAAGAGGATGCCTGGTGAGCTTCAACCCTTAGACATTCCTTTACAGAAGTGGGAGTCTATATCCATGGACTTTATCATTAGACTTCCTACTACTCGTGGAGGGTATGATTCGATCTTTGTGGTGGTAGATAGACTCACAAAACAAGCTCACTTCTTTCCTGTAAAAATAACTGATACTGCTTTGACCATTGCACGATTGTTTGTGAAAGAGATATTTTGTTTGCATGACATGCCCAAGAGTATAGTGTCTGACAGAGATTCTAAGTTAACTTCTCATTTTTGGAGAGTGACTTTTGACTCTATAGGTACCCAGTTACGCATGTCTACTTATTTTCATCCTCTAACTGATGGGAAAACGGAGAGAGTGAATCGTATTTTAGAAGATATGTTACAAATGTATGTCAATGAAAACCAATCTAATTGGAATGAATATCTGCGTTTAGTTGAATTTGCATATAACAGTTCATATCATTCATCTATTAGGATGACTCCGTTTGCTAGGCAATGTATGGCTACAACTATCCCACACCTATTAATTTTCTTAATTCAAGCAATAAGGTAGAACTGTCACGTGAGATGCTTGAGAAAATGGATAGCGAGTTGGCCAAAATTAGGGGGAATATTAGAGAAACTCAAAAGAGACATAAATTGTATTATGACAAGAAACATCGTGTTGTGGAGTATGAAACTGGTGATATGGTTTTTTTAAAGGTTATTCCTGAGAAGTCTCATTTGATTCTTGGAAATGATAGAAGATTGTCTCCATGATTTGCTGAGCCATTTGAAATTTTGAAGCGCAATGGTTCATTAGCTTACAAATTGGAAGTGCCTTCTCATGTTAAAGTGCATCATGTATTCTATGTGAGTTTATTGAAAAAGTATGTTCCTAATGTGCATCATGTTTTAGAGGACAACTCTAAGTTGAAAGATGACGGAACATTGACTGTAGAACCAGACTTAGTTCTAGATAGGCGTGTTAAACATCTAAGAAATAGAGGCATTGTGGAAGTTTTAGTTAGGTGGCAGAACTATCCAGTAGACGATGCATCATGGGTTGATCTTAGTGTTTTGCAAAGAGAATTTTTCTCTCTTTCCAACTCTGAGGACAGAATTAATTTTGATAAGGGGAGAATGTAATAGGACTAATCTTTGAAGTTCTTAAAGTCGAAAAAAATGTAGCAGGACATATCTTTCGTTTAGTACGATTTGAAAGATTGTTGAATAGTCTATTAAATAGAGCTTATATGAATGAGTTGAGATATTAAGAGAGAACATATATTCTTTTTTTGAAATAATATACTAAAGACGGATTTGATAAAGATTAATGAATAACAGATAGTCTGTCTATGAACAGTAAAATTGAGATTTTTATTAATACCAATGTTTTATATTTATGTTTTTTAGTTCAAAATGCATGGGTAGGCTTAAAATAAGTTGAAAAAGTAGTGGAGACCCAAAAATAGAAATGCTATGAGTCGCGACCTAAAAGTTGCATTTTCAGCCAAAGAAAGACGTTTTTTGTAATTCTCCTCATGTTACCTTGTAGACCAGACCTATTCCCGTCGTTTTCAGTACATGGAATGCTCTGTTCTGAGTTCGTTTGTAAAAGTTATGATGAAAACAAACAATAGGCAGCAGCAGTGTAGTATACACAGGGACAGACAGACATACAACAACATACAACTCTCCCTGCTATCAAGCAAGAAGTGGATTTGGCAGCAACAGTGTAGTATACATAGGGACAGACAGACATACAACAACATACAACTCTCCCTGCTATCAACCAAGAAGTGGATTTGTTTCTTCATGGTAGACTATTGCAATTGAGATTATGAAGGTACATAATTATGTTTGTTTACTTTTATTATCATGTTGAATTGGTTGCACGAGTATGTTCTTTTGGCTATTTTGTAGGTGATGCAGAAATCAATGTGTGAAACAGGATCTGTGCAAAGTGTCATGATAAAAATCTAACCTTCACGGATCACTTAGCGATCACGTTCTTATATTATTCTCGTAGGTATACTTGGTGCGAAAATCGTGCAAGCTTTTCGAGGAAAAGAAGGATAAAAGCATGACGGGTGGTGCGTTTGGGGATCATTCATAGATCTCCTCTTCTGCGAGTGCGAGTGCGAGTGCGAGTGCGAGTGAGACGCTGCATTCAAGAAGACTAAAGCTCGGGGGTGGTCAGGAGGTTCGAGCTCCTTACAACGGAGTGCGCCTATATTCAATTGCTCCTCTGTTGTATCAAAAGTCTGCAAAGATTCATCAATACAAAGATCTCTTTCTCTACCTTTTGCTGTCTATCTCTATTATTCGGTTCCTGTGACATTCATTATATATGACACTTAGACAATCAAAATTGCATTTGGATATTAAGAAAACCACCCAAAAAACCATAAAAGTGCTAATTTGGCCAAAAAATAGGATTGGCAGTAATGCGAGTACAATGAGAGGAAGAGATGCTCAAAGAAATAGCCGAGCTAAAAAGAGTCAACCTGCTGCTGAGAGATGGATGGCAAGAAACGCATGAAGAAGCAGGAACTTCAGAACAACCACATATAGATATCCCCTCAGTCTCGTTCACTGAGATGGAAACACAGCCAGTAGAAGGGCTAGGTGGTGAAGAAGATTTCCAAGTACAATTCACAGAAGCTGACATAGTGCCAATGGTCTTGCTATCACAAGCTGAGGAAGATGCACTCAAAGAAAAGGTGACACAAGAGATGGATGAGCACTGGAAAGCATCAATGGATTGGGAGTTGAGAGTACTTCACTCTGCCAATGTTACTCAAGTCACTTCCAATCAAATCAATGCACAATGGCATCAACAATCGCTACCATATCCTTTGATTAAGGTGGAGTTGTTCCAGGTCAAAGAAAGACTTTCTAAAGACATGCAAGTAGAAGGCGCAGATGAAGAACACCCTAAGTGAAGGAAGAGCTGGCTGAACAAGAATCCAAGATATCTAATTCTTCTCACAAGAGCACCTACGACACTTCAAAAGGATCCACCTTTTTGTCATGTACCAAGATTAAAGACATGGCAAGCACATGAGGAAATAAAAATAAAGCGGCTAACCTGGCAGAATTATCCAAGATTTCCAACCCCAGAAAAGGGATCTCCGACAGAAGAATACATGGTGAAAACCCTAATGGGCGCCATGGCATTCTTCAAAAGTCTTCCTGATCTATTATGTGCGATGCTTTATAAAATTTGCCAAATGATGCTCACCTGCATTGAAGTCTTTCATGAGCCAGAGGAAGCAGGTGCCCCATGGAGATCTCAGTGGTCAACCTTCTGAAGAAGTCCTCTATGGCTTCTACACCCGATGCATGTTCGTACCTTCTCATAATATGTGGGCGTTAAGAGGAATCCTTCTACACAAGGTTCTTCACTTGGCAAACAAAGATTTTTGGGCCAGTGATCAACAACCTGACTTCAAGATTTGTAGGCTATTCCGCAGTTGAGGTAAAAAACAGTCACTATGCAGTTTTTGCAGATGCCAGATAAAGAGAGAAAGATCAGATTAAAAAAGGCTCTATATGCACTTAGAGACTGCCTCGCCAGGCGTCAACCCGGAGACTATTTCAGCCCATAAAGTGTGTCAAGGGACGACACATGCGAGGAGGGGGGAAATGTTGCAGCAAGCTAACTCGGATATCATTTTTTGGAGCTCTCATTGTAAAAACACTTATTATTTTGATAAATCCAGAATATTATAACTTCTATTGTCTAGATAAACCTTGTATTTGATGAGCCGGGGCTACAAGCTTCCAGATTGTATCAACCTGTCATTACCTAATACCCATCTTTAGTTAGAGCTGCCAGATTATTAGTTTGACCACCAAAAACCTTGGTTAAGGTATAAAAGCCAATTTTGTAAGTTATTTTAAAAGAGTTTTGGATAATGAAATACACAACGTGAGCTAGTGGCTCTCACTTCTCTCCTTCTTGTGCTTCCTACTCCCTCCCGGGTTGTCACATTGCAGTCACGTTTGGTGCATTGCAATCGTAGGTCAGAGCTCTACGTATTGACGTAAGCAATTCACAGTATTTTGTAGCTTTTGGCTTCGTCGACCTGTGGCCTAATTTCATCATAAGTAGGAATTTATACTTCAAAATCAAAAACTAAGCATAGGCAGGGTATTGGGGCATCATAGCTAAGCATTTAGATGCATTCTAGGTTGAAAACGACTAGGTCAAAAATCCATTGATGTTAATAATCGTAATTTTTGCACTTGACCTAAAGTGCGATTTGAGACCATAAGCATGTGTGCTTAGGTCTTATAAACTTGTCCTAGAAGTTTCACTACGTTTGGATGTCTTTTGATGCTGTAACGGATGTCATTTGTTTGCCGATGAGAGATTGGATCTTGGTGATTTCAATCACTTGAGTGTAGCTAGAGTTACATGCGAGTTGTTTGTTGTTTTTCGAGAGATTGACAACCTCTTGTAGCCTCTATGCACTAGTTGAGTCAGCTTCGTCCCATGGATTGACAATTTAATCGTGGTTCTCTCTAAATCTACGACAATAAGAAAGGAGTGAGGTTAGACACCCATCCCACACTCTCTCTCTCTTGCAAAATTATTATTCATGCCAAGTTAGTTAAGTACTATGATTATGCTGCTCCCGTCAATTGAGTTCACCCTATATGTTCTCAAAGTAGTCTCACAAAAACTCTCTTTTTAATTCTCCTAATTCCGTTATTCTCAAAGTTTATAGGACATTTATATTACATGAACATTCCCCAAGTTAGATCTCTTCTCTCGGGGAGGGCACCTAATAAGAATGTAACCTATCACGTGAGTTCAATAGAAGGGTATGTAAAGTTCTTGAAAATTTCATAAATATATATACAGAAGGGCATTATTTTTTCAAAACTGAAAAAAACTTACAGATATTAAAAGAAAAGAATACATTATATTCTTAACAAAAATCACAGATAAGGGGTTTTACAAACATGTCTTGAATGCATATGATATGGTAGTTTTATACATAGTGAGCCCCCTGAGTCTCTTTTGCCCCTTTGTGTGAAAGGGGGGGGGGGGCACAAAAATCCATCCGAGTTTTCTTATGCCATGATCATGTGAATAAAAGGGTGGCAAAAATTGCCTTTTTATGATGCTTCCACCGAGAAACACCCTTTGAAACCCTGCATTGGCCAGCATCGTTTAAATATATCCTGCTATATATTACTCATTTTTGTGACTTTCAATTCTGTGTACCAGCCCACAAGGCAAATCAAGAGTCCATGTTAGCTTTTTTGTAGTGCACATTTATTGCTCACGGCCCACGGCGAATCCTTGTTACATTCTTAAGTTTCCATGTTTACATTGGGCTATGCATGGACACGTCCTTAGAGAACCTTTCTTGAGAGCTAGCACGCATGTGAGAGATGGAAAAATGCAACGTCTTGCTAACCTCCTGACTTAGGCTAAGCAATAGCCTCGATATGGAGAAACTTCAAAAAATATCCGCTCTCTAAAGACGATGTTTGGAGGTACATATTTCATAGTGTTTTTGAGAAATAGAAAAATTTTAAAAATTAGAAAGTAAATTGAAGGATATGGCTTAGAACTAAATAAATAGTGTTCCACTCTGTCTTTGTAGAGATCACATGTGCAGGTGCTTTGAGGCTTCTAGCTCCCGAAAAAATCAAGCTGGATGACCTTGAAAATCAATCGAGACAAGAAGAGTTTCTTTCAACACATAGTGCCCTTTCTTGGACCAAAGATTTCTATGGGTTGGAGAGTTGGATGAACCCACTAAGGAAATTCTTGATTTTCAAAAGAAAAAGATCAAGGATTATGTGTCGTTGCTTAAGAGAAGGTATGGCACATTTGTAAGAGATAGTAAGGGGGGTGTTTCCTTTGGTTTTCAGTACTTAGCTTTTCTAATATCTTGTCTATCCTTACAAAAAGATGAGGGCATTAATCAAGCAAGAGCTTAAACAAATAAGATAAAAAAGAACATATTGGCACCCAATGTGGTCAAGATGCTTGATTAGCTGATCTTAGATAGATAGAAGGGATAAAATATTAGTAAGCATATGCAAGGAAAGTCTCTAGGGCCTTCATGGTTCTTCCCAATGAGTTCTACATTGTGTATAATATTTTTTGGTTTGTTTGCTACTTTTGATCTAGCAAGAAGCTATGAGGTTTAAGGCTCATAGCTATGAGGTTTGAGGCTCTCTCTATCTTTATCAAGACAAGAGATATCAACCTTTCTCAAAAGAAAGAGAGCAAGGAGGATCTATCCATTTGAAGATTGATGCATGGTTTTTAGGACCCCTTCTGAAGATGCAATAAAGACACAGTCAGTTGTTGGAGAGATGAGGATACTCTAGTCCAAGGGATCTCGAAAGAGAAGAAAAATCTACTTCACAAGCACCAAAGAGTAAAAAGTGCCATGGACAGAAGATACGTGGGAACGAGCTCTTATGCATGCCTACAACCTATATCTTACAGAATAGCCCATTCTAGGTGTGAATTTCTAGTGAAATTTACACGAGGATGTTCGTGTGGACTCACAGCACATCATACTCCGTTTTCACTTTTTTACCGACAGTAAATATTTTTTACCACAGTAAATATTTTTCACCTACATGGTAAATACAAATCACTTTTTTCCTACAGTAATTTTTTTTACCCATGGTAAATATTTTTACTGCACCATAAGTATTTGGTAGGTAACAGTTCACTGTTACTAGAAGTAGTGATTGGGCATCAACAATGCAGTTACAAGAGGAGAAAAGGGGAAAATCTTATGGTAAAGGTGAGTCAACAGGGATAAAGACTTTTGAGTTGAAAAGAGACATGCTGATTTTTTCAAAGAACACATGTCAAAAGAAGCCATGGTTGAGGATTTTTTGAGAATTTGATATTCAGGAGGACCCAGCAGGTCCCCCCCTGACATGTGTAGAACCTCCAGTTTCAACAGCCATCTTAAATGCTGGTCAAGGCCTTATCCCCATGTGTCACAATAAAAAAAAATCAGCATTTATCCTCCCCTCTCACATCACTCTACAGAATATCTTGATGGTGACATATCAGGTGACCTCAATCTGTTGACCACCCTAAGCAAAAAGTAACCCCAATCGACGGATTTAAGCATGTTCATCCCTAATCCTAAACCCTCTCAGAAACCAATATAAGGAGGCCTTCTCTCACTCAAAACCAACACTTCACCCACTTCACCAAGCAACGAAGCTATGACGACATTGCTCAGAACGAGGAGCTATGGATGGAGCTCTACTCTCTCTCCCTCTCTCTCTCTCTCTCTCCCTCTAGTATGCTACATTACTAGCCCTAAAACCTAAATAAGGAGTCTTCTCTCATGCTCCATGGATACCATCCTCACCATCATTCTCTAAGGTATTGATGTGTTGCTAGTAGGATCATACCTACCTGCTGGGTTGATTGTTTTTGACAAGGGATTATGCCATACTTGGCTTGCTTCTCTATATCCTTGTTATGTATGATCAGATGCCGTTGTATTGTCAAGCTGGTGTCTTGTGTATATATATGCTACATAAGGTCCCTAAGCTTCGTTTCTATGTGTTTTGCCATATGTTTTGATGCCATCATAATGCCAGAAGTCTCACTTGCCTATGTGCACTATGTGTGAGGTCCCTAAACCTCTTAATTTAGGGTGGTTCCCCCTTTGTTTTGTTCTTTTCTTGTTTGCATGAGGCATGGTTTGTAGAGTGTGCACGAGTACAGAGGCCACCCGATTGCACTGCTCTTTTTCCCGCTATCATTTTGGTGCCCCCACAGAGGAGGGCTACACAGACCTTCAGTCCACAAGCAATGAAGATGTGCAATCTGCAACATAGACAAATGGCGTGAGGAGTTTGCAAATTGGAGAACAGAAGAGGAGGAGGCTCTAGAGGCCTTAAAAGCTTTCATCGAGGTCTTGTTACCAGGTTTCAGTGTCATTGAAATTCAAGAAGTAAGTTCTTCTACATGCCTTGTTCGTGATCGTCGCCAACGAAGGAGAGTGAGAAGAAGATCTTGATATACCTCTCCTCTCAACCTATGAGTGCTCCAGAAACCTCCAACACACATGAGCTTGAAATATTCTACATCAACATACACGAAGGTACTGTGACACACATTAAGGGAAGAGAAAGCATCACCAGACCTCTCTTTCCTGAGGAGCCGACTAAGAGGAGGAAGATCACCTCTACACCTAAGTGGCCCAAGGCCGCAGCGCGTGCTCAAGCGTAAGGTAACATTTGGCTTAATCTCATTAATAAGGGATTACATGACCACTACAGGCAAGAAAAAGGCTAGTGAGCAACCAACTTCAACCTCCAACTTGCAACCACGACTCTCACCCCTAAATCCTCCTGAAGCAAAGAGACAGAGGCTTGCCTACAAGATTGCCGCCCGTCTGCGAGTGCTCCCAGTGCACTTTGTGAATCCAGACACCACCAATCCCAAGCCAACCTTCTGTCCGCGTGAAGATCACTTTGGATATTGTCCAAAGTGCTTTGGAGACCGGGTGAAAAGCCTCCCTGCCCTACCTTTGCTGCTAATTTTCAAGAAGTTATCTCAATCTAAGGAAACTATCTTAGTTGATGATGTGCTGCACATTAATGGTGTCACTTTCATTCGTCATGCTGATTATGGTAATAGCATCCAATTGTTGCTTGCTAAAAGGATCAGCATTGTACAAAGTGTTGCCATCACGCCTTACGTCTTCACAGATGCATCAGGAAGAGTCGAAGTGATCCGAGGTGCTGACCTTCTGTGGCTGATCAGGCTCATTGGTCCCAAGGTGGTGCAACTAAGCTAGGCTCTTGTGTGTAAGTATGGATGCCAATAATGAGAATGATGATCCCCGCATGTTTCCTTTCCACTTTGTGCGTCATATCCGTGTGAATATTTGTATTGATAGAAAAACATTTTATCAGCAAAGAATAGCCCTGTTGTTTGGAGCCGAGAGACTTGGGGAATCTTGCGCTCTCCTCATCCTGTCATTCTACCCTTACTAGACTATTACCATTCCTTTGATGTGTCGATCTTCATCCTATTTTGAGCTAAGTTGTGCTAAAGCTCCAAATTGTAATTACCATACTCTATTTTAAAATAAATTGGAGCCGTTTGTGGAATTGTTTACTCTCTCACTTATGGCCTTCCCTAATTTTTATGGTAAGCCTGGGGAGGTTGCTCCAGACTTTTTGGATAATTTGGAAATGGCCTTTCTGGTATCGGGAAGGGATGACGAAGCTACTAAGTTAAGGGCCTTTCCTTTGGTCTTGAGGGAAAGTTCAAAATTATGGTATCAAACTTTGGCACCTGAAGAAAGAAGAGACTCGGAGTCCTTAAAGATGGCCTTCATCGAAGAATTTCGCCGCCATGAGCCTCCAGAGGAGATATGGAGACAGCTCTTAGAGCTACGCCAAACATCACCCAATGACTATAGAAGTTATGAAGGAAAGTTTTCCAACCTGTGGGAGAAATGGTGTGCATCACTAGGTGAAGGAGAAAGGGCGCCAGAATGCCTAAAGAAGGACTGTTTCCTGGCAGGGATTTACCCCATCCTTCGAGAAAAGGTAAAAGGTAAATTCCCAGATACCTTTGATAAAGCTATGACTTATGCAAGGGAGAAGGATAGGAAGTTAAAATTCCAACCTCAACTACAAGGGGGAATGGAGCCTCCACCGCTAGCTCAACCTACGGCAAGGGTAGTAGCAGGGACAGGAGCAACAGACCAAGAGTCCTCTCAACAAGAATTACTTCAACAAATCACCAATCAATTAGAGAGCCTGTCCATCAATCTGGTTCAAGGTGTAAGGGCTCCCCAGCCAGGAAATGAACGAAATAGACAAGAAGGACAAAGGCAAGCACGTGAGTACATTTGCTACAACTGTGGAGAGGTAGGTCACGGCATGTATTATTGCCCCCATCCACGACGCTCTCAAGGAAATGGTAATCAAAGACGGCCTCCTCGCCAGCAAGTCACTCCTCCTCGAGCTAGGCCACTAAATGGACAAAATGCACATGTGGCTCCACCAATCCAAATATTGAGACCCCCTCCTCCACCACCACAAGCACCAGCAGAGATCCCTCCACTACCATCGGGAGGGGAGGGCAGGGCTGTCTCTGTCATAAGTCTTGACAATGGTAAGGATAAAGGAAAAGAAAAAATGGAGGAAGCTGTTGCCATGCCAATAAAGAGAGTTAGGAGACAAAGAACTAATGAAATGGAAGCTTCAGAGCCGGATAAAGGGAATGAGGGTTCCTCCCAAGTGATAGGAGACAAGAAAAGGAAGAGTAAGTCAAGGAGGCACATAGGAGTAGAAGACTTTCCACTTGGGGTAGGATCCATACCTTACGACCTGGTAGCAGATGTGAGTAAGCAAGGACCAAAGATTTCATGGCAGCAACTCCTCCACCTTTCCCCAAAGATGCGTAGAACCTGGTCTAAGATGGTCAGCACCAGGAGGGCTAAGGCAAAGTCAGTTGGGTCTATTAGTGCAAGAGGCATGAAGGATATCGTGCCAGTCATTGATGCAGAGATTAAGAGTCAGCGAGTCTCCAATGTGTACGTAGATGGTGGAGCCGAGATTTGTGTTATGATAGAGAAATTAATGCACAGGTTGGGTTTGGAAGTAAACAAGAAAACTTCCTTACAAGCTAAGATGGCAAATAATGTAAGGGTGGCTTGTGTGGGAAAGGTTAATGGAGTGAAGGTTTCAGCTTTTGGTGTGGCAATCTCAATTGATGCTTATGTGATCCCAACCAAGGGGGAGGGCTATCCGCTAATCCTTGGAAGACCTTGGCTTATGGCTATGAAATCTAGGCAAGATTGGGAGACAGGTTCCCTTGAGTTGCAACCAAATCATAAGGTAGGTGGCAAGCAACAAAAAATTGTGTATGACATGAAGCAGGGTAGACAACAAGACCTAGAGATGGAGACTTCTATGGATGAATGGAGCACAAGAAGTTGCTCTTCATCTGAGGTTGATTCATCTGAGGAGGATGCTAGCTCTTTGGAAGTCATGGGTATAATACTGCAAAACCCAGAAGGAGAAGGTGGTCAAGACTCTCTAAACAAGGAAGAAGCCACAGGCTTAGAGGAGATGCTAGTTAAGGACCTACTAGAAGAAGAGAGAGAACCCTATTTGCAGGTACTAAAGAAGCATGATGGCCTCTTTATAACTGATTACGAGCACATTAAAGGAGTGACGGTAACCCAACACAATATCCAATTAAAGGAAGGTGCCGTCAACCTTGTTGGTGATGAGGTATTTGCACAGGTTGAAGCTCTAGTAGTTCATGTTTCTGAGTATAAAGAGATGGTTGTAGAGACGTTTACAGAGGGTTTGGATACAGGTTTGAAAAGTGATCAGGTTTGCTTGGCTATGCAGCAAGTGGAGGCAAATGGCAGGGCCTTGCTATGTTATGTGATGCTATGGATACATGTGTTATTGGAGGTTGCTTTACATATATTTTTGTGTCAATGGCAAGGTTTTTTTGAAGTGGACTATACCATGGAGGGTCCTATAGCAGATGGTAGGATAGCTGCTTATGATTCAGGTTTCTCAAGTGATGGCAAGTATGCTTATAGTGGACACGAAGGATTATGGATGCAGGGTGACGAAGCTTCGTGCTATAAAGAGCTGGAAGGATGGCCTGTCTATTGGCCTACAAGTGCAAAGGAAGGCTTGGATATACATGTTTTACAAGTTGATGGCAATGAGCAATGCTTTACTTTTGATCCAGGTGGATTCTACACCATGCGTGGGGGAGCTTTGAGCTTTCCATTTGACCCTGGAGGGTGATGCAGTATCATATGATTTTTTCTCTATCTCTATTCTATCTATATAGCCACTATACTATCATTTTTCTTATACATTCTATAGCTCTATGTTATATAATTCTCTCTATACAGTCATCTTTTACCTAAATAATACTATGGTTGAGCATGAATGCTCAACGAGGGGTTGGGCCAAAAAAAAAAAAAGGAAAAAAAGAGAAGAAAAAAAGAAAAAAGGAGAATGCTACCAGTGAAAGCGGATATTGACAATGGATGGGGTATGGCTTTCAAGGGTCTAGGAGACCAGTTCTTAGTCATGGATGGATACAATTATTCATCAGAAAAGACTAAACAGGGTGCATCAGCCAAGAAAGCAGTCACATGGCAAATTCAATTGGTACCAGGTGGGTAAGTATTCAAGAGAACCCTATTGTAGCACAACCTACAGCTAGAGGCATCAAATACCTCTAGCTTAAGGGAGAGGGCTATATGATGCATGGTTTTTAGGACCCCTTCTGAAGATGCAATAAAGGCACAATCAGTTGTTGGGGAGATGAGGATACTCTAGTCCAAGGGATCTCGAAAGAGAAGAAAAATCTACTTCAGAAGCACCAAAGAGTAAAAAGTGCCATGGACAGAAGATACATGGGAATGAGCTCTTAAGCATGCCTACAACCTATATCTTACAGAATAGCCCATTCTAGGTGTGAATTTCTAGTGAAATTTACACGAGGATGTTCGTGTGGACTCACAGCACAGCATACTTTGTTTTCACTTTTTTACCGACAGTAAATATTTTTTACCTACAGTAAATATTTTTCACCTACATGGTAAATACAAATCACTTTTACCTACAGTAATTTTTTTTACCCATGGTAAATATTTTTTACTGACCCATAAGTATTTGGTAGGTAACAGTTCACTGTTACTAGAAGCAGTGATTGGGCATCAACAATGCAGTTACAAGAGGAGAAAAGGGGAAAATCTTATGGTAAAGGTGAGTCAACAGGGATAAAGACTTTTGAGTTGAAAAGAGACATGCTGATTTTTTCAAAGAACACATGTCAAAAGAAGCCATGGTTGAGGATTTTTTGAGAATTTGTTATTCAGGAGGACCCAGCAGGTCCCCCCCTGACATGTGAAGAACCTCCAGTTTCAACAACCATCTTAAATGCTGGTCAAGGCCTTATCCCCATGTGTCACAATAAAAAAAAATCAACATTTATCCTCCCCTCTCACATCACTCTACAGAATAGCTTGATGGTGACATATCAGGTGACCTCAATCTGTTGACCACCCTAAGCAAAAAGTAACCCCAATCGGCGGATTTAAGCATGTTGATCCCTAATCCTAAACCCTCTCAGAAACCTATATAAGGAGGCCTTCTCTCACTCAAAACCAACACTTCACCCACTTCACCAAGCAACGAAGCTATGACGACATTGCTCACAACGAGGAGCTATGCATGGAGCTCTACTCTCTCTCCCTCTCTCTCTCTCCCTCTAGTATGCTACATTACTAGCCCTAAAACCTAAATAAGGAGTCTTCTCTCATGCTCCATGGCTACCATCCTCGCCATCATTCTCTAAGGTATTGATGTGTTGCTAGTAGGATCATACCTACCTGCTGGGTTGATTGTTTTTGACAAGGGATTATGCCATCCTTGGCTTGCTTCTCTATATCCTTGTTATGTATGATCAGATGCCGTTGTATTGTTAAGCTGATGTCTTGTGTATATATATGCTACATAAGGTCCCTAAGCTTCGTTTCTATGTGTTTTTCCATATGTTTTGATGCCATCATAATGCCAGAAGTCTCACTTGCCTATGTGCACTATGTGTGAGGTCCCTAAACCTCTTAATTTAGGGTGGTGCCCCCTTTGTTTTGTTCTTTGCTTGTTTGCATGAGGCGTGGTTTGTGGAGTGTGCACGAGTACAGAGGCCACCCGATTGCACTGCTCTTTTTCCCGCTATCAAAGATCTATCACATATATGCCTTCAATTTATAAATCTTTGCCCTTCCCTAGCTAGGAGAATCAATCCTCTAATCATAAGAGTTCATACTTAATGGAAAAACAACTTTATTAAATAGACATGCATTTTGGATGCCATTATCACCATTTTAGAAATTCTAGAGCATGCCATTGAATCATGTCAAGAGTTCCTTCTTTTGAAAAATTTATTTTGACCAAACCTATAACAGAGTTGGATGTGGGACTTTATACTTTAGTCTTTTTTTCACTAAAAATCTTTCTCAAATTGATGTGGCTGTTTATTGATTTTTGGTAGTGAAAGAGTCCAAAATGGGGTGGCCAAAGAGGAGAGAGGAAGACAACAAGCAGTTTTTTGGTAAATTATACACCATATTTATTATTGTGCTTGTTACTATTGTTATTATCGTGCTTACTACCGGTAATATTACCTTCATTACTATTGCGAAACACTTTGCAAGTTAAAAAAATCAAATTTGGATATGTCTTTCTATTTTACAAATTAAAAATTATAGAGCATAATATTTTTCATTGAAAATAGACAAAGAAAATTGTAAACATAGTGTGGCATGCCCTGAGTACATGATCAGTCCACAAAGGGGAGTAAGCCCAAATCTTTGCGAAAAGCTTCAAACTTCTCATGAGACAATGCCTTAGTCATTTCAATTGATCATTAAATCAATCACATACATATAATCAGAAAAAATTAGCATGTTTAATGCTTTGGAGCTAGAATATTTAAATCTAGGTACTTCTTTCTATCTTACAAAAAATATCTAGAGCGTGATATTTTTCATAATAATAGACAAAGAAAATGGTAGACATTTGATCATTAAACTAATCACATACATATGATTAGCACATGCTTGATAAAATTAGAGCGAGAGAGAGGAGGGAGGGATGACAGGGAAACAAAATTCATAGAATGAAATATAAAAAATGTTTGTGAATAACCTTCATAAAAATATCTACAAGGGGCATCATCTATCAGCAAAGAGATAAATTGAATCGTCATTTGTATATATGCTGGCTTGATCATCTTCCATCTCATCATCATCATAATAATAATAATCCTCCTCACTAAGGTTGGCAATGGGACTTGATTCATCAATCTATTTCTCCTCGGCCTCCTCATCCAAAGTAATAGTTGTCAAAGATGGTCTCCACTGCATTAGAGGCAATAATGGTTCCTCGGGAAGGTGTTATTAGAACTACAAACAAAACTTTTGGTTGGTGGATTGATGGGATATATATGACCTGTAAAGGAGAAGTTCAAAGTGAGTTACAATGATATTATGATACAAAAAAATAAAGGTAAACTTGGTAGTCACTCATCTGCTCACAATTGCCTGGAAAAACAAAGGTGTCATACCTCCCTGTAGTACTTGACTTTATCACTATCATCTGTGTAATGTTACATATGATACCCGTGCAAATGAGAAGGAAAATGATGCCCCGATAGTCTTGCACAAGCTACACCATCGGAATGAAGAACTATTGCACGAACAAAAACACCTAGAGTAACACCTGTAGAGATTTATGAAAAACCCTCCAAGCATGGAACACACTCCAAATCATGAGAAACAAAGGACATCATGACACAGATCTTCTCATGGAGATGTCTGTAGGGTGTCCATAGGCAAAAAAAAGAGAAGAAACGAAGAAGTTACGGCCGCTCAAACATGGAGGTGTCCTTTTTCTTGCTAAAAAATGAGCTCTCTAGAAGTTTTTGCAGGTCTGTGGAGAATTTCAGCTTTCAAAAAGGGGGATTTTTTTAGCTCTTCTCCCAAGTAATTTTCTCTCTTCTCTTAGCCGACATGGTTCTCTCCTTGGGCACCTTTTAACTCGTCCAATTTTGGCCTTTTTTGGGTGAAAAATGAACTGTGGGTGACCCTTTGATGAAGGAATGGGGTGGGGGCAAGTGTCCTTGGGCCAAAAAAAGTGGCCAGGTGCCTGGGCAGCTGGTGTGAACTAAAAAACATTCCATCCCCTTCCCCATGGGCCCTCGATCCCTCATAGCCAAGCCTTGAGAAAGCTCCTCTCACCTTTGATACACCATAATGGGCTCCCAAAGTGCCCTATGTACCCTGAACTTTTCCCTTTCCTCTTCCCATGTGGGATTAATTCCATGCCACATGGAAACTCTCCCAAAGCTTCCCAACTTCCCCAAAAATTCAGAGCTTCTCCCAAAGCATGAGAGGACTTCTTGGACATTTTTCCCCGAGGCATACCTTGCTGCTCCGGTCATCGAATGACGCACCGTAATACACGGCTCGAAGCCCATTAACCGGCTACCTCCAAAAATATAAAACTTCAGAATTCTAATCTTATACCCCCAAGTTGGCCAAGTTGCCCTTCTTGCATGCACCTGTAATCACCTTCTAAGTTGAGATTGCCCGCTTTGGATTCTCATAACTCATGATGTACAAGTCCGATTCACAAATTATAAAGCACGGTTGAAGATACTTATTAAAAACCATACTTTGGTGTCTTGAACAACCCAAAACATCAGCATTCAAGCTTCACAAAATCACACCTTTGTACATGAATTTTTACAGAGCCACTTCCAAAACTCGTAGGGCTATGTGTACATAAATACACAAGGTTAGTGGGTAAGCTTTTTAGCATGAATCAGAGACTTCATTCTTATTGAAAAAATGCTTGACATAGCTTGCCAATTACCCCCCTATCCTGCTTAGTCATTCATGACAAGCAGAGGTTTCTAGGGTGAACGATTGCTGCATTTTATCGCCAAAAACCTCATTTACATCCTCAGGTGTCTCCAT
Source organism: Adiantum capillus-veneris (assembly GCF_014529385.1). NCBI lineage: Eukaryota > Viridiplantae > Streptophyta > Polypodiopsida > Polypodiales > Pteridaceae > Adiantum > Adiantum capillus-veneris. The sequence goes on along the minus strand of NC_140948.1, from coordinate 9,617,470 downwards.
ATTGTCTCCTTCCATTGATAGCATCTCATCTGTCACAATTGTCATCAAATGTGCCAAGTATTTCTTCTGTCTATAACCATTCACACGATATTTATGTTGTGCAGCACACTCAAATCAGCCAACTGATATGTGCCATTATCAAACTTCTTGATGACAGCAAAAGAACATTCCCATTTAATTTAAAACTTCTTCTAAAAGGTATTGTCCATCTTACTATTGTATCACAACACCAAATCACCCTTTTCAATTTTCTTGTCCTCGATGCATTCATTGGCTTTTAGTTGATCCTTATTTGATACTTCCTCATAGTAGCGCCTCAAAGCTAAAACTCTGTCTAATTGCAAACATTGTAAAATCCAATGGTCTTTTCTTCCAAGAATTTGTTTTCTCTTCATCTCCCAATGACAATAACTTGAGTGCATGAATCTCCACCTCAGTTTGTCAATAAAGCCCCCTTGCCATAAAACAAGTGATAAGGAGAAAATCTTGTGCTTGTTTTGATAGCAATTCTATAGGCCCATAATGTGGATGGCAACTCTAAATCCCAAATTTTTCCATGTGTTTGGGTCATCTTTGTCAAGATCTTTACCAACTCTGCATTGAACCTTTCATTAAGACCATTGCATTGTGGATAATAGGGAGAACTATACATATGTTGTATATTGAGCTTTTCGCATAAGAAATCAAATAGCTCTCCTCTAAATCCTGGTCCTCTATCAAAAAGTAGCTCTAGTGGCACAACAAATTTGCAACATATGTACTCATAAACAAATTTTCCCATCTCTTTATTACCGGTAATCTATTTGATAGCCTTGGCTTCTGCCCATCGTGAAAAATAATCCACTGTTGTCAAGATGTAAGCATTTCTTTTGCTAATCATAGGTAAGGGTCCAATGGAATCAAGACCCCATTTTTCAAACACGTCAAAAGCTAAAATTGTCTTTTGCAATTCAGGCTTCAAAATTCTGTTTCCCATCCAATGAGAATTAAGTCCTCTAGAAGACTATTGGACAGTCTCCCAAGGGGTCCAATGAGCATTCAGCAGCCCAATGGCTTACCTGATTCCTATTGGCCGGGAGGCAAAGGGGTCCAATGAGAGTTTAATTGAATTATTAAATTACCTAAAGCTCTCACAAAAGGGGAAAGGGGGACACATGTCAGAAGGCTATCACTTATGCTGCTTAATAGTCATTGGCTAGCCCTGGGGAGGTCCAATGGGAGGATAGCAAGAGAAATTAGGAAGAGGGCTCACCCAAGAGAGAGAGGGCTGATTTTTGCAAGGCATTATCACACACACACACACACACACACACACACACACACACAGGCTATGCGAGAAGCAAGAAAAAGACTATCTCTTCCCAAGCTTTAATGGAGAGCTCATCACCTACTCCAAGCTTGTGAGATAGAAGCCTACATCAACACACTCTGTGAATGTGGATGAAAATCCAACCAAGCTTCAATGAATTCTCATCTCCTCTACCGTGCTAATTATTAATCTAAGCTATGCTAATATGAGTGATTATGTGAGGAGATGTACATCTTTCTCGTAAGATACTCCTTCTTCCTCTCAATCTACTCTCATACCCTGCTAGCTCTCACCATCTTCGAAGGTGTGTGAGGTCTTGGGTCTGAGAACGGGGATAATTAATGTTGTGTTTGATAAGTGTTTTGCTTAGTGCATGAAGCTTTCATCTTCATTCCACTATCTAGTCTTTAAGGAACACAAAGAATTGTATTGTACAATGTCTCTCTTGATGGGAGAAACCATAATACAAAGCCTTTTTGAGGGGGGACCGGCTCCATGAAAATCCGGTCCTCAACTGTTGTCAATAGCTTAATTTCTCTCTCTTTTGAAAGTATTGTTCATGCTATCTAACTAGGTGTTATCCTTTTTTTTACTCGCTCCACCCAAGCACTCTTTTAATTCTCATTAGGAATCTATTCTAATGAAATGCCCACTATGTTCATGCTAATTTCCGCTACACACAAGTTTTTAGGCCATTAAATGTTACATTGGTATCAGAGCACAAGGTTTCTCTTTTGTTGCTCAAGAAGGGAGGTCCTCAAGCTAGCTATAAATGGTTGGTATTATTAATTGCCTGTGAGTAAGTAGAATAGGGATTTTTCAGCCTTGCAGTGCGCCTACCTTTGTGCAATTAACACGGCATCACCATCGAGAGCTATGGTCTTAATAGTGGAGTCCTACGGGGCTTGCCTATTTCTTAACCACTATTGAGCTATTAGAAGCTTGACAAGAGCCGGTGCTGTTTTGGTGTTGAAAGACCCTCTCTTCCATTCCTTGCAATTAATGGTATTCGAGCCACGGGTACAGTAGCTTGAGTGCTTTTTCTTAAGGGGTAAAGAGGAGTAGAAACTAGGGCCTGAAGTGCCAAAGTACACCTAAAAAATTTACACCTAAAAGTTGTTAGAATGGTTGACAATAGTAAAGAGAGTGAAATTAATGTTGATAACTTTGATTTTGCTAATGAGCAAGCTACTAATGATGCTCCGATGCTTGTTAACTATCTTGTTTCTAGGATTCAACAAGCCATGGGCAATCCATCTCTACAAAGTGAAGTGCAATGGCAGCTCCGTGCTCATGGGATTATCCAAGCTCATCACCATGACGAGAGAACACCTAGGAAGCCTCCTTGTGAGACTCCCAAAAGAGGTCTCTCTCTGATTCGGGAAGAAGAAGAGAATCCATACGAAGGGCTCAAGAATTTACTTCTTGATGATGCATCTCCTTCCCAAAGCAGAACTCAAGAGCCTCCACCTAAGGAACGAGAAAGAAGTGAGTCTCCCGCCACCTCGGTGGAGATGGCTCCACGAAGACGGCGGGCTAAATGCTCTCCATCACCACCAAAGCGGAGAAGACCATCACACTCTTCTCCACACAATAATTCAAAGAGGGATGATAAATATCAAGAGAAGAAAAAGGCGAGAAAGAGGACACCCTCTTCTCCATCTTCTTCATCCTCTTCCTCTTATGAAAGTGATGGTGAAAACGAAGAAGATCAATACAAGAAAAAGGCGAGAAAGAGGTCACCCTCTTCTCCACCTTCTTCAAATTCTTCACCTTCTGAAGAAAGTGATGGTGCAACCTTTGAACCATCAAAAATAAGAGGCCATAGGAAATCTTATGCCGCATGGAAGAGGTCATCCAAGATCAAGAAGTTCAAAGAGGGAGGGAACAACATCTCTTTCCTTACCTATGATGGCACCTTTGGTGCTACGGACAAAGTGTTGGCCTTTATCCAACAGTTTGATGCGGCGTTTGGAGATGAGGTCTTCACGGAGTCCTCTAAGCTATGCCATGTAGCTATGCACTTTCAAAAGTACTCCAGGCAATGGTGGTCTAGCCTATGAGCCAACGGTGAAGCTCCACGAACATGGAAATATTTAAGAGCTTCCATTATGAAGCAGTTTTTGGCCACCGATGCAAAAGACAAAGTACTCACCGAATGGCGAAGCTTAAAGCTCTCTCCCTATGAATCCATCCACAAATATGTAGACAAGTTTTGGGACCTACAACTCAAAGCCACAAATTGGATGTTGGAGAGCAAAAGCAACAATTTTGTTCCGGCTTAACTGAAGAAATGGCAGAGTATGTCAACTCCCAAAGGCCGTGCACGTACCATATCGGTGGTAATACACCATACTATGGTGGCCTCTCGAATCAATTTCCAAATGGGGGCTAAAAGAAATAGTAAGCCCACGGAAAACAAGGGTTCCAATGAGCCTAACGGGAAGGACAATGTCCAAAAGTCTCCTAAGGGCAACTCCAACCAAGCTAAAGAGAATGAAGTTTACAAAGGTAAAAACAAACTCTCTCCTGAAGAGCTTGAGCGTTATCGCAAGGATAATTGGTGTTTCAAGTGTGGCGAACAAGGGCATGCGTACCACACTTGTACCCAAAAGAACAACCGCCAAGATCCTCCTAGAGCTTCCTTGGTTGAAATCCAAGAGGACGAGACTCACCAAACTCACCACAAAGGATCTCCTCTATGCCATGCTTGGGAAAAGGTAAGAGAACATGATGCTTTTATTATCTTTGACCCTGGTTCTACTCACAATTTTATATCTATAGAGTTGGCCACCAAGCTAGGCATACAAGCTTACGAGATGGGAGATGTCCTACCCACAGACAATGTCTTCAAGGGGCAAGAAGCTTCAGTCACTCCCTTAATCGGGAAATTGAGGCTTCATGTCCAAGGCTATGTGGACAAAGAGGACTTCTTTATCTCTCCTCTCAAGCATGAGGATGTAATCCTAGGGGCACCATGGTTTGACCGCCTGGTTGCCAATGTTAAATTTCCTAAAAGGAGAATCTCCTTTAAGTTCAGGGAAAAAGACATGTATATAGATGCGAAGGAAATGGGTAACACTATCCCCATTGTACATACACCAGCTTTCAACAAGTCAATAAAGAGCTCTATTTCCGTGTACATGATTTTTGTTAAAGATTCTCAAAATCAACCTAATTCTTTAGCAAAATAAAATAAAAGCAACCAAAAGGAATTAGATTTATCCAATTTTCTCAAGGGGTTTCAAGATGTTTTTATTGACGACATCCCTTGTGAGCTACCTCCTAAACGAGGTAATGATGACCATGCAATTGAACTTCTTCCAGGAAGTTCACCGCCTAACAAACCTCCTTATAGAGTTTGTCAAGCTCAACAAGAGGAGATTATGCGGCAAGTGCATGAGTTAGTTGAGAAGGGCATGGTTAGGCCTAGCTCATCTCCATTTTTCTCACCTGTGCTATTAGTGCAAAAGAAAGACGGCACATATCGTATGTGTGTTGACTATAGAGCACTAAATAGGATCACTATCAAGAATAGGTTTCCTGTTCCACGGGTAGAAGACCTATTTGATAAGCTACAAGGATCGACCTACTTCAGTAGGATTGACCTAAAAAGTGGCTATCATCAAATAAGGATAGTTGATCAAGACATTGTAAAGACCGCATTTCGCACCACATTTGGTCTTTACAAATACATTGTCATGCCTTTTGGCTTGACCAATGCACCAACCACATTCAACCACTTGATGGAGAAGCTGTCCAGGCCTCATCGAACCTTCACTGGAGTGTTCTTTGATGATATTATCATCTACTCTAATTCATTATACGAACACAAGCAACACCTCCAGGTAATATTTCAAGCTTTAAGAGAGAATAAACTTTATGTTAATCGAAAGAAAAGTGAATTTTTCTTGCAAGAGATTCAGTATTTAGGTCACATTATCTCTCAAGATGGAATCCAAATGGATCCATCAAAGTTGGAGGTAATAAAAGGATGGTCTACACCAAGGAATATTCATGAACTAAGAAGCTTTATAGGTATGTGTGCATACTATAGACGCTTCACAGAAAAGTTCTCACAAATTGCGGGACCATTACATGACCTAACAAAGAAAAGCGTTAGGTATACATGGTATGCTAAGGAGAAAAATGCTTTCAAAAAGCTTAAAGAAAAACTTATCTCTCAACCTCTGCTTACCTTACCGGATCACTTACCTTCCATAGCCACTCACAATGATCTATCTTCAATGATAGATGAGTACGCTATTGATCCCAATTTTGGAGATGTGATTTCAGCCCTTGTATTAGGTAAGAAAGAAGAACCATTTAGTTTACAAGATGGTTATCTTCTCTATTGCAATAGACTATGTGTTACTAACTCACTACGTGAGAAAGTAATGTATGAATCTCATGCTCCACCTTATGCAGGGCATAGAGGGATTCAGTCTACCCTAAAGGGAATTGAAACATATTTCTATTGGCCTACCATGAAAGTGAACATACAAGAGTATGTTTCTAAATGTGTGGTATGCCAAAAGACAAAATTTGATAGAGGGAAGCAACTTGGATTGCTTCAACCCTTGCCAATCCCTAATTCACCATGGGAGAGCATATCCATGGATTTTTTCTTTGGATTGCCTAAGTCTATCCATGGGAATACGGGAATATGGACGATCGTAGATAGGTTCAGTAAACAAGCTCATTTTATACCTATCAAAAATACTATCAAAGCCCATCAAATGGCAACCCTCTTCATTTCACAAATTTTCAAGTACCATGGCTTGCCAATGTCCATAGTGGATAGAGATCCTAGAATGACGAGTAATTTCTGGAAGGGTCTCTTTGAGAATTTAGGGACAAGGCTAAACTTCTCTTCGACCTATCATCCACAAACGGATGGCCAAAGTGAAATAGCTAACCTAACCATTCGCGATCTACTAAAAGCCTATGTAACGGAAGTACATCAAAGATCCCAATGGGAGAAGTACTTACCCTTAGTGGAGTATGCTTTCAATAACAGTGTACATACTTCCACGGGAAAAGCACCTTTCGAGGTAATTGAGGGAAGATCAAAAAGTCCCTTGCTACTTAAGGTACATGGGAAGATCTTCGTTGCAGATGAGTATAGCCGAGACTACAAGAATCTTTTCAAAAGATTAAGGATGCTATCTCTATCTCACAACAAAGGCAAAAGGCTGCTACTGACAAGCACAGAAGAGCCCAAGCCTTTAAAGGAAATGACTGAGTCTTATTAAAGTTTCCCAAGGCTCGATTAAGGCACACGACGGGCAAGAATCCTACGAGACACCAAAAGTACTATTGTTAACTAGCAAAAATGTACTATGGTCCCTTTCAAATTCTTAGGCCAACCAATGAGATGGCCTATCAACTCAAGTTTCCCAATCATTGGCTCATACACAATGCTTTCCATGTGAGCCTATTAAAGCCTTACAAAGGAGAGCCACCTCAAGAACCAACTATTGAAGACCCATCGGAGATCGAGGACCAAGAAGAGGTGCTGCAGCCAGAGTCCATTCTCCGACATGAAGACAAGGTATTAAGAGACGGTAAGACTATCCGACGATATCTTATTAAGTTTAAGAATTATCCTTTTGAAGATGCTAGATGGATGCAAGGCATACAACTAAAGGATAACCTAAACCTTGTCAATGCTTACAATGCTTCCCAAGAGTAAGCAAATGTACAAAATGTACAAAATGAACAAATTTTTTGTCTTATAAGACTCTCTTTTCTTTATTGTGCACAAAAATGAAGTAGTATGCATGCTTAGATCAAGTTTTCATAGACGACATCTCCCAAACACCAAGTAGAGCTTTGTCACTCTACTATGGAAGACTGATAGGACTAATGTGTAGACATGCTTGCGGCAACCTTAGGCTCTCAAGCGCCAAATGGACTAGTCATGCATTGTGGAATCATGTCGTAGGGTAACATAGGGATCCTCTACCCGCTAATAGGAGGACTCATGAATATGCTTTATCTTCTCTGCACCATAGTCGAGGACGACTATGATTTCAAGAGAGAGGTAATGTCATAATAATCAATATCTAATTCTCCTAAATGATTTTCTCATGTTAAACTGATCATTTAATATGGGGAAGTGCCAGGGGAGAAAAAGCTAGAATATTGGTTAAGCTAGTAGATCGGCCACAGTAGGGATCCAAAGGGGGGGCCATCTGCAAAAGAGCCATGTGAAGCAATGGTCTAAAAAGACCCTAAGGTTCAGCCCATTAAGACTTCCAAAATGCTAAGGTTCCAAAAATCAAAGGTTGTGTCCAAAGGTCAACCTTAAGGGAATTGGATGCTTTGTGTGTGTACAAAATAGTCTTTGCAATACCTACTTGGGAGGGGGCGTGCCTTGCATGTAGGGGATGAGAGAGAAAGCCACACACACACACACACAAGCTCCCTTTACACAAAGGGAATGAGGGACACTTGTCAGCTCCCTAGGCCAGATGCCCACAAGGTGTACCCAATTCCTATTGGATGGCCTTGAGGGTGGACCAATGAGAATTAGACTAGAGTAAATCTAGTTTAATTAATTTAAAAACACTTAATAAAAGAACGAATGAGAATTAAGTCCTCTAGAAGACTATTGGACAGTCTCCCAAGGGGTCCAATGAGCATTCAACAGCCCAATGGCTTGCCTGATTCCTATTGGCCAGGAGGCAAAGGGGTCCAATGAGAGTTTAATTGAATTATTAAATTACCTAAAGCTCTCACAAAAAGGGAAAGGGGGACACATGTCAGAAGGCTATCACTTATGCTGCTTAATAGTCATTAGCTAGCCTTGGGGAGGTCCAATGGGAGGATATCAAGAGCAATTAGCAAGAGGGCTCGCCCAAGAGAGAGAGGGGGCTGATTTTTGCAAGGCATTATCACACACACACTCTCACACAGTCTATGTGAGAAGCAAGAAAAAGACTATCTCTTCCCAAGCTTTAATGGAGAGCTCATCACCTACTCCAAGCTTGTGAAATAGAAGCCTACATCAACACACTCTTGGCATGTGGATGCAAATCCAACCAACAGCCAAGATTCAATGCATGCTCATCTCCTCTACCATGCTAATTACTAAGCTAAGCTATGCTAATATGAGTGATTATGTGACGAGATGTACATCTTTCTCGTAAGATACTCCTTCTTCCTCTCAATCTACTCTCATACCCTGCTAGCTCTCACCATCTTCGAAGGTGTGTGAGGTCTTGGATCTGAGAACGGGGATAATTAATGTTTTGTTTGCTGAGTGTTTTGCTTAGTGCATAAAGCTTTCATCTTCATTGCACTAGCTAGTCTTGAAGGAACACAAAGAATTGTATTGTACAATGTCTCTCTTGATGGGAGAAACCATAATACAAAGCCTTTTGGAGGGGGGACCGGCTCCATGCAAATCCGGTCGTAAACTGTTGTCAATAGATTAATTTCTCTCTCTTTTGAAAGTATTGTTCATGCTATCTAACTAGGTGTTATGCTTTTTGTTACTCTCTCCACCCAAGCACTCATGTAATTCTCATTAGGAATCTATTCTAATGAAATACCCACTATGTTCATGCTAATTTCCGCTACACACAAGTTTTTAGGCCATTAAATGTTACATGGACTCTGGTGATTACTTTTCTTAGAACAATCGGTTCACTCTTGGATGAGCTACTAGGTATCACTTGGACTACGTTCACTATTGTTTTACCCTTTTTTAGAGGATTTTGAGGAAAATCTATGGGAAGTGTCATCCCTTTTTGCAACATTGTATGCAATAAGCTTCAACTGGCTTGACGTTTTTGTCAGGCTCTGGGCATTCATTTTTCCAATGATCATCTGCACCATAGTTATGACAGTTTCCAGTTCTTGGCTTAGTCATGGGTCTTACCAAAGGAGGTCTGACACCTTGATTAGCTACATAATACATTAGCGCAATCTCTCGTGGAGTATAAGTCACAGGTTCTTCCATTGGTGGTGGACGTGAATTATACCAATCTCCTTCTACCATTACTGTAGATGGACTATGCTCAGCATAGGGTGTAACAGGCACTACTGCTTGTTAATCTATGACTCCTTTTGAATGCATGTACTTTACAGGGACTGCATTATGTCCGGGATATGGAGGTTGTTGACCCAGCATGGGCTGAGGTTTTTCCACACCCATTGGTGGTCTTAGGGCGGGGGCCATAATAGGTTGATATCTGTACATGGGTTATCCTTGTGGCCTCATAGACACGTATTGAACATTCCCATCATACTTTTGTCGGTAATAGCACTCGCTGGTCTCATGGTTAGTCCATTTACCCTCGATTGCACACCATTTTTGCGGTCTAATTGGTTGTCCCTGTTGAGGTATCCCTTGCCCTAGTCCTCTCATACGTGCTTTTTGCATGTTATTCATCATGTCATTCATCCTTTTGAGCATGTCTTCTATGGATGAAAGTGGTGCTTCAACAGTCATTCCCACTTGAGCCGGTTTAGTAGATGTTGTTTTCTCACTTTGGTTATCTTTAGGGATATCTTCTTCGTTGAAAATATCACAATTGCCTGTAAATCAATAGCATCTAACACTCACTCTTCTAGGGTTGTATGCTTCTTGCTATACAGTATAGCATGAAGTTCTTTATTTAGCAGTCCCTCTAGAAACAATGATACTAGTCGTTCTTCTGCAGGTATCTCTAGCTCTAGGCATCTGGCAATGTATTACTTCATTTGAGTTGCACAGTCCCTAACAGACTCACCTTGTTTTTGTTTAAAGCTATAAATTTGAGCTACCATATTGTGTTTGATTTCCGTTTTGGAACAAGCAGCTACTACAAATCCTTGAGGTAATGTGTTTAAGTCCATGATTGACCTTGGTGGAATGTTTTGGAACCATGTCAATGCTTTTCCTTCTAATTTCATTCCAAACTCCTCGAATTGAGTATGGAAATTGAATATGCATTCTGCCCTTAGCACTTGCTTAAAGCTTGCTAATTGGTCGTATGGATGCGCCGATATACTATATTTTTTGACCCATTTCTAAAAATCAGTTGGTCTGACACGTCTATTTAGTTCAACTCCCGGTCTCCTGATAGTTGGTCCTATTCTGAGTCCTTCAAACCAGTCTATTGGAAATAGTGACTCACTAGCCCAGGACTGGCTTAAGTGTCACCCAATTTCCTTTGTGATGAGGTGGTTTTTGGATTCTTAAAATTACTCTCAGAAGATCTCTCACGGTGTTCATCTCTTGGAATAGTTTCTGGTCCTTGGCCCAATATCCAATCCCTTATGGAATACCCTTGGTATTTGGTTTGTTCCACCTCCCCAAGAGTCATCATGACAAAGTTGTTGTTATAATAATCCCTAAACAGATAGCTTGGTAGATTTGTTGATCCCTTATCTTTGATCTTGAAAATATAGATGATTTTCATGGACGTTAGTTGTCCTAATTTGGCATGTGAAGTCCATAGAAGATCTTTGACATTTCTATCCTCCCAATAATAGACTCCGATCCTAATATTATCCGTATAAAGCCGTTTCAAAGGCTTCAAATCAACTTGATCATATCCCTCGAATTGTAATGCTAGTGGTATTCCTTCTTTTGCTGCCATATTTGGAATTATGGTATTTACTTCTAACCTCCATTTGTCTATCACATCAAGGTTTTTAACTTGTATATACTAAGTTCCATTTCTATCCATGTACATTTTTTATTGTTTGTTTGTAATAAGACTAAATTTTGAAGTTCTTAAAATCGAAAAGAATGTAGTAGGCCATATCTTTCGTTTAGCATGATTTGAAAGATTATTGAATAGTTTATTAGATAGAGCTTATATGAATGAGTTTAAGATATTAAGAGAGAAAATATACATTCTTCTTTTTAAATAATACACCAAAGACATATTTCATAAAGATTAATGAATAACAGATAGTCTATCTATGAACAATATAATAAAAACGTAATTAAAATTGAGATTTTTATTAATATCAATGTTTTATATTTATGTGTTTTAGCTTAAAATGCATGGGTAGGATTAAAATAAGTTGAAAAAGTAGTGGAGACCCAAAAATAGGGTTTTTATGAGTCGCAACCTAAAAGTTGCGTTTTTAGCCAAAGACAGATGTTTTTCGTATTTCTGTCTGCGATTCCTTGTAGACCAAATCTATTCCCGTCATTTTGAGTACTTGGATTGCTCTGTTCTGAGTTCGTTTGTAAAAGTTCTGATAGAAATAAGTTGCCAACAGCAACAGGACAACCTACAAGCAGCAACAGGTTAGCTTACAAACAAATATACACACGTAATATCTCTTTTGTTTGATCCAATCAAGAAGTGATTATACTCATTTATGATGGTAACAAATAATGTTTTGAATTTGATTATCATGTTGAATTGGTTGCATGAGTATGTTCTTTTGGCTGTAGAAGTTGCAGAAATCGATGTGTGAAACGCGATCTATTTGAGGTGTCATGATCACTTTTGTGATCCAAATTTCACCAAAATAATTTGTGTGGTCTACTTGATATGCTTGACCTTGTGGTATACTCAAATGTGCAAGATTATCAATTTTTTAAGCAGATGTAAATAATCGCAAGTATTTACTCTAGCCAAATTTTTGCAAGTTTTTGTCCCTATCTTGACACAAATCTGTTAAGCACTTCACCTTAAGGTCTCGAGCCCACTTTCATCAAGTTTCGACAATTTTTGTTCAAATGGTCATCAGTTTTGTGTCCGCAGACTGGCTTTACAAATTTGGTCACAGTATACAATCCAATGATCCAAATCTTACCAATTTTGGTTTGTGGGCTTACTACAACATGGTAAAGCTAGTGGTATGCTAACTTGGCCAAAAAAGTCGAAAAATGAGACAGATGTAAATAATTACGATTATTTACAACTTGCAACTTTTTGCATCTTTTTGGTCAAGTGATCATGTACACATGTCTATATTGATGTCTATCACATCAATATAATCTTATGAATCAATTTTTTTGAGTTTGGACAATTTTTTCCTAAATTTACACTCAAGTTTTCGAAAGTCAGTACAATTTTCTTTTTTAACCCAAATTTTTTGTCAGTTTGGTGATCCAAATCCTATGTGCCTTTATAAAGTTATCTGTACACATGCAATAAGTCATTGGTATCAAGGTTGGTCAGTTTTGAGCTGAAAATAAATAATCACGACTATTTACTTTATGCCCAAAATGAACACCTTTCTTCACTTTTTCAATGAACAATCTTTTCATGAGTTATTTTAAGCCTATGAATCAAATCAAAACTTAATTTGGCCTAAAATATCAAGAAAAAGTAAATAATTTGAGTTTTTGCAAACTCTTGAAATTTTTACCTCAATGTGTCATTGAGTTTACCCACTGGTTCATGCAACTATTAAAGCATGTTCTCTAGTTGGATTGAGTGGTTGACACTCTTTTGGTGTTATTTCTAGTCGTAGATCTAAAATTTTGCAACTTCACATAAACAACTCACAATTGATTCTTGTGGAGTGAGCAATGTTCTGAGATCCACCTCGGATTCTACTTACTCTACTTCTAGGTTCTACTGCAATGGGGTTATGGAAAGTATCCACAAACACTCGTTTTCTTTTTTTTTTTTGGTTTTTTGAGCATTGATCTTAAGACTTGTCTCGTCTATCTGTTGAGAGAGAAGGAGAGAACACAGAATTAGAACCCCAAAGTGTATAAAATACACACATGAGATGATGTATATATAGAGGGGACCTGGGTGCCATATATAGAGAATCCATATATTGAGTAGCTTCACATATAAGCTCAACACCCCCGCTCAAATAAGGGTTCCTAACTGTGGATGAAAAAACCCTTGGGGGATCAAGGGAAAAACCCACAGCTCTATATACACCCACCGTTATATTATAAAAATCATTGAATATACAAATGTTTACGAGGAACTACATCACTCCTTTTACAATGAATGTTTTATGAGGAGTTACATTACTCCCATCCTATCAATACAATAATGAATACAAAGGTTCAATAAAGAGGTGTAAAAGCTATCGATTAGCTTGTAATCAAAAGTGTCTCCGTGAATCTGCTGTGTAGCTTGTCATCAATATCGCATCACCAAACATGTCTTCATGTTGTCATCAATATGGCATCACCAAACATATCTTCATAAATCTTTTATTGTCACCAAGTTTGTCTTCATAAAATCAATCCTACATAGATCATAGACTCCAAAAAAAAACATGTTATGAAAATTATTAGCATCGTTAATGAAATAATTACGTTCACAATGCCATAAGAGATGGTTCGCGACGCCACTCTTTTGACGACATATATACGCACGACAACATATGGTACATAAAGTATAAACGTAAAAGTACAAAATGTGTGATTACGTGATACAAATGATATGTGTATATACTACATAAAACAACATTTATCAATGTAGTAATCAATGAATACCATCAAAGTATTAACAAAATATCATCATTATATCAATAAAAATGAATAAATGATCATGGTATCAACGAAAAGCATCATGATATCACCGAGAATAATCATTGTATCAACGAAACAACATCATGGCATCACCGAGAATAACCATGGTATCAACGAAACATCATCATGGCATCACCGAGAATAACCATGGTATCAACGAAACAATATCATGGTATCACCGAGAATAACCATGGTATCAACAAAACATCATCATGGTATCAACAAAAATCACCATGGAATCAACGAAATATCATCATGGAATCACCGAGAATAACCATGGTATCAACGAAATATCATAATGGCACCACCGAGAATAACCATGGTATCAATGGCATATCATCATGGTATCAACGAAAATCACCATGACCAAAGTATTAACAAAACATCATCATGGTACCATCAAAATCACTATGGTATCAATGAGAAATTATCAATAAAACGACGTAAACTATATCTCTAAAAGAATAATTATACGAGAATCAATGAACGAGTATATCATATAACAAAAGATCATGTACCAACAGTAGCTTGATAGAATTTGGATGATCATCAACGGCTCGACTGAATCGGAACGATGTGTAACTGGCTTCTGCAGCAAAGTTACGTCAGTAACAAATATATGATTGATGAAGAAAAATATAATTGAGAAGTTTTCAATTATGAGAAAAATCAAAAGCAAAAAGTAAAATTTTGATTTTCAAACATATTCGCAGTCCGAGACGATAACCCAAAATCGGTGCAGAATTTAGAGAAACTTTCTTCTGCAAAGTTATAGACCACATCGATTCCAATCCCCATCGCGGGTAGTTTCTTCTGCAAAGTTGTAGAACACATCAATTCCGGTCTCTCACGCGGGTAGTTTTTCTGCAAAGTTGTAGACCACATCGATTCCGGTCTCTCACGCGGGTAGTTTCTGCAAAATCGTTTTCAATTAGCAGAAAAATCAAAAAACAAAAAGCAAAAGTTGCTTTTCAGGTATATACGCAGTCCGCGAACGATAACTCAAAATCCGTGCAGAATTTGAAAACACTTCCTTCTGCAAAGTTGTAGACCACATTGATTCTGGTCTCTCTAATAGGTAGTTTCTGTAAAATCGTTTTGAATTAGCACAAAAATCAAAAACAAAAAGTGGAAGTTGCTTTTCAGGTATGTACGCAGTCCGCGAACGATAACTCAAAATCCGTGCAGAATTTGAAAAAACTTCCTTCTGCAAAGTTCTAGACCACATCGATTCCAGTCTCGTTGACGGGTAGTTTCTGCAAAATCGTTTCCAATTAGCACAAAAATCAAAAACAAAACGCGAAAGCTGTTTTTCAGGTATGTACGCAGTCCGTGAACGATAACTCAAAATCGGTGCAGAATTTGAAAAAACTTCCTTCTGCAAAGTTGTAGACCACATCAATTCCGGTCTCTATTGTGGGTAGTTTCTGCAAAATCGTTTGCAATTAGCAAAAAAATCAAAAACAAAACGCGGAAGCTGTTTTTCAGGTATGTACGCAGTCCGCGAACGATAACTCAAAATCGGTGCAGAATTTGAAGAAACTTCCTTCTGCAAAGTTGTAGACCACATCGATTCCGAAAAAAATCGATTTTTGCAAAATCAATTTTGATCAGGAAAAAAATGTTGGCGGGTAGTTTTTGCAAAATCGATTTTGATCAGGAAAAAAATCGAAAACAAAAACGTACTGCTCTGATACCATGTTGAGAGAGAAGGAGAGAACACAGAAGTAGAACCCCAAAGTGTGTAGAATACACACATGAGATGATGTATATATAGAGGGGACCTGGGTGCCATATATAGAGAAGCCATATATTGAGTAGCTTCACATATAAGCTCAACACTATCAATCATCCTCAAAATCCTAATCTAGTTCTACAATCCTACAATTCTAAAGGCACTCGGCTAGTACAACTTACCTCCAAGCTACCTCTACACAACAAAAGACGATAATCTTAAGCTATGCGGTTCTAAAAAGAAATTTTCTACTTTAGAAGATCCTCGAGGAAATTTAAGGATAACTTCACAAGACACTCGTTTTTCCCCTAATTTAGGTCTCTTCGATCCTCGGCAATGGTGCCAAATGTGGGACAAGTGTCTAACCTTACTCCTATCTTATTGGAGATTTAGTGAGAACCACGATTAAATTGTCAATCCATGGGACGAAGCTGACTCGACTAGTGCATAGAGGCTACAAGAGGTTGTCAATCTCTCAGAAAACAATAAACAACTCGCATTTAACTCAAGCTACACTTAAGTGACTGAAATCACCAAGAGCCAATCACTCATCACAAACAAATCACATCCGTTATAGCATCAAATGACATCCAAACGTAACGAAACTTCTAGGACAAGTTTATAAGACCTAAGCACACATGCTTATGGTCTCAAATCCCACTTTAGATCAAGTTCAAAAATCGTGATTATTAACACCTAGTTGTTTTCACCCTAGAATGCATCTAAATGCTTAGCAATGATGCCCCCATACTCTGCCTATGCTTAGTTTTTTATTTTGAAGTGTAAATTCCTACTTATGATGAAATTAGGCTGCGGGTCGGCGATGCCAAAAGCTACAAAATACTGTGAATTGCTTATGTCAATGTGTAGAGATCTTACCTGCGGTTGCAATGCAACAAACACGACTACAATGTGACAACCGAGGAGGGAGTAGGAAGCGCGAGAAGGAGAAAAATGAGAGACGTTATCTCATGCTGTGTATTTCATTATCCAAAAATCTTTCAAAATAACTTACAAAAATTGGCTTTTATACCTTAGACAAGGTTTTTGGTGGTCAAAACTAATAATCTATGAGCTCTACCTAAAGATGTATAATGAGAGGTTGATACAATCTAGAAGCTTGTAGCCCCGGCTCATCAATTACAAGGTTTATCCAAAAAAAAGGAGTTACAATATTCTCGATTCATCAAAATAATAAGTGTTTTTACAATGAGAGCTCCAAAAAATGGTATCCGAGTTAGCTTGCTGCTGCTAACTAAAAGTTTAGAGAACTTGACAACAATTCAGAATCGGATTCTTGTGAATCCGGTCCCCCCTCCAATATAATTTTGTATTATAGATTATCCCATCAAGAGAGACTTGGTACAATACAATCTTTGTGTTCCTTGTGACCTAGATGATGCAATGAATATGGAAAGCTTCATGCATCACGAGCATAACATAGACTTTGCAAAAAGAATTAACCATCCCAAGACTCAGTCCCAAGGCCTCAAATACCTTCAAAGGTGGAGAGAACTAACGGGGAATTAGGGTAGGGAAGAGAAGGAAGAATCAGTCATAGGAGAAATAAGTAGTTCCTCACTTATCATCACTCTTCTTGCTAGCATACATAATAACATAGTAATGAAGATGGAGAAGATGGAAAGCTTAAGCATTGAAGCATGGCTCTTGTTTGGATTTTCATTCCATACCCAAGAGTGTTGGTGTAGGCTCTCAACTTCTCTACTAGCTTGGAGAAGGAGATGGAGCTTTTGCACTTTGCACTTCACACCATGAGAGTGTGTGTGTGTGTTTGTGGGGGGAGAGGGGGGGGAGAGTATACCTACTCTCCCCCCCAAGATAGCCCCCTTCTTGCTTTGGTAGACCCCTCTTCTAGCACTCCCTGACATTTCATCAGAACTCATCAGGCTTGGCCAATCACACGCCTAGTGCAATAAGCAACAAGGATAGCCTTGGGACATGTGTCTCCCTTTCCCCTTTGAGAGAGAGGATTTGATAAATGCAAAAAAAATTAATTAGATTAACTTATTTATCATTGGACCCCTTGGGAGGCCAACCAATAGGCTTTAGGCACACCATGAGGAAAACATAAAGAGGAGCTTGAAAAGTGTCCTATTTGATTTTTTTGTACTAAGCTTGCATTGTGTGAGGGTGTGTGTGTTCTTTGTCTAGCCCCTATAATTAGGGCTTGCCCCCTCACAAGTAGGGATTATATTGACTTCGTGGAACACCTTACCTTCAATCACCTTAGTCAACAAGCACGATAAGCACCTCAAGATTGGGCCGGGTTCCCACCTCAAGCATAGCCCAACTTACCTAAGGTGAAAGGACTTTTAACACTAACCATTGGAGGTATTTAATGAAGCTAAACCTAAGGTCTTTAATCTCCATTAGCTATCCTTGATCTTTGAAATATCATCTCTCATTTGGACCCCTTTACCATTGGCCCCGTTTTGAGATAGACTCATACGCACATGTCTATATAACCCTCGGGGGGTTCACTGTTGAGTACCCCCCTATATAACATGCGTTCACAGGGTATTAAAAGAATCCCTCTTTTAACATGTCTAAATGAATAAAATAACCCCTTATTTTAAGAATTTTTTTCAAGATTGAATATAAATACTCCTTATTTTAATGTATCTCTGTTAAATTGCCTAAATTTTTTACATTTTAAAACCCCTTCTTTGGAACTCATGTTATACATTAACATGATTACATAGTGCACCCCTGATATATAACCCTTGTTCCCGTCTATTCCCCCACATTAAATGATCACTTTAATATTAGAAAATCATTTGGGTTGGTTAGATATTAGATTTTATGACATTAACTCTCTCTTGAAATCATAGTTGTCCTCGACTATGAGGTAGAAGAGATAAAGCCTTAGTATTAGGCAATGTTTCTTAGTGGGTAGAGGATCCATTTTTACCCTACGACATCATTCCAAGATGGATGAATAATCCATTTGGTGCTTGGGAGACATAGATGCCGCAAGCATGTTTGCTCTTTAGTCCATTTCATTCTCCCAAGTAGAGTGAGAAATTCTACTTGGTGTTTGAGAGACGTCGTCTCATCACAAACATCATTCTAAGTATGCATACTAATTAAATTTGTGAAAAATAAAAAGAGAATTAGTCTTACAAGACAAAAACATTGCATTGGTCATTTATAAGAAATTTGTACATTTTTTTTATTCTAATGTAGCATTGTAAGCATTGGCAAGGTTCATATTATCCTTAAGTTGTATTCCTTGCATCTATCTAGCATATTCAAAAGGATAATTTTTTAACTTAATAAGATACCGTCGGATAATCTTACCATGTTGTAGTACCTTGCCTTCATGCCGAAGGATAGCTTCGGGTTGTAGCACCGCTTCTTGTTCTTTGATTTCTGGAGGGTCTTCAATAATTGGTTAACTTGGTGGCTCTTCTTTGTAGGGAAACTTGAGTTGATAAGCCATCTCATTGATTGGCTTCATAATTTGAAAAGGACAATAGTATCGTTTTGCTAATTTAGCATAATACTTTTGATGGCCCATAGGATTTTTACCCGTCGTTTACCTCAATCGAGCCTTGGGAAACTTAAGTAAGATCCAATCATTTTCTTTAAACATTGACGCCCTTGTGCACTTGTCAATAACAACTTTTTGACTTTGTTGAGAGATGGATATATATTAGGTCTTCCCTCTATGATTTCAAAAGGTGCTTTTCGCGTAGAAGTATGGACAGTGTTATTGTACGCATACTATACAAGAGGTAAGTACTTTTCTCATTGTGAGTGTTGATCTAGTTCTTCTGTAACATAAGTCTGTAGTAGATCGAGTATTGTAAGATTAGCTACCTCACTTTGGCCATCTATTTGTGGCGATAGAATGAAGAGAAATTCACTCTTGTACCTAGATTTTCAAAGAGATCTTTCTTGAAATTACTGGTTACTCTAGGATCTCTATCTCACACATGGACGTTGGCAATCCATGGTGTTGGAAAATCTGAGATAGGAAGAGAGTTTCCATTTGTTGTGCCTTAATAGTCTTTTGGAAAGGAATAAAGTGTGCTTGCTTGCTAAACATGTTGAGTATTGTCCATATTTTCGTATTCCCATGATATACTTGGATAATCCAAAGATAAAATCCATGGATATACTCTCCCATGGTGAATTAGGGATTGGCAATGGCTGGAGTAATCAAGGTTGCTTCCCTCTATCATACTTAGTCTTTTGGAATACCACACATTTTGAAACATACTCTTGTATTTCCAATTTCATGGTAGGCCAATAGAAGTATGTCTCTACTCAAAGAGTAGGTTGAATGCCTCTGCCCCGCATAGGGAGGAGAATGGGATTCATACATAATTTTCTCACGAAGGGAGTGGGTAACATGTAGCCTATTGCCATGGAGAAGATAATCATTCTGCAAGGTGAATGGTTCCTCTTTCTTCCCCAAAGAAAGGGCTGACATTATGTCTTTAAATTCAGGGTCAGTAGAATACTCATCAAGATACATCATTGTGAGTTGCTATAGACACCACTTTAACTTTTGGTCATCGTGAAAGTGCATTGGCCACTCGATTGTGCTTACCCGCAATGTGAGCAATATGAAAATAAAATCACGAAAAGAAAATTTTCCCATCTGATTTCTTTGTCAGAAAGCTTGATTTGCGTCATGAAGTACTGGAGACTTTGGTGGTGAGTTTGTAGAATAAATGGAATCCCCAATAGACAGTGTTTCCATGTGTTTAGGGCATGTAGAACAGCTAAAATCTCTTTCTCGTAAATGCCCAAGACCCGCTCATCCGTATTGAGCCTTCGTCTTTCATATGATATGGCATTCCCTTCTTGAAGCAATATTTCTCCAAGGAAATCACCACAAGTATCACATTGGACCTCAAATCGCTTTGAGAGATCTGGAAGCATAAGGATTGGCTGGGAGGTAGGCTTCTCTTTGAGCTTGTCAAAATCATTTTTCTCCTTAGCAATCCATTACTACTTAATGGCGTTTTTGTTTGTTAAGTCATGTAATGTTCCTGCTATTTGAGATTGTTTTTCTATGAAATGTCTATAGTATGCACACATACCAATAAAGGTTCTTAGCTCAAGTAGATTCCTTGGATTATGCCATGCTTTTATTACCGTCAACTTTGATGATCCATATGGATACCATCTTTAGAGATAATATAACCTAAGTATTGAATCTCTTGAAGGAAAAATTCGCTTTTCTTTTGATCGAGAAAAAGCTTGTTCTCCCTCAATGCTTGAAAAATAACTTATAGATGTTTCTTGTGTTCCTCAAAGGAATTGGAGTAGATGATGTTATCCAATGAATTTGTGGTAGGGTCTTCCATTAAATGACTGAACATGGCTGGTGCATTAGCTGAGCCAAAAGACATGACTAGAAATTCATAAAGACCAAACATTGTATGAAATGAAGGCTTTAGGATATCTTTATCCACTATCCTTATTTGATGATATCCACTTTTAAGGTTAATCCTATGGAAGTAGGTATATCCTTGTAGCTTATCAAATGGATCTTCTACCCGAGTCATGGGAAATCTATTTTTGATAGTGATATGGTTTAGTTCTTGATAGTCCACACACATGCGGTATGTGCCATATTTCTTTTGCACTAGAAGGACTGGAGAACAAAAGGGCAAGGAGCTAGGCCTCATTATCCCCCTGTCAACCAATTCTTGTACTTGCTCATGATCTCCTCATGTTTATCCTGGGAAACTTGATAAGGAGGTTTGTTAGGCAGTGAGATTCCTAGTAGGAGCTCAATTTGATGGTCATAATCCGCTCATTTTGGAGGTAAGTCCATAGGGATATCAACGATGAACACATCTTTGAATCCTTTTAGAAAACTAGACAAGTCTAACTCTTCTTGATTCCTACCATTTACATTTGATGAAACATTTGGATCTTTTAGGGAATCTTTGACAAAAATCATGTATGCAAAAACTGAGCTCTTCATTGATTTATCAAAAGCAGGAGGATTTACAAGTGGTATAGTACAACCAGACTCGTTGGTATCTATATACATGTTCTTTTTCCTGCAGGTGAAATAGATTCTCCTTTCAGGGAACTTCATGTTGGCAGCCATGTGGTTGAACCATGGTGCCCCTAGGATAGCATCCCCATGTTGGAGACAAGAGATGAAAAAGTCTTCTTTGTTGACATAGCTTTTGACATGAAGCCTCAACTTTCCAATCAAGGGAGTAACGGAGGCTTGGCATCCCTTGAAAGAAGTATTGGCAGTTACAATATCTCCCATCTTGAAAGCTTCAATGCCCAACTTGGTGGCCAACTCCATTGATATGAAGTTGTGAGTAGAGCCAGGGTCAAACAAGATAGAGGCATCATGATCCCTTATCTTTCCACAAGAATAGGAGAGAGGTGATCCTTTGCACTAAGAATCCTCTTTTGGAGCTTTGATAGTGGAAGCTGTAAGAGTCTCATTGTGGGCATTTCTTTTGAGGCAAGAACGATAACCCTGTCCTTGCTCCTCACACTTAAAACATTTATGGTCCTTGCAAAAAGCTTCAAGATCTTCAGGAGACATTTTTTTTAAATTGTTGATAGGTCAACCTTTCAACAACGCTTCCACAAAGATTCCATGAATATTCCTCAAAGATTCTCTAAAGATTCTAAATAAAGATGCTAATGAAGTGATGAAGACGAAGATGGATGCTGTAATGTGAAGATACAAGCTCATGGACATCAACGAATATCCCGTTATTATTATTTTGAGTCATTACGACCACTTTTGTAATGTTAACAGAAACTTCATATTTTAAGTCGGCAATTGTATTTTGGCCAGAGATGCTTGTTGGATGAGCAAAGCCAGCTCACAGTGTTATAATTAAGCTCTATAGAAGCCTAGGGACAAATCAGGTCATTTTGGTCGGACATTAGGTTTTCTAAGGTTTAGTATATAAACCAAAACCTAAAGCTTTGTAAAGAGGGACTTCTAATAATTTGATCTTCTGTGTCATTGGGAGACTACGAGAGAGTGAGAGAGAGTGTGTGTGTGCTACAGGAGCTACGGTGGTCGGAATCGCAAATGGAGAGGAGCATTGTGTTGCCCACGAGGAGAGCTACGTGTTGATGCTTACATCACGCGCATTTGTCTGTGTTTTGACACATTCACTCACGAGCTACTTTTGGAGTTTCAATGAGAAATTGTTGTCTATTTTTTCATTTTAGCATATCCACACGATCAGAGAGAGTAGAGCTACACATTAGGCACTCTAGTTTTCGAAAACGTCAACCTGCAAAAACCGGCCAGACATCCTACACGTTTTCTGCACGGAGGGTATTGGGTAGGTTTGTTTGGTCACGGACCTTAGGGAGAGTGGCCTATTGGTGTTGATAGGATATTCCTCAAGTTTCGTAACGTTTCGAGAACATCTAATGGACTTTTGGCTTGCGGTAGCATCATAGGAGACACTCACATTCACAGAACCGATGGCATGTAGATTTGATATCTCTGAAGGAAGTAGTCATTAGTCGGTCGAGTAGAGGTTGACACCCTTTGCTTGCTTCCATGTGCCTGTGGTGGGTCGAGCTCCGTCCTCAGTTGACATTATATGTTAGGTGAGTTCTCGCTATGTTGACGTCCATCACGACGTATCCATCCAAGATTGGCACCGCTGCCGGGGATAAAAACCTTAGGTAGGTTACCGAGACTAATCCTTGAGGATAGGGATTGTTGGATTTCCAAGAGTCTCGTTTTACATTTAGATAGGATCAGAGAGTGGAGAACTCTCTAGGTGTTAGAGGGAGTCTAGGAAGTGTGTGTCTGGCCTAGATCCTTCGACTTAGGTAGAATTCGATAGACTAAGATAGTTTTAGGTAGTAGTCGAGTTCTTGAGTAGAAGTTGGAGTGGTAGAAGCGGTGAGAGGAGATCTTGAGAGTCCAGAGAGACCAGAAAGCAACCAAAACACCATTATCACCATTTCGTATGATAAGTAGGAGTAGAGTAAGTAGGACATCATGACTCAGGATCTACAACACTTCATGCATGTATACTTGCTTGGTAAATTCATCACAAGTTTGTAAAAGATGCAAAAGTGTGTTTGAAAGCCTAAGAGAAGTCCAGAAGTTACTGTGAGTGTTTCTGATAGATCTACAGAGCATCAGAAGCATTTCTGTCAAGAAAAGATTTGAATTCAAGCCAAGGAACATCCTACGCGTAGGATGTCTACAGGCTAATCTAGTGGGAATTTTGGGATTTTTAGTTGACCAGTGTGTTCAGAAGGTGGGGTTTACCCTAATTTCATCTGGAAAGTGGAAATTTGACCATATCTTGACAGGATAAGGCTAGGTAGACTGAAATTGCCAAACATCCTACCCAAATTGTGCCAAAACATTATTTTGAGACCAAAACCATAAGATGGCTGCATGAGCATGTCTTGCATGATATATTGAGTGACTGAAAGGGGTTTCATCTCATTTGGGTGAGAAAATAGGGTTCAAAGCAGACTTTAGCACTTTTGACTGAAAAAGGCAAGAACGGCTAAAATTGGGGACTTTTGAAATCCAAACCAAAATCTAAGCATACCACTGGGTTACTGACATCAAGGGGAAACTGTGGGTCAAGTCTGGGGTCAAACAAGCCAAAAAGACATCCTATGCGTAGGATGTCTTCTGTGTGATTTTCGACTCCAAACCAAATTTTGAGCATACCAAAGTGATCAGCAACTCAAGGGGAGCCTGTGTTTTGAATGTGAATCCATTTTGATGAAAAAGACATCCTATGTGTAGGATGTCTAAAGCAAGAAATTTAAGCCAGACACTGACTAGGGGCATAGCAAGGTGTTGTATAGCCTAAGGCAAGCCTCCTGGTCAATTTTGGTCCAAATTGGAGTTGATTAGACTGATCAAGATCAGCCATAGGCTGTCAGAACAGATTTTTGACCCATTGACCAGCTTGTAGGTGTCCAAATCAAAAAGTAAAAACCGCTGTAGACTCAACACATCAAGGGGAATCCATAGTGCAAAAATCCAGGCAAAACAAAGCAGGAGACATCCTACGCGTAGGATGTCTATTGGGGCTTACTGAAGAGAAAATTTGACTGGGCTTAGACAGTGAGATTCCATTTGGCTTACAGGTTCCATAACTTCTTTCAGAAGTAAATTTGGACCTTGTTTGTCCATTTGACGGAGCAAAGACTGAATTCAGACTTTTTCGCGTAAATTTACTTCTTTTAGAAGTAAATTTGGACCTTGTTTGTCCATTTGACGGAGCAAAGACTGAATTCAGACTTTTTCACGTAAATTGATCAACATCCGAGGGAAGTACAGTTTGAGATTAGCAGAGCTAATCCAGAACATCAGCAGTGTATAAAATACAATAGTGGTTAAGATTAACTCTCCAGTTATACCAATCATTACTAATGTAACCTCTAGCAAATAAATGCTTTGATTCGATTGCCAAAATTAAACGCTTGTGTACAGGTATATTCAGCAGCAAAGCAAGAAGTTGTGCAAAGACTGATCCTTTGCAAGGTGAGTGGTTGGATTTGTGATAAATTGCATTGATAAGTTTGATGAATTTAAGATCAGGAAGATACATTGTTAGAGACCAAAAGTTGGCAAGTGACCAAGGTAGCTTAATGTCCACCGAGGAGAGTGTAACTCAGGCAAGGCTAGATCCGTTAGCACCGATTATTCAGGAAGGTAGTGATACTGACACTTCGTCAGACAAATCTTTCTTCATGATGGGTAGTCAACATCCAGGAGGTTTCACTTATGATGAACCAATGCCAGGAGGAAGCACCTCCCTAAATCCTTTGAATGATTCCAAGCTCAGTGTGATCTTCTTAGAGGGAACAAACTCGGTGGGAGCCCTAGTCTATTCTGACTATCGAGGACGCAAGTGCATTTTTATTGAAGAGAGGCTAGCTCAGAGATTGGAGATAATCCGAGTCTATGATGATGGAGATAGATTCCGAGACGAAAAGGGGAACCACTATCTAATAGTCAGTAACCTTGAAGATTACAACAGATATGGAGATAATGTGGCGAAAGGGAAAATGGTTTCAGAAGCTCAAGAACTGCCACCAAACATTGATCGGCCCGGAGCTATTTTTATGTATGATAAGAAAACAACCAGGGTTTCAACTTATAATGAGGATGTGGGGATCTACAAGCATGAGAGTGAGGGTATAGTCGCTTACTTTCGTAGCAAAGAACCATATGTAAACAAATTAAGCAAAGACAAGGTTCTTTACTTACTCTCTTATGAAACTGCCATGGGGAAGGGTATAGTTTTTGTTGATAGATACGGGTGAGAATACCAACGTATTCTCCTAGAGGAGGTAGAAAGGGAATTAGGTCCAGGAGCATCAGGATATGTCCCTGAGGAAGTGCCAAGAGCCACCTACACCCCAAGCAAGTCAACGAATCCTTTTTCAGAAGATTATGACGCCACCTCACATTCCACCCGACCGCAGACATTCAACAACCAAAACCAACCGGCAAACCAGCCATCATTGCAGGCATGGCTTTGACAGAGTGCTACAATGGAACAAGACCGAATCCGAGATGTTTATCAAGCCGCACGAGGGCTAAGGGATTTTCAAGAACCACCACTCTATTCAAGGTATCAAGGAGAGAGTAAGACAAAGACTCAAGGGTCAACAGAGCCTGGAGGGCCACCCTTAGAACGAGTTCGAAGAGATGAACCATTTCTGGCGAGAACTGCTAGAAATTATGGCTTAGGAGCACCACTCGGAGAGGAACCAGCCTATTACAGAAGACCTGAGGAGGCATATCGATTAGGACGTGGAGATCCAATGATGAGGTTTGTAGACCATCGAAGAATTAGACCTTCGAAAGTGCAAAAATGGGTAAACAAGAAATACATAGGAAGCAGAGACCCAAGAGATCATGTAGCAGCCTTTGAGCGTGTAATTAGAGCCGAAGAGATGTTAGACTTCCCTACCCAATTTGCAGGATTTGGACTAACCCTAGAGGATGACGCTGCTACTTGGTTTGGCTGTGTAGAGCGTAGAGACTTTGAGTCTATGGAGGAAGTGTTTGACGAGTTTATGAAGGAATTCTCACAAAGGGGGATAGCTCATAATCTTGAACATACTAAAAACAATACCTTCCAGTGGAGGGTACGAAAATGAAACAATCATACCTATTCAGGCAGTAACACGAGCCCAAGATCAATGAATGATTAACCAACCCATAGTTGAAGAGCCAAAAACCGATGCCCAAAGTTCAGAAACGAAAAATCAGAGAAGTACTTGGAAAGCTAGAAAGGCGCGTATGAAAGCCAGGAAGGAACGAGAGCAAACAGCTCTATCCGAGAAGTTGAAACATACAAAGGATAGATTAGAGAGGTTAGAGGATCTAGATAGCTTAAGTTCACACACCACGGCAACCATAGCACCGAAGGAAATAGCAGAGCCCAAAAGTGCAGGATCAGGAGGATCTATACTGGCAGACAAGGTAAATGAGCAGTTGGATGCGCTTCTAAAAGCTTATGAAGCTAGATTCAAAAAGAACCAAACCCAGGAGCAAAGGTGGATGACTTATCCATATGCAAAAATAGAAAACCAAAGGTTGAAAATGTGTAAAAAGATGATCAAAACAGCTCAATCATTGATGGAAGACCCGCTGGGTAAACCTGCGCATGAGGCACCAGATCCAACACCTACCCAACCAACTTTAAAGGAACATGTAGAAACAAAGGAAAGACTCACTAATGCCTATGAGTCCAGAGGAGAGCCTATCATAGTGCCAAATACCACAGATGAGGCAAGTGACGGGTTCCAACCTAAAATATTGATAGAAATGGGTAAGGACTGTAACGGTCTAGAGGATCTATGGAAGCAAATCCGTGAGGCCAACGAAGCTATTAGGATGAGTAACCACATGAATAGCACGAGAAAAGAAAAGAATGTAACCTTACCTCCTATTGAAGAATTTGAGGCAAGGTCACAAATGAACTTTGAGATACATTCACAAGGGGGAGACCAACGATCAATTAGTTCGGGGCACAGCCAACCAGACTCGCTGAAAACTTTACCCTCTTACCTAGGAGAGTATGAAGCCAAGTCTGAAGTGAGAGAAATCCCATCTCAAAGACTTTCTTCTAACAAAGTGATGGATTCACAAGGATTGATTGAGTTATTGTCCACCCCGGTGGCATCCCTAGCCGGTCACTTTTTAGAATGTTCATGATATCACGTGAGTTAACCGGAGAGGATTATTAAAAGCCCAAAATGTATAAAAATGTATACATATAGAGGGGGGTGGGGGTTTTTTAAATAGGCTCACAGTGTAAGTATAGTATGTATATTGGGGTATTATTAATTACCTCTTGAACGCACGTTATATAGGGGTCTTTTGAAAAGTGACTGCCCAGGGGGTGGCATGCACAATCACATTAGCAGAACTCCTTAGGATACGGCCAAACATGTGGACCATAGTAGGTAAATGCCTAGAAAAATTTGGAGTAAGAGACCCCACCATGAGGCTACAGAAAGGGATCAGAGAGTTGGACAGGCCTGAACTAAACACTAGGCCAGTACCGTTAAACGAGGTTGGAGAGTATTGTGAGGGAGAAGATGGAAACACCACGCTACCAGTAGAATTCCAAGGAGTAGTTTCCAAAGCTATTCTTGACAGTGGAGCGGGAGTTGCTATCGCCACCAAGGAAATTTGGAAAAAATGGAGAAAACCAGCTTTAAGAGCTACCAGAATGAAATTGCAATTGGTAGACGGGTTCATGGAGAAGCCTCTAGGACTCTTAGAAAAAGTGATTGTCACTTCGTGCGGGATCGAGTATGAGCATACATTTGCGATAGTCGATTTCGACAAAAAGAACAATTATGAGATCATATTGGGACGACCATTCATGCAACAATTGAAGATGGTCCAAGATTGGGGTTACGACCACATATACGTCAGACATGGAGAGACAAAAACTAAAATACACCTGAAAGACCATACTTACAAAGATGTGAACCAAACACCTGTGGAAGAGTTTGATTCAGCTCTACAGTAGCAGGATCGGAACTCCCAGCATGGTTAGGGCAACAAAAAGAGCTATGGATGTGTGGAGATTCACATTGTGGAAGCTTAAGAAGAGAGGAATGCGTCTTAGAAAGAGCAATGGAGGACAAGGAGTATATTCCGGAACCTTTCCCTGAAGATGCCTTGGAACCTCTAGAATGGGAATACATACTAGCAACATTGGATGTCTGTACCATTACAAATAGTCCAACAACAAAATTTTGCGATAAGGATGGCTATGATGTGCTACCCTACTACATGGTAACCATTATACCAGGAGAAGATGAGACGATAGAATCACCAGAACAAAAAGAGTTTTATAACTCCTCTGAACATCTGGAAGTAAATGATGATGCAGATAATGAGTGTTCAGACACTTCAAGTGAGCGTGGAAGGGAACCTGAGAATATTAAGTTTTATGATTTTGCTAGTCAGCACCCTAGACGCCAGGAACGCTATAGGAGGAAACGAGCAGGAAACAAAGTGAGAGAGAACCTGATGCCCAGGATAAAAGGTAAAACTCACTATTTGATGCTTGTAAAAGCAAAGGATTGTGTAAAAGATCAAATATCAAGAAGATTCTCAAAAGATTGAAGGGAAAGAACATGAGAGGAAATAAAACAGGAAAGAAAAGCTAAAACAAAAACAAAATCACAAAAATATCAAAAATAAAAAAAAGAAACAACAAAAGACCAAGAGTGGACCAAATTGGAGCGTCAACAGAAATACCAAGAACTGAAACAGTCTTTACGTGAGATATGGACTACTGAAGAAGATAGTGATGGTAAAGGGGAGTTCGAAAAGGAAAACATGAATGTACCATCACACTATCGGAAATTTACCATCCTGGACAGAAAAATCATCATGACACCACCAGTCAGGGAAAGAACCAACCAAGAATCTTACGATGGGCCAGAAAATGCAAAAAGGATAGACCTTGTAGAACCAGCTGAAAAGCCTCAGCCGGTCTATATAGCAAACGATTTAGAGCTTGAAGAAAAAGAACGGCTAACAAAACTTCTCAAGAAGTATAAAGATGTGTTTGCATGGTCCTATAGAGACCTCAAAGGAGTTTATCCATCGATATGCTAGCATACAATTCCTTTAAAATCATATGCAAAACCTAGGAAACAACGTCCTTATACTTATAATGACACATTTGCTAAACGAATCGAAGAAGAGATTGATAAGCTGATGGAAGCTGAATTCATCTATAAGATTGAACATACAGATTGGGTGTCACCCATTGTGGTAGTTCCCAAAAAGAACAGAAAATTGCGAGTGTGTGTCAACCTCAAAAAGGTAAATGCAGCCACCATAAGGGATAATTATTATCCCTTGTCAATCACAGAACATGTACTTGAGCGGGTGGCTGGAAAACTTGCTTATTCCTTTCTGGATGGGTTTTCAAGATATAACCAACTGGCAATAGCAAGGGAGGATCAACACAAAATAGCATTTGCCACAGAATGGGAAATTTATGCATATCGAGTTATGCCGTTTGGCTTAACTAATGCCCCAACTACCTTCCAAAGGTTAATGACGCACGCGTTCAAAGAATACCTAAGAATATTCTTAGAAATATACATGGATGATCTTTGTGTACACTCTCTACTACGAGAGGAACATATTGACCATTTGCAAAAGGTCTTTGAAAAATGCAGGACATATCGAATCTGTCTTAACCCGGAAAAGTGTATATTCATGGTTAATCAAGGCCGCATCTTAGGACACATTGTCTCAAGAAATGGCATAGCCATTGACATAGACAAATTCAAAGTCATTGTAGACCTACCCAGGCCTACTAATGCGAAACAAGTGCAATCCTTCATGGGACACTACGGATATTATTGAAGATTCATATACATATATGCAGTCATTGCACAACCTCTGTATCATTTGCTAGTCAATTTTTATTGGACCGAGGAGTGTGAAAATTCATTCCAAAAGATGAAGGAAAACCTTATATCAGCACCTGTATTGAAGGCATCGGATCGGGAAAAGATATTCCATGTTCACATTGATGCTTCTGCATATGCAATCGGAAGTATTCTGGCTCAACCTGGAGAACAATGGATTTTCCAGTTTGTTATGCAAGCCGACAGTTAAACAGTGCAGAAAAGAACTACACAACCACCGAACAGGAAGGGTTAGGAATGATTTGTGTTGTAAAGAAATTTCGGCATTATTTGCTCGCAAACAAATTTGTGTTCTTCACAGATCATCAAGCTCTTTTGTATCTGGTAAATAAACCATGCAATACAAGGAGAATTGTACGCTGGTTTATTATATTGCTAGAGTTTGACTTCACAGTGGTGGTCAAAAAGGGTAAAACCCATCTACGAGCAGATCATCTTTCAAGGATACACAACGGTGAAGCTCCTGAAGGAGTAGATGATGACATATCAGATGCTTATCTTTTCAATATTGAAATGATACCCAAATGGTCTCAGGAAATTGTTAGCATTTTTTCCTTTGGAAGTGGGTTTGACAATATGGAATACAGTTACAAACACAACAAACAATTCGACAAACAAAAAACTTCCCGTTGATAGCAGGACGGCTGTATCATCTAGGCTCGGACCAAATCCTACGATTATGTATAAATCCGAAAGAATTCAAGTGCTACCTTGAAGAAGCACATGTCCAGGATTGTGCATTTCATTGTTCAATAGTGAAAACACACCAGAGACTGAAACAGTTAGGGGTTTATTGGCCAACTAAGTACGCGGACACACATTCTTATGTTACCAATTGTACTATATGTAGTGCCAAACGACCAGTGGATCATGCGACATTGTTTCAGGTAAACATTGCACCTGCATGGAGTCAATATATCATTGATTTCTTAACCACCAGGACGTTCCCTGAGAACATCACAAGAGCACGGAAAAGGGATATAGAGCTGGAAGCTCGTGACTTTCAGTTAATTGGGAACCAACTCTATAAGCAAAAAAAGGACAATCAACTTAGAATTTGTGCAAGTGAAAGCAAATACCTGCTGATTCTAGAAAATGCACATAGCGGAATAAGTGGAGGCCATTTTTTTGGCGACAAGAGCACGAAAAAGGGCTATAGAGCTAGAAGCTCGTGACTTTCAGTTAATTGGGAACAAACTCTATAAGTGAGGAAAGGACAATCAACTTAGAATCTGAGCAAGTGAAAGCGAATACCAACTGAATCTAGAACATGCACATAGCGGAATAAGTGGAGGCCATTTTTCGGGCGACAAGACGGAAAAAATTGTCTTAACCGCAGGAATATGGTGGCCTACATTGCATATGGATGCTAAAGAGTTTGTAAAGTGTTGTGACGCATGTCAGCGCACCAAGGTGCCGATAAAGAGAGATGAGATGCCACTTTGGCCTATGATGGGAGCAAGAGCATTTGCAAAATGGGGCATTGATATTGTGGGACCTATCTCACCCCCTGCATATCACACCCATACCCAATATATCATTGTGGCTAGGGACTATCTCACAAAATGGGTGGAAGCCAAGGCAACACAAAAAGCAGATGCACGCACCACTGCACAATTTTTGTATGAGAATGTTTTTGTACGATACGGGTTACCAATAGAAATTTTCAGTGACCGTGGGACACATTTTCTCAATGACGTCATTGAACATCTGCTAGAGGAATTCATGGTCATACATAGGAAATCTTCTCCATACCATCCACATGCCAATGGACAAGCCGAGGCCACAAATAAAACACTATGCACGGTTCTTACTAAAATAGTGTCAGAGTCAAGAACAGATTGGGATCAGCAGCTACACTCAACACTATGGGCATACAGGGTAGCTTACAAAACATCAATAGGAACAACACCGTACAACATGGTGCTTGGCCTACCCATAGAGTTTTTAATGTTATACTACCGATAGAGTTTTTAATTCCAAATCTACAAGTAGCGAAACGCTTAGAATGGACAGGGCATGAGATCTCTTCAAGAATAGATGATCTTGAAAAGCTAGATGAACTCCGCTTGAGAGCTGTAGCTTCAATCTATGCTAAAAAGAGAAGACAAAAAGAGTTTTTTGACAAACATGTGCGCACTAAAGAGTTCAAAACAAGTGATTATGTACTTGTTTGTACTTTGAAGCAACATGCCAAGAAAAAAAAAAGTGAGGGATGGGACCCTTTGTGATTAGTGATCTATCACAAAGCGGAGTTGTCAAGCTTGCTACATTAGCAGGTGAAGAAATGTCGAAATGGATTAGCGAATGTCGTCTAAAGAAATATCATCTACCACTCACATAGGAGATGCTCCAACAAATTCATCAAGGAAAACAACGAATGAAGAAAAAACAGAGAGTACGAGAGGAAGCTCAAGCAGAAGCACAAGAACGCATTGCAAAAAGAATACTTATGCAACAACAACAACAACAAAGTGGACCACCATTGCAAATCAATGCCATTCGACCAAAGAAGTGGGATGAAGACACAGTGGAACCAATAATTGCAGTCACATTGCGTAGCAATCAAGTTGAATCGACGGCATTGCTTGATTCTGGAGCTCAAGCAAATTTGATCTCTTATGGATTATACCAACAGCTCAAATCTGTAGGTCAACTTCATCCTACTCCTCAAGTGATGGAAAGTAGTACATCACACTCGTTGAAAACATTGGGATGGACTATATTGCATGTACAAGTACATCAATATATTTACCCACATAAATTCTATGTGGTGGAGGATGAAAGCACACAATACCCAATGATGTTGGGACAACCTTGGCAAAAAGAGTACAATGTGCAGATAGATTGGAATGCAGAGGCAGTCAAAATTCAGCATGCACATGAACAACAGGTGATAGCCTTTGCTCAGCAATACCAGAATAATCAGGTGCAAGCCATGCAATCACCAGAAAAAGAGCCAAAAGCAAGAATTCCACCAAAGAACAACATGATACCCGAGACCACCAATCAGGCAAAGGCCAACCATGCTAATTACAGACATACGAAGTTGCAGACCGCAGTGCAAAGACCTCGATTACCAAAACAACAGAAACAAGTATGGATGCGGAAGGATAGAAATGACATGGCAGACAAACAACAATGCAACGAAAGAATTCAACTGAAGTAGATAGTTCAACCAAAAACCAAAGGGCATAAAATAGATATGGTGAGGCAAGCTTTTCCATGCATGGCAACCCCCCATATATTTTTGCCCTTTTACCAAAATATTTCCTATTATATAAGTTACTTTTGATTTTTTCTTCCTTTTTCACAAACGTTTTAGCCTTTATTAAATAAATAAGACTTATGCTAAATCAATCACGATGTAGCATAAATAAGTAAGCTTTTTAGCCTTTATTAAATAAATAAGACTTATGCTAAATCAATCACGATGTAGCATAAATTTTTGAGCCTAGACCGCATCTCGCAAGAAGATAGGAGCACATGTCAAATTTCATGAAAAGTGGTTCGGGGACCTCCAATATAAGAAATTTTCACCTCATTTTTAGCTCATTTTCACTATTGACTTTGTGGAGAGAGCTTCTGCCACCTAGAGCGTACGGACCTTCCAGCAGCTTCTACGACGCGCACGACTACCCGACGAGCTTCAGACATGAGAGGAAGGCTCACCACCTTGAGCTTTTCGCGCATGTTTGTCATTATGTCTCGAAAACTAGCGTAGGGATCACACACAAAGCGGGCGGTAGAGACCTACAAGTAGAGACGGCTACGTATTGGCTAACCCAAAAGCAACAAGACTTCCTCGGAAGCTTACCCTAGCATAGGAGACTAGTCCTCGATGTCCAAAGACAGTAGAAAACCATCGGGAAAAACCCTAATTCCTAGAATCCCGCACGAGGCCACCAAATGGGAAATCGGCGAAAAGGCGACCAAATGCTACCAAAATTCATGGGTAGGAGCATCTCGACATGCTCAACAAGTCTATGTGACCAGCATGACCAAAAAGTGACCCGAAGCAGCACTAAACTTCAAAAATGGCATCAGACACACAAAGCGTCAAATTGCTCTCGTGGTCAAACCGCATGGCCGTTTCCCACCAAACTTCACGAGCGGCTTTCCTAGACCATCAACAACCAAGTCCTATGGTGGTAGACCACCACAAATCATCGAACATATGTAAACGCAACCACGGGTGATTCTAGAGCGACAAATTTCCAAATGAAGCTCCGGTGAAGCCAAAGTCGACAAAAACCATATGGCAAGGATTCCCAGAGGATCGGGAAGCTATGGAGACCAACATCAAGAAATTTCATCGCATTAGAAAATGGCTCGGAGGCTCTTAAGTCCACACAGGGAGTTATTCTCTATCCATTTGACTCTTTTGTTGAAATTAGGCTTACAAGGGACTCACGGGGGACCAAGGGCAGGCACTAGGGGCACAATCCATGAAAAAATCATCACGAGACATCCTACGCGTAGGATGTCTCAAGGGAATTTCTGGGCATAGATCCCAACATTTTTCATCATACACGTTTTAGAATGACCTTTACGTGCTATCCACCAAGTCTCATCACATTTGGACCAAAACTGACCTTATATGCATGAAAAAATGCAACGTTAGGGCATAGAGGCAATAATGGGCCATAGACCTACCAAATCTTGTCCAAATCACATGAAACTTGCACAACACATTTGCCAACACATCAACAACCAATCTGTGTGTTCAGAAGAAAAAATTGGTGAAGTAGACATCCTATGCGTAGGATGTCTATTTGACATTTTAGACCTGCAGAGAAAGTTTGTCCATTCCAGATCCAATCCCATCATCATCAAGAGCTCATATCTCAAATTTGAAGCCATTCTAATAATTTTTGATCCCCAATACCTTCAAGCTACACTTTTTGAGCCCAAAAACACTACACAGGCTCTTACAAGCATCAATCCTTGTCCAAATACAAATCCAAGAGCATAGCTATGTTCCATAGACCAAGGACTACCCACAGAACAAATCTCATGTCATTCTGATGAAATAGACATCCTACGCGTAGGATGTCTTCAGCATAATTTGGACCTTCTGTGCAAAGAGTGACATCATGGGAGCCAATACCATGGTGCAAAGAGCCCATATACCAATTTTCAACCCATTTGGATATCAATTACTACCTGTTATAAACTTTCTACCCAAATGGTGACCTAAATCCTGAATCAGCCAAAAATAAAATCCACTTTTTGATGCCCAAATCCAAATCCAAGCACATAGCCATGTTCCATAAGCCATGCACTACCAGCATGTCAAGTATCAACTAATTCTGATGAAAAAGACATACTACGCGTAGGATGTCTAAATGGAAAATTTTGGCCAGATTTGTGATGTGAGCACATGCACAGTTTTACAAGTTTCTTTTAAGCTTTATTTTCAATTTTCAAGTCATTTGGATAGTTAAAACTCAGTTTCTCAGCTAATATGGAAAAAACGCTAACTTCGAACTACTGAGTGCAACAGGATCTATGGCAACCGCGAAGTCACCGGCAAAGAAGAAAAGAATGTCCATTAAGGACTACCTAGAAGAAGTGGAACCCTTCATCATACCAGAAGGAACACTAAATCCCACCAGCACATGGATCCAAGAAGATCTGTTAGAGTCCAACGACCTAAAGATCTACCAAGGAGTGCTCAAAGAAACTGAAGGGAATGTGATCGAGCTACCAATGCTGCCGTGAGAACTCAATGAGTTCGTAAGAAACAAGATGGCCGGGTACTTGGAGAAGATTGATCTCCACAACTATTTTGAAGCAGTGCCGGCAAGGGTTGACATAAATAGAGTCTGGGAGTTTGTGACAACCATCAAAGAAGATGGGGTGTCCAGAGTAACCGATCTACAAGGCAGGCCAGAAATAGAAATAATCATCACTGAGCAGGTTGTAGGAGATGCACTAGACCTCTCCAACAAGGGGGATAGTGTAGCTAAAAGAAGGCATGAGGTCAAGGTGTACAATGAGAAGAAAGGAAACTACACCTTTGAAGATATTGACAACCCAAGAGTGGAAATCATGAGCCAGTTGTACAACCAATACTTCCATATGTGCACGAAGTGGCCACAAAAGTATAGAATGCCGCCAAGTGCAATTGCCACGAAATTCACTTGGGCAATGACGAAAGGCACCCCAAAGATAATCAATCATGCAGCGTATATACATGACAACCTAGTGGTAACAAGAAGCCAACATATATTGTGCCAGGAGAACTAATCACTAAGGTGATTTATGGGGCATTGCACGCAAAAGAAAGATGGCCTGACCCCCCGTCTTAGAACGACTCGCTGAGGCTAAAAGAAGACAAAGAAGACGAGCCACAAAGAGCACCAAGGGTTGCCACAAGACTGAAAAGACGGCTAGAGTCTGTTCAAGAAAAGCATCCAGAGCAAAAGAAAGGAAAGAAGGAATTTGCCCAAGTGCCTGCAAAAGAAACAAGGTCACAGAAAGCGGCTAGACTAGAGCGGCTGATGGAGAGCTTCAGAGCAGAGAGAGCCCTTAAAGGTGATTTGAGTGAACTCTGGAAGCCATCTCTAGAGTCAATGTCGGGATCATCCCGAAGAGTGCAAAGGGACAGATTGGAGGATTATATCAAAAAATTTGAGAAAATATACCGCATGTACCTTTCACAGAGGAGGCAGTAGAGCAAATACGGCAGAAACTGCTAGATGAGCAAGAGAGCCAAGAGAGAGAAAGAAAAACTAAAGTAGACAGAGGTTTAAAGGGAAAGCCTACATCTCTACCGGCCAGCCCTAAACCCAGCCCACCGCCCTCACCACCTCCTCACAGCCCTCCACAAGAAGATAAAGAGGAGGAAGACAAACACAAAGGCCAAGAGGAGCCCAAGAGAGAACAAAGCCAGAAAAGGGAAGAGGTTAAACCCGAGAGTGAGAAGACAAAGCCAAACTAAGAATATAGCACATTTCTGGACCTGCTAGTTGCAGGATATACAAAAGAAGAGGCTGTCAAAGTCGCATTCGACTTGGCAAGCATAGGGCCTAAGGAACAATTGCAAAGCATCAGGCTAGTAGAACTAAAAGAAATGGTCACAGATACAATGGATATGTACCCGCCCTCCAACGACTAGGATGTGGTGATGACAAA
This sequence comes from Adiantum capillus-veneris, assembly GCF_014529385.1. NCBI lineage: Eukaryota > Viridiplantae > Streptophyta > Polypodiopsida > Polypodiales > Pteridaceae > Adiantum > Adiantum capillus-veneris. The sequence goes on along the minus strand of NC_140948.1, from coordinate 9,579,880 downwards.
GCTAACCGGGTTAAGAGCGCAGTCCATGGCTGCAGAAAGTGAGATGGAAGCTCTCAAGGCCACTGAAGTGAAGATAAAGATGGAAGTAGACTCTTTGCAAGGACAAAGTCAAAGGTAGAAAGAGAGATAAGTGGAGCTACAGGCCAGCCTAGCAAGGGCATTGCAAAAATGCCAGGCAATGGAGGAAGAAAATCAGGCAGTAGCACAAAGAATGGAAGGAGTTGAAGAGGAATGTCAGCAGCTCAGCAAATCATTGATAGATGTCGAGAGGGAAAGGGATAACCTGACCCTACAGCTGGCTGAGGAATCTAAAGAAGTCAAAGCCATGCGAAACGCCAAATAAAAGGTGGAGATAGATCAAGAAGCCAGCCAAGATGAGGTCCTTGACCTCAAGGACCAGCTCAAAGTGAAAGATCAAACCATCCAGAGGCTGCGGGCATCCTCTTCCAGAGTCAGAGCTACTAGCTCGACTCACATCACTACGGAAAGTCAACTCTATGAAGAGTATATGCAAGAACTTCAGAAGGAGATGACTCTAGAGAAAAAGAAAAGATTGATGATGTCAAAAGGGTCTATTGTCATGCAAACAAGAATGGAAGAGGACCAAAGAGCCTTGCAAGAGGAAGTAGAAAGTATAAAAAGAAAGCTCGAGGAGGTGGAGAGGATAAACGCCAAATTGAATGACCTCCTCGTGAATATGAGCGAAAAAGCTGAATCAGAAAAAAAGAAACTCTTAAAGAAAATAAGGGAGCTAAAAGGACATCAAGCCGGAGAGCAAGAGAGCAAGAGGGCACAGGGATAGCGGCCAATGAAGGCATTGATTTAGAAAATGTGGCGAATCCGGTGGACACACCTATGCAAGAGGAAATCCTAGAGGAATCCTCTCAAGAGCCACAAGATTTAACACAGGAGGAGGAAGAGAAGCTGCGTAAGGTAATAGAGGAAGAATTCAAAGAGACAACAAAGGAAGCCTTGGAGTGGGAGCAGAGGGTTTTCAAGTCCATGACCATCCAGAAGATTGATGCCAGCAACCTTAGGCGCGAATGGCTTCAACCCTCTCTCCCATATCGTTTGCTGAAATATGAAGCATCCACCATCAATAAGAGGATTAGAGAAGAGCCGACCGTGCCACTCTACAATGCAGATATCTCCCAACCAGAAGGGGTAAGGCTAATAGTTGACTCTCAGCCCAAATGGAGAAAGGCTTGGCTCACAAAGTACCCACAATACCTAATCCACTTGGTAGAGGCACCGAAAAACATCAGAGACAACCTCATCTTTTGTCCTCTACCAAGGATCAGGACGTGGAAAGCCCAGGAGATCTTGCAAAGGAGCCAACCCACTTGGTTGAATTACCCTAAGCTGCCGGGCTTGAAGGCAGGTGAGAGAATAAGTGTCCAATTCATGGTGAAAACCCTAACGGGAGCCATCAAATTGTTCACTCGCTCATCTGACCTTACGTGCATCATGATGAAGAAAATATGCAAAACCCTCTTAGAAGTATTTGAGACATTCAAGACAGGCCAGGTAATAGACAATATCTTCTTCTTCCAAGATACTTACATATGCGCTTATGATCTGTCTAGTCAGCCTTCCAAGGAGGTGATACATGCGTTGTATCAAAGGATAATGTTTCTACCATCCTATCACCTCCATGCCTTTGAAGAAGCGTTCTACATAGGCTTCTTCACCATAAACACTGATATTTTTGGCCCAACAATGATGAACATGCATGCAAGATACGAATCATTGATCAAGATGCGTGAAACCATACGATGAAGAAGCGGATCAGCGGCGGCCATGTTGGGGACGGCATGAGCAAGGAGGGGGGGAGTGTTAGAAGCTGGACACACCCCATGGAGACTAACTACTCGGAGGATTATCATTTTTTTGTAATTATTCATTTATTGAGGCAACCTCACTTTTCACCTTGTAAATATTGGGACTTACAAAAGTTTCCAGATTGTATCCCTGTTTTGATAGATAGATGGAGTAGTTGGTTGATTTTGGAACTTTAGGGTTTGAGAATTATAAGGTATATATACCACTTTTTGATCTTAATGAAGGACCTTTTGTCATTTTAAAAACCAGTTTTGAAGTCTGTGAGTGAGCGTACTGTGTACGAGAGAGAGTGTGAGCTTCATCTTGACGCTATGTGTGCGCCAGTGGTCGGAATCGAGTGCGGAGAAGTGCAGAGTGTTGCCCCCGACGAGAGCTATGTGCCGATACCTACATTCCGCGCGTACGGTCCGGTTTTGCGAGCTGCTTCTACGAGCTTCGTCTGGTGATTGGGTGAGCGTACGTTGTCCGATTTTGCATTGCAGCATGTCCACGCGATCACATTGAGTAGAGCTACACATTAGGCACTTTAGATTTTGAAAACGAAGACCTACAAATTTTGGCCAGACATCCTACGTGATTTTGCATCGGGTGTTTTGGGTTGGGGTTTTGGTTCATAGACCTTAGGGAGAGCGACCTATTGATATTAGTAGGGTCTCCTTCAAGTTCTATGGTGTTTCGAGATTGTTTGATGGGTGTTCGGCGCTAGAAAGCGTTGTAGGAAGTTTGCTCTTATGCACTCTTGAAGGCTATGACTTAGACAACTGGTAGAGACCTCTGTAGCAATTAGTTAGGAGTCGGTTGAGTGTAGGTTGACACCTTATGCTTTCTTCTATGTGCCTGCGGGTCGAGCTTTGTCCTTAGCTGACATTATATGTTAGGTGAGTTCTCTTTGTGCTGACGTCCGTCGCGGCGTATCCGTCCAACATTGGCGTCGCTGCCGGGTCGAGGGCCCTAAGTAGGTGACCGAGACTAGTCCTTGAGGATAGAGGTCCCTCTCGCTTGCCAGAGTACTATTTTACATTTAGATAGGATCAGAGGGTGGTGGACTCTCTAGGTCTTAGGAGGAGTCTAGGGAGCTTGTGTCTAGCCTGGATCGTCCGTCTTAGGTAGTATTAGGTAGTAGTAGGTTGTGGTGTAGAGAGTAGGATTTGGAGTGGTAGATGTGGTGGTACGTTGACTTGAGAGTCCACATGAGACTAGGAAGCAACCAAGACATCAAAATCACCATCTCACATTGATGAGTAGGAGTAGGGTAAGTAGGATATCTTGATTGTTGATCTAGAGTACTTTATGCATGTCTTATTTGTTGTTAGGCTCATCAGAGAAGTGGAAAACGCTAAGTAGGAAAGACGGTAAATTGTGTTTGGAAGCTGATTTGAAGTCCAAAAGTTTCTGTGATTATTGCTGAGAGCTCTACAGAGCATAGGGAATACTATTGCCAGAAAAAAATTACAGTTTAAGACAGTAGACATCCTACGCGTAGGATGTCTCCAGGGTACTTTTGGCAAGGAATTTGGGGAAACTGAGGTTACCAGTGGGTTCAGAGGGTAGGTTTTACCCTAGTAACATATTGACTTGAGTGTTTTTCCCTATTTTTGTTGACCAAAAGCCAAAAGGCGGAGTCAGAAAACGTAAAATTTCAAAAAAGGCTTAAATTGAGTGATTTTTGCATGTTTTTGCAATTGTGAAGCATACTTGCACTTGCTGAGAGCATAAGGAAGCATCAGGGACACTTCAGACTGAAAAAATAAGCAGTAGACATCCTATGCGTAGGATGTCTACAAGGTGATCTGGGCACTTTTTTGAAAATCTGAGGTTACCAGTGTGTTTAGAAGGTAGGTTTTACCCTATTTTCACCTGGAAAGTGAAAATTTGACCAAATTTTGACAGATTAAAGCCAAAAGATGAGAATTTCCAGACATCCTACCCAAATTGTGTCCAAGGCCTAATTTTGAGACCAAACCATAGGATGACTCCATAGGCATGTTCTAAATGTTGTATTGAGTGCATGTGATGAATTTCATCTCATTTGGGTCAGTGGAAGGAAGATTGAACAGACTTTAGCATTTTTTACTGAAAAAAGGCAAGAATAGCTAGTTTTGGGGTCTTTTGACATCCAAACTCAAATCTAAGCATACCAGTGGGTTGCTGAAGACTAGGGGAATCTTTGGTCGAAGTTTGGGGTCATTCTGAGCAAAAAGACATCCTACGTGTAGGATGTCTCCTGCATGTTTTTGAGACCAAAATTCTACTATGACCATACCATGCTGTCATATAGCCTTAGATAAGCCTCCTATGTAAATTTGGTCCAATTTGGAGTTGATTTGACTTGGGAATTCATCAGAACAGACATCAAGATTCTGGAGCATATTCTTGATCATTTAACCAACCTATAGGTGTCAGAATCAAAGAGTAAAAGTAGTTGTGGGTTTAGCACATCAAGGGGAAGCTACAGTGCAAGTTTGAGCTGAAACAGAGCAAAAATACATCCTATGCGTAGGATGTCTCCAGGGTCATAAAGTGGTCAAAATTCTACTTTGGCCATATAGGGAGGTTCCTAGTGTCTCAAGGATTCCATAACTTTTTTCAAAAGTGAATTTGGACCTTGTTTTGCCTACTTACCAAGCAAAGACAAGAATTGTTAGACATCCTATTCTTGGAGTGCACTAGAAGGCAACCCAAATCTTGACCTATTGGCATCCAAACTCAAATCTAAGCATACCATTGGGTTGTTAAGCCCTAGGAGAATCTTGGGATCAAGTTTGGACAAAATCTGAGCACTTAGACATCCTACACGTAGTATGTCTTCAGCTTGATTTAGGACTCCAAACCAACTTATGAGCACACTACTGTGATCAGCACATCAAGGAGAAACTGGGGTGAAAATTTCAAGTCATTCTGAGAAAAAAGACATCCTACGCATAGGATGTCTCAAGGCCATTTCTAGGCCCAAATGAAATCTGAGCATACCATTGTGTTGCTGGACTTAAGCGGAGTCTCTGGACCAAATTTTGTTAAATTCTGAGCATATAGACATCCTACGCGTAGGATGTTTCTAGGCCAGTTTTAGGGTCCACTGTAATTTTGACCATACAAGAGTGTTCACAGTGTCACACAGATCCCAAATCTTCTTTTAAAATTGAATTTGGACTCATTTTTACCATTCTAAACTGCATTTCACTATTTTGGCCACCCATAAAACTTTCACAAACGGTATCGGATCGAAAAAGTTTTTATATCAAAACGTAGCCTGAGAGCGACTCTACAGATCTTAGAGCAAAACTTGAACTAAATTCATGGCGACGGCAACCATAAACATCATTTAAGGCCTCAAAATGCATCCAGAAGTTGGGTGTGTCTAAAACTGACAATTCGAAAGAATTGTGAGAAAATGGTTACGATTTTGAAGACTGCTAAGTTAGCAGATTGAAATTATCTTTTGGGAAAACCATTGGTCACCCACGGGAAGGTATAAAAGTTAACTACGGCATAGTGTAAAATTTGAGCGTCCATACACAAATCTGGTAGCAATAAGACCATACACAAGGACTCTTGATTTTGCAACAACAGTCGCAAGTTTTGGAGAACTTTAACACAAGATTTTTGCTAGCAAATCATTGCGCCTTGTGCATAATTCTCTTGTGCTAGCTTAAGTTTATTTCAGCTAAAAGAAAACTTCAAAGTCACTTCCGAGCCCACGGAACAAGTGTGGCCGTCAAAGGCACATCAAGAATTTTTGCATTCATTGTGAAAAAGTTTGCCAGCTAAATAGAATTTTGTCGATTGTGTGCTAAAGTGAACACAGGTTAGCTCGACTCAAGAATCGCTACAAAGGGAGCAGTTGTTGCAGTATAGTGGTAAGTTGCATAACTTATCATAGTGCTTCCACTAGATGGAGGCCTGCTAAAAAGCTCTAGGAAAAGCAAGCAGCCAGACAAGACAGTATCAAACCTGGCAAGCAAGGGAGCTAAGAAGTTCAAGAAGTTCAAGCAAATCCCAGTTCAGAAAACTCAAAGATTAAGGCATCCACAAAAGCTGAAGGACCTCAAGCGAAAAAGACCGACACAAGGGTGCTAATAATGTTTATTAGCATTGAGACAAGCAATTAGAGCTATCACTGAATAGGTACAACAATGGAGTCAAGACGAAATCAATGGCATCTCAAAGGAATAAAACCAGCCAAGACGAAGCTTCAAGTACATCCACAAAAATTACAAGAGAGCAAATTTGGATCTATCTGATTGGCCAGTACAAAGGACTGCCATGCTATGAGGATGTCAATCGGAATTTGTACATCAAGACAAAGAAAGATATAGAGGAAACTCGGACATCTCAATATGTGCAAGTTGAAACAACAAAGAATGTAGTACACCCACATCCAGATTTCATGGAAGAGTGTCTGGGATCAATTTACATGAGGCACGGAAAATACATTGACAATGAGATAGAAATGTTGTACAAGGATCAACTTACAGAACTCTACGCATATCCTCCAAGTATTTTTTTGTACAAAGCACAAGATGGAAAACGGAAAATTGATACCCTGTATGGAGACGAAGACGGTCAATACTACAGGGCTGTCACAAGTCAGGAAGTTCCTATAGAAAACAATCATTACTTTATAGACTACATGTCTAAAGGTGGTAATGTATACCATCTCGTCATGGGTTTACCTCTAATTATGCACCTGGAAGAATTGACACCTACAGCTGTCACTACACAAATGAGTGACACACAACAAGGCACCACACAAGACACAACACAAGTCTCGTGCACCGCACCAGCACAAAACAAAGCACAAACACACCAAATTGCACAAACAAGGAATACGCCAAAAGTACCCGCTATGAAGATAGCACAACTTCAAAAAGAACTAGCTCGGTCTCAAGATCTACTTAACAAAGCACAAGAAGTCATATCATCAGGCATTGAACAGATGCCAACATCAGATATGGAACCCTCCCGAATGGGGGGAGTTCAAAATCAACAAAGAGACCCTATCTCTTCAAGAGTGGGATTAAGAAGTCCAGTTTTACAAGAAGTAGTGTCCTTTTCAGGAGTCCAAGGGGAATTTCAAGAAGCATTGGAAGATGCCGAGCCGGAGGAGAGACCACTGGAAATTCACAATGCCCAATGTAGAGGGTCAGGTCAAGATGTCATTGTGGTCGACAAATATGATAGGCACTATGAAATAGCCGATGTGAAAAATATGGATGAGTTTAGCGATTGTGGGCAACCTGTAAGTCACATACTTGGACCCCGTCCAAAATCACCATCAAGAGAAACGGAAAACAAAGATTCGGTTCGATCTTCACCCTCGGTGCAGAACTCGCCAAACTCAACTTGGAAACATAGCCCTAAGGCTATGCAGAAGCCCCACGTCAAAGACCATATACTGATGGAAGAATTAGAATTACAACCGTTAGAAAGCATGGATAGTGATTTGATTTTGTATGCAAGAAATAATGGAATCTATTATCAGCTTCTCAAGGACAAGACGATGAAGGATAAAGAGACAAAGCTAGTGGATACACCTAAGTCAGACGTAATCTACAGGTTCATGCATGCAAAGAAGAGGTCATAATTGTACCTAGATACCACAGGAAACCATTATCAACAGTATTATGGAGAGTTGCCTTGTCCAAAGGGTGCACATGTTGAGATAACAACATATTGCAACCAATGTGCCATTGGTCATTTAGTAAAGGACTGCCCAGCAAATCTCTACATGGAAAAGAAGAAGCAGCAAGCCAAAAGCAAAGTTCAGACAGTGACAACAAGGGAGCGGAAGAAAGAATCCCCAGCAAGATCTCCGGAAAAGAAGCAGATCTTGTCGCAGAACACAAAAGATAGGCTCAAGACACAGTTTCTTGAAGACAAGGGTGTCAACGACATTATCATAGAGAATCAAGCTTTCAAAAAATATCAATTGAATCAGCTGATTCAAGATCATTTAAGGAATCTAAATGAGGACAAGTCAAAGTATTCACAAGGTGATGAAGATGAAGCTCGTAGTTCAAGGTTCGAGAGCAAAAGAAGCCAATATTTTGACGATAGTGAGCCAACACAAGAAGAGGTGGCAGAGGTAACAAAAAATCTTAGTGCCACGTCACAAGTGGAAGACATGCAAATAGAATCAATGGATGAAGCTGAACGTCTACCAAATAAATTCTCTATTGTGGACTCTTCATTGGTGATTGAACAAATCAAAGAGTATGAGAATCTAAAAGAAGATGTAACTGAAGAGATAGAATCCACAGAAGAACAGGAAATGACTGAGTCCAAGATTGACTACCAAGGACAAGCAATATAGGATATGAATGAATATTTTTGAGAAGAGACTCTACAAAAACCCATGGAACAATGAAAACCAAAGGCCACGGCGACCATTGAATTAGAAGAAGAGATTCAACCTCAACATCCTCCTACACAAGCTTCAAAACATTTCGAAGAAGAAAATTCACCATTGAATGACCTTCAAGTGCTAGAAGAAGTAAATAGTGACAGAGAGCTTCTGAAATCAAGAATCAAGGCGTCATAGTCAGAAACTAGCAATGAACACCAACAAGCAGCTACAGCAGAAGATAGTAAGCACTTGGGACATGCTACAACCAGTCAAATGACAAAGAATTTCAACATACAAGAGGATGACAAAGCCTTCAAGGCACAAAAGTCCAAGAAAAGGACATCAGTTACTTGGCAGTACCGAAAGCAACAAGGACATCAGTTACTTGGCAGCCAACAAGAAGATTAAATTCTCGTTGGATGTGCATGAGAAAATGAAATTCAATTTTACAGCTGAGATAGATTGCACTTCCACGACTAATGTCATGTCTTATGGGTTGTGGTTACTTCTAGATAAGCCAGAACTGTATGAAATTCAGGTACAGGTTCCTATATCACATGGAATAGTCATCACAAGTTTAGGGATTGCAAAAGCTACCCTTACACTACGGTCAAAGGTAATCAAAGACAAATTTCTAGTGGTGGAATCCTCCAAAATGAGTATACATTTGATTTGTCCAAGCACTGGGAAAAAACATTGGCAGAAGAACCTAAATTTTCAACAATGGTGATCACGACTAGCTCTCAAGAAATCCAGCCTACTACTGCTCCAAGATTATCGTCTTCCGACAAAGGCAAAGCCAAAATGAACCCACAAATGTCCTACCAACAGAAGAAGTCCCTTAAATCAGAGTCTTCAATCCAACCAAAAAAAGTTCAAGATAGAGCTTCTATATCAACTGACCACATGCTTCCACATGAAAGGCAGAATCCAAAGAAAACCTTTCAACCGAAATACCCTACACTGCGAGATCACCGCCACCAAAGGTTTTCAATGGTCTACATTAAAACTGAAGAAATAAAGGTCAAGGATCCAATATGGATAAATGATCCTAGCCAATTGACGAAAGGTAAACACATGGGATGGATAGCCTCCCACTACAACTGCAAGGCTATTATGAGGGTCAAAAGAATCTTTGGTTACCAAAACCACAGACCTCCGCTTATGTGGTGGATAAAGGTTTCAAAACGCATCCCCAAAAGCAACAAAGCTCATATTTATATCGCCAAAGGAGAACAATCAACAAGGCTCGCCAAAGGCACGTAGGAAATTTCAAATCTAGCTGGCCTTCATACCAACATAGGACTTCATCGGTAAATAATCCCAAAAATGGCACTCTTGTACATCTCAATACGACATCAAAAACATCATGGGAAGTGCCATCTACAATTCTTCAAGCACAAGATTACTTATCAAGGAAATCGGAGAATCTGGCTACCAAAGATGCCAGGTAAACATTCTTCAATCCGACGACTTCAGCATGAAAATAATCGCAATTTCACGGAAGGAAAAATCAAGGACAATGTCATAGTCAAGGCAAAGGATATCTGCAAAGAGACGCTAATCACACGATGCAGATACAAATGGGTGCCAAACGAACAAAACATAACGAAGAAGATTGAAGTCATCTCTAGCTCTCAAGAAATGTCAAGACATGATAGACAAAGTGTTACGAAGAATGGAGCGAGCCAATCTTCTCAACCAAGGGACCAACAACAACAAAAAAAAGAAATTTTGACAACCAAGGTCACCCAGGTATGGCAAAAGAAACCAATATTGCCAGTATGGTCCTTTACAAATCCTCTCTTCGAGGATGGGAGTTTTGAATTTCAAAACCTATTCTTCGTCAAAAGCTACCGAGAGTAAGTCAAGTCGCCATAAAAATAATGGCATAAGAGTCAAGAGTCGGGCAGCTGAGCCACTAAATGAGCAAGCGTCAGACCCAAGCTTCATGTCTTAATATGTTTTGTGGTCTATGAGTCTAGATATTTAGATTATAGCTCTAGCTGGAAGAGTTTAGCATATTGTAAAATGGGGTCGCTCATGCTGGATAGGTGAGAATAAGAGTCGAAGTCTACTATTTTAAATGGTGGAGTGGCAGAGTAGTCCAGAAAACACTCACGCACATGAACACAGTGAGGAGACTGGAAAAAACCTCATCGACAAAAACTCTTCTTGTGAGTAACGGCAGCTCTTGAAGTCAAATATATTTTTTTGCTTCTCTAGCTACGTTCACTCCTGGAAGCACCCATTCAAACTCCTCTCGCACCGCATACTGTTTCCCATGCATCTATCTGTGCAAGCATATATAATGTCCCATCATTGGACGTTTGCATTTGACACGATTTGTGTTCCACCCATGCACTTACACAACAAAATGACGACGACGAAGCGGTAATAGGTTTCATAAGCATTTTCTCAACAACAACGACTCTGACTTCAAGCTACTAACACTTATCCAATGTATATCCAGTCAATAATAGTAGCCATATGGCCATAAGTACTTTAACTCAACAAAACTCGGTTACTTCAAACATAAGTACATATAGCCTCACATTTAATGGTGACTAAAGGCATTTTTTTCCCACTGGGTTTTTCGCTTTAGTCCTATCCAGGTATCCAAGACCTTCATTTTGTAATATATGCCACATTTTATTTTTACTATTTTTCTTATAAAAACACAAAAAAGAAGACCAACGACATCCCCAACCAACTACATGCTCATAAGCTAGAAAATCAAGGGGAGCGGCCTAGAAAAATTTCAAAAAGGCTTCAAGTTTACAGGTACACATGCAGGATGACACCCAAAGAACAAACAATACAGAGCTGCCAAGATAATGACTTGCTGCAACAAGAAACCTCACTCGACTTATTCATGCTACAACAACCAACCGGAGGGGGAGAGCTATGGCTTCAACTACAATACATGTACAAGAAAAAGGTACCTCTACAACATACAAAGCATCTGGTAGAAGCAACTGCAACAACAAAAGCTTCAACCAACACCAAAACATGAAGCACTCCTCAAGGCCATTGCAGACATAGGGTCTTGTCGGGGACGACAAGACTTTGGAGGGAGAGAGTGTTGACAGGTCAACCTTTCAACAACGCTTCCACAAAGATTCCATGAAGATTCCTCAAAGATTCTCTAAAGATTCAAAATAAAGATGTTGATGAAGTGATGAAGACGAAGATGGATGCTGTAATGTGAAGATACAAGCTCATGGACATCATCGAATATCCCATTATTATTATTTTGAGCCATTACGGCCACTTTTGTAATGTTTACGGGAACTTCAATTTTAAGCCGGCAATTGTATTTTGGCCAGAGATGCTTGTTGGATGAGCAAAGCCAGCTCACAGTGTTGTAATTAAGCTCTATAGAAGCCTAGGGACAAATTAGGTCATTTTCGTCGGACATTAGGTTTTCTAAGGTTTAGTATATAAACCAAAACCTAAAGCTTTTTAAAGAGGTACTTTTAATAATCTGATCTTCTATGTCGTTGGGAGACTGCGAGAGAGTGAGAGAGAGTGTGTGTGTGTGTGTGCTACAAGAGCTATGGTGCTCGAAATCGCAAACGGAGAGCAGCAGTGTGTTGCCCACGAGTAGAGCTACGCATTGATGCTTACATCATGCGCATTCGTCTATGTTTTGGCAGATTCACTCGCGAGCTACTTTTGGAGTTTCGGTGAGTAACTGTAGTCCGTTTTTGCATTTCAGCATATCCACGCGATCAGAGCGGGTAGAGCTACACAGTAGGCACTTTAGCTTTCGGAAACGTCGACCTGCAAAAACCAGCCAGACATCCTACGCGTTTTCTGCACGGAGGGTATTGGGTAGGTTTTTTTGGTCACGGACCTTAGGGAGAGTGGCCTATTGGTGTTGATAGGATATCCCTCAAGTTTCATAACATTTTGAGAACGTCTAATGGGCTTTTGGCTTGCAGTAGCATCATAGGAGAGTCTCACATTCACAGAACCGATGGCATGTAGATTTGATATCTCTGTAGGAAGTAGTCATTAGTCGGTCGAGTAGAGGTTGACACCCTTTGCTTGCTTCCACGCGCCTGCGGGTCGAGCTCCATCCTCAGTTGACATTATATGTTAGGTGAGTTCTCGCTATGCTGACGTCCGTCGCGGCGTATCCGTCCAACATTAATCCTTTGTAAACTCCCTTCTCCTTGGACCGATTGTTGTTGTTGGAATTTCCTTGAGAAGATTTTTGGGCATTGTTTTTTTCCTTTGCATTACTTTTGTCTTTGTTTTCCATGGGATCGACATTCTATCTAGCCCCTTTTGGAAATTGATGCACAAAGAAACCATGGTGTGGTGAATTACTTCGGTGATAGAACCAAGCGATTGAGAGTTGACGTACTCGACCATGTCTTCAGTTAATCCCACACAAAATTGTTGCTTTTGATCGGCAAAGTCTATCTTTTGAAAGACAGTAGCCTTAAGATGTAAATCCCAAAACTTGTCCACATATTTGTGGATAGACTCGTGGGAGAGAAGCTTCAAACTCCGCAATTTGGTAAGCACTTTGTCTTTTGCATTGCTTGCCAGGAATTGATTCATGATGGAAACTCGTAGAGTTTTGCATGTCTTTGGGGCTTTGTCGTTGCCACAAAGGCTAGCCCACCATTGACGAGCAGATTTTTAAAAGTGCATAGCTACATGGCATAACTTGGAGGACTTTGTGAAGCCCTCATCTCCAAAGGCCGCATCAAATGAAGGTCAATAATTTGTCGGTAGCACCAAAGGTGCCATCATAGGTAAGAAAAGAGATACTCTTTCCTGTTTCTTTGAACTTCTTGAGCTTTTGTGACCTTCACCATGCAAGGTAAGATTTGTGATGTCCTTCCGTCTTGTATTCTCTAGGAGAATAGCCATAGCTTTTGTTGGAAGAGGAGAAGGTAAGGAGGAGGAGAAGAGGGCGACCTTGTTATTGCCCTTTTCTTCCTCTGTTTCCTCTCTTCCCTTTTGGAGTGACGAGGAGAAGGATTGTGGGTTGACCGTTTCCTCTTGGGAGGAGTTGGCAAATCGTCTAGATCATCATCTTTGTGGAGACACGTCTTCAGAGGAACTTAGGGATTCATTACTTTCTCGCTCTTTGGATTCCTCCTTTCGTATGGGAGAGAGTCTTTTTTGGGGGTCTCATCAAGAGGCCTCCTAAGCTCTCTCTCCTCTTGGAGAGGAAGGGAAATCCCAAAACGCACAAAGTTGTTGAGTAACTTTGGCTTGCAAAGCAGGGTTGCCCATAGCTTGTTGCAAGACAAATATAAGGGCATCATCATTAGCACCTTCATGTGCAAAATCAAAGTTATCAATGTTCATTCTACTCTCTTGGTTATTGTCATCCATGCTAATCAAACTTATTTATAGATTACTTTGTGCTTTGATACCCTCAAAAACCGTAGTCGCTACTCTTCTTTACCTTTTAAAATTAGTCCTTTTGTAGCCACACTCGTGGTTAATACACTATTGATTGCAAAGACTAGTGGAGAGGGTCTAGCATTGCTCAGTTAATTATGGTTCATGTTGAGCTTGCTTGTAGTTCAATAATGGTAATGCGAAAGGCAAGCCTTGGGAGGCTCCATTATCCAGTCTATAGTTCCCAATGGTGTACATCAAACTAAGTCCTTCTCAGCCAAAATAATAGATCCCTATCCCACTTACCCTATTGCAATAAACAGGCCCAACCTTTCATGGATAACTGAAGAACCTCTCTTCTTAAGCAAGAAAAGAGAAACCAATAGCTCTGATACCAATGTAATGGAAATGGCTTATAAACTTTGAGAATAGCGGAATTAGGAGAATTAAAGAGAGCATTTTTGTGAGACTACTTTAAGAACATATAGGTTGATCTTAATTGATGGTAAAACATAATCATGGTACTTAATTAACTTGGCATGAACAATACTTTTGCAAGAGAGAGAGTTTAGAGAACTTGACAATAGTTGAGGACCGGATTTATGCGAAGCCGGTCCCCCCTCCAATAGGCATTTGTAATATAGATTCTCCCATCAAGAGAGACTTGATACAATACAATCTTTGTGCTCCTTGTGACCTAGGGTGATGCAAGATTCATGCATCACGAGCATAACATAGACTTTGAAAAAAGCATTAACTATCCCAAGCGTGAGTCCCAAGGCCTCAAAACACCTTCAAAGGGGGAGAGACCTAGCGGGGAATGGAGGGTAGGGAAGAGGAAGAAGAAACATTCATAGGAGAAAGAAGTAGTTCCTCACTTATCATCACCCTTCTTGCTAGCATAGTAATGAAGATGGAGAAGATGGAAAGCTTAATCATTGAAGCATGGTGCTTGGTTGGATTTTCATTCCATAGCCAAGAGTGTTGGGGTAGGCTCTCAACTTCTCTACTAGCTTGGAGAAGGAGATGGAGCTCTTGCACTTTGCACTTCACACAATGAGTGTGTGTGTGTGTTTTGGGGGGGGGGGGGGGGGGGGGGGGGGGGGGGGGGGTATACCCGCCAATCTAGCCCCCTTCTTGCTTTGGTCGACCCCCTCTTCTAGAACTCCCTAGAATTTGATTGAACCTCCTCAAGCTTGGCCAATCACAGGCCTAGTGCATAACAAGCAGCAAAGGTAGCCCGGGGACTAGTGTCCCCTTTTCCTTTGAGAGAGAGGACTTGATAAATGCAAAAACAATTAATTAAATTAACTAATCTATCATTGTATCCATTGGGAGGCCAAACAATTGGCTTTAGGCACCATGAGGGAAACATGAAGAGGAGCTTGACAAGTGTCCTATTTGCTTTCTTTGTACTAAGCTTGCCTTGTGTGAGGTTGTGTGTGTTCTCTCTCCGGCCCCTACAATTAGGGCTCACACCCTCATGAGTAGGGAATATATTGACTTTATGGAACACCTTACCTAGCACCTTAGTCATGAAGCACCTCAAGCACCTTAGTCAGCAAGTACGACAAGCACCTCAAGCACCTTAGTCAGCCAGCACGACAAGCACCTCAAGCATGGGCCGGGTTCCCAACTCAAGCAGAGCCCTAGATTACCTAAGGTCAAAGGACTTTTTACACTAACCATTGGAGGTCTTTAATGAAATCAACCCTAAGGTCTTTAAGCTCCACTAGCTAGCCTTGGTCTTAATTAATAGATCATCACTCATTTGGACCCATTTACCATTGTACCCATGTTGAGATAGACCCGTAAGCACATGTCTATATTCTAACCCTTGTTCCTGCCTATTCCCCCACATTGAATGATCACTTTAATATGAGAAAATCATTTGAGTTGGTTAGATATTAGATTTTATGATAGTTCACATGGTAGCAATGAGTTTGAGTTATCTATTAACAAAAGGTATTACTAATCATCCATTTGAAGAAAATAATTTAATTGATTACACTTGAATACTAAAACACAAAAAAGGAAAATTGCTAAATTGATTCAAGATTACAAACATCAACACATCAAAACATGAAAACCATGGCATAATTCCCAACCCATATTACAAGAGCTCAAGTGGAAGTTGATGACGATGACTCATCGGACATAGCATCACCAAAGGCTTGGCATCAATTTTTAATGAGAAACAAATTGAATAAAACTTTCAACATAAAGGTGCAGTGCAACTCACCTTCTTTCTCCTATCTTTGTTGACGTAAAAAGGCAGCTCAATAAGCCACCCAATGCACAAAATGCATCAAACAAAGCTGAAGATGTTTTTTTTTTGGGAGGGAGAAGGGAGCGGGGGCTTGATAGGCTATGATAAGGAACGTTCATATTTTTTAACATTGCCAAAATGGAAATATTTGGGAGCACATTTTTCTTCAAAATTGACAGGTGAGGGTGGGCTCTTCCACTTGGACGTCTGCTGAAAGAGTTGGTGAGATGGGTGAGGTGGTGGACGTCTTCCATGTGGATGTTTTCTTAGAGATTTGGAAAGATGGGGGAGGGGGGGAGGGGGGGGGTTTGGAAGGAAACGAAGACTGTTTTTTTGTGTGTTGACAGGCCAAGCTAGCAGTGTTTCCACATCGTCTCATCTCGGGTCTCTAGGTGCGAGCACCACATTGGGCTGCATGCTTCGATTTATACTGCCATCGGGTCGTCTAAACCCGGCCTTATTGGTTGGCCCATGGACCTTACTCCGGATACGCACCCTTTCTTGCCGCATCACCAATATCTTGTTGTTGAACCAAATTAATTGCTTATTCCATCCACAGGTTGAGAAGGCTACCACAGCTTAATAAGCCGCACCGATGCTCATCACATGCTTCTTGTCTCATGCAGGCATTGTGGCTAGCTACAATCATGAGAGAGCTTCGGATGAGGAGGAGACTGAGGAGAGAGATACTGATGAATCAAGTCCCACCTGCCAATTTAGCAAGGAGGATGATTTTCATGATGATGATGATGAGATGGAAGATACCGAACTCGAAGATGGTCAAGCCAACACAACTTCAAATGAACATTCAGGTTCTCTATTTGTTCATTTAGGAGCCATGGGTTTAGATCTATATGATGCCATTTGTAGATATTTTTATGAAGATGATTCATAAACATTTCGTATATTTCATTCCATGAGAATTTTTTGTCGTGTCGTCCCTCCCTCCCCCCCCTCTTCTCTGATCTCTCTAATTTTATCAAGCATGCAAATTTATGTTAATCATATGTATGTGATTAATTCAATGATAAAATGTCTCCCATTTTCTTTGTCCATTTTTAATGAAAAATATTATGCTCTATAAAATAGAAAAAAGTACCCAAATTTGTATATTTTACTCCAAAGCGTTAAACATGAGAATTCATGCTAATCATATGTATGTGATTAATTAACAAATCAAATGTTTATAATTTTTTTTCCCATTTTAAATGAAAAATATAATGCTCTATAATTTTTTATTTGTAAAATAGAAAGAATCACCCAAATTTGATTTTTTAACCTCCAAAGCATTGCACAGTAATAGTAGAGGTGATAATAGCGACAATAAGCGTGTTAATAACAACGGTAACAAGCACGATAATAACAATGGTAATGTTTTATTTTTAAAAAAAAACCTTCCCGCCACCCTCTCTCCTCTTTGTGTACCCTAGTTTGGACTATCACTACAAAAAAGTGATAAATGGCCATGCCGGTAAACTTTGAGAAAGTTTTTTAGTGAAAAAAGACCAAAATATAGAGTCTCATCCAGCTTTGTCATAGGTCTCGTCAAAATCATAATGTCAAAACAAAGAACTCTTGACTTGATTTGAAATGTCATGCTCTAGACCTTCTGAAATGTGGATAATGGCATCTACAATGTATAACTCTTTCATAAAGGCATTTTCTCTCTAAGGGCAAGCTCTTGCATTAGAGGATTAATTCTCCTACCTAGGGAAGGGCAAAGATTTTATAAATTGAAGTCACACTTGTGATAGGTCTCTAGTTGGATGGATCCTTCTTTTCTCTTGATAAAGGTAGAGAGAGACTTACACTTCATAGCTTCTTGCTAGATGCGAAATTGCAAAAAAACAAAAAATTATTATACAAAATGTAGAACTCATTGGAAGAATCATGCAGAAGGCCCTAGAGAATCTCCTTGCTTAGGCTTACGAACAGTCTCTCTATTCTCTCTATCTAAGATGGGTTGATCAAGAATCTTGGCCACACTGTGTGCCATAGTGTGCTTTTTGGTGTGCACTATTTGAGCTCCTGCTTGGTTCACGTCCTCATCTCTTTGTAGGGTTGGACATTATGCATCTTTACTAGATTTTGAGCATGTGCAAATAGAAAAAAAAAATGATGTATCTTGGTAGCTCAATGAAGAGCGTTTCTCCAGAGAACTAATGTACCTAGATATGCATCACCAAAATTCTTATGCTAGAGTGGGTGAAGCTACATTACCAATGCTCCTACCCATTATAGCTGATCAAAAATTGGCTAAGAAAATTGCACAAGGAATATGGCACTATCTAATGTTACCTAATGCTATATGGGATTTGATGCTACCCGATAGTGTAGGAAATTGATGATATATTTTGATCCAAGAGGATACGGTGTTGCTTATGATCTATGCCAATGGTTCTATGTGCCATTTAATCCAGGTGGAGATGAATATGTGCATGGTTTAGGTTGGTTGACTTATGTGCATGTGATCTTGGTGATGCTCATGATGGTTTAAGAGCTAATGGATGCTTATAATCTACTTTAGGATTTTTTTTGTTTTCCCTTTGTTCCTGGTGGAGGGTATTCTTGCTTAAATCTACAGATTTGGAGATTACAGATAGTATGCTCACAGTGGGGAAGTGCCTATGCATTAACAAGATTTTGCTTGTATCTTTGAATAATGGTTGGTATATATTGGACAATGTATAGATTTAGAGGGTGTGGATGTCGTACCACTTTGTAAGCATGGATGAAAGAATAGGATCTGCATGCATTTTTTAGTTTTGGAAATCTTATGGCGATTATTTTTTTTTGTTATGAATGTAATGTATGCTAACTCTAGGTGTTGGGGCCATTAAATGAAGTTTGATGCCTGCAGGCCAAGATGTAGTGATGCTACCAAAATGAAATTTAATAGGCAAACATTGTAGTTCTCTCCATGGATGTCTTTACGGCTTGTCAATCAGAGTCCGAATAAGAAGATATGGGCAGTATAAGTATTCCAGTGGGCATGTTCCAATGTTCCTAGGGCTCATGGACAGTGGGAAAAAGATCAAAAGAGCGATCATGAAAGGAAAGATTGTAAATAAGCATGGCACTACTTTTAAAGCCGCTCGCAATCGGTTTTGGCAAGGTCAAGAAATCAACCATGTCACATCAGCACACCCTTTCCCACACCACCTAAATCATGACACACTGCGCTTGATGTAAGACACTACAAGAGGCTCTTCATATTAGCGACGCTCACACAGCGACGCTCCAAAAAAAAATTCCTGGCGTCGCTATGAGCGTCGCAAATTTCTTTGTAAATTTGCGACGCTCATAGCGACGCCGGCTGGGGTAAAAAAATAACCGAGCGCGCCCAAAAACTCAGATCTCAGATCTGAGTTTTTCGGCGCCCTCAAGCAAGGAGCAGGTAACGCTCTCCCTCACTCTCTCTCTCTCTCTTTTTCTTCTCCACACACACACACACGAGGAGAGGAAGGAGAGCCAGGTATGCTCCTTCCCTCTCCTCATTCTCATGTTCCCTTCCCCTCTTTCTCTCTCCCTCTCTCTCTCTCTCACACACACACATACACACACACACATAGTGTTTTTGAGAGAGAGAGAGAGAGAGAGAGTACAAACAAAAACAAAAACGCACACACACATACATAAACAAAGAATGCACACACACATTGAGAGAGAAAAAGAGAGAGAGAGCATGCATAAACAAAAAACGCACGCATTGAGAGAGGAAAAGAGAGAGAGAACATGCATAAACAAAAAACGCACACATTGAGAGAGGAAAAGAGAGAGAAAACATGCATACGATCCAAAAAAATGCGAGAAACTAATTTAACGTCGTAGGAAACTAATTAAAATTAAAAGACCTAAAGATCTAGCCGACGAGGAGTTGAACTCAAGACCTATTATTCAAGAGGGAAATGGCATAATCAATCTATCATACTTGGCATGGGTGATAGAAAGGTTATACCATTTATCTCTTTTTATTGGCACACACATCCACACACGCGCACACACACAAGAAGAAGAGAGTTATTACGTCGTAGGAAACTATCTTAAAAGACATTAAAGATTAGGTTATATGTAGACTTACATTAAATTAGATTTAGGTTTATTTTTAACTAGATTTACGTTTATTTAAGCTAGATTTAGATTTACGTTATATTAGATTAGATTTAGGTCTCCATAGACTGCGATGCCTGCATGAAGCGGGTGAAGAAAGCCCTCAATGGAATATAGGGTATTGCTGCCTTCACTCATGGTGGGATCCGTCGATCCAAAAGTACTGGTGAAATGTCTTCAGAAGATAGGGAAGAAGGTGGATCTTCAGGGCGGCAAGAGTCACTACATCCCCGACACAATGACCATCTAGACAACCTCTAGTCATTAGACTTACGTTAAATTAGATTTAGCTTTATTTTTAGTTAGATTTACGTTTATTTAGATTTACATTTATTTACGTTAGATCGAGTCCACGCAAGAATTACTTACGGTTTAGGGTTTAGAGTTAGACGAACAGTGAAAAGATCTACTGTGAAAAGATGTTAAGATGAGGTGAAGCGCTACAGCTAGAGAAGAGGCAAAGGGGTTTTGTCCACTACATGCAGTATCATGTAGACGTGGGTGTGTAGATTTCTTGTACCCACAAATATAGGTATTGACCAATAAAGACGATATTATAACCCGGTGGTTCTGATCTCCGTGCACCTCTAGACCGAGGTGTGCGGGGATTGGACATGACTAAAGAATGTGAGGTAAAGAGAGAGAGAGAGAGAGAGAGAGAGAGAGAGATAAGACGAAGAATGCCAATAGAATATTAAATTTTTTGTCCAGGTTATAAGTTTTTTATCCTCATTATGAGTAGCGACGAGGATGTGGGACCGTACAACCGAAACACCTATCTCTCAACGAGGGTCTTATGTCCTTGTAATCAATGCAAGCATGCTGTGCGACGGACAAGACGTGTTTCTTTGCAGCACGTTCGCAAATTTGGCGAGTTCGATCCATCTATTATAGATCGAGTTTTTGCCAATTATAACTCGTCGGACTCTGACGCTGGCCAACAAGCAGCAATCTTGCAACCCAATAGACGTGTTCGCAGGCGCTTTGGTCAAGCAGCATATGTGAGGCCACAAGATGTAGCCTCTGACAGCTCGGGGGATGATCATGCAGAGCACATTCCCAACGAGGCAATGTTTGAGCCCGAGATTGATGAAATGATCGAGACGATCATGGATTCAGAAAGGCTTATCTATGATGATATGAAAAGTGAAGCCGATACGCCATTGTATAATGGAGCACGTATGTCTAGATTGAAAGCACTCCTGGTTCTTCTCAACATGCAGGCAAAGTTTGGATGGAGTGACACTAGCGTCACACCGCTTTTCAGGTGATCTATTACAATTAGTTTACTTTAATAGAACTCTAAATGTATAATGATCTGATAGATTTTTACACGACTGTATCATATTTTTATGTTGTGTAGATTGCTGAAAGAGCACATACTACCAGCTGACAATGTGATGCCAGATTCCCGAGATGAAGCAAGAAAGATTTTGCGAAACTTGGGGATGGATTACAATTCTATCCACGCTTGTCCTAATGACTGCATTCTTTTCAGAGGGGAATACATAGACATGGAGAAGTGTCCGAAATGTGATTCCGAAAGATATCGAGTAGATCTCCACGGGACAAAAATTCCACAAAAGGTTTTGCGACATTTCCCTCTGTTTCCTCGCATCAAGCATTTCTTCGAATGTAAGTCCATGGCCGCCCTAGCATCATGGCATGAGGAGAATAAATCTTCGGATGGTGTGCTACGAATTCCTGCAGATTGCGTAGCGTGGAAACATATAGATGGAACATGGTCGGATTTTGCCAGGGAAGCTCGAAATTTGCGCTTAGGCCTGACTATGGATGGCGTAAATCCATTTGGTCAAAGATCAATATCTTACAGTGTATGGCCCGTTGTCATCGTCAACTACAACATTCCCCCGTGGTTGACTACGAAGAACGGGCACCTATGGCTAAGCTTGATTGTGCCAGGGCGATATAAAGTGGGGAATATGGATGTGTATCGTCGTCCACTATTGGAAGAGCTACAACAATTGTGGATTGGCATAGAGGTGGTGGATATGAGCTGACACACAGGACGACGGAATGCTTTGATCAGAGGCATTCTAATGTGGACCATGCATGACTATCCCGGGCTAACAGAATGCTCAGGTGATCTATTGACACTCCTCACTCAGACACTGTAAATCTTGTTTTTTCCCATAGTTGATCTATTATCATGTGTATACATGCAGGGCTTCAAACAAGCGGATACAGAGCATGTGTCACATGTGGACCTAGACTGAATGCACGTAGGGCACCCTCACTGAAGAAGCAAATCTACGAAGGTCATCAAGCGTATCTTCCGGAGAATCATGTGTTACGCGACGGCTTTTTGGGAAGAGAGCCACCAAGGATGTCTGCACAAGCATGGTTAGAGCAGAAGGAGATGTGCGATGACGGATTGCCTCCAGGGATGAAGAGACTATCTCTATGGTACGAGTTACCATACTCGCCCCGACTCATGATCAATCACTTGCTCGATCCAATGCACATATTCAAGAATGTGGGTAATCTACTATGGGACCATTTGACCGGCAAGAAAGATACTTTGGGAGCCAGAGTTGACCTTAGAAATGTGGATCGTATGGAGCAATATTGGCCGCAAACAGCGTCTGATGGATCGATAAAGCTCCCTAAAGCACCATGGATTTTCACAGGAGCCCAAGAACGCAAAGTAAAAGAGACCATTCGATCTTTGCGGACCCCCACTGGCGTAATGCACTCGCTCCAAACGTCTTTTACTAAAGAAGGAAAGCTTACCGGTTTGAAGTCACACGATTGGCATAAAATGTGTCAGGTACGTTCATAGTGGACTTTAATATCATTGCATAAAATGTGGACTTTAATATCATTGCTGCACATACTTTACAGTTTATTTTCCCGGTTGCCATTGAGGGATGTTTGTCTCTCGACATCCGTAACACAATCTACAAACTTGCAAAGCTGGTGCAATGGATCTCACAAAAGGAGATCAACATAGACTCCATACCATTCGCCAAACTAAATGCTGCGGAGCTTGTGTGCATGTTTGATAAACATTTTCCTACTACAATGCTAACCATTCAGGTGCATCTTCTTGTTCACATAGTTGATGAGGTGGAAATAGCTGGCACAGTTCATTCCAGATGGATGTTCTTCTTAGAGCGTTTCATGAAAACGCTTAAGGGATATGTGCGTCAAAAGGCACGTCCGGAGGGTAGCATGGCAGAAGGTTGGTTGGTATCAGAGTCCCTAGTGTACATTGGAGAGTGGCTAGACGGATTTGATAAATCCCGGGACACGCTATGGCGAACCATAGATGATGAGCGCATATCTGGGATTGTCATGTGCAATCTCGGTGTTGAGAAGAAGATGACGGAAGATCTAGAGGCTAAAATCAACCGATTTTGCATGCTTCACAATCCAGTGATGCAAAAGTGGTATTCACAATATGAGGATGCAAAGCAAGAGCGACAAAGGGCACGAATCGAGTGGAGACGGGGAAGACGACCACCGATGCACTATCCAGCGGTTCTGGAGAGCCTACCAACCTTCATGAGCTTAAGATGGTTGCACAACCAATTGAAAAGCGCACAACAATGCGGTGACGAAGTGACTGAAGAAGAGTGGGAGTACTCTCGGGGTTGCGCGACCAAGGTAAGTTTGCAATGTACGACTAGCAAGTGACTTTATTTATAAACGTTTGAACAGCCACTCATAATCTTTGTTCGTTGTAGTATAAGTCATACACAGCAGCATGGTGTAAAGGTCGACATTTTAGGGTGGAACGAATCGACAAAAAGCGTTTTACTCAAGATTGTGGAATCATGGCAAAATTTGAACAGTCTAGTCGACGACGTTCCTTTGATGCAGATCCTGTGGTGGCGGAACTCACTTACTTCGGCACGCTGCAAGAGATTTTGAGGATCGATTACAGAGGATTTTTTGTCGACTTGTTCGACGTGCAATGGTTCAAGATAATCATGGAGGGTCGCAACGCTACTGTGCGTAGAGGAGACTCTGGTTTTCTTGAGGTGGATTCTACTAAGAAATGGACTGACCTAAGAGACACTTTTGTACTACCCGAGCATTGTGAACAAGTAAGTATGTAAATAGTTAACATCCCCCTTTTACATGTTATGTGCTTGAAAGCTCTCATGTAAGTTATGTGGCTCTGGCAGGTAATATTTCATCCTACAAAGTCTACATCAAACTGGTGGTACGTCATAGAGGTAGCCCCTCGTAGTGCAAGGACGTATGAAGGCTACCATGTGCCAATCACAACGACATCAATGGAGGAGATCAGAGAAGATGCTCAATCAGAAGCCGCTGCGGTGGTGCCAGACGAGCATCAAGATGCTACTACTCTATATGGGGTGCATGCAGAGGAGCTACAAAATGAAACAGAGGATATGTGTTTAAACGGAGAGCTCTATATAGATATAGGAAGTTATGCTGAGTTATGCGAGGATGAGAGAGAGATCTCTTAAAGCCACAAATATTGTATTTGAACAATTTTTCTCCGTGTTGTAAAAGCTTTGGCTCTCTAAGTACCTTCCATGGTGTATAACGCTCTTTTCTACTCGCGCTCACATCTTTTCATTGAAAATTCTGAGTTTTCGACTTGCCTCTTCTATCACTCGATTCATTGCGTCATTGTATTTATATGCGTCATTACGTCATTGTATTTAATGGTCTTTGCGTCATTGTCTACTCTATTCATTCAATATTAAGTTTAAATATTCGTGTGTTTAATGCAGGTATGGATGATGAGGAGTTTCTTTCTTCTTTGTCACCGCAGCAGAGACAGTGGTATGTGGAGCGTCATCGCTCTGGTGCATCATCGCGCATTCCTACTCCATCCGCATCTCCCTCTCTTTCGGAGCATTCGGCGCGCTCCGAAGCTTCGGCGTCGAGGAGACGAGCTTCACACTTGTCTAGACACCGGCGCTCTAGTGGTGGCGGTGGCGGTTGTTGTGGGGATTCCGCCACCGATGCCTCCACACCGCCTCGTGTTCGACGAGGCTCTTTACCCTCCCCTTCTTTGCCCGCCCCCACACCAGCCACAGCATCGCCATCTACGCCAGGTTTTGCACGGCTGACTGTTCCTAGAAGCTACACACCTCTACCTACTCCGCCAGGAGCCACCCCACTCGACACTCCTCGCTTCGGGACCCAGACGCCGGTGGAGACACCTGACGTCCGTACCCCCATCGACACGCCGCTAGAGACCCCTGTCGGGACACCCAGGTTCACGCGTCACCGGCCAGAGGGCTTGCCTTACTCCGTCGACATCAGCGGCAGCATCATCATGGATGATGACGGCAAGAAGGTGATCTCGCGCATGCGTGGTCTTTGCTCTCAGCTGTTTAGACACTACATACTAAACAAATGGAGTGAATTACCAAGTGATTTAAAAAACAGAGTCATCAGCATACTTCATGATGAGTTTCCTGTTCCAACACGGGATCAGCGCTTCAATGAAGACCTGATGAAGATTCGAATGCGCGAATACTGCAAACACAAGCGTTCCGAAGTGCAAAAATCAATCAAGAATGGGTGGAACAGGCCAGATTGGCTGGCCAAAGAAGATTGGAAGAATGCGAAGAAAGCAACGCGCGAGAATCCCGACAAGTGGAAGCAACAAAAGGATGCAGCCAGAGCGCGAGAAGAGGCAGGGAGCTCGCACCACTTGGGGAGCGGTGGATGGGCATCATTTGAGGCCGATTTTGTAAGTGTTTTCACATTGCTCTTTATGCATGTTTGATAGTTTAGGGTTTATGAGTTTTTTAGTTCTAACATAATGAAATCTTTGTATGTTTTGACAGTGGTCGATGACAGGACGTGATCCCACACCGTACGAGCGCGAGTACGCAGGCAGGAAGGGCTTAAACGCCCTGATGGACATTCTCAATTCTCGCGGCGGCATGGTTAGTATTAGGGTTTACTCTTTTTTATCTTTTGTATTGTTTTATAAATGTCGTTATATGTTTATACTTACTGAAAGCTGTCTTATTGTCTTTTTTTGCAGAATCCGACAGATACGCCGCTTGGACGCGATGAGACGTCTGACTAGACGACGTCAGTTTAGCCGTAGCTAGATAGCATTAGTTTAGGGTTTCTCATAGCTTATGTATCATGAGACGGATTTTATACGTCTTTTTGAACCATGTATATTATTACATTTGTCACCGCAGTTCCTTTTGCCAATCAATTCTTTATGCCTACGATGTTGTACAATTGTCATTATTACATTTGCCAATCAATTCATTTTGCTTATGATGTGTACAATTGTCAATTTTGCAAACAATGCGTCTTGTGGGTGACTATTTTGGGTCTATTATCTACTTTTGCACTTTTTTTAAAAAGTGAATCAAGTACAATATGGTTGATGGGTGGCAGGGCATTCAATGCCCTGCCACAAAAAAAAATTCTCTCGGGCGTCGCTATAAGCGTCGCTATTTATGGCTCTGTAGCGTCGCTATGAGCGTCGCTATAGTCTTCTGTGTAAACGTCGCTATAGGCGTCGCTATATGCGTCGCTATATAGCGACGCTTATAGCGACGCCTATAGCGACGCTCTCGTAGCGACGCTCGAAGCGACGGTTTTAGCGACGCCGGGGGTTATAAAAACCCAATGTATTTCCGTCGCTAACAGCATCACAAGAGCACACAACCTCTTGTAGTGAGAAAGGAAAGGTGAGGGCTTTTTAAAAAAAAAACATAATAAAAAGGGAGGTGTAGGGTTGAACACGACCAAGGAGGAGGAAATTGGCATGCAAGGAGAAGGGAGCTCCTGAGAGCATATAAACCAAACCAAAAGTGGAGGAGGAGGAGGAATTCTTGATCTTTGCTCTTGGACACCTCGAGAGGGCGTCAAAGTAAAGAAAGAAAAAACTCTCTCTCTCTCTCTCTCTCTCTCTCTCTCTCTCTCTCTCTCTCTCTCTCTTTGTCTGTGTGTGTGTGTGTGTGTCCCTCTCTGTCTCTCTCTCTCTCTCTCTCTCTCTCTCTCTCTCTCTCTCTCTCTCTCTCTCTCTCTCTCTCTCTCTCTCTCAGGGAAGACCATGGGAGAGGAGAGGAAGAAGGCAAAGAACTTGGCAAGCAAGGTGAAAGGCAAGTTTGTGACTTGGATTGAACAAGGGAGGAAGGGAGACTAGTGGAGGATATGTGTTGGCAAGAGGTAGAGTTACGTGATAGAGGGATCTTTAAGTGGTCTCTTTCTCTCACTCTCTCTCTATCTTGAGATTAGAAGGCACAGATAGAGAAAGTAAAGAGTAGAGGGAGAATCTCTTGCTCGCTATCACTCTCAAGATCTTATCAAAAGTGAAAGAGGGGAAAAAGGAGACACAACAGGACAAAGAGGAGGATATTGGCAAAGAAATAAAGTGGACAAACTTGAGGATTGAAGACTCTATATCTTCCGACAATTTTAATGAGCATAAGTGAGTAGGCTAGGAAGCAAGGGTGAGTATTAAAGACGTGAAAACAGGGGCATGTTCTCGGAAAGATGCAGAGCAGGCAGAACTTGACTGGAGGACTTGGGAATTGAAGAGAAGGGGAGTAGTACAGGGTGATATTTGTGCTTGGTGATTATGGATTGCTTCCATTGGGTTGGGGATTTCTCATTAGGGGTTTGCAAATCAAAGGCATACCAGCGATGGTGAATGCAATTGATTTTAACAAGGTTTTCAATATATAGAAAATTGGAAGTATCTGTTGCTTGCCAGTATCAATTAAGTGTCGATATCCTGTTTTGATTTGTTTTTATCCATTATTTATATTTTGAGTTGTGATTTTCTTTCGCAATTTCTTTCTAAGCACCACTAAATATTCATATTAACCATAAGATTGACCCTACCTACACTCATTTCACTTGATTTGTGTCCCCGCTGCTTATCCGTCTATAGTTAAAACCTCAGTGCTTTCTTGATCAACCATGGAGAACCGCACACTCCGAAACTCTAAGATATTGAGAAATTTTTCACTTATTCCTTCGATCCAACAAAAATTTAAAAGCTATTCTATGATGGGACTTCTCACATGGCACCCCAACCACCGCTCAAATGATGTAGTGATGCACTCAATTGTATGGGTTGAAGTCTCATGATTGGCACAAGATGTTATAGGTATTTCTTGAATGTTTATGTTTTCACTCATTCAATTTAGATCTTGAATTTTTTGATATAACTAAAACAAAATCTTATCTTAATCTTTTGATAGTGCAGTTCATTTTGCATGTGAGTATGTAGAGTGCGGGGACAAGAAAGTGAGGGAAGCTATTTTCCTACTCTACAGATTATTAAGGTACATCATATCTTTATTCCACTGAACCATTCTATATACATTGACCATGCACTAAATTCTCAACATGCACTAAGTATTCTCTTATGTGTTATGTTGTAGAGTTGTGGGCTCCAAAGAAAAAGAAATAGATGCCATCACTCCTGCTCAAACACTTGCTGTGGAAAAAGTGTGTTCCATTGAGGATACATTCCCTTCAAACATTCTTGTTAGTCAAGTCCACCTCCTAGTTCATGTGGTTGAGGAGATAGCTATATGTGAGGAATTCATGCACGATGGATGTTATTTCTTGAAAGAAAGGTTTTTCAAAGTCTCAAAGATTTTGTGCGACCAAAGGATGGATCATGCACGAGACATTCATATATATCTTGAAGTAATTGGCTTTTGCTGATCCCTCTATGCCTCGAATATGGTCAGATGTGGACGTTGATCCCTCTTTGCCTCAAATGTGGTTAAATGTGGATGTTGCAAGGATGAATTCACAATTGCAATGTGGAAAATGAAAATTAAGTAACATGGACATGGATCTATGCCAAAGGGTCAATAACTTTTGCATCCTCAATGCAAAGGTTATGACCAAGTAGAAGGACTTGTGGACAATGGAAAAGGAATTACATTTTTAAGAGAGGGAAGCATGGAAGCAAGCTCATGGAGGTAGAAGGGCACCCTCGGTTCCTCAACACCTTGCATGTTTTCTAGATCTCATTAATTCTTGCAAGTGAATCCATGAGTGTGACCGAAGCTAAGGCACATGAGGGAGACTAGTGGAGGATATGTGTTGGCGAGAGGTAGAGTTACGTGATAGAGGGATCTTTAAGTGGTCTCTTTCTCTCACTCTCTCTCTATCTTGAGATTAGAAGGCACAGATAGAGAAAGTAAAAGTAGAGGGAGAATCTCTTGCTCGCTATCACTCTCAAGCTCTTATCAAAAGTGAAAGAGGGGAAAAAGGAGACACAACAGGACAAAGAGGAGGATATTGGCAAAGAAATAAAGTGGACAAACTTGAGGATTGAAGACTCTATATCTTCCGACAATTTTAATGAGCATAAGTGAGTAGGCTAGGAAGCAAGGGTGAGTATTAAAGACGTGAAAACAGGGGCATGTTCTCGGAAAGATGCAGAGCAGGCAGAACTTGACTGGAGGACTTGGGAATTGAAGAGAAGGGGAGTAGTACAGGGTGATATTTGTGCTTGGTGATTATGGATTGCTTCCATTGGGTTGGGGATTTCTCATTAGGGGTTTGCAAATCAAAGGCATACCAGCGATGGTGAATGCAATTGATTTTAACAAGGTTTTCAATATATAGAAAATTGGAAGTATCTGTTGCTTGCCAGTATCAATTAAGTGTCGATATCCTGTTTTGATTTGTTTTTATCCATTATTTATATTTTGAGTTGTGATTTTCTTTCGCAATTTCTTTCTAAGCACCACTAAATATTCATATTAACCATAAGATTGACCCTACCTACACTCATTTCACTTGATTTGTGTCCCCGCTGCTTATCCGTCTATAGTTAAAACCTCAGTGCTTTCTTGATCAACCATGGAGAACCGCACACTCCGAAACTCTAAGATATTGAGAAATTTTTCACTTATTCCTTCGATCCAACAAAAATTTAAAAGCTATTCTATGATGGGACTTCTCACATGGCACCCCAACCACCGCTCAAATGATGTAGTGATGCACTCAATTGTATGGGTTGAAGTCTCATGATTGGCACAAGATGTTATAGGTATTTCTTGAATGTTTATGTTTTCACTCATTCAATTTAGATCTTGAATTTTTTGATATAACTAAAACAAAATCTTATCTTAATCTTTTGATAGTGCAGTTCATTTTGCATGTGAGTATGTAGAGTGCGGGGACAAGAAAGTGAGGGAAGCTATTTTCCTATTCTATTGATTATTAAGGTACATCATATCTTTATTCCACTGAACCATTCTATATACATTGAGCATGCACTAAATTCTCAACATGCACTTAGTATTCTCTTATGTGTAATGTTGTAGATTTGTGAGCTCCAAAGAAAAAGAAATAGATGCCATCACTCCTGCTCAAACACTTGCTGTGGAAAAAGTGTGTTCCATTGAGGATATATACATTCCCTTCATCCATTCTTGTTAGTCAAGTCCACCTCCTAGTTCATGTGGTTGAGGAGATAGCTATATGTGAGTAATGCATGCACAATGGATGTTATTTCTTGAAAGAAAGGTTTTTAAAAGTCTTAAAGATTTTGTGCGACCAAAGGATGGATCATGCACGAGACATTCATATATATCTTGAAGTAATTGGCTTTTGCTGATCCCTCTATGCCTCGAATATGGTCAGATGTGGACGTTGATCCCTCTTTGCCTCAAATGTGGTTAAATGTGGATGTTGCAAGGATGAATTCACAATTGCAATGTGGAAAAGGAAAATTAAGTAACATGGACATGGATCTA
The DNA here is from genome assembly GCF_014529385.1 of Adiantum capillus-veneris. Taxonomy (NCBI): domain Eukaryota; kingdom Viridiplantae; phylum Streptophyta; class Polypodiopsida; order Polypodiales; family Pteridaceae; genus Adiantum; species Adiantum capillus-veneris. Next base: position 9,549,228 of record NC_140948.1, on the reverse strand, counting down.
TGCCAAAGGGTCAATAACTTTTGCATCCTCAATGCAAAGGTTATGACCAAGTAGAAGGACTTGTGGAGAATGGAAAAGGAATTACATTTGCAAGAGAGGGAAGCATGGAAGCAAGCTTATGGAGGTAGAAGGGCACCCTCGGTTCCTCAACACCTTGCATGTTTTCTAGATCTCATTAATTCTTGCAAGTGAATCCATGAGTGTGACCAAAGCGAAGGCACATGGAGAGAACATCTCCGACAAAGAATGGGAGTATATATGAGGTTCCGTGCCAAAAGTAGAGTACTCATACACCTAGTCCATATTGTAGTTTTTACTCAATTTTATCTTTGTAAGTTATTGTATGGTTTTTTCTATTCTATAGTGTCTTTTCTTAAACTCTATGTGGTCAAAGGGTCGAAACTTTTATACACTCCACATTCCCAAGCATCGAACCACCATGAATTGTGGCATCATTGGTAACTTTGACACAGATAGTGAGAAGGCCAAGTACTGTGGGAGTATTGAAAGGATACTAAAGGTCATCTTATAACCTTTTGTACCTACATATTCAAGTGAAATCAGTTTGCAAATGTGTCTAGATGGCATGACAATGGAATCTACATGGTGGACTCCAATGTGCATTAGGTAGGGAGTTATGACAACTTAGTTGTTCTAAGAAATTGTGAGAAGGTGATTGATTACCAATTTTACCTTTATTTGTTTGTACCATAATACCAATGTGACTCACTTTGAGATTCTTTTTTATAGGTTGTCTATATCCCATTAATCCTCCAAAGCGTTGTGCGATTATATTATATGTAATAATAGCAAAAGCAAGAATAGTAATATCAACGATAATGTTTAAAACAACTCCTTATCACTCCCCTCTCTCCTATTTGGCCACCCCATTATAGACTCTCTCATTACAAAAAAACGGTAAATGGCTTCTATAAACTTTGAGAATGTTTTTTAGTGAAAAAAAGACTGAAATATAGTCCCATCCAATTGTGTCATAGGTTTCATCAAAATCAATTTTTCAAAACAAAGAATGCCACTTAAAGATAAGACAAACCCAAACCAAGGAAATAATAGGGGTATTATGTTTATTTACTTCTACTAGAACCATTGATGTCTTAAGTATAGGCATCAAGATCAAGCCACCTAATTAAACTCTTCTTATGGTGTATCTTGATGGTAGCTTTCATACACATGATATATGTTTGCCTCCTTCACATACATCCCAATCCCTACTCTTAAATTTAATCTTAAATTATTGGGGGACCACCTCTTACTTATACACTTATGTACATTTTGAAAAATATCCCTTCCTTGCACTTACATGGTCTGATAAGTTTTCCACAGTCAATCCTTTGGGCATCTATAAATCAATATAATAACCAAACCAAGAATTTCCTAAGAGTGTGCTTGTCTTTGAAAAGGTTCCAGGTGTTATACCAGAACTAGTATTTTCCATAATCAATGTGATAAAGGGCTCAAAAGGTTTGAAAGAGTTGACATGATCTACTATGGACAAGAGAAATCCTTACAAACACCCTTTCACTATCATCCCTGTCTTAAAACGTTTGTGATCTCTAATAGAGAAATCAGTCTAAAAGATCTTGTAAAGACACCAAACAATATAGAATCATTAAGAAATGTTTTTGAGTTTGTCTTTATGTCCCTTGTAGGGTGCTATTGCTCCGTAGTTCTCTCCAAGACCTCCACTTTTGAGAGACAACTAAGAATGTTTAGGGATTTGTGTTTCCGGAGTGTACAAGATCTTATGTAAGGATAGACCTTTCCAAGATTTGTTTCTTGGAAAGTAAAATAATCAATGTATCTCTTCACTAGTTGATCACAATAGCCAGGTCGAATAATAGTCCTTGTTATCTAGTTAGCATCCAATTTTGTAGCTAAAGCTCCACATTCAAAATTCCAATACCTCCTTCCTCCTTAGGCTTTATACAATGTTCGCAAGGAAGTCTAGTTTTTCCATCCATCTCCGCATTACCCCCTTAAAGGAATCTCTTTGATGTAGATATTTTCTTAAAAAAATACTAAGACATAAAGTCCCATCCAACTCTGTCATAAGTTTTGTCAAAATCCTAATTTGATTTAATGGTATGCTCTAGACCTTCCAAAATGGTGATAATGGAATCTAGAATGTATCTCTCTTTAATAAAACCCTCTTCTCTCTAAGGGCGATCTCTTGCATTAGAGGATTAATTCTCCTAGATAGGGAAAGGGCTATTAATTTATAAATTGAAGTCAACCATGTGATAGGCCTTCAGTTGGATAGATACTTCTTGCTCTCTTTCTTGTGAATAAAGGTGCTAACTCCATTCTTGATAAAGGTAGAGAGATCCTTACACCTTATAGCTTCTTACTAGACGAGAAATAGCAAAAAACACCAAAAAATATTATATAGAATGTAAAACTCATAAGGAAGGCCATCAAGGCCTTGGAGCTTTTCCTTGCTTAAGCTTACTAATAGTGTCTCGAATCTTTCTTTCTAAGATGCAACAATCAATAAGCTTGGCCACATTAGATTCCATAGTGTGATTTTTTATCTCAGCTATTTAACATCTTGCCACAGTAGGTTGCTTCTTTCTCAACCATGATATACATGAATTGCCAAGAAAGAAACAAAAACCACTTGTGGACACTCGTGTGTCAAAACAACCAGCCCAATCTGAGTCCGAAAAAGCATGTAAATCTGGGGGCAATGATCGCCCCTTGGGATAAAACAAGCCAAGATGTAAAGTGCCACTAAGTTAGTGGAAAATCCTCTTGACAGCCTGCCAATGCTTAGACCCTGAGTTATGCATAAATCTACTAACTTGTGAGACAGCAAACTTAATATCCGGCCTGCTGTTGCAAACATAAATGAGGCAGCCAACACCAGTTTGGTAAAGAGTGACATCAGTAGGATCGCCAACATCATGTAGACTCAACTTCAAACCTGTTTCCATGGGAGTGGCAATAGGTTTGCAATCCTCAAGTCCAAACTTACATAGCAATGTCTGTATGTAACTTTTCTGACACAAGGAAATACCACCATCACACTGCTTAAACTGTATGCCCAAGTAATGATGCAACAGCCCCAAATCTTTCATCTTGAAAGTAGCATTCAAATCAGCCTTAACGTCAGCAATATGTCTCTCATTTGGCCCAGTGATCAGCAAATCATCGACATAAAGAACCACAATGAGAAGTACATCACCCTCACGCTTTACATACAATGTGATTTCTGTTGGACTGTTACGAAAGTCTCGTTTGACCATATGAGTGTCAACTTTCTCATACCAAGCACGAGGAGATTGCTTCAACCAATACAAAGCCTTCTTACATCTGCACACTTTGTCCTCTTGTCCTTTTATGACAAAATTGTGAGGCTGCGTTACATAAACTTCCTCAAATATGTCACCATTCAAGAAAGCTATAACAATGTCTGATTGATGTACATCCCAACCAAAATGAGTTGCCAATGCAGTTAGAAAACGCACAGTAGTCCTACGACAAGTGGGAGCAAAAGTCTCTTCATAATCTATGTGTTTTTGTTGTGCATAACCCTTTGCAACAAGTCAAGCCTTATGGCTATCGATCTCACCATTCAGCTTGCGTTTCAACATGTAAACCCACTTCGTACCAATGGACTTTTTTCCAGGAGGTAAATTACATAAAGTCCATGTGTCATTTTCTATAAGTGCATCATATTCTGATTGCATGACAGCCATCCAATTTTCTAAATTGTGTGCTTTATCAAACGATAGAGGCTCCTCAACATCCTGTAAGCTAGACACAACCAAAGCATAACAATCTGATGCATAAGATGCATGGCGAGAGCCTGAACAAGTACAACTAGACAAAGGTGCATCCAATTTACTGTCACGCAAAGTGTACACGAGCCATTTTGGCATGCCTCTAGCCTGCTCATTTTCAACCCTTTCCTCATCAAGTACATCTTGTACATCTGCATCAGTAACATTTTTAGAAACCCACATAGGCTGTACATTTGCCTCATTGGAACTTACATTCATATTTCCACCACTGAAAAAAGGCAACAAAGTGTCATAAATGTCATGTGAGCTTACATTGTTGTCTCTAGTACATGATAGCAAGAGCTGAACAGAATCTTCCATAAACACTACATCCCGTCAAACCAGAATACATTTTGTTTGTGGATGATACAACCTGTAACCTTTGATTTCAACACTATAACAACAAAAATACATTTGACAGCCTTATCATCCGATTTTTTACGCTGTGTTTGTGGCACCAAAGCATATGCTAAACAACCAAAAACACGCATGTGCTCAATAGAAGACTTTCTATCATGCCATGCTTCATATGGAGTAATAGACTAAAAAGCTGTAGGACACCTGTTTAGTACATAAGTGGCACACATGATGGCCTCAAGCCAAAAAGAATGCGGCAAAGCTTGACTTTTGACCATACATCGTGCCATTTCCATAAGTGACTTGTTTTCCTCTCAGAAACACCATTTTGCTGAGGTGTATAAGGCACTGTACATTGGTGTTTTATCCCATGCTACCATAAAATGCGTTGAATTCATGAGACATATACTCCCCCCCTTGATCGGAACGGAGGGTGCCCATAGTACATTTCGAGACATTTTCAGGCATAGCCAGAAATTGTTTGAAGCACATAAAAACTTCGGACAAATTTGACTCTAAGGTGGATAGATACTTCTTGCTCTCTTTCTTGTGAATAAAGGTGATATCTCCATTCTTGATAAAGGTAGAGAGATCCTTACACCTTATAGCTTCTTACTAGACGAGAAATAGCAAATTACACCAAAAAATCTTATATAGAATGTAAAACTCATAAGGAAGACCATCAAGGCCTTGGAGCTTTTCCTTGCTTAAGCTTACTAATAATGTCTCAAATATTTCTTTCTAAGATGCACTAATCAATAAGCTTGGCCACATTAGATGCCATAGTGTGATTTTTTATCTCACTTATTTAAAATCTTGCTTGATTAATTCCCTAATATCTTTGGGGGGATTAGAGAAGATATTACAAAAAAATTTAAAAAACAAAAAAAGGTTCTAAAAAATTCAACCCCTCTTGGATACCATGCACATATTCAAGAATGTTGCTCACACCCTTTGAGATCACATTATGGAAAAAAGGGACTCAATTGGGGGGGGAGGGGAGGGAGGATCCGGGGGCCTTCAAACATCTCCCCACATTAGCCACTCCATGTCAAGACCCCAGTGGAAAGATTGTGCTTTCTAAAGCCCCATGGATTCTAATCAATGATTACCTTAATCAAGTGAAGGGATCCATTGCCTCTATTCGCACACAAAGAGGATACATGAGATCCCTAAAGGAAGCTTTCACAAAGGAAAAAAAATGTAGAAGCATTCAATTGTATGGTTGAAGTCTCGTGATTGGCACAAGATGTTAAATGTAATTCTTCAATGTTTATGGTGTCCCTCATCTAGTTTAGATCTTGAATTTTGTGTATAACTAAAGCAATATCTTGTCTTAATCTCTTGAAATTATAGTTCATTTTTTCCATGATTTTGTGTGGATGTAGGGATAGGAAATTGGGGGAAACTATTTTGAAACTCCGCAAGTTACTATGGTACATCGTATCTCTATTCCATTAGGCTATATTCTATATGCACTATATCCTTAACATGCACTTAATGTTCTCTTGTGTGTTATCTTGTAGATTTTGTAAGCTCCAAAGAAATAGAAATGGATGTCATACCTACTGCTCAAACGCTTTCCATGGAAATAGTGAGTGCCATTGAGGATGCATTCTCTCAATCCATTTTTGTTAGTCAAGTCCACCTCCTAGTTCATGTGGCTGAGGAGATATCTATTTGTGGATTAGTGCATGCACGATGGATGTTATTTCTTGAGAGGTTTTAAAAACTCTCAAAGATTTTGTGCGAGTACGGACCCAGCTAGAGACATGCATGGTCAAATGATGGATCATGCAAGAGGAATTTGTATATATCTCAGAGTATTTGGCTTCTATTGATCCCTCTATGCCTTGGATGTGGTTTGATGAAGAGGATGCAAGGATGAATTTACACCTGCCAAGTGGAAAGAGAAATTTATTAACATGGATCTACACAAAGTGGTCAATAAATTTTGCATTCTCAATGTAAACTTTCACCAAGTGGGTGGACTTATGGACAATGACAAAGGAAATGTGTTTGCAAGAGAGGGACACATGGAGGCAGGAGGGCACCCCCTGTTCTTGGACACCTTGCATGTTTTCTAGATCTCAATAATTCCAAATGGATCCATGAGAGAATGACTGAAGAAAAGGCATGCGAACAAGACATCATTGATAAATAATGTGAGTATGTATGAGGTTCCATGCCCAACGTAGAGTACTCATATACCTAAACCATATTATAGTTTCTACTTGATTTTATCTCTATAATTGATTGTACACGTTGTTGGGCGCATTTCTGACACCCCGTTTTTTGTAAATTTGTACATACGGACATGACGCCTGATGTCAAAAGGGCGTGTGGGATTTCTTTTTGTGGGTTTTTTAGCTTGCTTTAGCAAGCACATGTACATGCACTGCAAGTCGCTAGTCTAGTGACAGCTGTCGTGCTACTGTAAGTAGCCGTGAGTGAGTGTTTTGAAGTGAGCCTTATATATAACTTAAACTCATGTACAAACTAAAAAAATTTCAGCCAAAGATCAGAAATTTGCAGGTTTTAGCTCGTTCTATCTCCTTGGTGCTCTTGGATGCAGTTTTTTGCCCTGACTAGCCTTCTCTACGTGTAGTCGTGCTGGGACAGCTCTCTGTTCGCGTCAATTTTTCTCACGGGGTCGTATGGAATAAATTTTATTCATCTTCAGATTTCTCTCCAGTCATTTTTGAATCTTTCTCTCAAGCTTTAAAGTGCCCCAATTGGAGTTGTGCTCATCAGGTTACGACTAGTTCTCTGCAGGGTTATGGCTATGGCAGCATAGTGGCAAATTGTGTGTAGACAGATTCGGAGGGCATGTATCTATGAATTGTGGAATTGATGTTGAAGTTGTGGGTTTGTGATGTTTGATTGTGAAAGGATAGGTTCTTGTCTTCATATGCATTGGTCGGCGTGTGCTGTAAATCCATGCTTTGGCAGGGTTTTGCTCCTATGTGACATAGTCTCTTGGGTGGGCGACGGCTAGTAAATTCCCAAGGGTCTACTCCTATTGGACTTGTGGTGTTTCAAAAGGATTTTGCGAAGCTTTTGGTGTCTTGTAGTTCTCTTTCAACGCTCTTGGGTGACATCACTATAGAGGTGTTTCAGTTTGTTTGTTTCCCAACAGTGTTTTGGTGCCCGCCACCGAGGAATCGCTTCAAGTTACCTTCAGTTTACAGGTTTTGAAGACATGGCGTTTAATTTTCCGGAGTTTAGTGGAAAATTAAATGAAAGTTCCAAAGCTTTCATTGAGAGAATGGAGTTTGCTTGCCTTCTTGCTGACAAGCAAGACCCAGCGTTGGTGCTACGAATCTTCTACTTCTGTTTGAAGGGAGATGCTAGGGAATGGTTGGAAGGCTAAGAAAAGGATCTAAAATCAGCCCAACATCCTCAAGTTATGACTTATGAAATGGTAAGGCATGATTTTCTTACACACTCTCAACAGGTGGAAGACCCACAAAAGGTATGGCAGTCTATTCAAGGCTTAGTACAAGATGAAGGCCAAACCATAGAAGACTTTGTCAAGGCATTCAATGCGTTATGGGCAAAGTGGTGTACATATTTGGGGGCTGAAATTCCTCCAGCCATGTTGAAGAAGGACAGGTTTCTTGCAAGCTTGAGGAGTAACCTACGCTTGACGGTAGAGCTTAAGCAGCCAAGGACCTTTGAGGAGGCAGTTGAAATTGCAAAGAATAAAGAGTGGAAAGCAGAGTGTCTTCATCAACTTGGAATCAATGTGGAGCCAAAGCTTGAAGTGAAAGCGGTAGAGCAACCAAGGGTCCTCATCAGGGAGCCAGGTTATGATCAACAAGCTTCTCATGATGTGAATGCCTTTCGCAAGGAGATGCAAGAGGTGGTAGGTCTTATGAAGAATCTTAGTGTGCATATGATGGGAGGTGGAAGAGGTCAAAGTTATGGATATGGACGTGGTTATGGAAGCAATGAGGGTTATACAGGTGGTAGAGGAAGAGGCATGGTTGGAAGAGGGGATATGTTTCAATGCTACAATTGTGGTGAATGGGGTCATAAAAGCCCTCAATGTGACAAGACAAAGAGAATGGGTGGCCACATGTTTCCTCTTCCTCCACAAATTCCTTCTCGAGCTCAAGATTATGGTATTGAGATTAAAGGGGAAGCTGGACCAAGTGGATTGACAGCAGAAGAGAAGGGCAAAACAAAAGTGGTAAGCATAATCCGTTTGGAGAAGAAAGAGGATGATTTGGGAGCTATGGTCATGCCTGTAGGTAAGAGGGTAATTACAAGAGATCGTGACATGAGTGATGCAAGTCCCAGCCATAAAAGAGGGAAACAGGTTGAAACAGGTACAGGTAAAGAGAAGAAGAAGAGAAAGCCCAAGAAACATTACAATGCATCTGACTTTCCTTTGGGGGAAGGGCAACCAAATTATAGTTTAAGAGCTGATTTGGTGGGTAGAAAGGCTGATGTTACCTTTGGGCAACTCATGGAGATGTGTCCCAAGTTAAAGAGGCAATGGAAGCACGTAGTAGCCCCCAAATTTTCACTTTGTTATAAGCTAAAATAGCGCCCTTTGAGACATAAGTTTTCTCCTAGGTCTTAGGCTTCTACCTTGATAGTGTTTTTCCACATTTCATAAGCATGTGGATGTTTTGAAGATGTCTGTTCATCAAAGTACTCTAAACGGTGCCTAAAGCAATCCATATGGCTAGGAGTAATTGGGAAACTCGAGCAGATTGGTCATCGCTCCCTTGACAAATAGGTGTTATAGAACATTGATGGGTGCAATTCATTTGAACCTTGGAGGTGCACCTCAAGGGCCTAAAGGCACCAGAAAAACAAAAACCACGAAGGACCTTGCTGAGGTATGGATTGTAGAGTTGTGTCTTATGGACTGGGTCCTAGAAATCTGCTTCGTTTTATGAGTTTCAATTTGTGCTGCAGTATTTACATGCATACACACTCAAGTATACACTATTTTATGTAAGGTCCTTGACTCATTAGGTCGTAGCTTGGATGTGATGGCTGAAGACATCATTGCGGATAGTTTATGTCTAAGGTCTTGATGGGGACTAAGATGTAGATTGCAATGATTAATGTGGTCTTTGAGTGATGTGATGCATGCTCTATGGTGGTAGCATTGTGTGTATGGATAATCAAAGAGAATGTTTGTACGATGTCAGTGTCTGTTTAGGTGATGTCAGCCCATGGTTTATCGAGCAAGTTGGTCTCTACTCTTACGAGAGTAACGTCTAGCTTCCATGGCTTTGACTTCAATGGTGATGAGGAATGTCATATTTGGTTTATTCATGAGTAAGTTGGTCTTGGTGCTGACTGTAGGCTCAAGTTTGTGAGAAGAGGTTGCAGTTTGCAAATCATATAGTTTCTTTCATTATATTTTGAATGAGATTATAGACTGAGATTTGATTGAACAGGCCCTTGAAAATCATGTAGACAGAAAATTATGGGGGTTACGTTCTTAAAGCTCTTGTGTCATATGTGAGGCTTATGTTTCTAGCTGGACTTTATGAATTTGTAAACCATAGATTTTCTTTCATTATCTTTGATTGACATTGTAGAATTAGATTGACTGAATAGGCCTCATGTGGAAAAAATTGTTGGGCCGGGTTATGTTCTTAGAGCTCTTATGACGTACGTGAGGCTTATGTTTTTAAGTAGACTTCGTGTCATATTTAATTACTGAATTCATTCAACAGAGATGAATTTTATACCAATTGACTTTGATCCCATGGGATGCCCATGGATTTTAATATTAGTGCTTCATATCATGAATTGCTAGACATTGTGTTGAATATTTTAACTTCAATTTATGATGCTCATGTAGTGACATGACCAATATTGGAGAGTTTGATGCTCTATCACTCATAAAGAAATTCATATAATTTACAATGAATTATTACTAAAATTCTTGATGGAGTAATTTACTCAATTTTGTGCCTTGATGATCATTCTATAGAGTTGAATGCGTCATCTTGCCACTTGAAAACTTATTTTCATGGAAATCACTTATGAATATCATCTCGAACATCGTCATCGTCATGCCATCATTGTTGTGCCCATTGCTATGAATATCGTCATCGGCATGCCATCATTACTATGGTGATTGTTATGAATATCTTCTCGGACATCATCGTGTGTCATTTATTTATGTGCACACATACATTCTTATTTTGTTATACATATGTGCTATCTGCTCATCACGCCATCATTGTTATGGCCATTGTCTTGAATCTCTGACATCGTCATCCTCATGTCATCATTACTATGGTCACTATTATGAATACCGTCACGGACATTATCAATCGTCATGCCATCATTGTAATGACCATTGTTATGAATATTGTCTCGGAAATTGTCATTGTCATGCCATCATTGTTGTGCCCATTGTTATGAATATCATCTCGAACATCGTCATCGTCATGCCGTCATTACTATGGTCATTGTTGTGGCCATTTTCTTGAATATCGTCACGGACATTATCAATCGGCATGCCATCATTGTTATGGCCATTGTTATGAATATCGTCTTGGACATCGTCATCAACATGCCGTCATTACTAAGGTCATTGTTATGAATACTTGCTCAAACATCATCCTGTGTCATGTATTTATGTGCACACATACATTCTTATTTTGTTATATATACATATGTGCTATCTGATCGTCATGCCATCATTGTTATGGCCATTGTCTTCAATATCATCTTGGACATCGTCATCCTCATGTCATCATTACTATGGGCATCGTTATGAATATCGTCACGGACATTATCAATCGTCGTGCCATCATTGTTGTGGCCATTGTCTTGAATATCGTATGGAGATCATCTCGTTATATATACATATGTGCACACATATACTCCTATTTTGTTATACGTGCATATGGGCCATCTCATCGTCATGGCATCATTGTTATGGCCATTTTCTTGAATATTGTATGGACATCATTTCATGTCATGTATTTATGTACTATCCATTGTTATGTTATCAAAAGGACAACATTGCAAACAGTCTCTTATGGCATTTTGATTGTGATTATTTTCATTGACATTGCTAAGATTTTCTCGATTGTATTTATTGAGTTTATGATATTTAGTTCTTGAGTTTATGATATTTGCAGGTATGACCAAAAGTTAAAGTTTATCAAAACATTTTTTGGTGAAGAGATTATGGCAGAATTAATAAAGAAGTTTATGAAGACATTTTTGGTGAGCAGATGTTGGCATTCTGCACAAAGATATCTCTCTCTTGAGCCTTTTAAGGCCATTGTTGTACTTGGTACGAGTGATGTAGCTCCTCATAAGCATTCTTTGTAAATTCAATGATATTTTTAATATAACGGTGGGTGTATATAGAGCTGTGGGTTTCTCCCTTGAGTCCCCCAAGGGTTTTTTCATCCACAGTTAGGGACCCTTATTTGAGTGGGGGTGTTGAGCTCTATATATAGCACGAGCTCCATATATAGCAATTGGGTCCCCTCTATATATACATCATCTGTGTGAGTATTCTACACACTTTGGGGCTTGTACATGTGCTGGTGTCATCTCTCTCCTCTCGTCTACATCTGCTCTCTCCCTCCGGTTCAACATAAACAACTATCCATAAATGTTCTTTTACAACACTTGTAACCTTAACAATTCATTCTAAGTATCCGACAAGTTTTGGCCACTGAAATTGTTCCTAACACAGTGTGCTCAAAATGGTCTAGCAAACATATTTGACCAGCACTTGGAGACTTTGTCGTGACACATAATTGATTTAGCTGGCGCTAGTGTCAGTCCTAAAGACTCATACACTATAAGCCATGCTTAACATTAGCGACGCTCATAGTGCGACGCTCAAAAATGAAAATGCACGGCGTCGCTATATGTGTCACTATAGGCATCGCTATTTTACAAGTAACATAGAGACGCTCATAGCGACGCATATAGCGACATCGACAGGGCTAAAAAAATAACCGAGAGCGTCCGAAAACTCAGATCTCAGATCCGAGTTTTCGACGTGCGCTCAAGCAAGCAAGGTAACGCTCTCCCTCTCTCTCTCTCTCTCTCTCTCTCTCTCTCTCTCTCTCTCTCTCTCTCTCTCTCTTTCTTCTCCACACACACACACACACACACGAGGAGAAGAAGGAGAGCCAAGTATGATCCTTCCCTCTCCTCACTCTCATATTCCCTTCCCCTCTTTCTCTCTCCTTCTCTCTCTCTCTCTCACACACACACACACACACATACGAGGAGAGGAAGGAGAGCCAAGTATTGCTCCTTCCCTCTCCTCACTCTCATGGTCCCTTCCCCTCTTTCTCTCTCCCTCTCTTTCACACACACACACACACACACACACACACATTGTGTTTTTGAGAGAGAGAGAGAGAGAGAGAGAGAGAGAGAGAGAGAGAGAGATAGATAGAACGAGAGAGAGAGAGAGCACAAGCATAAACAAAAAATGCACACACACATGCATAATCAAAGAAATCACACACACATTGAGAGAGGAAAAGAGAGAGAGAGAGAGAGAGAGAGAGAGCATGCATAAACCAAAAACGCGCACACACACATACATAATCAAAGAATGCACACACATTCAGAGAGGAAAAGAGAGAGAGAGAGAGAGAGAGAGAGAGAGAGAGAGAGAGAGAAGAAGAAGAAGAAGAAGAGAGTCTTAACATCGTAGGAAAGTATCCCAAGAGACCTTAAAGATCTAGTCGACAGGAGTTGAACTCAAGACATGTTATTCATAAGGGAAATGGCATAACCAATCTATCACACTTCGGTGATAGAAAAGTTATACCAATTTTCTCTTTTTTTCATTGGCGTGCACACACACCCGAGAAGAAGAGAGTTTAATTTAACATCGTAGGAAACTAATTAAAGAGACCTAAAAATCTAGCCGACGAGGAGTTGAAACCAAGACTTGTTATTCAAGAGGAAAATGGCATAACCAATCTACCACACTTGGGTGATAGAAAGGTTATACCATTTTTCTCTTTTTATTGGCACACACACACACACACACACACACACACACACACACACACACACACACACACAAGAAGAAGAGAGTTTTAATGTCGTAGGAAACTATCTCAAAAGACGTTAAAGATTAGGTTAGATGTAGACTTACGTTAAATTAGATTTAGGTTTATTTAAGTTAAATTAGATTAGATTTAGGTTTATTTTTAGTTAGATTTATGTTTGATTAGATTTATGTTTATTTATGTTAGATTTAGGTTTACGTTATATTAGATTAGATTTAGGTTTATATATGTTATATTAAATTAGATTTAGGTTATTTAAGGTTAGAAGAAATGGCGAGGAAAGCGTTTAAGATAAGGTTAGAAGAAATGGCGACAAAATTTCCTGGCCTCACAGCCTCGACAGTCCATGCGGACCAACAATTCCACCTACATGTTCGACTGTTGCTACCATACAATAAGCCGTCATGTTCAGCTAATGGAAGAGCAAATTGAGCATACACAGAAATTAGTGATGCAAGATGACAATTCCAAGGGTCACACACACCACATCCCGTCAAATCTAGAATAAGAATTAAGTGCCTTGAGCAGACATCAGCTACATTGCAAGAATGACGTACCTGCATGCTACAAACAAAGATCTACTATGAAAAGATGTTAAGATGCTGTGAAATTCTACAGCTAAAGAAGAGGCAAAGGGGCTTTGTCCACTACATGCAATATCATGTAGACGTGGGTGTGTAGATTTCTTGTACCCACAAATATAGGCATTGACCAATAAAGACGAGATTATAACCCGGTGGTTCTGATCTCCGTGCACCTCTAGACCGAGGTGTGTGGGGATTGGACATGACTAGAGAATGTGAGGTAGTTTACAGTGTGAACAAACAGAGAGAGAGAGAGAGAGAGAGAGAGAGATAAAAGACGAAGAATGTCAATAGAAGATTAAATTTGTTGTCCAGGTTATAAGATTTTTGCCCTCATTATGAGTAGTGACGAGGATGTCGGGCCGTCCAACCGAAACACCTATTTCTCAATGAGGATCTTATGTCCTTGTAACCATTGCAAGCATGCTGTGCGACAGACAAGACACGTTTCTTTGCAGTACGTTCGCAAATTTGGCGAGTTCGATCCATCTATTATAGATCGAGTTGTTGCCAATTTTAACTCGTCGGACTCTGACACTGGCCAACAGGCAACAATCTTGCAACCCAATAGACATGTTCGCAGGCGCTTTGGTCAAGCAGCATATGTGAGGCCACAAGATCTGGCCTCTGACAGCTCGGGGGATGATCATGCAGACTACATTCCCAACAAGGCAATGTTTGAGCCCGAAATTGATGAAATGATCGAGACGATCATGGATTCAGAAAGGCTTGTCTATGATTATATGAAAAGTGAAGCCGATACGCCATTGTATAATGGAGCACGTGTGTCTAGATTGAAAGCGCTCCTGGTTCTTCTCAACATGCAGACAAAGTTTGGATGGAGTGACACTAGTGTCACAACACTTTTCAGGTGATCTATTACAATTAGTTTACTTTGAAAAAACTCTAAATGTATAATGATCTGATAGATTTTTACACAATTGTACTGTATTTTTATGTTGTGTAGATTGCTCAAAGAGCACATACTACCAGTTGATAATGTGATGCCAGATTCTCGAGAGGAAGCAAGAAAGATTTTGCGAAACTTGGAGATGGATCACAATTCAATCCACGCTTGTCCTAATGACTGCATTCTTTTCAGAGGGGAATACATAGACATGGAGAAGTGTCCGAAATGTGATTCCGAAAGATATCGAGTAGATCTCCACGGAACAAAAATTCCGCAAAAGGTTTTGCGACATTTTCCTCTGCTTCCTCGCATCAAGCATTTCTTCAAATGTAAGTCCATGGACGCCCTATCATCATGGCATGAGGAGAATAAATCTTTGGATGGTGTGCTACGGATTCCTGCAGATTGTGCAGCCTGGAAACATATAGATGGAACACGGACGGATTTTTCCAGGGAAGCTTGAAATTTGCGCTTAGGCCTGGCTATGGATGGCGTAAATCCATTTGGTCAAAGATCAACATATTACAGTGTATGGCCCATTGTCATCGTCAACTACAACATTCCCTCGTGGTTGACTACGAAGAAGGGGCACCTATGGCTAAGCTTGATTGTGTCGAGGCGATATAAAGTGAAGAATATGGATGTGTATCTTCGTCCACTATTGGAAGAGCTACAACAATTGTGCATTGGCATAGAGGTGGTGGATATGAGCCGACACACAGGTCGACGGAATGCTTTGATTAGAGGGCATTCTAATATGGACCATGCATGACTATCCCGGACTAACAGAATGCTCAGGTGATCTATTTACACTCCTCACTCAGACACTGTAAATCTTTCTTTTTCTCAAGTTGATCTATTATCATGTGTATACATGCAGGGCTTCAAACAAGCGGATATAGAGCATGTGTCACATGTGGACCTAGACTGAATGCACATAGGGCGCCCTCACTGAAGAAGCAAATCTACGAAGGTCATCAAGCGTATCTTCCAGAGAATCATGTGTTACACGATGGCTTTTTGGGAAGAGAGCCACCGAGGATGTCTGCACAAGCATGGTTAGAGCAGAAGGAGATGTGTAATGACGGATTGGCCCCAGGGATGAAGAGACTATCTCTATGGTACGAGTTACCATACTGGCCCCGACTCATGATCAATCACTTGCTCGATCCAATGCACATATTCAAGAATGTGGATAATCTACTATGGGACCATCTGACCGGCAAGAAAGATACTTTGGGACCAGAGTTGACCTTAGAAATGTGGATCATATGGAGCAATATTGGTCGCAAACAGCGTCCGATGGATCGATAAAACTCCCTAAAGCACCATGGATTTTCACAGGAGCCCAAGAACGCAAAGTAAAAGATACCATTCGATCTTTGCGGACCCCCACTGGCGTAATGCACTCACTCCGAACGTGTTTTACTAAAGAAGGAAAGCTTACTGGTTTAAAGTCACACGACTGGCATAAAATATGTCAGGTATGTTCATAGTGGAGTATATCATAGTGGGAATTGTGTAACAAATTCGTGTGTGGACGTACTTTAATATCATTGTTGCACGTGTTTTGTAGTTTATTTTACCGGTTTCCATTGAGGGATGTCTGTCTCTTGACGTCCGTAACAAAATCTACAAACTTGCAAAGTTAGTACAATGGATCTCACAAAAGGAGATCAACGTAGACTCCATACCATTCGCCAAACTAAACGCTGTGGAGGTTGTGTGTATGTTTGAGAAACATTTTCCTACTACCATGCTAACCATTCAGGTGCATCTTCTTGTTCACATAGTTGATGAGGTGGAAATAGCCGGCACAGTACATTCCAGATGGATGTTCTTTTCAGAATGTTTCATGAAAACGCTCAAGGGATATGTGCATCAGAAGGCACGTCCGGAGGGTAGCATGGCAGAAGGTTGGCTGGTATCAGAGTCCCTAGTGTACATTGGAGAGTGGCTAGACGGATTTGATAAAGCCTGGGACATGCTATGGTGAACCATAGATGATGAGCGCATATCTGGAATTTTCATGTGCAATCTCGGTGTTGAGAAGAAGATGACAGAAGATCTAGAGGCTAAAATCAACCGATTTTGTATGCTTCACAATCCAGTCATGAAGAAGTGGATCTCACAATATGAGGATGCAAAGCAAGAGCGACAAAGGGCAAGAATCAAGTGGAGATGGGGAAGACGACCACCGATGCACTATCTGACGGGTCTGGAGAGCCTACCAACATTCATGAGCTTAAGATGGTTGCACAACCAACTGAAAAGCGCACATCAGTGCGGTGAAGAAGTGATTGAGGAAGAGTGGGAGTACTCTAGGGGTTGCGCGACCAAGGTAAGTTTGCAATGTACGACTAGTAACTTTCTAGATGTTTGAACAGCCACTCATAATCTTTGTTGGTTGTAGTATAAGTCATACAGAGAAGCATGGTGTAAAGGTTGACATTTTAGGGTGGAACGGATCGACAAAAAACGTTTTACTCAAGATTGTGGAATCGTGGCAAAATTTGAACAGTCTAGTCGACGACGGTCCTCCGATGCAGATCCTGTGGTGGCGGAACTCACTTACTTCGGCACGCTACAAGAGATTTTGAGGATCGATTATAGAGGATTTTTTGTCGACTTGTTCGACGTGCAATGGTTCAAGATAATCATGGAGGGTCGCAACGCTACTGTGCGTAGAGGAGAGTCTAGTTTTCTTGAGGTGGATTCAACTAAGAAATGGACTGACCTAAGAGACACTTTCGTACTACCCGAGCATTCTGAACAAGTAAGTATGTAAATAGTTAACGTGTGTTTTAGAATTTATTTGCTTGGAAGCTCTCATGTAAGTTATGTGGCTCTGGCAAGTGATATTTCATCCCACAAAGTCTGCATCAAACAGGTGGTATGTCATAGAGGTAGCCCCGCGTAGTGCACGGACGTATGAAGGCTACCATGTGCCAATCACAGCGGCATCTATGGAGAGAAGATGCCGGCTAGTCAAAAGCCGTGGAGGTGGTTCCAGACGAACATCAAGCTGCTACTCTCTATGGGGTGCATGCAGAGCATCTACAAAATGAAACAGAGGACATCTGTTTAAATGGAGAGCTCTATATAGATATAGGAAGTTATGTTGAGCTATACGAGGATGAGAGAGAGATCTCTTAAAGCCATAAATATTGTATTTGAACAATTTTTCTCCGTTTTGTAAATTCAGAGTTATGCACTTGCCTCTTTCATCACTCAAGTTGAATAGAAGAAGAACGCTTTCTGTTGCTGCTAGCCTTTGAACATTCCAAAGCTACAAGCACATTCAAGTTCTTGTACGATTCTCTGGCTCTTTAAGTATTTGCGTCATTGAGTCATTGTATTTATATGCGTCATTGCGTCATTGTATTTAATGGTCTTTGCGTCCACTCCAGGTACGTATTCTCTAGGTATGTTCTCATTAGCAAAGACGACGAGCACCTCCTCCTCTCTCTCTCTCTCTCTCTCTCTCTCTCTCTCTCTCTCTCTCTCTCTCTCTCTCTCTCTCTCTATTATCTACTTGTCCATGTTTTCTACTCCATTCATTCAATATTAAGTTTAAATGTTCATGTGTTTAACGCAGGTATGGATGATGAGGAGTTTCTTTCTTCTTTGTCACCCCAGCAGAGACAATGGTACGTAGAGCATACCACGTGGAGTGGTACAGTGGTACGTTGAGCGTCATCGCTCTGGAGCACCATCACGCGTTCCTACTCCATCCACATCTCCCTCTGTTTCGGAGTCCTCATCACGCTCCGAAGCTTCGGTGTCGACGAGAAGATCTTCACACTCGTCTAGGCACCGGCACTCTAGTGGTGGCGGTGGCGGTTGTTGTGGGGGTGGCGCCACCGATGCTTCGACACCGCCTCATGTTCGACGAGGCTCTTTACCCTCCCCTTCTTTGCCCATCCTCACACCAGCCACGGCATCGCCATCGACACCAGGTTTTGCGCGGCTGAGTGCCGTTCCCCACAGCTACACATCACTAGCTACTCCTCCAGGAGTCACTCCAGTGGATACTCCTCGCTTCCGGGCTCAGACTCCAGTGGAGACACCTAGCATCCATACCCCCGTCGACACGTCGCTAGAGACCCCTGCCGAGACACCCAGGTTCACGCGTCCGACGAGAGGGCTTGCCTTACTCCGTCGACTTCAGCGGCGGCATCATCTTGGATGATGATGGCAAGAAGGTGATTTCGCGCATGCGCGGTCTTTGCTCTCAGGTGTTTAGACACTACATACTAAACACCTGGAGTGAAGTACCGAATGAATTAAAAGACAGAGTCATCAGCATGCTTCATGATGAGTTTCCCGTTCCAACACGGGATGACCGCTTCAATGAAGATGTGATGAAGGTTCGAATGCGCGAATACAGCAATCACAAGCGTTCTGAAGTGCAAAACGCAATCAAGCATGGATAGAACACACCAGATTGGCTGGCCAAAGAAGATTGGAAGCATGGGAAGAAGGAAGCACGCCAGAATCCCGACAAGTGGAAGCAACAAAAGGAGGTAGCCAGAGCGTGAGTAGAGGCAAGGATCTCTCACCACTTGGGGAGCGGCGGGTGGGCATCATTTGAGGCCGATTTTGTAAGTGTTTTCGCATCTATGTTCAATAGTTTAGGGTTTATGGGATTTGAAATTCTAACATAATGGATTCTTTGCATGTTTTGACAGTGGTCGTTTACAGGACGTGATCGCACACCGTACGAGCGTGAGTACGCAGGCAGGAAGGGCTTAAACGCCCTTATAGACATCCTGACTTCTCGCGGTGGCATGGTTAGTATTAGGGTTTATTCTTTTCTATTTATTGTATTGTTTTATAAAAGTCGCTCGCTATATGTTTATACTTACAAGTCGCTCGCGATGAGACATCTGATTAGACGACGTCAGTTTAGCCATAACTAGATAGCATTAGTTTCTTTTTGTCATAGCTTATGTATCATGAGACCATGTAACTATGTATTTTTGAAAACTATGTATATTTTTTAAATAATGACAATGGTTTGTACCTATTACATTTAAAATGATGAACAATCAAGTGATTTTTCTGATGTATACAATTGTCATTTATTTACTTCCATCAATTCACGCTTGTCATTTTTGTATCTTTATTTTGCAAACAATACGTACTATGGATGATGGAGTTAATGATTATATTGTCTTGTGGGTGACTTTTTTGGGTCTATATTTACCTTTGCACTTTTTTTCAAAGGTAAATAGACCAATGAAACATTCAATATGGTTGATGGGTGGAGGGGCATTGAATGCCCTGCCACCAAAATTTTTTAATCTTGGGCGTCGCTATGGGCGTGACTATAAAAGGCTCTGTAGCGTCGCTATCTATGGCCCTGCAGCGTCGCTATAACCGTCGCTATAGGCGTCGCTATATAGCGACGCTTATAGCGACTGCGATAGAGACTACTATAGAGACGTTCCCGTATCGACGCTTTTAGCGATGCCGGGGATTTTAAAAACCCAGTGTATTTTCGCCGCTATAAGCGTCACAAGAGCACACAACCTCTTGTAGTGATATTCTCCACATGTAGAATATCTCTCAAAGAAGGATGGCTATAAAAATAACATCCTTGAAGTATGAGATGTACGTACTTGTGTGTGGTGGTAACTATAAAGACTCAACAACATGAGTGAGAGGGACCCTCGTATACTTTTCTCCACACTAGCTAAACCTGAGGCTAAACCGAACTCCTTGGGTTCCTAGACCATGTTGTATCCCATGTAACAACATGTGCCAAATAAAACCCTACATATAGGTCCATAACTACATAATGCAAAAATGTATACGGGACATTCCGACCCAAAATTCTTTGCTCATACTACATGACCTTGTCATGTCTTTGAAGTGAAAAGTGGATGAAATCAATCAAGCTTATTCATCGGACTTGCAAAAAATCAAGCAAAGAATATGTAAAAAGGGATTAAAACCAAATATAATGCATAATTGGAGGTTGAACATAACGTTCACTTACCCGTAGTCATGTGAACTTTACAAACCTAAAAGATACAATAGGAAAGATGAAACAAGCCTTAAAGAAGTAAGATATTGGCAACCTGTTGAACATTTAATGAAAGATGAGAGACAAAAAAGTAATAGAAACTGGTAACCTTGGGTGTTGACTCTGCAATCCAAATCCCTTGGTTAGCTTCCGCATTGATAAAACCTTGGTTAGACTTTGCATGAAAATTGCTCAATCTAGTAGAAAACTGTGACAAACACAGTCTACTATGGTCAAAAGTGTATGAAATCAACTAAGAAAGTTGAAGTTGTCTACTACCACTTGGTAGATTTAGGACTTCTTTCCTTGAAAGTACAACTCTGATGAGCTGAAATCATGATTGTCAACACCCATGGAGTGATTGTGTATTAGCTTAGTCATACCCCTGAAAATACCACTCCTAGAGACATAATAAATGCTGCAACTAAGCAACAAATCTTATGTGGCTGGAATCTTATTCACAACTAAGTCATGAGAGAATCTTCTTCCTCCATGAACATAGGAGAAATATTTTCAATACCCCCATAGGAAACATTCATAATAGATTTTCTCAGTTGTCTACACAAGAGACTACCTGTGTAGAGGCTCTCTTTATCTATTCATGTCATGCCATGAATCAATTTCTTGATAGCTAGGCCATGATTACTTGCTACCGATAAAAACCATCAATTGGATTGGTTGCACCTTGTGCATAGAGCCAATAATGTATTGTATACATATACAACAATCGATAATCCATCTATTAGCCTTAATTCTTCTTGGGCAAATGGGTTGATGTTATTCCAGAAGCATAAGCAATGATGGGGTGGACATACCGCAATTTTATTCACAATTCATGCATGTATATCAAACAAATAGATTGACCAGCTCTTAGCCTCAATGAAAGACTCAACCTTGTGAGCTACTGTTATACGTGCCTTTCACGATTACACGGGCATGGATACATCACAATTAACCATTGCCAAAACTGTGATCATGAAATCCATGATCATATGCATCAAAACCGATGCTCACATATGCATAGAATCAAGTCCACAATCTGAAAATTGCAAGCATACAATCTAGGACAAATAGCTCAATTGTGCGTAAAGCACATAACCATATATGCAAGTAGTAAGCAAACTAGCTCAAAACGCACCTCACAAGAGAAACTGTTTGCAAAACTCTACAAAAGACCTGTGAAACCTAAGACTGACAAATTATGTAGCCACACAAGCATATATGAAACTCTCACTCATGCGAACATGGATACAAGAACACTAAACTATGTCCAAGGCAAACAAAACCTGTCAAAGTGGGAGTCAAAATCGACCACTAAACCATCAAAGAGAAAAATTGCAAATATGCATGGAAAATGACATGAATGTGGAAAAAAACCGATAGAGTTTCCCTGAAGACTGAGTGAAAACTCAAAAACTCTTACCAATATCACACAAAGCATACAGACACTTCATGTCTCACTAAACAAATCCACAACTGGTATACATACACTAGCAAAACCTTTGCAAACTAGATCACTCGTGAACAAGTGGCTCTATTGACCTGTACGTGCTGAAAAAATTTATAAACATGGAAATTTTCTACTTGGAAGATATAGCTATCTGAAGGTGTATCCACATATGCATACATGGCATAAGCTGCACAAACCATGCCAAAAATTGCTCTCTAAAATGCCCCACACAATCAACGTAGTGTGCACTATTGTGCTGCACAAAGGATGTGCAACCTATGAGAAAAATTTTCTAAAATCTGGCACACTACCTTGTCGATCGAAAAAACACGTTGACCAAAATCCAACCACAAAGCACGACCAGCTGCTTGTGGTCACAATTGTCATCCAAGAGTTGAGCTCGCTCAAGGTAAAAGCTCCAAAATGGTTCGCGAAGCTGCTATGTGCCGGTGTGTGCTGTCGAAGCTAGAATCCGGGAGTGTCGTTGAAGCCAAATACTCTAGAGAATACGTCACAGCTAGGATGCTTCGGATTTGATCTAGAGGAAAACCAATGTTGCTTGTCACGAGGACGTGGCAATTGCTAACTTGAGTTGTTGGTTTCTTTTCGATGATTTTTGGGACCCTCTTTTTGAAGTTGCAAATGGACGGACATTGTATGGCCAGTGTGAAATGATCGACGGCTGAGAGTTCCACCCGTAGTCGGGAGGTCAGGTCATCACGAGTTGGTTGGGTCAATCGGCATTGTAATCCGAGTAGTAAAAGGGTTTCTAGGCTCAGTTTAAAGTCATTTTGGCCCCTGTCTACACTTATAAGTTAGTGGGTACTAGGGAATTAACTCGATAGAGGCAAACTGGACACATGGTGGCTCCAGATGCATTTTCCAGAAGCATCAGCAAGAGGGGGTGTCCATTTCAAGAAAGGGGGTTGATTTCAGTTCATAAGAGTGCTACAGTGTGTGTGAGTAGTGGATGCAAGTGCTCATAGCTTTAATGGAAATCTTGCCTTCTCCCTTGCTCTATGTAGCACGATGATTTTCTCTCGCACATCTCTCTCTCCCCTTTGCACATATGGTAGTTCTCCACTAGTTGGGATTCTCAGATGACCATGTAGAGTTCTGGTGGTTTTATGCGTGTTTGGGAAGGCAAGAGCCTTTTATATAGGAACTAGATTAGCTAATTGCTAATCCCCTTTAGGTACACATAATTCTATCGCAAAGGAATGGAAAAACCGAGAGTTTTCTCGTGTGAAAACTCGTTTGATTTATAGGAGAACTATCCCATTGCGTGCGTGAGTACCTAAGACGCGTAGGTGTGCTCGCTCCGCTCAAAGCGGTCCAAAACAAAAAATTACAACCTGACGTGTTTTTCTGCAGGTTTAGGGTTTCACACCTAAACTGTAGTGAATCGCCTAGGAGCCTTGCAAAGGCCTTGGGATGCGTGTATATGATAGTACGCACCTAACAGTGGAAAAACAAAAAAAAATTATAGCATGCTAAAATTGGCATGCAGCTCATTGGAAAGCTTCCATATTGCAAGGGAAAGTGTCCTTGACGTCTACTTTTGACCTACAACAATATTTGCGCCATTATGCTGGCAAAATTGGGTCAAACGCCTACAATTACAGTCATGGACAGGCTTGCATAGCTTGATGAGGGTTGTGTGGAAGCGTTCGGAACGTTTATTTGTCATGGGAGTCTCAAGAAGGAATGGGTGCTCTACAAGACAATTTAGAAAGATTTCCCGCTAGGAATCTCGTTTAATTTAAGGGAAAAGTGACCCTATAAATGCGAGAGGTCCAGGGCTATCCATAGAAGTGATCGGTACGTGAATCTAAGCAAAAACCAGAGAATTCAGTGTACTGTAATTTCTTGCCAGATCTTTAAAGTGATCTAAAGTGCGTGGAAAGTCACCGTGTACTTGGGAGTTTGTCCGTGGAGACTTCTACTCTGGTTATATTGTCAAAATCGGGTTAGAGTAGAGGAATTTTAGCCTGATAAAAGTGGGACAGCTTGTAGACATTAGGAAAAGTTTGGACTCAAAAATGGGCCTTGTAAGAATTGTTGATGTGGCATAGCTTTCAAAAAGTGGGGATCGGTAATTTTTTTGCAAATAAGATCCAAACTTGTCGGAGGTTGGCTATTTAGAATCTACTCTTCAAATGCTATCTATTGATATATAGCATGCATGTATTGGACATTGCCTTCATGTAGATATAGAAAAAGGTGATTTTAGATTACCGTAACGGTAACAAAACCTGGCTAATTGAAAAAAAATGGCATAACTTTCATATAATTCATCCAAACTTTTCGGACCTAGGCTCTTTAGAATCCATTTTTCAAGAACTTTCCAATGATAGGTCATGTCATGGGGTTCTAAGCAATATTTAGAGGGGTCTACCGGGTTGCTTTCTTTTGTACAACTTTGATGATGTGGCACTCTTAAAAGGCCCAAAAATGAGTTCAAAATTTTCCTAATGAAGTTTACACATTTTTTAGAAGTGTAATAAGAATAAAGAAATACCAAAAGGGGTGTTAATCTTTGGGGCCAACAGGGTGTCGTTGTCTGCTTCGTAACTCTATAGGGTCCATGCCATGGTTTGTCTTGAAGTATTGAATTCTAGTCACAGGCTTATTCATGAAGTTCCTTTGTGTCCTAAAGTGTAAAGTAAAGTTTTGGGTGAAAACCAAAGTTTACCATCCTACGGAACGGTTTCATGGTTAAGTTGCCAGGACATAATCACTTCTTCCTTAAGAAGTGAGCCTTGGTTGGTTTTTGAGCAGAGATACAAAGACAAGAACTTGGAATTACACCATGGGTGACTGGATAGATGACATTAGTAAAGAGGATTCCTCTTCACAGGATAGACAGGAAAATCTGCATGTTCCTACATTACCTTTTCAGCATTTGCCCTACCAAAAAGTGGTCAAATTTGGGCTGATTCTCTAATGCATTTTTAGGGTTTGCAAGTATGAACTAAGATGAGATAGAGAGAGGTCTCAAGTCTTACAGTGGTAAACTAGCCACTAGACCTCCTGCACGAGTGATGCTGCAAGGTAGCACGATGCTCGCCAATTCTCTGAGGCGATTGCTTGGATTCTTTGACGCATTGGTAAATCATCTTGAAATATGAGCTTGCTTGGTTGTGGGTAGTACGCTACAGTGTTGTGAAATTCGGCTCGTGTGCAGAGGCAAGAGCCTCTTGCACATGTAAAAGTTAAGGGACAGGATGTAAGATGCTATTTGGTAAAGTTCAAGAACTATCCACCTATAGATGCAAGGCGGATGGAAGAGTATGAATTGTCAGAGTCACCAAATGTATTGCAGCTTTACCTTGAGGCCTTTGGGTTACAACCTACATATGCCCCAACCCAACGTCTACAAAGGCGGGGTAGTGATAGAAATAGCACATCAAATGCAATCATGGATTCAATGAAATAGCAATGTGCTTTGTTTGACAAAACTATGAAGGTCTCATTAAGTCATTTGTACACATGTTTTGACAGTCTTTCTAGCGGATACATGCGATGATGAAAGGTTGCCTACCACATTAAATCATCTATGGCATGTATATATGGCACGCAATCGAGGACATTTGTGATTTCAAGAGGGCAGTATGTCACAAGGACGTGGAAATTGCTAACTTGCGTTATTGGTTTCTTTTCAATGATTGTTGTTTAATTTTTGAGACCCTCTTTTTGAAGCTGCAAATGCCCAGACATTGTATGGCCAGTGTGAAATCGAGAGACGAGGAGTTTTTTTGACATTGATATGAGTCAGTTTTGTCCAAAACGCACGTACAATTTTTTCTTCTCCAAGGATCGTCCAAGGTTTGACATTGATAACAAGTATAACGGTTGGGAGCCTCGTTTTTTGTCTCTTCATAGATTTTTGCAGTTTCAAAGGTATCTAGTAGATACTTTGTGTTTTTCCAAACATTCTTTGATTGGTGGTATCTGTTCTTTGGCCATATCTATTCCATGTGTGGTTATCTCAGAGAGATGGAGTCTCTAGTTTGCTATAGCCATAGTTGGATTCAACTTATTAGCTTACAAGTGTTGCTAGATATAGGTATAGAGTTTCACATCCACTTTGGTAGGGTTATTCATCATTTTATATGTTTTGATGGGAGAATGGATATTGGTATATGCGTGTAGCAAGCACGTTTGAGTGTTGTGAGCTCTCTTAAGAGTGACATCCTATACATTACTAGTTGTATTATTTAGCACCCAGGCCAATTAAAGAACGTTGTGCTGCTAGTCTGCTCTCCTCAGGACTAAAGATCATGGGGTCTTAAATGACTGCCCAACCATGGGATCCAAGGAGGAGAAGTGCACGCACAAAACCTGTGGCGTCGGACGTTGTCAGATTTTCAAAAAGTAAACTCGGACACATTTTATAAACTCGTACATCCAATGTGTAAACTCAAACAAGCATAAATAAATGTGAACCCATACACATTTCAGAGAAATTCTTACGCACACCTAGTTAGCTTATCGGGCTACCACCCCACCCGTCCAAGTTCGAGCCCTCGGATCTGCACCCACTGCCTAATTTTTTGTCACCGTCCGATGTCTTCTAGATTGTAGCCCTCAACCGTGTGCCATCAATCCGATGACAGGGGGGTCATTTAAGACCCCTGGCTATTTAGTCACGAGGGTCTGCTCTCCATACTTGCACCTCTTATTAGAGTCTCAAACAAAGGGACCCTATATCAATGGGTCACAATCAACTGCTCTAAAGGTCGAGGTTATCGTCGAATTAGACCTCTCTCTCTCTCTCTCTCTCTCTCTCTCTCTCTCTCTCTCTCTCTCTCTCTCTCTCTCTCTCTCTCTCTCTCTCTCTCTCTCTCTCTCTCTCTCTCTCTCTCTCTCTCTAGCCTCACTTTTCATAAAAGCTATAGGCTACGTCCTCTGAGTCTAGAAACATCTCCTTCTTGGGCCCTACATTTACTTTCTTAAGTGTTGCTTCTCTGTGTAATAGCCTTTCTCCACAATATTAGCACGGTTATTCCTCTTGTTCCTCTCATGAAGACATCACATATATGGGAAGAGAAGAACATGCTAGGAAACGGTGAAAATTAACCCCCCCCCCCCCCCCCCCCCCGGCCGCCACCCAAGCGTATGACGACAATTGGTTCAAGTAGAAAAAAGCTACACAAAGTTGGACAGTCTGAAGATCTAGTGAGACTTGGATCCAATGTATTTTAACCGAACTGAAATCGTAAAATCCGGCCTTGAATAAGATCGGTAAATTTACACAAGTTTAAGTGCAAATACCGGCAAAAGCTTTGAATTTTCACCATAAAACCAAGAGAATTTCAAGTTTTCTCTTATTTATTTTGGTTAGGGTTTTTCGACCAAGCCTGAGCGTGTAGCTACTTTTATGGAAGTTGTTCCCCTAGCAGAGCAACAAGTCTTCTCCTGTCTTTGGCTTTAAAACAATCTAACAAATCTACTTGTAGTGAGAACCTGGTCTTATACCATTTTAACAACCCCAGACAGTAGAAGCCCTAAATAGAAAGCGCTTGCTATGAGCAATCGGGAAAGTGCTTGATCCACTTGGGCTACTAAGTTGTAACATTATAGAGAGTTGCATAAGCCTCGATCTTGTAGTGACAACACTAGTAGCGCAATAATGATCACTATATTTGCCCCCTATCTCAAAATACACATGAGCTTTACTTATCACAAGAAGATTTATAAATTTTCTCATGTAGGAAAACAAAAGTCTTTTTCAATGTTTTTCATAAAATGCATAACATCATGAGCCTATGCTCAAGAGGCACCGCAGACCTAGCTAGGTATGATTGGGGGCAGGGGACTGCCGGTGGGGGGGGGGGGGGGGGGGGGCGGTGGTAATTAGGATCATCTACATACCGGCCATGAATCACTCTCCACGTGTGTGGGAGGTCCACTCACTATTTCCCTGGGCTCTCTCTAAGTGTGTATTCTGCGGGTGCCAAGAAATTGTACGTACTTGTGTGTGGCCGTAAGTATAAAGACTCAACGACATGAGTGAGAGGGACCCTCGTATACTTTTCTCCACACTAGCTAAACATGAGGCTAATAAACCGAACTCCTTGGGTTCCTAGACCATGTTGTATCCCATGTAACAACATGTGCCAAATAAAACCCTACATACAGGTCCATAACTACATAATGCAAAAATGTATACGGGACATTCCGACCCAAAATTCTTTGCTCATACTACATGACCTTGTCATGTCTCTGAAGTGAAAAATGGATGAAATCAATCAAGCTTATTCATCGGACTTGCAAAAAATCAAGCAAAGAATATGTAAAAAGGGATTAAAACCAAATATAATGCATAATTGGAGGTTGAACATAACGTTCACTTACCCGTAGTCATGTGAACTTTACAAACCTAAAAGATACAATAGGAAAGATGCCTTACCATAAAACAAGCCTTAAAAAAGTAAGATATTGGCAACCTGTTGAACATTTAATGAAAGATGAGTGACAAAAAAGTAATAGAAACCGGTAACCTTGGGTGTTGACTCTACAATCCAAGTCCCTTGGTTAGCTTCTACATTGGTAAAACCTTGGTTAGACTTTGCATGAAAACCGCTCAATCTAGTAGCCAACGGTGATGATATAGTCTACTATGGTCAAAAGTGTATGAAATCAACTAAGAAAGTTGAAGTTGTCTACTACCACTTGGTAGATTTAGGGCTTCTTTTCTTGAAAGTACAACTATGATGAGCTGAAATCATGATTGTCAACACCTATGGAGTGATATGATGTTATTGCAAAAGCATAAGCAATGATGGAGTGGACATACCACAATCTTATTCACATTTCATGCATGCATATCAAACAAATAGATTGATAAGCTCTTAGCCTCAATGAAAGACTCAACCTTGTGAGCTACTATTATACCTGCCATGCACGATTACACGGGCATGGATTAAGCACAGTTCATCATTGACAAAACTTACTATGAGCTTATATCCCACTTAGTGCCAAATATAAGTGCCATTATCCTTGATTTGAAGTCAACGGTTAGTACCTTGGTATAGAATAGAATCCTTGCTTCACATGAAGGCTGGCAAAGCACTTTGCTTTGCACAACAGAGAAATGTTTTACAAATGAAAGGTTAAACTACACAAAAAACAACTATAACTTGAAATATACTAACTTTGTTGTTTATTTGGGAGTATTTTTCTTTGCTTGAAGCTGGCTCGTAGCCTTGTATGCTAAGAAATTTAGAGCTATCCAATGTACCCGACATGCCATCATGGCTTGAATCATACCTCAAGAGTGCATGTGTGTATGTGCATGTGCAGTGCGGATGCAATGCAATGTGTGCATGCAAGAAAAGGAGAGGAAGAGAGTAGATTCTCAAATGAGCTACTCCTTATTCTTTTTATACGTACAAGAGTAAGGTGAGTAGTGGGCGGGCGCCCATAGCCTGAGCGGTCGGAGAAGGCATAAACGCATTCACCCCAACTATCTCCCACTGAAAGGTGAATGTGCTGACAAATGGGTCCTATTGGGCTGCGGGACTTTTTTTGCATCTCTTGTGTGAACAATCCCTTCCACCTAGAAAAGTGATGTATCAATAACCCATGTGAAGAACCCCTTACAATCGTTGTGTAAAGACTAGCCTCTTGCGTTTGTGCATAGGCAGCCACATCTTATGCTCATGTATCAAAAGGCTATCTCTTTGTATATGCCAATATAGAGGCACATTATGTTGAATAAAAGTATGTCTATCATTTTGCAACTATACTCTATTGTAGAGTGCGCTCTCCTAATCTAACTAGATCCTAGGTATTCACAATTCTCCTATGCTACATTGCACTGGCGCCTTCTTTTATTAGGCATTGCAAGTGGTATTTCAATACTCCTTTTGCATTGCATGTTAATATGATGCTAATCACATCGTTAATTTTTTCCTCTTTTGAAGCCTTTGGTAATGGGATATGTATGATCAATGCCACTACCCATTCTAATTGATTACAAAGAGAATTTAACGATTGCTCATATTTGCATTGTGATTGGCGTATCATTAGCATCTTTAGATAGATATTACATATTTTGTATGCGTATTCGGTTTGGTGTTCGTGCTCATTTCTCAAATTTTTCATCCCTAATTACTCAAATTGAACTACTCATTTCGTTACATTTCTAGTGTGTATACGTAGTCCATCACATTGCATTGATCCTTTGATTCCTTGGTTTGCATGTTGTTCAATCTATCAATGTTTGTCCAAAATCTAGCAATTTTTTAGTTTTTCTACTTTGGTGTGATAGCTTAATCTAGATGTGAGCATCATAAATCCCTAATCACCTTTATAAAAAAAAAATGTGTGTGTGTGTGTCTATCTGTGTGTGCGTGCACTTAATAGTGGTGGGAACCACTTTAATTTTTAGAACAAAAGACGAAGGCCACACCACAAAAAGACAAAGGCTGCGTGAAACTCTTACTAACTGTAAAAGATGCCTTCCCATGAGAGTGGACCCCGCCCGGTGACGTCTCAAGTTGTTACTCACACGGACGAGCTCCCACATGATACCCCCCCAGTTTGCCCACTGCCTCTCCCTCTGCTGTTTGCTGAACGCTTGTAGCAACATCTCCACCCACTAGTGACTATAGTAAGCTGGCCTCGTTCTACTCCTCTAGTGCTCGTGCAACCAGCCTCTGGTGCAAGTGTTGCCTATTCAAGTGTCTGTCAAGCCTTGACAAATTGATTTCTGCAATAATTTGCCTCGCACTACTCTTTAACAGTAGTCGTGCTTAGGGCATGGTCACGCTGTGAGCGGGATGAAAACACACACAACGCCTCTATAACGACCCGACACACACTCTTGGGAAGATACACACACACACTATGGGGCACCACTCGGCTTACACAACACACCTGGCCGAGACAGGGAACACACCTCTGGAGTGAGAGGAGAGAAACAATCCACTTGCCCACTCCACACAGACACACACACACACACCCAAAAAACTCAGCTCAAAAGAGGAGAATTTCTGATGTTTAGATACAATTGAGCTTGGGCCAACACCAATGGGGCAAATAGCTCACACAATATGGGTAAAATAAGCCAGATACAATCACAAACTAGAGCAGAAACTTCGCTCATAGGAGAAACTTACACAGAAAAATAGCAGGAAAAGAGTGAGTAATTTGGCAAAATGGACAGCGCCATCGCGTCCGGAACGGCCCAAAACCCCAGTCTACAATGTCAAAGTGCTCAAATCCGACCTCGGATGAGCAGTTTACGGCCAAAACAGGCTCCAAAAACCCAAAAAACACACCTGCGACTGTTCCTCCTCTCTTCTCCACGTTTTTTCTGGTCTTCTCTCAATTTTTTCAGTTCCCACACTTAGCTTTATTACTTGGGCACCTTTGGCCTTTTAGATGACCTCAAACGAACCCCGAACAGGCCAAAAACTGACCTCGCAGTGCATAGTTGTCACCTTTTTGCAACATTTGCACACCTGGCACTTAGCTTTTTTCCAATAATGCATCTCGCCACCACGTGAAGTGGCCCCAAAAAGTGGTCCTAATGATGATCTTTCTGCATAAATCTCACAAGAAAACACCCACGTTGTGTCCGTCCTCATCCGCGTGCAAATATTGACTTCGTTCGCCCTCCTGACGCCACTAGATGCCATCTGACGCACTTGCTGACCTCACGTCGTCGGCCCGCGGATAGCTTCCTCGAGAAGTTTTACGCGCTACCAACTCCTCCTTATTGTAGAAAAAACACACTGGTACTGGTAATAGTGAAAATCGATGCACTGTGTACACCCTGTCCTACCTGTACACATGTGGGCCCCACATAACCACTTGGCTAAGGAAAATGGGCTATCCTTTATTTGATGCACCATGCATGTATATGTACATATGCGCAATACCTTGCTCCAAAAAACTCCTGACAACGCGAGGCTTAGTTTTTGGTAATTCGCGACACCATCTGACTGCGGCAGGTACGGTAGCTCAGAGGGTGACGGGAAGCAGCCTGTAGTAGGAGGGAGTGTGAGGTGCAGACAAGGGAGAGAAAAGGATAACTCACAGGCACGCAACGGGCTTAGTTTGAAAACTATGCAAAAAAAGGCATAGTTACAAATTCTCACAACGTTATGCCGGTGGAAAGCTGCGTGCTATCAGGCTTGGTCGGCCATTGTCTCTGGAAACTAAACCTCGCGTGATCATAGCCTTATCAAGGGCCGCATTGTGTTCTGTTTTGCATCTGCCTATCTTACCCGGCTCCTGCTCGCCATCAGACCCTGACGCAGTCTTGATCATTAGACTCTGGAGGCCTATTAAGCAGCACAATTGATTCAATTTACTCGTCCTCAACCACGGCCACCTGTCACCCCTACAACACGGCCCCACCTCTCATCGTTGTAGCGCAGCCTCGCCCGCTCCTGCTGCCTACAACACACAATTGCTTGGCTCCTTACTGTAGCCCCATCAGGCCGCAGGTTCTTAGCAAGGCGACTATCAGAACCCGCCTTCAACAAACTAATCTCGGAGCACGCTTGTAGCCTACAATCGGCCTCTATATGCTTTGCACACGAAGTTTGAAGAAAATAAATCCCCCACAGTCTCGGGCAACCCCCCTTCATCAATACCTCCTCCCTCGGCTGCGCTTATTACTGAATCATTGTCTGTCATACACCAGAGGACTTGGGCATCAATATTTGACGCCATCACAATCGCTGTGTCCGTGTCATTTAGTGTCGCTAACCCTCTTCAAGGCCCTTGAGCATACAACTTCTCTCAGGTCCACAATCTCATCACACTGTCACACAGTTGTGTGCGGCCAACCGCCGCTAGAGAGGGGGAATGGAGAAACACCCGGAACAAAAACGAAAGACTCTCTATAGCTCATGGTATCCACAACACCTCTATCCTCTCAAAAAACACCTTCAAAACCCGCTTCAAAAACACTCTTTACACTAGCAGACCACTACCTGTGCTCACACAATCCACAAGTCCACCACACAATGCACACCTATTGCCACGGTCAGTCTTCACCCTTACACACACACAGACGCTCAATCTCACTCTCTCACACAAAATACCGTCGGTCCGGGAGAACACATACATCCACACTGCCGGCACCACGGGGAAGCACAAGAGCAAGAGAAAGAGAAAGGGGGAAGAGGAAACGACAGTAAAATAGGGCAATAATGGCTTGATTATGCTTCAAAAGGCACGTACAGAGCTTGAAATGCCATCACAATGGCCATTTTCAAGAAAATTACAAAGAGGATTGACAAGCACACTCCTCTGCCAAAAGACTCCACTTTGAAGGCTTCAAACGGCACAAAAAAGCCCTTAGTTTGACTAAAATTTGACTTTTATGTTGGGGGGTCTTCAACTTTGGAAACTACCTCCTAATTGGCCCATATGGCATCCAATTTGGAAACTTTGAAAGGAGGGAGCCGCCTTGATTTCATCTGCTCTCTTTGACTCTCCTTGGCTTGTGCTCTTGAAGGGAGGGGTGCACTAGTAACATCGCTAGTGCCGCTTGGCATTTTTTAATTTTATTTTCTTCTCCTTTATTTTTACCCTTTGGACTACCTTTGACCTAGCTACCTTAACTGACCCTAGTCCAACTTTTTGCTTTCTTGGCCTTGGAATGGGCCCGTCCACCCTTTACACATGGTGGCCCTCTTCTCACTTGCCCTCCTGGTCCTATCTAGAAATGACTTATGTTTCACATTCTATTATGGTTTAAACATTTCAGCAAGGCTTGGAAATGATTGCAGTAGAAAGTATTTAGTTTCTTTTCAGAACTATTTACATTTCTCTATCATGTGTGTTGTGAGCATCATATTCTCCCATAAATATTTGCAAGTATGGTCATGGATATACAGGTTCGGATATCCATGTGCTAAATAATACAAGTAGTAATGTATGGAATGTCGCTCTCAAGAGAGCTCACAACACTCAAACTTGCTTGCTACACGCATATACCAATATGCATTCTCCCATCGAAACACATAAAATGATGAAAAACCCTACCAAAGTGGATGTGAAAATCTATACCTATATCTAGCAACAGTTCTATGCTAATAAATTGAATCCAATTATGGCTGAAACTAGAGACTCCATCTCTCTGAGATAACCACACATGGCATAGATACGGCCAAAGAACGGATACCACCGATTTAAGAATCTTTGAAAAAACACAAAGTATCTACTAGATACTTTTGACACTGCAAAAATCTATGAAGAGAG
The DNA here is from genome assembly GCF_014529385.1 of Adiantum capillus-veneris. Classification (NCBI taxonomy): domain Eukaryota; kingdom Viridiplantae; phylum Streptophyta; class Polypodiopsida; order Polypodiales; family Pteridaceae; genus Adiantum; species Adiantum capillus-veneris. Next base: position 9,514,824 of record NC_140948.1, on the reverse strand, counting down.
AAAAAACAATGCTCCCAACCATTAAACTTGTTATCAATGTTGAATCTTGGTCGATCCCTGGAGAAGAATAAATTGTACGTGCGTTTTGGACAAAACTGACTCATATCAATGTCAAAAAACTCCTCATTTATCGATTATGAAGCAACTCGCCATGAATCACTCTCCATGTGTGTGGGAGGTCCACACACCATTTCCCTGGGCTCTCTCTAAGTGTGTATCTGCGGGTGCCAAGAACTTGTCTCCGCATTTTTCTCGGGTGATATGTAGGCTTGTCTCAGCTTCAAAATGGCTTTCAAAAAGGTAGCTTTAATGAATTTTGTAGATGGAGATTCCAAGGACGAAAATGGGTGCAAAAGGGGGTAAAACCTTAGAACACCTTGTGAAAATACTCTCGAAATGACGGGCATGGTGCCATAGCAATCGGAACTAAAATCCACCTTGAAAGTATGGCGCGTGGACACGGACATAAAATCCTCAACTCTCAGAGTACTCACATGCTCTTTGCTCCTTGTGCCTTCTCATTGTTTAGAGTGTGGACTCTTCACCCGCTACACTCTCTATGCATTACATTAGTATATCTTTCTTATTTCAATTATTTTTGTGTGCACTTCACCTAAATCTAATGGCCTTCGTTCTCACTGAAATAGAACACAAAAGTGAGAGAATATGATGTTGAGAGAGAGAGAGAGAGAGAGAGAGAGAGAGCACAGAAATAGAACCCCAAAGTGTGTAGAATACACACATGAGATGATGTATATATAGAGAGGACTTGGGTGCCATATATAGAGAAGCCATATATTGAGTAGCTTCACATGTAAGCTCAACATTCTCGCACATTTTTTGAGTATTCATGACCCATTTCTAAATTCATTTTAGCCTCCTAACAACACATTTGATTTGAGTAAGAATTCCCCATTGAGTTGATGGTCTAAATTCTTGTCTAGAGACCGTTCCCACCATCTACAAGCAGTAATTTTTATTTTTCACTCTCTTTTGCTCTTCTATTAGAAAGTTGTAAACACAAAAGCGGTAGATCTCGTCAGTTTTTATCTAGGTACCAGGATGTTTCTAAATATGGGATCTTTATCATGAGATAACAAAAACCTAGTGTCTCTACGTCTTCTTTTGGTAGTTCAAAACACTTATGAACCTTCCCTTTGGTTCTTTATCCACTATGTTTGAGGAGAATGCACATCACTCCTCCCGAGAAGGTGTGTATGTATAAATAATGAGGGGTCCTCAATATTTATTAAGCTAGCCCACATCTACCTTTTAGCTATAGAGCTTTTGGAGCATTCACGATCCATATTTAAATTAATCGTAGTCTTGTAACAACACATTTGATTTGAGTAAGAATTCCATGAGCACTTACATCATCCTTTTGGCACTCTAAAGTCTTGAGATGCACCTCAGACTAGGTGCATTGGCACCTTCGAAGGTTTCTTCACCCTCTTGGCACCCTAAGACCCAAAACCCATCTTACAACCACCTCCTAATCTTGGTCCTACCACTCCTTTTATTTTCTCACCTTGGAATGGTCAATTCGAGAGAGATGAATCACTTAAGTAGACCACAACTAAACTTGGTGACAAAGAGCATAACAAGAAGATAAAATACACATGTTTGTCAAAATTATGTCCGTGTGTCAACTAATTGAAGATTTTTTTGAGCTCATTTAATGTCCAAAAAAGTGTGCCTCCTTCTCTCGTATAGAGCTCAAATAGATACTTCATCAAGTACTCTTTATTACTAGTTCTCTTTCTCTGACACGAAACTTAAATAACCCAAATAGACCACTGACATGGTGCCAAAAGCACCTAGTCTACATAGCTTATGGTGAGGCCTCGGAAAACGGGTGCTCTAGCAAATGTGTATCACCGAAGGGATATCAGCATTCAAGAATACCTAGCTTAATACAACCTCACCACGACACCCCAAAGACTGAACAAACTAGACTATGGTCAAGCTCAACAATCACAATCTTCCAAATCAGGTCTCACAAATGGCATGATCATTTTAAGTGGCCAAGAATGACTCCACAAAAGCATACTTTGGCTATAACCGCAACACAGTATATGTCAAAGTATAATCATTGCTAATGATAGAAATAATTTGGAGACAAATAGGTGCTCAATAATTCAAGGAGTAATGTATGGGATGTCGCTCTCAAGAGAGATTACAACACTCAAACGTGCCTGCTACACGCATATACACTACAAGAGGTTGTGTGCTCTTGTGACGCTGTTAGCGACGGAAATACACTGGGTTTTTAAAACCCCCGGCGTCGCTAAAACCGTCGATACGAGCGTCGCTACGAGAGCGTCGCTATATGCGTCGCTATATAGCGACGCTCATAGCGACGCATATAGCGACGTTTACACAGAAGACTATAGCGACGCTCATAGCGACGCTACAGAGCCATAAATAGCGACGCTTATAGCGATGCCCGAGAGAATTTTTTTTTGGTGGCAGGGCATTGAATGCCCTGCCACCCATTAACCATATTGTAATTGATTCACTTTTTAAAAAAAGTGCAAGGGTAGATAATAGACCCAAAATAGTCACCCACAAGACGCATTGTTTGCAAAATTGACAATTGTACACATCATAGGCAAAATGAATTGATTGGCAAATGTAATAATGACAATTGTACAACATCATAGGCATAAAGAATTGATTGGCAAAAGGAACTGCGGTGACAAATGTAATAATATACATGGTTCAAAAAGACGTATAAAATCCGTCTCATGATACATAAGCTATGAGAAACCCTAAACTAATGCTATCTAGCTACGGCTAAACTGACGTCGTCTAGTCAGACGTCTCATCGCGTCCAAGCGGCGTATCTGTCGGATTCTGCAAAAAAAGACAATAAGACAGCTTTCAGTAAGTATAAACATATAACGACATTTATAAAACAATACAAAAAATAAAAAAGAGTAAACCCTAATACTAACCATGCCGCCGCGAGAACTGAGAATGTCCATCAGGGCGTTTAAGCCCTTCCTGCCTGCGTACTCGCGCTCGTACGGTGTGGGATCACGTCCTGTCATCGACCACTGTCAAAACATACAAAGATTTCATTATGTTAGAACTAAAAAACTCATAAACCCTAAACTATCGAACATGCATAAAGAGCAATGTGAAAACACTTACAAAATCGGCCTCAAATGATGCCCATCCACCGCTCCCCAAGTGGTGCGAGCTCCCTGCCTCTACTCGCGCTCTGGCTGCATCCTTTTGTTGCTTCCACTTGTCGGGATTCTCGCGCGCTGCTTTCTTCGCATTCTTTCAATCTTCTTTGGCCAGCCAATCTGGCCTGTTCCACCCATTCTTGATTGCTTTTTGCACTTTGGAACGCTTGTGTTTGCAGTATTCGCACATTCGAATCTTCATCAGGTCTTCATTGAAGCGCTGATCCCGTGTTGGAACGGGAAACTCATCATGAAGTATGCTGATGACTCTGTTTTTTAAATCACTTGGTACTTCACTCCATTTGTTTAGTATGTAGTGTCTAAACAACTGAGAGCAAAGACCACGCATGCGCGAGATCACCTTCTTGCCGTCATCATCCATGATGATGCCGCCGCTGATGTCGACGGAGTAAGGCAAGCCCTCTGGCCGGTGATGCGTGAACCTGGGTGTCCCGGCAGGGGTCTCTAGCGGTGTGTCGATGGGGGTACGGACGCCAGGTGTCTCCACCGGCGTCTGGGCCCCGAAGCGAGGAGTGTCGAGTGGGGTGGCTCCTGGCGGAGTAGGTAGAGGTGTGTAGCTTCTAGGAACAGTCAGCCGTGCAAAACCTGGCGTAGATGGCGATGTTGTGGCTGGTGTGGGGGCGGGCAAAGAAGGGGAGGGTAAAGAGCCTCGTCGAACACGAGGCGGTGTGGAGGCATCGGTGGCGGAATCCCCACAACAACCACCACCGCCACCACTAGAGCGCCGGTGTCTAGACGAGTGTGAAGCTCGTCTCGTCGACGCCGAAGCTTCGGAGCGCGCCGAATGCTCCGAAAGAGAGGGAGATGCGGATGGAGTAGGAACGCACGATGATGCGCCAGAGCGATGACGCTCCACGTACCACTGTCTCTGCTGCGGTGACAAAGAAGAAAGAAACTCCTCATCATCCATACCTGCATTAAACACACGAATATTTAAACTTAATATTGAATGAATAGAGTAGACAATGACGCAAAGACCATTAAATACAATGACGTAATGACGCATATAAATACAATGACGCAATGAATTGAGTGATAGAAGAGGCAAGTCGAAAACTCAGAATTTTCAATCAAAAGATGTGAGCGCGAGTAGAAAAGAGCGTTATACACCATGGAAGGTACTTAGAGAGCCAGAGATTTTACAACACGGAGCAAAATTGTTCAAATACAATATTTGTGGCTTTAAGAGATCTCTCTCTCATCCTCGCATAACTCAGCATAACTTCCTATATCTATATAGAGCTCTCCGTTTAAACACAGTAGCGTTGCGACCCTCCATGATTATCTTGAACCATTGCACGTCGAACAAGTCGACAAAAAATCCTCTGTAATCGATCCTCAAAATCTCTTGCAGCGTGCCGAAGTAAGTGAGTTCCGCCACCACAGGATCTGCATCAGAGGAACTTCGTCGACTAGACTGTTCAAATTTTGCCATGATTCCACAATCTTGAGTAAAACGCTTTTTGTCGATTCGTTCCACCCTAAAATGTCGACCTTTACACCATGCTGCTGTGTATGACTTATACTACAACGAACAAAGATTATGAGTGGCCGTTCAAAGGTTTATAAATAAAGTCACTTGCTAGTCGTACATTGCAAACTTACCTTGGTCGCGCAACCCCGAGAGTACTCCCACTCTTCTTCAGTCACTTCGTCACCGCATTGTTGTGCGCTTTTCAATTGGTTGTGCAACCATCTTAAGCTCATGAAGGTTGGTAGGCTCTCCAGAACCGCTGGATAGTGCATCGGTGGTCGTCTTCCCCATCTCCACTCGATTCGTGCCCTTTGTCGCTCTTGCTTTGCATCCTCATATTGTGAAATCCACTTTTCATCACTGGATTGTGAAGCATGCAAAATCGGTTGATTTTAGCCTCTAGATCTTCCGTCATCTTCTTCTCAACACCGAGATTGCACATGACAATCCCAGATATGCGCTCATCATCTATGGTTCGCCATAGCATGTCCCGGGATTTATCAAATCCGTCTAGCCACTCTCCAATGTACACTAGGGACTCTGATACCAACCAACCTTCTGCCATGCTACCCTCCGGACTTGCCTTTTGATGCACATATCCCTTAAGCGTTTTCATGAAACGCTCTAAGAAGAACATCCATCTGGAATGAACTGTGCCAGCTATTTCCACCTCATCAACTATGTGAACAAGAAGATGCACCTGAATGGTTGGCATTGTAGTAGGAAAATGTTTCTCAAACATGCACACAAGCTCCGCAGCATTTAGTTTGGCGAATGGTATGGAGTCTACGTTGATCTCCTTTTGTGAGATCCATTGCACCAGCTTTGCAAGTTTGTAGATTGTGTTACGGATGTCGAGAGACAAACATCCCTCAATGGCAACCGGTAAAATAAACTGTAAAGTATGTGCAGCAATGATATTAAAGTCCACATTTTATGCAATGATATTAAAGTCCACTATGAACGTACCTGACACATTTTATGCCAATCGTGTGACTTCAAACCGGTAAGCTTTCCTTCTTTAGTAAAACACGTTCGGAGCGAGTGCATTACGCCAGTGGGGGTCCGCAAAGATCGAATGGTCTCTTTTACTGCGCGTTCTTGGGCTCCTGTGAAAATCCATGGTGCTTTAGGGAGTTTTATCGATCCATCAGACGCTGTTTGCGGCCAATATTGCTCCATACGATCCACATTTCTAAGGTCAACTCTGGCTCCCAAAGTATATTTCTTGCCGGTCAAATGGTCCCATAGTAGATTACCCACATTCTTGAATATGTGCATTGGATCGAGCAAGTGATTGATCATGAGTCGGGGCCAGTATGGTAACTCGTACCATAGAGATAGTCTCTTCATCCCTGGAGGCAATCCGTCATCGCACATCTCCTTCTGCTCTAACCATGCTTGTGCAGACATCCTTGGTGGCTCTCTTCCCAAAAAGCCGTCGCGTAACACATGATTCTTTGGAAGATACGCTTGATGACCTTCGTAGATTTGCTTCTTTAGTGAGGGTGCCCTACGTGCATTCAGTCTAGGTCCACATGTGACACATGCTCTGTATCCGCTTGTTTGAAGCCCTGCATGTATACACATGATAATAGATCAACTATGGGAAAAAACAAGATTTACAGTGTCTGAGTGAGGAGTGTCAATAGATCACCTGAGCATTCTGTTAGCCCGGGATAGTCATGCATGGTCCACATTAGAATGCCTCTGATCAAAGCATTCCGTCGTCCTGTGTGTCGGCTCATATCCACCACCTCTATGCCAATCCACAATTGTTGTAGCTCTTCCAATAGTGGACGAAGATACACATCCATATTCCCCACTTTATATCGCCCTGGCACAATCAAGCTTAGCCATAGGTGCCCCTTCTTTGTAGTCAACCACGAGGGAATGTTGTAGTTGACGATGTTAAACGGGCCATACATTGTAAGATGTTGATCTTTGACCAAATGGATTTACGCCATCCATAGCCAGGCCTAAGCACAAATTTCGAGCTTCCTTGGCAAAATCCGACCATGTTCCATCTATATGTTTCCACGCTACGCAATCTGCAGGAATTCGTAGCACACCATCCGAAGATTTATTCTCCTCATGCCATGCTGCTAGGGCGGCCATGGACTTACATTCGAAGAAATGCTTGATGCGAGGAAGTAGAGGGAAATGTCGCAAAACCTTTTGTGGAATTTTTGTCCCGTGGAGATCTACTCGATATCTTTCGGAATCACATTTCGGACACTTCTCCATGTCTATGTATTCCCCTCTGAAAAGAATGCAGTCATTAGGACAAGCGTGGATAGAATTGTAATCCATCCCCAAGTTTCGCAAAATCTTTCTTGCTTCATCTCGGGAATCTGGCATCACATTGTCAGCTGGTAGTATGTGCTCTTTCAGCAATCTACATAACATAAAAATATGATACAGTCGTGTAAAAATCTATCAGATCATTATACATTTAGAGTTCTATTAAAGTAAACTAATTGTAATAGATCACCTGAAAAGCGCTGTGACGCTACTGTCACTCCATCCAAACTTTGCCTGCATGTTGAGAAGAACCAGGAGTGCTTTCAATCTAGACATACGTGCTCCATTATACAATGGCGTATCGGCTTCACTTTTCATATCATCATAGATAAGCCTTTCTGAATCCATGATCTTCTCGATCATTTCATCAATCTCGGGCTCAAACATTGCCTCGTTGGGAATGTGCTCTGCATGATCATCCCCCGAGCTGTCAGAGGCTACATCTTGTGGCCTCACATATGCTGCTTGACCAAAGCGCCTGCGAACACGTCTATTGGGTTGCAAGATTGCTGCTTGTTGGCCAGCGTCAGAGTCCGACAAGTTATAATTGGCAACAACTCGATCTATAATAGATGGATCGAACTCGCCAAATTCGCGAACGTGATGCAAAGAAACACGTCTTGTCCGTCGCACAACATGCTTGCATTGATTACAAGGACATAAGACCCTCGTTGAGAGATAGGTGTTTCGGTTGGACGGTCCCACATCCTCGTCGCTACTCATAATGAGGATAAAAAACTTATAACCTGGACAACAAATTTAATATTCTATTGGAATTCTCTCTCTCTCTCTCTCTCTCTCTCTCTCTCTCTCTCTCTCTCTCTCTCTCTCTCTCTCTCTCTCTCTTTACCTCACATTCTCTAGTCATGTCCAATCCCCGCACACCTCGGTCTAGAGGTGCATGGAGATCAGAACCACCGGGTTATAATCTCGTCTTTATTGGTCAATACCTATATTTGTGGGTACAAGAAATCTACACACCCATGTCTACATGATACTGCATGTAGTGGACAAAACCCCTTTGCCTCTTCTCTAGTTGTAGCACTTCACTTCATCTTAACATCTTTTCACAGTAGATCTTTTCACTGTTCGTCTAACTCTAAACCCTAAACCGTAAGTAATTCTTGCGTGGACTCGATCTAACGTAAATAAGCGTAAATCTAACTAAAAATAAAGCTAAATCTAATTTAACGTAAGTCTAATGACTAGAGGTTGTCTAGATGGTCATTGTGTCGGGGATGTAGTGACTCTTGCCGCCCTAAAGATCCACCTTCTTCCCTATCTTCTGAAGACATTTCACCAGTACTTTTGGATCGACGGAGCCCACCATGAGTGAAGGCAGCAATACCCTATATTCCATTGAGGGCTTTCTTCACCCGCTTCATGCAGGCATCGCAGTCTATGGAGACCTAAATCTAATCTAATATAACGTAAATCTAAATCTAGCTTAAATAAACGTAAATCTAGTTAAAAATAAACCTAAATCTAATTTAATGTAAGTCTACATATAACCTAATCTTTAACGTCTTTTAAGATAGTTTCCTACGACGTTATAACTCTCTTCTTCTTGTGTGTGTGCGCGTGTGTGGATGTGTGTGCCAATAAAAAGAGATAAATGGTATAACCTTTCTATCACCCATGCCAAGCATGATAGATTGATTATGCCATTTCCCTCTTGAATAATAGGTCTTGAGTTCAACTCCGTGTCGGCTAGATCTTTAGGTCTTTTAATTTTAATTAGTTTCCTACGACGTTAAATTAGTTTCTCTCTCTTTCTCTCTCAATGTGTGTGCGTTTTTTTGGATCATATGCATGTTTTCTCTCTCTTTTCCTCTCTCAATGTGTGCGTTTTTTGTTTATGCATGTTCTCTCTCTCTTTTCCTCTCTCAATGCGTGCGTTTTTTGTTTATGCATGCTCTCTCTCTCTTTTTCTCTTTCAATGTGTGTGTGCATTCTTTGTTTATGTATGTGTGTGTGCGTTTTTGTTTTTGTTTGTACTCTCTCTCTCTCTCTCTCTCTCTCTCTCTCTCTCAAAAACACTATGTGTGTGTGTGAGAGAGAGAGAGAGGGAGAGAGAAAGAGGGGAAGGGAACATGAGAATGAGGAGAGGGAAGGAGCATACCTGGCTCTCCTTCCTCTCCTCGTGTGTGTGTGTGTGTGTGTGTGTGGAGAAGAAAGAGAGAGAGAGAGAGAGAGAGAGAGAGAGAGAGAGAGTGAGGGAGAGCGTTACCTGCTCCTTGCTTGAGGGCGCCCAAAAACTCAGATCTGAGATCTGAGTTTTTGGGCGCGCTCGGTTATTTTTTTACCCCAGCCGGCGTCGCTATGAGCGTCGCAAATTTCTTTGTAAATTTGCGACGCTCATAGCGACGCCGGAAATTTTTTTTTTAAGCGTCGCTGTGTGAGCGTCGCTAATATGAAGAGCCTCTTGTAGTGATACCAATATCCATTCTTCCATCGAAAAACATAAAATGATGAAAAAACCTACCAAAGTGGATGTAAAAATCTATACCTATATCTAGCAACACTTGTAAGCTAATAAATTGAATCCAACTATGGTTGTAACAAACTAGAGACTCCATCTCTCTAAGATTACCACACATGGCATAGATATAGCCAAACAACGGATATCACCAAGCAAAGAATCTTTGAAAAAACACAAAGTATCTACTAGATACCTTTGACACTACAAAAATCTATGAAGAGAGAAAAAACGATACTCCCAACTTATAAACTTGCTTTCAATGTTGAATCTTGGTCAATCCTTGGAGAAGCATAACTTGTACATGCGTTTTGGACAAAACTGACTCATATCAATTTCAAAAAAATCCGCCTCTATCGATTATGAAGCATCTGGCCATGAATCACTGTCCATGTGTGTGGGAGATCCACGGACTATTTCCCTGGGCTCTCTCTAAGTGTGTATCTGCGAATGTCGAGAACTTGTCTCCGCTATGTGCTTGGGTGATATGCAGGCTTGTCTCAGTTTCAAAATAGATTTAAAAGGGGTAGCTTTAACGAATTTTGTAGATGGAGATTCCAAGGACGAAAATGGGTGCAAAAGGGGGTAAAACCTTAGAACACCTTGTGAAAATACTCTCGAAATGACGGGCATGGTGCCATAGCAATCAGAACTAAAATCCACCTTGAAAGTATGGCGCGTGGACACGGACATAAAATCCTCAACTCTCAGTGTACTCACATGCTCTTTGCTCCTTGTGCCTTCTCATTGCTTAGAGTGTGGACTCTTCACCTGCTACACTCTCTATGCATTACATTAGTATATCTTTCTTATTTCAATTATTTTTGTGTGCACTTCACCTAAATCGAATGGCCTTCGCTCTCACTGAAGCGGGAGATAATCTAGGAAAGGGGAGCAGTGCCATAGCCAAGTTTTGATAACTGTTGAAAGGAGTGTGTGTGCGGACTCATGCGTGCGATGAGGAAGACATGTACCCATTGTATGGTAGTGTCTATAGTGAGATAATGTTGATGGAATCCTTATTCATATTCGATATAAGAATAAGATTAGTTGTGAGCTGGTATGGGTCTGTCTGGCCGTCCGTATGGCCATTATCCCAACACTGTACTTGGAGGTATGCATGAGTGTCTTAGCATTATGATTTTCACTAAACTGTTTGCCTCAAGATCTATTTCCACGCCATCTTACTTGTATAATATAAATCATTTACATCGTTCCACTTGGATGTGAGTAGCATAGTTCTTTAATGTATTATTATTTCTTTTTTGAGAAATGCATACATTGTGAAATTTCAAATGACGGGACTCATGTAAGAAAGTGCAAGCTTCAAGCTTGTGAAAGCATTGCAACTTCAAGCTTGTGTGTAGAGATGTCCAAATATTTCTACGTGGTGCATCTCTGAGGGCGTCACAATAGAAATGTTCTGTATCATGAATGCTTGTTTTGAGGTATTTAAAAAAACCCTCCCACTTACACGCCTTTATCAGATTGATTAAAATAATCCCTTTGGGTAGGTGTACTCTAGAAATTCAAATAGGATTTTTGGCTTCATAGAAACAAGTCGTGGCGCTTTGTCCCATTGTTGCCTTTTTGTTATCGTGGGAGTACTTTTGGTCTATAGCAGGCAAGCTTTGGGCAGTCAAATAAGGAGTCAATTATGTTGATCCAAAAAGGGTCCCTAACCCATCTGTAGCTTGAAGAGCAAGGTGGATGCTATAACAAAGTGGCAAACGTCCCTTGAGCATTGCACCCATGTCTTGAAGGTTGTTTACTTCGATTTGATGTTTAAGTCTCGGTTATCTTAAATGTGTAGAAGGGTGTGTTTGTGCGAAAGCGTGGTTCGCAATTGATTGCACGTAGCAACGAAAGAGCTTCCTATTCACCTGTTCCGAAGAAGATGATGAGAGCTTTTGTAGATTATAGCCTTATTTGCGAGCTTGTAACTCTCTGAAAATCACTCACGGGAATACAAAAATTTACAATTGTTTGGCAACCATGTTTTCACGTGAACATGCTCAAGGAACTCCCCACCCTCCTTGTTGTGGGAGGGTTTACTTTATGCTACACTTACACCAAATAGTAGGGCTTTTATAGGGCTCTCCAAATAAGAAAATGCAACCTCATACACCTTCCGCAACACATTAAATGTGTTGCACACCTTCGAAGCACCTCATATGTAGAGGGCCTTTGAACGCACTATGCCCCATAGATTTGAAGGTGCTGGCCTCCAAATGAGGAGCGACATGCTAGTGCAAGTCTATTGTACGTTTTTAAAAACATTGTTATCTAGAATTAGAAAACTTGGCCCACCCACCAAGTTGCTAGATGGAATTGCTCATCTTTTGAATAGAAGCCCTTCCCATTCTGGAAGGCCGTGTGAACGTCCTTTACCATCTCTATCTTATGTGAAAAGAAGGCAGTAGTGATCTCATCTCATCTCATTGGTGGAAAGGGGGTCTCATATTTGATTGGTACTAGCCTACCTATATTGTTTTGCCCTACCACGTTTCTTGCAGCCGTGCGCCCTACGAATGTGAATATGGATTCATGTGGCAGTAGTTTCACAACACTCTATTCTGATCTATCGGAAGCTTCAATGAGAGGGATGCGGCCATCAATGCCCCGCAGGTGCGTGAACCGGCTCCTGCAGGTAGCTGACCTACAGCTAGACATCCACCTTCTGCGGGCTACTTTGTATTCGGCACCTCTGCACATGGCCGGCGGACGTCTGCTTCTACGACACCATACGGAGAGCAGTACGTCGCTTCTGCCTCTCGTTAGGAGGACAGATATAGAAGCCGATTCACTCGTGCGTGAGCTCTATATTTCCCCTCCACCTCTGCTCCCTGATCATGATAAACAGCATTAAGGACTCATGTGTTCATTCTGCGTCATGTTTAATTTCAGTACTGTCATATTTGGTTGCAGAAGGGGGTTTCGCTTACAGTTACACATTGGCGTCTGATTGCAGCCATTAGCTACCTCTGTTGGGTGTGCCACCCCTCCAGCTTCGCTAATTAAGCTGGCCACCGCTACGTCATCAGGCCGGAGCTCTTTCAACCAGTCCAAGTAGCTAGCTGCCTGCAATCCTCCTTTCTGCAAGTACAAGTACATGACTAGCTTCCCCTCACTTATTTTTTCAGCTCTTCCAGATTCTGTATCCAATATAATCGATATTCGAGTCTTGTTTCTGTTGCTTACAATCTCGCATAACTTGGACTTGCTGCTGATTACACCATTTACTGCTCTTCATTAATTTGGGAAGAGATGTTACTTGAGTCTCAGATTAATACATCAGTTTTGTGGCTTTCGAGAGGCCGCTGCTGCTAACACCCCTAAATGTACGTGCATGCTCATAATGAGCGATAATCTGTGAAATGTCTATGCAAGCCTCAACCGGCATGTGCATGAATATATATACTCTGAGTCTACATAAGTATTAAAGCTCATGTGTATTCTGAAACAGGGGGCAAATATATAGGGATCAATATTGCGCTACTAGTGTTGTCACTACGAGGTCGAGGCTTATGAATGTTACAACTTAGTAGCCCAAGTGGATCGAGCACTTTCCCGATTGCTCATAGCAGGCGCTTTCTATTTAGGGCTTCTGCTGTCTGGGGTTGTTAAAACGGTATAAGACCAGCTTCTCACTACAAGTACATTCGTTAGATTGTTTTAAAGCCAAGGACATGAGAAGACTTGTTGCTCTGCTAGGGGAACAACTTCCATAAAAGTAGCTACACGCGAAAAACCCTAACCGAAATAAAAAAGGAAATTCTCTTGGTTTTATGGTGAAAATTCGAAGCTTTTGCCGGTATTTGCACTTAAACTTGTGTAAACTTACCGATCTTATTCAAGGCCGGATTTTACGATTTCAATCGGTTAAAATACATTGGATCCGAGTCTCACTAGATCTTCAGACTGTCCAACTTTGCGTAGCTTTTTGCTACTTGGACCAATTGTCGCCGTACGCTTGGGCAGCAGGCTGGGGGGGGGGGGGGGGTCACGGTTTCCTAGCATGTTCTTCTCTTCCCATATGTGATGTCGTCATGAGAGGAATAAGAGGAGTAACCGTGCTAATATTGTGGAGAAATGCTATCACACAGAGAAACAACACTTAAGAAAGTAAATGTAGGCCCCAAGAAGGAGATGTTTCTAGACTCAGAGGACGTAGCCTATTAGAGGTTTGATTGTGACCCATTGATATAGAGTCCCTTTGTTCGAGACTCTAATAAGAGGTGCAAGTAGGGAGAGCAGACCCTCGTGACTAAATAGCCAGCGGTCTTAAATGACCCCCAGTCATCGCATTGATGGCACACGATTCAGGGGTTGCGATCTAAGGGAGATCGAACGCCGACAAAAAATCGGGCAGTGAGTGCAGAGTCAGGGACTCGAACTTGGATGCGTGGTGTGGCAGTCCGATGAGCTAACCAGGCGTGCGTAAGCATTTTGCTGAAATATGTGTGGGTTCACATTTATTTATGCTTGTTTGAGTTTACACATTGGATGTCCGAGTTTATAAAATGTGTCCGAGTTTACTTTTTGAAAATCTGACAATGCCTGACGCCTCTGCTTTTGTGCTTGCACTTCTCCTCCATGGATCCCATGGTTGGGGGTTCATTTAAGACCCAGTGTCCTTTAGTCTTGAGGAGAGCAGACTAGCAGCACAACGTTCTTTACCTGGCCTGGCTGCTAAATAATACAACTAGTAATGTATAGGATGTCACTCTCAAGAGAGCTCACAACACTCAAACGTGCTTGCTACACGCATATACCAACATGCATTCTCCCATTGAAACACATAAGATGATGAATAAATCTACCAAAGTGGATGTGAAAATCTATTTCTTTATCTAGCAACACTTGTACGCTATTAAATTGAATCCAACTATGGCTATAACAAACTAGAGACTCCATCTCTTTGAGATAACCACACATGGCATAGATACGGCCAAAGAACGGATACCAACAATCAAAGAAAACACAAAGTATCGACTAGATACCTTTGAAACTGCAAAAATATATGAAGAGAGAAAAAACTATGCTCCCAACCGTTAAACTTGTTATCAATGTCGAATCTTGGTCGATCCTTTGAGAAGAATAAATTGTACATGCGTTTTGGACAAAACTGACTCTTATCAATGTCAAAAAACTCCTCGTCTATCGATTTCACATTGGCCATACAATGTCTCGCCATATGCAGCTTCAAAAAGAGGGTCTCAAAAATTAAACAAAAATCATCGAAAAGAAACCAATAACTCAAGCTAGCAATTTCCACGTCCTTGTGACATACTGCCCTCTTAAAATTACAAATGTCCTCGATTGCGTGACATATATACATGCCATAGAGCATTTTTTGTGGTAAGCACCCTTTTATCATTGCTTGTATCCGCAAGAAAGACTATCAAACATGTGTACAAATGACTTAATGAGACCTTCATAGTTTTGTCAAACAATGTACACTCCAATTGCATTGAATCCATGATTACATTTTATGCGCTAGTTCTATCATTACCCCGCCTTTGCAGACGTTGGGTTGGTCCATATGTAGGCTGTAACCCAAAGGCCTCAAGGTAAAGCTGCAATACATTTGGGTGACTCTGATAGTTCATGCTCTTCCATCCGCCTTGCATCTATAGGTGGATTGTTCTTGAACTTTACCAAATAGCATCTTACATCCTGTCCCTTAACTTTTACATGTGCAAGAGGCTCTTGCCTCTGCAAATGAGCCGAATTTCACAACACTATAACATACTACCCACAACCAAGTAAGCTCATATTTCAAGATGATTTACCAATGCATCAAAGAATCCAAGCAATCGCCTCAAAGAATTGATGAGCAGCGTGCTACCTATGCAAACCCACATCACTCCTTCCGGAGATCTAGTGGCTAGTCTACCGCTGTGACACCTGAGACCTCTCTCTACCTCATCTTAATTCATGCTTGAAAACCCTAAAAATGCAGCAGAGATTCAACCCAAATTTGACCAATTTTTGGCAGGGTGAACGCTGAAAAGGTAATGTAGGAAACATGAGGATTTTCCTATCTGTCCTGTGAAGAGGAACCCTCTTTACTGGTGTCATCTGTCCTATCACACAAAGTGTAATTCCAAGTTCTTGTGCTTTGAATCTCTGCTCAAAAACCAACCAAGGCTCAGTTCTTAAGGAAAAAGTGATTTTAATTTCTCCAGGTAATTAAACCATGAAACCGGTCCGTAGGGTGGTAAACTTTGGTTTTCACCCGAAACTTTACTTTACACTTTAGGACACAAAGGAACTTCATGAATACGCCTGTGACTAGAATTCAACACTTCAAGACAAACCACAGCCTGGACCCTAGAGAGCTACCAAGCAGACAACGACACCTTGTTGGCCCCAAAGACGGCCGCCCCTTTCGGTATTTCTTTATTCTTTTTACACTTGAGAAAATTGTGTAAACTTCTACAAGCTGTCCCACTTTTATCAAGCTGAAATTCCTCTACTCTAACCCAATTTTGACAACATAACCACAGTAGAAGTCTCCACAGACAAATTCCCAAGTACACGATGACTTTCCACACACTTTAGACCACTTTACTAAACCTGGAAATTATAGCACACCGAATTCTCTGGTTTCTGCTTAGATTCGCGTGCCGATCGCTTCTGTGGATAGCCCTCGAGCTCTCGCATTTATAGGGTCACTTTTCCCTTAAATTAGACGAGATTCCTAGCAGGAAATCTCCCTAAATTGTCTTGTACAACACCCATTGCTTCTTGAGACTCCCATGGAAAATAAACCTTCCGAACGCTTCCACCTAACCCTCATCAAGCTATCCAAGCCTGTCCATGGCTGTAATTGTAGGTGTTTCACCCACTTTTGCCAGGACAATGGTGTAAATATCGTTGTAGGTCAAAAGTACACGTCAAGGACACTTTCCCTTGCAATATGGAAGCTTTCCAATGAGCTGCAAGTCAATTTAAACATGCTATACTTTTTTGTTTTGCCACTGTTAGGTGCGTATTACCCTATACACGCATCCCTAGGCATTTTCAAGGATCCCCAAGCGATTTCCTACAGTTTTGGTAGGAAACCTAAACCTGCAGAAAAACACAGCAGACTGAAATTCTTTGTTTTGGGTCGCTTTGAGCGGAGCAAGCACACCTGCGCGTCTCAGGTACTCCCACACGCAATGGGACAGTTCTCTTGTAAATCAGACGAGTTTTCACACGAGAAAACTCTTGGTTTTTGCATTCCTTTGCGATGGAATTGTGTGTACCCGAAGGGAACTAGCCATTAGTTAATCTAGTTCCTATACAAAAGGCTCTTGCCTTCCCAAACACACATAAAACCACAAGAACTCTACATGGTCATCTAAGAAGCCCAACTAGTGAGGAATTACCATATGTGCAAAGGGGAGAGAGAGATGCGCAAGAGCAAATTGTCGTGCTACATAGAGCAAGCGAGAAGGCAAGATTTCCACTAAAGCTGTAAGCACCTGCATCCACTACTCACACACACTGTAGCACTCTTATGAATTGAAATCAAGCCGGCCCCTTTCTTGAAATGGACGCCCCCCCTGCTGATGCTTCTGGAAAATGCATCTCGAGCGGCCATGTGTCCAGTTTGCCTCTATCCAGTTAATTCCCTATTACCCACTGACTTATAAGTGTAGCCAGGAGCCAAAATGACTTTAAAATGAGCCTAGACGCCCTTTTACTACTCGGATTCCAATGCCGATTGGCCCGACCAACTTGTGATGACCTGCCCTTCCCAACTGCGGGTGGAACTCTTAGCCGTCGATCGTTTCACACTGGCCATACAATGTCCGACATTTGCAACTTCAAAAAGAGGGTCCCAGAAATTAGACAAAAATCATCGGAAAGAAACCAACAACTCAAGTTAGCAATTTCCACGTCCTCGTGACAAGCAACATTGGTTTTCCTCTAGCTCGCATCCGAAGCATCCTAGCTCTGACGTAGTCTCTAGAGTATTTGGCTTCTACAACACTCCTAGATTCCAGCTTCGACAGCACACACTGGCACATAGCAGCTTCGAGAACCATTTCGGAGTTGTTTTTCCCTTGAGCAAGCTCATCTCTCGGATGACAATTTTGACCACAAGCAGCTGGTCGTGCTTTGTGTTTGGCTTTTGGTCAACATGTTTTTTCGATCGACAATGTAGTGTGCCAGATTTTAGAACATTTTTCTCATAGGTTTCACATTCTTTGTGCAGCACAATAGTGCACACTATGTATGATTGTGCGGGGCATTTTAGAGAGAAAGTGTTTACACAGTTTTGTGCAGCTTATGCCATGTATGCATATGTGGATAACTTTCCATGTTTATAACTTTTTTGGACACATATAGGTCAATAGAGCCACTTGTTCAGGAGTGATCTAGTTTGCAAAGGTTTTGGTAGAAATTGTTTTAAAGCCAAAGACATGAGAAGACTTGTTGCTCTGCTAGAGAAACAACTTCCATAAAAGTAGCTACACGCTTAGGCTTGGTCGAAAAACCCTAACCGAAATAAATCAAGGTAAAATTGAAATTCTCCTGGTTTTAAGGTCAAAATTCGAAGCTTTTGCCGGTATTTGCACTTAAACTTGTCTAAATTTACCGATCTTATTGAAGGCTAGATTTTACGATTTCAGTCGGCGGGGGGGATGGGGGAGGGGGGGGGGGGGATGGACGTAGCCTATAGCTTTTATGAAAAGTGAGGCTAGAGAGAGAGAGAGAGAGAGAGAGAGAGAGAGAGAGAGAGAGAGAGAGAGAGAGAGAGAGAGAGAGAGAGAGAGAGAGAGGTCTAATGCGACGGTTACCTCGACCTTAGAGGAGTTGATTGTGACCCATTGATATGGAGTCCCTTTGTTCGAGACTCTAATAAGAGGTGCAAGTAGGGAGAGAAGACCCTCGTGACTAAATAGCCAAGGGTCTTAAATGACCCCTCAGTCATCATCGGATCGATGGCACACGATTGAGGGCTGTGATCTAGAGGAGATTGGATGTCAACAAAAATTCGGGCAGTGGGTGCAGAGCCGGGGACTCGAACTTGGATGGGTGGTGTGGAAGCCCAATGAGCTAACCAAGCGTGCGTATGCATTTTGTTGAAATGTGTATGGGTTCACATGTATTTATGCTTGTTTGAGTTTACACATTGGATGTCTGAGTTTATAAAATGTGTCCGAGTTTACTTTTTGAAAATCTGACAACTCTCGACGCCTCTGCTTTTGTGCGTGCACTTCTCCTCCATGGATCCCATGGTTGGTGGGTCATTTAAGACCCCGTGTTCTTTAGTCCTGAGGAGAACACATTAACAGCATTGCGTTCTTGAAGTGGCCATGTCCACTTGTGCAATTGGACCCACAATTTTGTACACGAAACTCTTGAGAATAGAGGCAATCTTGGCCTATGGAGTGTCGATCGCTCTGAGATTTATGTTGCGCATGAACGCGTCCCTCCACGCTTGAATAATCTGTGAACGTCTATTCAAGGTCATAATTAGCGATAATCTGTGAATGTATTTGCAAGGTCATTCTCAACATGTGTATGAATATTCTGAGTCTACACAGTAAAGCTCATGTGTATTCTGATACAAGGGGCATTGAACCTATATTGCGCTACTAGTGTTGTCACTATGAGGTCGAGATTGTCGCATAGCTAAGAGGGCCTCTACACGTTGAGTTTCACGAAACTCTCATAACTTTTGCAAACTTATCCCTTAAATTTAGGCCTCACCTTCACGCGCTCTCTTTAAAAGTAAGCTTCAAAACTCAAGCGATGAATGAATTTGATATGTATAGGTAAGTACTCTATTTTGAGCTAAGGGTATACACTTTATTTGGCACTCTTTAACGTTCCTTAAATGGCAAAAGTTAAAGAAAAGGAACGCCCTCCGTACCTCTAAGGATTCCTTTGATCAAACTCTCTTTAACTCATTGTGTGAAGGAAATCTTTGCCAAGTTTCAAAACTATCCTCCCTTGTCACGGGAACCAAATAATAGAGATCGACAACAAAAGGTACAGAAAGAGATCTTTGTATTGATGAATCTTTGTAGAGTTTTGATACAACAGAGGAGCAATTGAATATGGGCGCACTCCGTTGTACGGAGCTCGAACCTCCCGACCACCCCCGAGCTTCAGTTCGCTTGCATGCAGTGTCTCACTTGCACTCGCACTCGCACTCGCAGAAGAAGAGAACGGTGAATGATCCCCAAACGCACCACCCGTTGTGCTTTTATTCTTCTTTTCCTCGAAAAGCCTGCACGATTTTTGCACCAAGTATACGTGCGAGAATAATATAAGAACGTGATCGCTAAGCGATCCGTAAAGGTTAGATTTCTATCATGACACTTGGCACAAGTTCTGTTTCACACATTGATTTTTGCATCGCCTACAAAATAGCCAAAAGAACATACTCGTGCAACCAATTCAACATGATAATCAAAGTAAAAAATATAATTATATACCTTCATAATCTCAATTGCCATACTCTACCATGAAGAAACAATCCACTTCTTGGTTGATAGCAGGGAGAACTGTATGATGTTGTATGTCTGTCTGTCCCTGTGTACACTACACTGCTGCTGTCTTCTGTTTGTTTTCATCATAACTCTTACAAACGAACTCAGAACAGAGCAATCCAGGTACTCAAAATGACGGGAATAGGTCTGGTCTACAAAGCAACGTGAACAGGATTGCGAAAAACGTCTTTGTTTGGCTAAAAACGTAACTTTTAGGTCATGACTCATAAAACCTCTATTTTTGGGTCTCCACTACTTTTACAACTTATTTTAAGCCTACCCATGCATTTTAAGCTAAAACACATAAATATAAAACATTGATATTAATAAAAATCTCAATTTTACTGTTCATAGACAGACTATCTGTTATTCATTAATCTTTATCAAATCCGTCTTTAGTGTATTATTTAAAAAAAAGAATATATGCTCTCTCTTAATATCTCAACTCATTCCTATAAGCTCTATTTAATAGACTATTCAACAATCTTTCAAATCGTGCTAACGAAAGATATGCCCTGCTACATTCTTTTCGACTTTAAGAACTTCAAAGACTAATCCTATTACATTCTCCCCTTATCAAAATTAACTCTATCCTCAGAGTTGGTCTAAAGAGAGGAAAATTCTCTTTGCAAAACACTAAGATCAACCCATGATGCATCCTCTACTAGATAGTTCTGCCACTTAACCAAAACTTCCACAATGTCTCTATTTCTCAGATGTTTAAAACGCCTATCTAGTACTAAGTCTGGTTCTACAGTCAATGGTCCGTCATCTTTCAACTTAGAGTTGTTTTGTAAAACATGATGCACATTAGGAACATACTCACATAAAATACAGGATGCACTTTAACATGAGAAGGCAATTCCAATTTGTAAGGTAATGAACCAATGCGCTTCAAAATTTTAAATGGCCCAGCAAATCATGGAGACAATCTTCTATCCTTTCCAAGAATCAAATGAGACTTCTCAGGAATGACCTTTAAGAAAACCATATCACTAGTTTCATACTCCACAACACGATGTTTCTTGTCATAATACAGTTTATGTCTCTTTTGAGATTCTCTAATATTCCCCCTGATTTTGGCGAACTCATTATCCATTTTCTCAAGCATCTCACGTGACAGTTCTACCTTATTCCTCGAGCTAAGAAAATTTATAGGTGTGGGACAGTTATAATCATACATTGCTTCAAACGGAGTCATCCTAATAGATGAATGATATGAACTGTTGTATGCAAATTCAACCAAAGGCAAATATTCATTCCAATTAGATTGGTTTTCATTGACATACATTCGTAACATATCTTCTAAAATACGATTCACTCTCTCCGTTTCCGCATCGGTTTGAGGATGAAAAGCATTAGACATGCGTAACTGGGTACCTATAGAGTCAAAAGTCGCTCTCCAGAAATGAAAAGTGAACTTAGAATCTCTGTCAGACACTATGCTCTTGGGCATGCCATGCAAACGAAATATCTCTTTCATAAACAAGTGTGCAATGGTCAACGTAGTATCAGTTATTTTTACAGGAAAGAAGTGAGCCTGTTTTGTGAGTCTATCTACTACCACAAAGATCGAGTCATACCCTCCACGAGTAGTAGGAAGTCTAATGATAAAGTCCATGGATATAGACTCCCACTTCTATAAAGGAATGTCTAAGGGTTGAAGGTCACCAAGCATCCTCTTATGTTCAATTTTAACTTGTTGACATTGAAAGGATTCACGCACATAATTCTTAACATCGAATTTCATACGTGGCCAAAAGAATGAACTTTTAATCTTTTCATATGTCTTACTCAATCCAGGATGACCAGAAAAAGGTGAGTTATGACACTCATGTAGAATTTGACTCTTAAAAGAAGAATTTGCAAGAATACACAAGCGGTCATAATAATACAGATTTCCCTTATACAAGTGATATTTGTTCTCATACATCTCACCAATATTCTCACGCAAGAATTTCAAAATAGGCATGTAAAAAGAATCATTTTCAACTTCGGCATGTATCTCATCAACCAAATTGGATCACACAACAGTCAACAAATTACACATGGGCCTACGACTCAATGCATTTGCAACTTTATTTTCTTTCCCACACAAATACTTCAAGTCAAAATCATACTCAGCCAACAATTCAATCCATCTCCTTTGTCTGTTGTTTAACAATGGCTGAGTGAAAATATACTTCAAACTTTGATGATCAGTACGCAATTCAAATTTGACACCAAGCAAAAGATGACGCCAATGTTTCAATGCATGAACAACAGCAAGCAATTCTAGATCACGTGTTGCATAGTTCAATTCATGTCGTCTTAATTTCCTAGACTCATATGAAACCACTCTTCCTTCTTGTGTCTCAAAAGCAGTCTCACAGCTAGAAGTCCACACAAAACCCTTGTCTTTCTTGGTCAATTCGGTCAAAGGACTTGCTATCTTAGAGAAATTTTTAATGTGTGCTCTCTCATATTGTGCTAGACCCATAAAGCTTCTTACATCTCTTACTAACATAGTCTTAACTTTATCAAGATCAATGTGAATCCCCTCTTTAGAAATCACTCTTCCCAAATACACAATCTAATCCTTTGCAAAAGAATACTTACTTACTTTGGCATACAATTTATGTTCACGCAAAACCTCAAATGTTTTCTTTAAGTACAATGCATGATCTTCTTCATTCGTAGAATACACAAAAATATTATCCAAGAATACCAGAATGAAGTCCTCAAGATACGGGTGAAAAATATTATTTATTAAGCACATGAAAGTTGTTGGTGCATTAGTCAAACCAAAAGCAAGAACTCTAAATTCATAATGTCCATAACGTGTACGAAAAGAAATCTTTGGGATGTCCTCGGCCTTGATACGGATTTGATGGTAGCCAGAACGAAGGTCAACCTTTGAAAATATTGTGGCACCACTCAAATGACTAAGCAGTTCATCTATGTGAGGAAGAGAATATTTGTTCTTAATGGTCTTTTTTTGTTTAATCCCCTATAGTCGATGCATAACCTATATGTACCATCCTTTTTCTTTTGGAATAACACAGAACTACCCCAAGGAGATACACTAGGTTGTATCTTGAGCTCTTTAAGCTCATCAATATTGAACCTGTATGGAGATCTGGAATAAGGTGTCGCTCCTGGACATAGATCTATGGCATGGTCTACCGCTCTAGGCGGAGGTATACCAGGAAGATCGTCCGGAACACATCCTTAACTTCATGTAAGAGATCCTCTATAAATTCTCGATTTGTCTCTTTATGTTTATCCCCAGATTCTCTTTAATCTCATTAGCAAACACAAGCAACGTCTCACACAAGCAAACACAAGCAACGTCTCACACAAGCAAACACAAGCAACGTCTCACACTCTTATCTAAGTCACCTTATCAATTCCATTACCAAAACTAGATTTAGAATCTCTTTCTTTCCACAAAGAGTGTGACTTATCATCATCAAATGATTAAAGATATGTTTTTCTTTCTTAACAATCAATCAAAACATGATTTTCAATGATCTAATTGATACCAATGATAACATCATGCATATCAATGTTTATGTTATAGAAATCATCTTTATGATTTCGACTCTTCAAAGAAAAAAAAACAAATTTTCTACTAACTCTTTCGTGGAACTATTATTACCACTAGTTAAGTCCACAAGTCTTTTAACTTCTCGATTTAATTTCAAGTTTAATTTCTCAATCAATTTACACGATAAGAAGCAATGAATACTATCCAAATCAATTAAGAAATTCAAATTTTAATCTCAACTTCTACGCATAAATTCGATCTCACAGAAGCTTTCAAAGGACGTATCAAAGACATAAAACATCACAAAGAAGGGGTAGATGACTTACCTTTATCGTACGCATCGCCAAAAGTCTCCAATTGAGCCATCTTGGTACGTATTGTCTTATCGGTCACCTTGCTCGAGCATTCGAAAGTCTCGTGGTCGTGTTCTCAATATTGAAAGTATAATCCAAATCTTTGAGTTCTTCAATCCACGCTTCTAAATCTTCGCATATCTTTCTTATGCCATCAAACTCTTTAAGCTTAGCCTTCGTTAAGAATGATTTGGTTGTCGCTTCTCCCATATCGTCATCGTTTCTTTTGGCGGTACCCCAGCGCCACCACAATGATTATTGTTTCCAGGTGGATTAGCATGGTTTTCACCTTCATGTTGGCCATCAAGGTCTACATGGATATCAAGCTCTCGTGCTGCTTCGCCCCGCAGAGCCTTAGCACGCTCCCAATTTGCAATTTTCAGATCTTCTCATAGTCGCCAAATCAAGTCTTCTTGCTCCTTCATCCTCCTCTCGAATCCTTCCATGTCCAGAATCAACCGCTTGCTCTGATACCAATTGTCACGGGAACTGAATAATAGAGATCGACAGCAAAAGGTACAGAAAGAGATCTTTGTATTGATGAATCTTTCTAGAGTTTTGATACAACAGAGGAGAAATTGAATATTGGCGCACTTCGTTGTACGGAGCTCGAACCTCCCGACCACCCCCGAGCTTCAGTTCGCTTGCATGCAGCGTCTCACTCGCACTCGCACTCTCACTCGCACTCGCACTCGCACTCGCAGAAGAAGAGATCGGTGAATGATCCCCAAATGCACCACCCGTCGTGCTTTTATTCTTCTTTTCCTTAAAAAGTCTGCACGATTTTCGCACCAAGTATACCTGCGAGAATAATATAAGAACGTGATCGCTAAGCGATCCGTAAAGGTTAGATTTCTATCATGACACTTTGCACAAGTCCTGTTTCACACATTGATTTTTGCATCGCCTACAAAATAGCCAAAAGAACATACTCGTGCATCCAATTCAACATGATAATCAAAGTAAAAAATATAATTATATACCTTCATAATCTCAATTGCCATACTCTACCATGAAGAAACAATCCACTTCTTGGTTGATAGCAGGAGAACTGTATGATGTTGTATGTCTGTCTGTCCCTGTGTACACTACACTGCTGCTGTCTTCTGTTTGTTTTCATCATAACTCTTACAAACGAACTCAGAACAGAGCAATCCAGGTACTCAAAACGACGGGAATAGGTCTGGTCTACAAAGTTATGCGAACAGAATTGCGAAAAACGTCTTTGTTTGGCTAAAAACGAAACTTTTAGGTCGCGGCTCATAAAACCTCTATTTTTGGGTCTCCACTACTTTTACAACTTATTTTAAGTCTACCCATGCATTTTAAGCTAAAACACATAAATATAAAACATTGATATTAATAAAAATCTCAATTTTACTGTTCATAGACAGACTATCTGTTATTCATTAATCTTTATCAAATCCGTCTTTAGTGTATTATTTTAAAAAAAGAATATATGTTCTCTCTTAATATCTCAACTCATTCATATAAGCTCTATTTAATAGACTATTCAACAATCTTTCAAATCGTGCTAACGAAAGATATGTCCTGCTACATTCTTTTCGACTTTAAGAACTTCAAAGACTAGTCCTATTACATCCCTTGAAACTCAATTAGAAGGCCTCCGCTGAGTGGAAGCCCTCTAAATGGGCTTATGCGACTATGTTACAACTTAGTAGCCCAAGTGGATCAAGCCCAAGTGGCCCGATTTCTCATAGCAAGTACTTTCTATTTAGGGTTTTTTTGTCTGGGGTTGTTAAAATAGTATAAGACCAAGTTCTCGTAACTCTCTCACTAGAAGGAGATTAGTTGGATTGAAGAAATTGTTTAAAAGCCAAAGACATGAGAAGACGTGTTGCTCTGCTAGGGGAACAACTTCTATGAAAGTAGCTATATGCTTAGGCTCGGTTGAAAACCCCTAACCGAAGAAAATAAGGGCAAACTTCAAATTCTCTCGATTTTTTAGATCAAAATTTGAAGCTTTTGCCGATATATGCACTAAAACTTGTGTAAATTTCCTGGTTTTTTCAACGCCGTATTTTACGATTTTAGTCGATTAAAATAAACTGGACCCCAGTCTTACTAGAAAGTTCAGATTGTCCCACTTTGCGTAGATTTTTCTACGTGGACCAATCACAGCCGTATGCTTGGGCGACGGCAGCGGGGGAGGGGGTTCACGCATTACTTGCATGTTCTTCTCTTTCCATATGTGATGTTGTAATGAGAGGAACAAGAGGAGTAAGCTTACGCATAGAAACAACACTTCAGAGAGTAGATGCATGCCCCAACAAGGAGGTGTTTCTAGACTGAGGGGCCGTAGCCTATAGATTTTATGAGAGAGAGAGAGAGAGAGAGAGAGAGAGAGAGAGAGAGAGAGAGAGAGAGAGAGAGAGAGGCCTTATTCGATGGAGTTGATTGTGACTTATTGATATGGAGTCCCTTTGTTCGAGAATCTAATAAGAGGTGTGAGTAGGCACAATGTTCTTTAACTGGCTTGCGCCACTAGTGCAATTGGACCCTCAATTTTGTACACGAAACTCTTGAGAAGAGAGCCGATCTCGGCGTGTGGAGAGTTGATTTCTCTGAGATTTATGTTGTGCATTGCTCTTGAGTATCCCTATTGAACGCACCTGACAATTTGTTATAGGTCCTTAATATGCTCCCTTTACCCTAGGTGAAACCCAAGTGATTTATTAAGCTCACCTAGCACCCATATTCACAACTAGTGATATCTACTTGTGGTAGTCATCGATTTGGAAGAGAAGGCATCTCTCACGGTTACCATCGGACGCTGTGGAGCAGTGATGGCCCTCAGTTGTGGATCAGAGTTTGAGTTTGAGTTTGAGTCTTTATTTTTAATTAGCATTCATCGGCATATTCGGAGTGTCAATGTATGTTATTGCGGACATGGGTTGTCAATATTGGCTACAATCATGCTTTTCTGCATTGCACCTTACATATAGGTATGACTGAAAAAATACAACGAGAGACAAACTGGACAAAAGGGCATGTAAATGGGCATGACGGCCTAGAATGCTCATTTTCCCTCCATTTCTGTCTTCAAAAATCTTGAAAGAGGCTTAATCTCCACATTCATACTCATGTACTTTGAAATATTCCACCTCCTTTTAGAAATTCAAAGTTACTATTTGTGAAAAGGAGAGGACATAATTATTACAAAATCTAGCATAAGTCACTCGTAGGACGGCATATTGAAAACAAATTATTTTAATAATTTATCTCTTTTTAAGATCTACAACTTTTCAGGAGAAGATGAAAGCTAATTTGGAGTTTACAAAGGCCGTGTAATCATAGAATTATCATAGATTATTAGGAACATCTACTAGTAATAACTCCATATACTACTATGCTATAGAGCTTCCTCTTATGAAGCTCGTAACCAAAGCCGTATGGATTCCACTCCTTGTGTCTCTGATAAACTCGTATTAACTATTTTTAGATGTTTTGAAGAATACGAGAAGGACACATATATGATGATCAATAAAGACGCTAAGGCGCTTGGATCGTGGAGATCTTAGCATCCACTGTCCTATGTATTTTCTCTTTGTTGCAACAAGCCGCAAGACATGAGTAATGAAAAGATTTTTGAGGGGTGGGGTGGGGTGGGAGGGTTCGTCCTTATGGTCAATCATAATATCTATATATTCACTACACCTTCACATGAATCCGGTTGGAGGCTACGACCATATTCTAGATGCAATATCACTGCCATGAACCATCATGTTCAGTAGATCCGATGCCCTAAGAAGGAAGTTCAAGTTTAAGTAAACCATAGTAGTATGAGGAAAACATGTCGCACTTGGTCAGGAGATGGTGAGAGTGTAATCAGACAGATTTTGTAGAATCTTGATCTCAAGATCTTACGGATCTTGACTTGTTTCTTTGCTAAATCTGATGATGCATCCGAGCCATTCGAGGTCCCAGAAGAAATTCAAGTTTAAGGTCTTCTTTAGTAAAGCCATAAAGGGCAGGGTCAAGATCAACTGAAACCTGCCTTTGATCCATGTTGAGTGGGTCTAGCTAGAAATTCCAGGAGCCTAGGAAGCTTGGCCGGTGAGATTTCTGAAGAAATTGATTTGAAATTGTCCCATGATTCTTCAACCCTCAAGCGCGTTGTAGTTCTGTCTGCCATCGAGGAAATTATCTTTGAGACGCAAGAGAGCAACAATTAGGCGAGGCAAATTTGTTGTAGTCATCGCGAGGCACCATGTGATCTTGATACCCTTATGGATTGGCCGATTTGAAGCATGGCTTAGCACAATATGTTGCCTCCTAATATCTCCCCCACCTTCTTTGTCGACTTGAATTTGATTGCACCCCGTCAATAAAAGCTCCATCATTAGGCTGATATCACCTCTGTCCTCAGATGCCATACTTTAATACTGAGCAATAGACCTCTCTTTTGCTTTCTTAATAGGAAATTAGGAGTACACAAAAAAACTATGAATAAAAGCTTCACAGCAGGATAGCATAGGCCAGAAAGATGTGAATAAAATCTTTGTAGTATCACTAGAGAGCATGCTTTCTTGGACCTGACGTCCCCTCCTGCTTGCTTCCCTTGTCCACGCTTCTGATGGGTCAACTTTGACGATCGCTGTAGCACAAAAAGAGGCGCACACTACCTTTGTCCATGCTTCTCGTATTGATCCATGCTGCCGGCTCAGACGTCCTTTTACACATCCGTTCTTTACAAAACCATATCACGACTACTTTCTAGTTCTAAGAGCCGTGCGTGAAGTTGCAACTCTGATACCATGTTGAATGGGAGAGGAGAGAGTGCAGATAGACGAGAAGAGAGAGAGACGACTCCATCATATGCAAACCCCAAAGTGTGTCTATTGATCACACGAGATGCATTTATATAGAGAGGACCAAGGTGATATATATAGAGATACTATATGTATCTCAACAACTTTCGCATACATATTTATAACAAAAGTCAGGGAAAATATTATTAACATGAGGTTATCAATCGGACAGGCACATGACAGGTAGAAGGTGATGGATTTTAAAGATGTACAAATGGGATTTTCAAAGATATAAAACTTTGAACTATGAGGAGGCATCTAAGCGAGATAAGGATCCGTCTATATTCTTGATGTTCAAGATGGTACCCAACACTGGTTTTGGCTATGCTCTTGATGTGGAAGGTCATATCTAAATATACTCTTGATATCGGAGGTGATACCTGACCATGGTTTACTCTTATGTCGGATGTCTACATTGTGTTCAATCCGACTATACAACGAGATTGTTGAGCTATATATAGAGATACTATTTATAGCTCAACAGAGATAAGGATCTGTTTATACTCTTGATGTTGGAGATGGTACCCAACATTGGTTTTGGCTATACTCTTGATGTGGAAGGTCATATCTAGATATACTCTTGATATCGGAGGTGATATTCGATCATGGTTTACTCTTGATTTCGGAGGTTTACATCGTGTTCAATTCGACTATACATGACGAAGTTAAAGGTATATCTGTCGGAGGTGTATTATTATCATATCCTATTTCTATCTGTTGGTGTTGGACATTTTCGTCTAGACTAAAAGGATTTCTTCTCGTCTTGTTAAAGCCGTATGTTATGCCTAACATGAATCCTTCCGACATGGCAAGATGACTTATGTTATGGCTACATTGAAGTTTTGTCGTCTCGTAAAAGATTGATGCTGACGGATCGTCATAGCTAAAAATCTATCGTCTCGTTTGGCAAGTGAACATCTATCGTCTCGTTTGGCAAGTGAACATCTATCGTCTCGTCTGGCTACTGGAACTCTATCTTCTCATCAGCCACTAAAAATCTATCGTCTCGTCAGCCTTATCGTCTCGTCAACCTTATGTTATGGAATGCATTTTCTCTGCTTGCAAGTATAGATCTAAGGGTCATCGTGTTTTTATATGTAGTCTTTGTATATATGTGTGCACATGTGATTATGTTGATATTATGTTTGTTTCTCTGTCGTTGCATATGTGATTGCATCGTGGTTACTTTTGTTTCTATGTCGTCTCTAGAACGGCCTCGCGAACCGTCTCTAAGGACAATGTGATGTGGTTATTTCTAATCTTCACGTCTCGATATGTTTCTTGAGTTGATATTGTTTACAGGATGAAAGTCACATCTGTTGAGCTATATATGGTATCTCCATATATATAGCTCAACAACATCAAGCAGTGTGTATAGAGGCTCAAAGATATTCAAGTTGCACAAAGATATTGAAGAATTTGCATCAATTCAACTGTATATAGGGTTGTTAAAGACCCTTGAAAGAGCACATTATAAAACAGGAGTGATGTAGCTTCTTTGAACATTGTAAATGCATATTAAAAATATTTTAATACAACGGTGGGTATGTATAGAGCTGTGGGTTTTTCCTTTTTTCATCCACAGTTAGGGACCTTCATTTGAGTGGGGGTGTTCAGCTATATATAGTATCTCTATATATAGCACCTTGGTCCTCTCTATATAGTGACGCATCTCGTGTGATCAGTAGACACACTTTGTGGTTTGCATATGATGGAGTTGTCTCTCTCTCTTCGCGTCTATATGCACTCTCTCCTCTTCCATTCAACAAAAGTGATGCTTGGTTATGAATCCAAAAATGTTATATGTGTTCAGTTGAATTTATTCCTAAAGCAAGCTAAAGAAAATCAAGGTCTCAAGGTCTCTAATTAGTGATAATCTGTGAAATGTCTATGCAAGCCTTAACCGGCATGTGCATGAATATATATTTTGAGTCTACATAAGTAAAGCTCATGTGTATTGTGAAACAGGGGGCAAATATAGGGATCAATATTGCGCTACTAGTGTTGTCACTACGAGGTCGAGGCTTATGCGACGCTCTATAATGTTACAACTTAGTAGCCCAAGTGGATCGAGCACTTTCCCGATTGCTCATAGCAGGCGCTTTCTATTTAGGTCCTCTGCTGTCTGGGGTTGTTAAAAAGGTATAAGACCAGGTTCTCACTACAAGTAGGTGGGTAGATTGTTTTAAAGCCAAAGACATGAGAAGACTTGTTGCTCTTCTAGGGGACGACTTCCATGCAAGTAGCTACACGCTTAGGCTTGGTCGAAAAACCCTAACCGAAATAAATAAGGGCAAACTTGAAATTCTCCTGGTTTTATGGTGAAAATTCGAAGCTTTTGCCAGTATTTGCACTTTAAGTTGTGTAAATTTACCCATCTTATTCAAGGCCAGATTTTATGATTTTAGTCGGTAAGTCAATAACTCATCGAAAAGAAACCAATAACTCAAGTTAGCAATTTCCATGTCCTTGTGACATACCGCCCTCTTAAAATCACAAATGACCTCAATTGCGTGCCATATATACATGCCATATATGATTTAGTGTGGTAAGCACCCTTTCATCATTTCCTGATTCCACAAGAAAGACTGTCAAAACATGTGTACAAATGACTTAATGAGACCTTCATAGTTTTGTCAAACAATGTACATTGCTATTGCATTGAATCCATGATTACATTTGATGTGCTAGTTTTTTCATTACCTTGTCTTTGTAGATGTTACGTTGGGGCATATGTAGGATGTAACCCAAAGGCCTCAAGGTAAAGCTACAATAAATCTGGTGACTCTGATAGTTCATGCTCTTCCATCCGCCTTGCATCTATAGGTGGATAGTTCTTGAACTTTACCAAATAGCATCTTACATCCTATCCCTTAACTTTTACATGCGCAAGAAGCTCTTGCCTATGCGACGAGCCGAATTTCACAACACTGTAGCGTACTACCCACAACCAAGTAAGCTCATATTTCAAGATGATTTACCAACGTGTCAAAGAAACCAAGCAATCGCCTCAGAGAACCGGCGCGAGTAGTGTGCTACTTGGCAGACCCATATCACTCCCGCAGGAGATCTAGTGGCTAGTCTACCAGTGTGAGACCTGAGACCTCTCTCTATCTCATCTTGATTGATACTTGCAAACCCTAAAAATGAAGTAGAGAATCAGCCCAAATTTGACCACTTTTTGGCAGGGCGAATGCTGAAAAGGTAATGTAGGAACATGCGGATTTTCATGTCTGTCCTGTGAGGAGGAACCCTCTTTACTGGTGTCATCTGTCCAGTCACCCATAGTGTAATTCCAAGTTCTTGTGCTTTGTATCTCTGCTCAATAACCAACCAAGGCTCACTTCTTAAGGAAAAAGTGATTATGTCCCGGCAACTAAACCGTGAAACCGGTCCATAGGGTGGTAAACTTTGGTTTTCACCTGAAACTTTAGTTTCCACTTTAGGACACAAAAGAACTTCATGAATGAGCCTGTGACTAGAATTCAACACTTCAAGACAAACAAGGGCATGGACCCTAGAGAGCTACCAAGCAGACAACGACACCATGTTGGCCCCAAAGACTGGCGCCCTCTTTGGTATTTCTTCGTTCTTATTATACTTCAAAAAAATGTGTAAACTTTCCCACTTTTATCAGGCTAAAATTCCTCTACTCTAACCCAATTTTGATAACATAACCACAGTAGAAGTCTCCATGGACAAATTCCCAAGTACACGCTGACTTTTTACGCACTTTAGAGCACTTAAAAAACCTGGAAAGAAATTACAGCACACGGAATTCTCTGGTTTTTGCTTATACTCGCGTGCTGATCACTTCTATGGATAGCCCTCGAGCTCTCGCATTTGTAGGGTCACTTTACCCTTCAATTAGACGAGATTCCTAGCGGGAAATCTCTCTAAATTGTCTTGTACAGCAAACATTTCTTCTTGAGACTCCCATGGCAAATAAACGTTTTGAACACTTTCACCTAACCCTCATCAAGCTATCCAAGCCTGTCCATGGCTGTAATTGCATGTGTTTGACCCAATTTTGCCAGCATAATGGTGCAAATATCATTGTAGGCCAAAAATACACATCAAGGACACTTTCCCCTTCAATATGGAAGCTTTCCAATGAGCTGCAGGTCAATTTCAACATGCTATAATTTTTTGCTTTTCCACTATTAGGTGCGTACTACCCTATACATGCAACCCAAGGCCTTTGAAAGGCTCCCCAGGCGATTCCCTGTACTTTAGGTGTGAAACCCTAAACCTGCAGAAAAAGACAACAGACTGTAATTCTTTGTTTTGGACCGCTTTGAGCAGAGCGAGCACACCTACGCGTCTCAGTTACTC
This sequence comes from Adiantum capillus-veneris, assembly GCF_014529385.1. NCBI lineage: Eukaryota > Viridiplantae > Streptophyta > Polypodiopsida > Polypodiales > Pteridaceae > Adiantum > Adiantum capillus-veneris. Next base: position 9,481,804 of record NC_140948.1, on the reverse strand, counting down.
CCGCACGTAATGGGACAATTCTCCTGTAAATCAGACAAGTTTTCACACCTGAAAACTCTCAGTTTTTGCATCCCAAACACGCATAAAACCATCAGAAATCTACAGTTCAATTGAGAAGCCCAACTAGTGGGGAATTACCATATGTGCAAAGGGGAGAGAGAGATGTGCGAGAACAAATCGCCGTGCTACATAGAGCAAGGGAGAAGGCAAGCTTTCCATTAAAGCTGTGAGCACTTGCATCCACTACTCACACACACTATAGCACTCTTATGAACTGTAGCACTGTAGCCCCCTCTTAGGAAACGCATCTAGAGCCGCCATGTGTCCAGTTTGCCTCTATCGAGTTAATTCCTTAGTACCCACTGACTTATAAGTGTAGCTAGGGACCAAAATGACTTTAAACTGAGCCTAGAAACCCTTTTCTTGCTCGGATTCCAATGCTGATTGGCCCGACCAACTCGTGATGACCTACCCTTCCTGACAGCGGGTAGAACTCTCAGCCGTCGATCATTTCATATTGGCCATACATTGTCCGGCCAACAAAAATCAACCGAAAGAAACCAACAACTCAAGTTAGCAATTTCCACGTCCTCGTGACAAGCAACATTGGTTTTCCTCTAGCTCACATTCGAAGCATCCTAGCTCTGACGTAGTCTATAGAGTATTTGGCTTCGATGACACTCCCACATTCCAGCTTTGAAAGCACACACCGGCACATAACAGCTTCCAAAACCATTTTGGAGCTTTTCCCTTGAGCGAGCTCAGCTCTCGGATGACAATTTTGACCGCAAGCAGCTGGTCGTGCTTTGTGGTTGGCTTTTGGTCAACGTGTTCTTTCGATTGACAAGGTAGTGTGCCAAATTTTAGAACATTTTTCTCATAGGTTGCACATCCTTTCTGCAACACAATAGTGCACACTATGTATGATTGTGCGGGGCATTTAAGAGAGCAATTTTTAGCACGGTTTTGTGCAGCTTATGCCATGTATGCATATGTGGATACACCTTCAGATAGCTATATCTTCCAAGTAGAAATTTTCCATGTTTATAACTTTTTTGGACATGTACAGGTCAATAGAGCCACTTGTTCAGGAGTGATCTAGTTTGCGAAGGTTTTGGTAGTGTATGTATACCAGTTGTGGATTTGTTTAGTGAGACATGAAGTGTTTGTATGCTTTGTGTGATATTGGTAAGATTTTTTTGAGTTTTCACTCAATCTTCAGGGAAACTCTATCTGTTTTTTCCTAGATTCATGTCATTTTCCATGCGTATTTGCAATTTTGCTCTTTGATGGTTTAGTGGTTGAGTTTGACTCCCACTTTCTCAAGACACCGGGAAGGCCGGACTAGACAAGGGCAGGGCCGGGCTAGGTAGTGTGGAAAGGGAGTCCAACTAGGGCAAAGGACCAGGGGCTATGCTATATAATGGGTGGTTGGGTGATGGACTCTCATGCTCTAGATTCCCTTGTCTTACACGGGTATCAGAGCTCAGGGGAAAGGGAGAAGCTATAGAGGAGGGGAGGAGCAGGGTATGCGGTCACGCATGGCTTTGCATGCTCTTTTCTCTCTCTCTCTCTCTCTCTCTCTCTCTCTCTCTCTCTCTCTCTCTCTCTCTCTCTCTCTCTCTCTCTCTCTCTCTCTCTCTCTCTCTCTCTCTCTCTCTCTCTCGTTTCCATGAGGGCGTTTATGAAAGGGCTAGCCAAGGGCGGCGTCGTAGGAGTAACCCCTTATATGGGGAGTTTCATGGTGGGCTCAAGAACCCGACACACAACGTGGGCAGCTGTCCTTGGGTGGCCGGGAAGAAGGATGGCCGGAGAACACCACGGGATGCACCCTTAGAGGGAGGAAGGAGCCATGGTTGCTGTGCACAAAATTGAAAGAGGCTAGATGTGATGGGTGCACAACAACGAAACTCGCAAAATCCGTCTCTATGATAACCCCATCCGAGCACTGTGGCCGACTGTGTTGCTCCCATGCTCCTCGCCGCATAAGGCAGAATTCCGCCATCGTTGATCACCTTGAGTTCAAACAATTAAAAAAGAGGCGCCCTATTTTGGGCACCCACCCAGTTTAGGTGACTTGTCCCATGTAGATGAGCAAGGGGGAAGCAAGCAACAGCTTTAGGTCGACGATCATATGCAATAGCATGCAAGGCATGTTAGCAGTACAGTACCACAAGGGCCACCACACGCAGGTCACCATAGCTGAGCTGAAGAGGAGTTCACCTCTCATCGCCACGAGGAAAGAGGCTAAACGACATGTTCTCACCATAGGGTAACAATCGCAATTGGGAAGCCGCGACAGGGGTGATGTTGTTGATTGATTCGAGACGCGCTAATTGAGATGTAGCAATGGATTCAAGGAAAGCAAAGGATTTTGGTTATCCGACATCACCAACAATGTGGAGCCACAACCTTCCCATCAATAATCACTTCATATCCGATGGAGATAGCGCTCTAGACATTTCCAATAGACGGTAAGTACCATAAACTTGAAATTGATGCATTAGGAGAAAGTTGGACTCACTTTTGGGCCCTGTAAGAAGTGCCACGTCGGCTTAGAGAGAGAAAATGAAAATTTTAACTTGTGCATTTTATGTGATACTTTTTTGCACAACAAAAAGCCAAAATGACATTCTTTGGTAGGTAGCCGTCGTCTTTATCATTCTTATCCTTCGTTCTCTTGTCAGGAATCCAACTAATCGTATGACTAATGATTTGAAATGCCAACTTACAAGAGTTCCCTCCAGAAACATAAGACACACGAACTCTATCAACTCTAAACTTGAGAATATGGCTTTCCCTCCCAAAACCTGAGACATTTCTCCGTCTTCTTCTCTATCAACTCTAGGAATGGAGAACGCATCTTTTCCTGATGAAAACACTAATTTGAACTTACAATCCTCGGCCCCTTCATCTTTAACACTTACCCAAAGAAATAACACACATCATCTTCATGTTGATGTATTGCAAGAGTACGCACCGTTGTAGAAACGTAGGAGGGAGTCTTTCTTATCTCAACGGGAGAAAGAATTTAGAAGGACAAACAAGGAACATCATTTGGATTTGTGGACCGATGGGTCTATTTATCCAAAGGATCCTACGACAAATGCGCCACCTCCCTTTGCTAATATCACTAACCTCTTACATTTCACAGGCGATGGCAAGGATGGGCTATTGGGATACACCGAACATTTGGAAATGAGAGGATTGAATGCGGAAAGGCAAAGAAACTTCCTGGCAATGGAGAACATGCAGCTGAAGAAACTTAATGAAGCATGCTCTCAAAAGATTTCATTAAACAAAGAGACAATCCAAGGACTTGAGAAGAAGATCACAAGTTTGCGAGAGAAAGACACCGTGCTTGGTAGTCGGAAAAGAAAACGAGATCTGTGCAACCTTGAGAACATGAAGGTTGGTAGTGGTGGCCTGAAAAAACGAATACGAGCTTTAAGGTAACTCGTACTTTGTTTCTTCAATGTGCTCCATTAAGAAGTGGATACACTTACTTTCCTATACATGATCATAACGCATTGTGCTTTTTTGGCAGGTCTTTACTGCAGCCAAACTCGAACGGTGCAGGTTTCAATGCCGGAGTGCATTACAGCCGTCTAGTTCCAAAAGAAGTAGTTGAAGAGATGATAACTCAAAAAAAATTTCGTAAGTTGAAAGGGAGGCTACTTACCTCCTTCATGAACAAGAATCAGCTGGAACCAATGGAAGTGCAAGCAATACTTGATGAGAGTGACATCTCGCAGATGGGATACAGGGCACTCTTCAAAGCATTAGCTAAAAAATCTCAAAATAAACTACAGAGAGGATCATTGTTGCCAAAGCCATCACATGTAAAGGCTGCTCGCCGGCACGTAAACGATGAGGTGTTTGAGAAACTTGGGTCACCATTCCATATTGAAGCAACGTTCTTAGGCAAGGATGGCAGAAAGGTACAATTTAATGAGCACAACAACCTCTTCGTTGATCTTGAAGCATTGCAAAGGTATGCAGTTCACTTCTTTGACATCAGTGGAGACGAGTGCGGTGGGGTTCTCAAGTTTGTTTTGAAGCTCAACGAGTGCGAGGTCCTGAAGAACAAGAAGTTGGAGAGAGTCACCATTACCCTCATGAACAGAGCTCTAGATCCATCAATAACGAAAGAGGATCCACGATACTTCAGCGTGCAATCAGAAAACAACATTCTATCTCTAGGATCATTTCAGGTATACTTCGTTTAATCTCTGATAACAAAAATATTGATTATTTGGTTGTTGATTTTGTGTTTTCATTTTTCACTGCAGGTTGATAAGGAAAATTTTGAAATCCTCAATTGGGTTTTTAGTCAAACCCAAATTCCTTCTATCATCAGTGAACAAAGAAACGGAGCCGTTCTTTCCAGTGGAAGGATTTGGCGACTACACAGTGGAATGGCACATGGCAGGTGACTTAAAGACGCTTAAGTGTATTTACAACATAACACAGGGAGCAGCTGTGGAAAATCCATGCTTATATTGCATGGATGATGCACAATCACTTGAGAGTATGCAGTGGATTAGAGCTCCCAACAGACATCTTCATGATAAAAATTTTAAACCAATGCTTGATATTCCTCTGAGTAGAGTTCACATCTGTACACTTCATGCACTCTGTCGAATAATTGAAAAGGTGGTTCATTTGTACATATGTTTTGCATGGACATTAAAGCCAGAGAGTGAGTCGAAAAGAGTGATCAAAGCATTAGAGGGAGTGCTCTCAGACATTGGTTTGCATGGAGGCAATGTCAAAATCGAAGAGGACCTAAGATGTCTCAAAGTGAGTACAAGGTACCGAGGAAAGCATCGATAGGCGGAGTGAAGGCAAGAAGGTTTCTTGGGTTTAGCCTCAAAGATTCAGATAGAGAAGAAAGGAGAATCCTGTTCAACAAATGGAAACAGTTACATAAAGTGGTTAAATACAATGATGGTGATGGGGCAATCCAGAATCACAAGGCGAACGTGTGGAAATCACTAGATAAAATTTTCCACTACCTTGAGCAACATTCTTGGGACCAAAGTAAGCTCACATCATTTCAAGCAGCCTTGCTGGATTGGAAAAAGGCTTACCTTACAGGGTGGGGTGGGCAACATATCACACATTACATGGTAGGTTGGCATTCTACGTATACATAACAAAATTTTAAATTGTACTCAGTTGACCATTTTGTTTTATTTCAATGCAGCACATATTGTTCAACCATTGTCCATATTTTGCCAAGACATATGGCTCACTATCAATATGGTCCACACAAGGCATGGAAAAAACCCACTACATGGCAAGAACAGGTTATTTTAAGCACACTCGACATGGGGGAGGAAAAGAAAAGGCCAATAGCCTATTAGAGTTACACCAATGGACTTATAGACGACTAATTCATAGAGCAAGGCAGAAGGAACTTCTTAAGAGCTCAGAAATTACACGGTCTTAAGAAAAGGCCAATAGCCTATTAGAATTACACCAATGGACTTATAGACGACTAATTCATAGAGCAAGGCAGAAGGAACTTCTTAAGAGCTCAGAAATTACACGGTCTTTACAACACATCCGCAAAGAGAAGAAAAAGATGGCTTGGGGAGCTTCAAATGCGGCAGAGTTCCATGCAAGGTGGCGCCGGTCACGAGTCAGGAGCGGGAGAAGATGGACCTGAGCCCATCGTTTTTATCCTCTTCGATGCACCTCCTTCCTCCTCACTTTGTACCTCTTCGATGTGCAAGCTCTGTAGACGAGCTCGTTCCTCTGTTGATGGTAGCATCCCTACAGGCATCATGCATCTTCTTTCCCTCAGAAACAGCCGCTTATTGTATGGATCTAATTTTTCCGGGTCTTCAACCCCTGTAGCCAGATCCTAAGCTATGTAGCACATGAAATAGGGGGCTCTGAGTGCCTGGCACCCATACCCAATGCCAAATACACGTAGAGCAAACTGTTGTTCAATCAGAATTACTCTTTCTGTGTTTACTGGGAGGGGGTGCCCACCACACAATCTTGTAATAGCTTTCATTGCAAACAGAGGGAACTTTGCATTGTCATCAGAATATTCCTTGTGGTATATTATGATCTATATAATAATTGCAATGAATTTATGGGCCGTAAGTGAGATGAGTACAATTGTCAAGTACTTGAATTGTTTCTACAAACCTTTTTGTGGTTGAAACGCCCAATGTAGTGAGACAACGCCGCATCCTTGCCTTGGACTCCAGTGACAAGCCCTTGGCGTGAGCCTCCCGCTCTTCTAAGGAAACTATCGTCATACACTAGCACCTGGCAGCAAAAAAAAATGTTCATGATATTTTATCACTCGGCCATCTCTAATACCATCTGAATGATCGACAAAAATTACCATCTGATTCTCGTCCATTTACATGATCTTCGGGTGCCACGTGTCTACCCATGTTTTCCAAGCCGAGTTGTTTTGTTGTCAATTCAAACTGCTCATCTGTTGGCAAATTGGCCTCTCCGGTCTTCGCCTCATATAACGTATCTTTAATCAGTTGCGACCCTGAAGTGAACTGTGAGTCGCGGACAGCTGTGTCAGCAATAAGATATTGGTCCACTCCATCATCATCCACAAACCCCATGTCTGCTTCACAAAAAATTGCAATTACTACTAGGCAATAGTCCTCCCGTATATTGAGCTCATGCATGATATCTGTGAGCAGAATATAGTGGGTGTCGCCCGCCATAGCAAAGCTGGGGGCACAATTGAGAGGCAAAGTCGTTTTCATACTTGGGCTTTCTTGCCTGCACCCTATTGCTGCATCCGCAAGAGAAACAAGAGTTAAGCCTGCATCAAATGTTTCCTTTAGAACCTCTTCCCACTCTTCTTCTGGATTGAATTGCATCTCCACATCCTCTACCTCTTCCTCCGGCGCCAATGGACAACTACCGAAAGTTGTTGACTGCAAAGTCTCTGACTCGCCATCCATCTACAAGTATAAGTAACAGAAAAACCCATGGTAGAATTCCAATAATCGACATTTTTTTAAGTGCTTCATACACCTGTCTTGTACAAGCAGTGCATTGGAGGGCCACTTTTCAAGACAACGATTCAGTCTCCTTGAAGCACTCTTGTCAGGGTCAAGGTCAGAAGGGTGCACATATCTCATGCCATCAACTGTCATGGAATTGTCACAAGTGACTGCCTCATACTGTTGCAAATGGTTTTGTAGGTACTCAAAGGAGAAATCTATAATCCTCTGTATAGAAAACTCTGCATTGAACATTCCTGATAGTTCTGGTGCACGGTGATGAGCACGGGTGTTATATAAGAATGTGAATAGTTTTTCTTCACATGTATCCTCACTCACATCTGTCTCCAAGACTATGATCCCCATGACTGAAAAAAAAGCAATCCAAAACTATTTGGTGTCATAACAAAGCGAATGTTGGGCCTCGAGTACCCCTCAATGTCCTATTTTGCTTGGTTTGTCCCCGTGCGCTCAAGTCATAAGAGGTGATGTTAGTTGAGTCAAAACCAAGCGAGTAGGGCCCCCAAGAATTTTCGAAGGACCCTCTTCGCTTGGTTCTATCCCGTGTGCTAAAGTCATAAGAGTTGACATTAGTTGAGTCAGAACCAAGCGAGTAGGGCCCCCAAGAATTTCTGAACAACTCTATTCGCTTAGTTATGTCCCGTGTGCTAATGTCATATTGACGGGTTATGTCCCGTGCGCTAATGTCATAAGTGGTGACGTTAGTTGAGTCAGTACCAAGCGAGTAGGGCCCCCAACAATCTCCGAAGGGCCCTATTCTCTTGGTTATGTCTTGTGGCATTCGGAATAGGTGGATAAGAACAAAGCATATTATGTTATCAGTGATAGATTTATAGGCCTACTCACTCACTATGCCCAAACTCATGCACGGTCACATAAGGAGTAATTATTCCAACCATGAATGCGATAGGGTCACCACATAAGGAGTAATTATTCCAACCATGAATGCGATACGATCACATAATGAGTAATTATTCCAACCATGCATGTGTTTTTACCCTAACGCAGTGGCTTCGGTGCGCACAAAGTTAACAACACGCAGAAAGGGGAGAGGCAGGGAGAAAGAACCTGTCTCTGCAATATCCAATGGCGCCGAGTTGGATGGTGATGTCTCAGGCCACCGACAGCAAGAACCAGTAGGGGGGCGATGGCGATGGCGACGGGGCAGCAAAGGACTCGACCCAGTGGAGGTCACTCAACGCAGGATCACAAGAGCTGGGCAAGGGGAAGAGCGCAAAAAATGCAAAGGCGATGGCGAATGCAAGGGCGATCGGCGTCTGACTCTAAACGCAGGATCACGAGAGCTGGCCAAGGGGAAGGGCGTAGAAAAGGAAACGGCGATGGCGAATGCAAGGGCGATCGGCGTCTGACTCTAAACGTAGGATCACGAGAGCTGGCCAAGGGGAAGGGCGCAGAAAAGGCAAAGGCACGAGAGCTGGCTAGGCAGAAGGTGCGAGATGGAGATGAAGATGGCAACTGCAAGGGCGATTGGCATCTATCTGACCCTTAACGGTCACTCAAAAAGGAACGTGGGCTGCGCTCTCAAGGACAACCAATATTAAATGGTCTCAGATTCCCATGCAGTATGATTTACCAACCACAATCTCGCGCATAAGTGAAGTTGTCACCCTCCCCGAGGTAAGCATTCTAAGTTGAGGCATTACCCCCGCCAAACATCTCAAGTTTTAACTATTCTGCCTCTTTTCGCATCCTCTACTGCGCATCTTTCTAATTAACTCTACCCCCATCGACGCTATGCGGTAAGCAAAATCCATCACCTCTTACTCTCGCGCATCCTCCTTCTCTTGCTCTTGTTCTGCAATGCTTGAGCGACGCGGAACTCTACACACAGTGAAGAGGTATGCTACTTACTACCCTTCTGTGCACTTGTATTTTTTGTAGTTGGTCAGTACCAAGCGAATAAGGTAAGGTCACTTAGTCTGAAGGGCCCTATTCGCTTGGTATTGACCAAAAGAAAAGTTAAGTGATGTCTGCTAGTACAGAGGTCAATACCAAGAAAATAAGGGGAAGGTAACCCCTTCTTGTTGCGGATTAAGGGTTTTCTTTTGTCAAATACGCCTTTTGATTTCGGTACCGTGCACTTTAATTTTGTGTAGTTGGTCAGTACCAAGCAAATAGGGTAAGGTCACCAAGTCCGAAGGGTCCTATTCGCATGGTATTGACCAAAAGAAAAGTTAAGTGATGTCTGCTAGTATAGAGGTCAATACTTAGCAAATAAGGGGAAGGAAACCCCTGCTTGTTGCGGATTTAGGGCTTTCTTTTGCCAAATACGCGTTTTGATTTCGGTCCAGTGCGCTTGTATTTTGTTTAGTTGGTCAGTACCAAGAAAATAAGGTAAGGTCACCTAGTCCGAAGGGCCCTATTCTCTTAGTACTGACCAAAAGAAAAGTTAAGTGATGTCTGCTAGTACAGAGGTCAATACTAAGCAAATAAGGGGAAGGAAACCCCTGCTTGTTGCGGATTTAGGGCTTTCTTTTGCCAAATACGCCTTTTGATTTTATAAGAAAGAAACAAAATTACAACTGAACACCGGGTTTGAGTTAGAAAACACTTCAGACTTTACAAAGAGTGGCCTATTAATTTCCGGGGGGTTTAGGGTTTAGGGTTCACAGCCAGGCTATCTCTTTGCAAAGCATGTTTGCAAAGTTAATGGCTTCCTCATATTTACTGGATAGCTCAAGCACTTCATCCTTCATTTCCTGAAGCCAATTAATGATTGCCTCCATAGAGCCATTCTCGACGAGCAATCGCTGCATGTCTTCAGGCCTTCTTGCTTCCAGAGAGTTTTTAAGGATTGAGACCCTCTGCCTGACGGTCAGCATTTGCTGCAGCTTCAGGCTAGCATCCTGCACAGAGCATTTAGCAAGTAAGCTCTTCAAACTAGGATCTTGGAAATTGGGAGCAGAAAGCAAAGAATTACGAGCAACTTACCTCGAGAATTGACTCCCGTGTTGACAGCATCCACTCCCGAGCTGTGTCGGTCGAGAACATTAAAGGTAACATTGGGGGAGGGCCAAGGGCGTACCTTATGAGGAGGGCCCGGATGCGGTGTTGCTGGCGCTGCGGGAGTATACCTTGGAAAGGCATAGCCACTATCCTAAGCTTCTTTTAGTTGTTCTGCAAAACCCTGAGGGAGGTTCTGAAACAACATCTTCTTAAATAGACTTTCAGACATGCCTAAAAAGCAGAGCCTGGGCTCTGGCTTATGAGTGAGTGGTCTGTGAGGGGTGGTAGTGCCATGAGGTTTCATGAGAGGTGGACGTGGGAGAGAGAATCAATGGTATCATCCCCCCGATATTAGGGGAGGTGATCGGAGGGAACGACATGACAGTTAGAACAGCATCGATTTAAGATCTCCTTCACATTGCTATTTTGTATCAGCGGATGCAAACCTGTTCGCTTGCTTGTACACTTTTCTGAGGTCACCACCCAGCGAATAAGGTATTTTTTTGTAGGGGTTGCAAACCTGTTCGCTTGGTAGTCATATCTGCTATTACTATTTTTGAAGTCACTACCGAGCGAATAAGGCAAGGCAAACTCTTTCCTATGCACCTATTCGCTCGGTAGTGACCTCAAAAAATGTAAGTCATGTCTACCTTTACTATTTTCTGAGGTCACTACCGAGCGAATAAGGCAAGGCAACTCTTTTCTATCCATCTTTTTGCTTGGTACTGACCTTTCCTTAAATCTGAAGTCCCTTGTGCTGACAAATGAATTGTCTTTTGGTGTTATTGTATTTGTAGAGATGCCTCGTGTAAAGGCCTGTGCTAGGAGGGAAACAGGTGAATCTTCGAATGCTCAAGCAAGAAGACGCCGATATGAGGCGCACAGAGGTGTACTGCAAGAGCTGTGCAGGATAGAACGACACGTTCAACCTGCTATTCCACGTCTCCCTTTCCAGCGAGTAGTGCGGGAGATTTGCGAGCAGTGGAGAGTCGGCATGCGATGGGCCAGCAGTGCACTCCTCTGCCTTCAAGAAATTTCTGAAGACTACCTCGTGGAATTCTTCAGCGATGGATATATCATGGCTGCCCATGCACACCGGGTCACTATCATGCCGTGGGATTTTGATACTCTTCGTAGGCTTTGTTTCCACTACGATGGGCTGCTTCAGCTAGTGCCTATCCGGGATAGCAGAACCATGGATATTCTCAACATCCCCCCTCTCCATCCTCGTGCACGATACACAGAGCCGTCTAGGGATGAAACAAACAGTAGAAGGACCCGATCATGGGTCGAGAGAAACGACACAGATGGGCAGGTTGAGATAGCTGCAGAGGGCCAAGAGCAAGCGAGAGTGGACCCTGAGGCAGTCATGGAAGAAACAGAGACAGTTATTGAGGAGCCAGCTAAACACCAAAATGAGCAAGTCATGGAGGATTTGCAGCCCATCGTGGATGATGAGGGACAAGAGCAGGTCAGGGTGGAGCCTGAGGCATCTATGGAGCAACCAATATTGAAGGAAAATGATCCGGAGCTTGAGGCTGTTAGGGAGGAGCCTCAGGCAGCCAAGGAGCCATCTCAAGAAAGGGAAGGGCAAGGATCTACATCAGAAGGGCCATCCAACGTATCGGATGAGTCAATTATTTTAGAGAAAATCAACGAGGAGAATGAAGAGGATTTGAGAATTTTGTTGAGCTCAGCGCCTCTACATGCGCACATACAGCTGCCTGCAAGGTCAGAGGAGGCCTGCATTACCAACCTCGATAATGTAGACTTCATGTGCATGCGCAATTTCACCGACTTGCTCGCAACAAATGAGGTTGTCAATGTTGCTTTGTGGTAATTCTCATGCTCGTTAATTCTTATGCTCATTAAATGGGTCTCTATCGAGACATGGGCCAATACCAAGCGAGATAGTGGCTAATGAAATTGAATTTTGGTACTACTCGCTCGGTATTGACCCATGTCTCTATGGCAGTTGCCAAGATTTTCTTTATAATGGTTCACTACCTTAAAGACATGGGTCAATACCAAACGGGTCAGTTGCTTATGGAATTGGAATCCGGCGCTGACTCGCTCGATATTGACCCATGTCTTTGGGGTAGTCGTCAAGTTTTTGATTTCAGCAAAGACAATGGTCAATACCAAGCGAATCAGTGGCCTATGGAATTCGATAGCTGCCCCACTCGCTCGGTATTGACTCACTTGGTGTTCAAGTCTAATCTTTGCCATTTGTTCATGTTAGCCACGCTGTCTCGCTTCTGCCCCTGAGGTTCAAGAGAAAGTTAACGTAATAGATCCGCTGATATCGCCTTATCTGCAGAACAACTCAGTTTCCTTTTTGAGTCTGATGAACTGGTTTAGCAGAGTCAACTTTGATCTAGCGCGCTTTCTGGTCACTGCGTACAATCAATCGTGAGTATTTTCTTGCCTTGTAAAAACCATCTTGCATTGCGAATCTCTCCTAATCTTTGATGGTGTCTTTGTAGTGATCATTGGAGTCTGATGTTATTTGACATGGAAGCTAAGATTGTTTACTACGCAAACTCCGGGAAAAGCAGGGCGTTTCACGGTCGTGTAAAAACGTAAGGTCCATTTGGGTACATTTGGAAAGCAGTGTAGTGTCTCTTTGGAATGTGTTGCTGACTCAAGTGGTTATGTATGTAGTGCTGCGAAAAAACTTGTATGTTGTGTAGAGCATATTTTGTTAGAACATGATCTAGGAAATGTAGTCAAGCATGAACGGGTAACCGTGCCCACGCAGACTGATGACTATAGCTGTGGCTGGCGAACCTGTTTGAATGCCGTGTTGCTCATCAATCAAATTATGGATATACCAAACATAAGTAATCTGCTGTTTTATTGTTTGCTGCAACGTATGTATGAAGCAACAGATGTCTGTATCACGCTTCTACAAGAACTTCGATTACATAACTACACCAACAACGATGTGCGACATTTTTCTGTAATGGCCATCCAGCATATTATAATCTCGGTAAACAAACGCACAAGAGAGGAAGCGGCGAGAGCTGATGAGTTCGAAGAGGCTCGCATTAACGAAATGACGCAATTCCACAATCAGACTCAAGAAGAAGTTCGAAATATGCAAGAAGCAATACACCAATATTATGCGGACACCGCAGAAGTAGAGGAATGGGCTGCACTTCCACGGCAAGAGCAAGAACAGCGGGAAGCTTCATAGGTGCAAGAAGCATGGGAAGCCATGGAAGAGGCCCATGATTTCGAGCGACGCGAAAGGATGCCCGAGACCAGTATCCCCAGAGGCAGAGGTAGCAGCAACCGGAGCAGAGGGTAGGGGAGCAACCGGAGCAGAGGGCAAGGGACGAGTGGCACAAACCGGGGGAGAGGACAGGGGACGAGTGGCACAAACCGGGGGAGGGGACAATAGCTGGGAAAGGGAGCAGATTACTCTTGATAGAAACAACACAATATGTAAAGTTTTGAAACATTAAAAATGTACATTTTTGAAACATTGTTTGACCGCCTCTGCATTAGTCATTTTGAAGAGTGTATCATGGTTTGCATGGCATCAAAGCTCTTTGCGTGCACAAGGTATGTGACCTAGCTTCCGGTGCACGCAATTAAGTGAACTGTATTTGTTATGGACTCCTTGCACAATGTTGTTTTCTCTTTGCGCCTTGGAATTTGAAAAGAAGAAAAATTTAGATTCAGTCATAGTGTATTAAAGACAATCAAAATTTATCGATTTAGTAAGCACCTTTCTATTGTTGAGATTGAATGCATACAATTCCGGCAAAAGTGAAAGTTCTTCACATGTATTAAAGACAATCAAAATTTATCGATTTAGTAAGCACCTTTCTATTGTTGAGATTGAATGCATACAATTCCGGCAAAAGTGAAAGTTCTTCACATGTAAGATCTATCCTGAGCTGTGCCAGACTTGTGCTTGACATTGTCTCCATCACAGTAAGTAGGCTGTCTCGAAAGTAGAGCTCCATTGATAAAGGTTTGTTCTCGAGGCTGTTCTCTGTATCTTGGTCGAGTGGAATAAGCTGCCCACTAAGAAGATGATATCTAATATAGTAAAACAATACTAAGAAATTTTGAGAGCTTATAATGAACTTGCAAATTATGGACTTCTTTTGCAAAATACAGATTTTGTTTTGTGATTGTTTCCTATCCCATTTATCATCTAAAAAGTCCAAACAACTCTCAGACTTGCAAATGAACATTGTTGCGGTAGTTCTTATTTGCTCATTGAAAAAAAAATTTGCAAACACTTCAAGAGGCATAAATAGTGCGAGCCGAACTATTTTCGTGGCAATTGAATACTTGAGGGACTTTTGTATATCGTGAAACAACTTATTCCTGAAGCTTTCACTAGTTTGCGAAGTAGGCCGGGACCAATCCTTGTTGTCAAAGGATGGAAGTGACAAAGGAGCTACACGACCCCAACCAATGGAAGTTCTCGGTTCCACATATGACATATCATAAAAGAAAATTCCATTATCTGCAAGTTCCTTGTGTTGTCTTCCTCGGTACATTTGCTCACCAATAAATGCATGGAAAGCATCAAAAATCCCAACTATACTCTCAACTGGTTGCCAATCTGTCCTATTCGATGGATAAATATCTGAAACATACCAAAGATGATATCCACCACTTAATATTCAAATATAATCATGCACTAAGCGAGATGCTGAAATAACTTACAGTTGGGTCGATGCCTTGGAAAACTTGGAGGAGATGTTTGCAACCTTAAGTCTGCATGCTGGAAAGCATGTTGTATGAGGACCTCTTTCACCCGCTTGCTTTGTGCACACACCTTAAACTATTTAACTTGACCCTTGAAAGCCTCCACGAAATCATTGCGTTGCCTCCTCTTCCTCCTCCTAGTTTGCAGTAGAACCCAACTTCCGGTAGTTATACGAGATGGAATCCATGCTTGATCGTGTGTAGTATAACTGTTAAAAATGCTAACAGAGTCAATGGTAGTGTTAGGCCTTCAAGAAGTAGACATGGTGTGCAGTAGAATGAATACACAGAAAGGTTAGCGCAAATATAAAAAAGGGAAGAAGTTTTGAGAGGGAAGTAGAGCTACTCAAAGTCATATTTGGGCGGGAACAAAGTACTAAATAGAGTCTTCAATGAAAGTTCTGAAATTCCTCGGTACATAGTTAGTACGACTTACGGCATTTATGCCTTGAAAGCGTAAAATTGTGCAATTTGATGAACCAAAATAAAATTTCCTCCCTTTTTTTAAAAAGAGCTTGACTCCAAAATGTCGATATTCAACGTAATGTTAGCCTCTTCCTCATTGGTCGAGCGCCACTCTCTCTCTAGAACTGAAAGGCCCAAAAGTGAGTCCAACTTTCTCCTAATGTTTCTTATTCATTTCAATTTTGCAGAAGCTTTTGCATTAGTAAATACAAGCTCCAAGAACATTGCTTCTGGTGGAAGGAAAGATTGTTTCAAGAGATGTTTGTCCAGGGCAAACGTCAAGGTGTAAGTATGACCGACCATAAGTACCAACATAGTTATTTAGTAGTACATGCATGTATAGGCACGGCCGTGGCTTGAAGATAAACCTATTACTGTATGGTCAAATTATTTGGATAGACCAATCATTAATTGCAATTCTAAGCAGCTATCAAGCAAATTGTATGCCATTCATGCAATCAGGCAAGCGTGATTTGACATCATGGGAGCAAGGTTCCATCTACAAATCCTCACAATACAAGTAATCACGCCACGTAGATACAAGGTACATACTTTGCAAGGATTTTTTTTTTTAATGTTTTGCTTTTCAACACATTGTACAATTCGACAAGGTCGATTATTTGTGACTGCTCGACAAGGTCTACTTTCTTCTACTAGATCATTTGCCTATGAGCAGGAGTATCTGTAGCTCTGAGGCACGGTAGCATCCAATGTGGGTCTATTGCAAAGTATCATGCAAAGACAAGACTTACATGTTCAGCCTATTCTATAAGCATACAAACTTAGGACGGACCTAGCAATATACCAGCAGGTTATTTCATTACAAACAGACGGGCGTATATGATGTTGAGATGTAGAGAGAAAGAGAGAGAGACGAGACAAGAGACACACCATATACGCTCCCAAAGACTGATTCATATTGAGGACAAGATACAAATCATTAGGAAATTTCGGAGGTCATTTGGAGGGCCATATGAAGAGAGAGAAAAATAGAGCGCGTCTAATGAGCAAGAGGGCTACGTTACGTAGGAAAGTACATGGAAAGACTCAAAAAATAGGAAAATAGCCTAAAAACTTTCACGAATCTAGGATTGTGGCATTGTAACTTCCTTGCTTTTACCGAGCTGTTAGGTGCTTGCCAGTGGTCCCACTGCTGATATTCTGTTATGGTCATTAACGTACTGGAGGGTGACCATTAAGCCCGCACAAGATATTGGAATCTCTCCATTAGAATGCTTTCAAAGTGAATCTCCCTCCTCTAAAGCTTTTCTCTGAGAGCTATGGCTTCCACGTCTTCTCGCCCAAGAAGCTCTAGGTGTTTACTATCTCTCACACCAACAACCAACAGCTGCACTTTGCCTAGAAGGCCAAGTAGTAGCATATCCTCAATTACAATATCAACTTCAATAAGTGCAGAGAACCAATGGGTTGGACAAAGGATAAACAAAGGTTCATGGGTCCTCATGCAACCAAGAAGACCCAAGAGGTCTCGTGGTATTGTCACGGGAACCGAATAATAGAGATCGATAGCAAAAGATATGGAAAGAGATCTTTGTATTGATGAATCTTTGTAGAGTTTTGATACAACAGAGGAGCAAAATATATGGGCGCACTCCGTTGTACGGAGCTCGAACCTCCCGACCACCCCCGAGCTTCAGTTCGCTTGCATGCAGCGTCTCACTCGCACTCGCACTCACACTTGCACTCTCACTCACACTTGCACTCTCACTCTCACTCGCACTCGCACTCGCACTCGCAGAAGAAGAGATCGGTGAATGATTCCCAAACGCACCAGCACTCGCAGAAGAAGAGATCGGTGAATGATTCCCAAACGCACTACCCGTCGTGCTTTTATCCTTTTTTTCCTCGAAAATCCTACACGATTTTTGCACCAAGTATACCTGCGAGAATAATATAAGAACGTGATCGCTAAGAGATCCGTGAAGGTTAGATTTCTATCATGACAGTTTGCATAGATCCTGTTTCACACATTGATTTCTGCATCGCCTACAAAATAGCCAAAAGCAAACTCGTGCAACCAATTCTGTTAAGTAGAGCTGATTTACCTTGTAAGTGGTAAAAGCGCACATTTGTAAGGCATTATGAGGAGAAGCCATCGTGCGAAGAGAAATCACTGAAACCAAAATTTTCACGGACAAGAATCAGGGGCAACTTTAAAGGCCTGCGGAGGCCCTCGAGACATTGAATATTCTGTCGAAATTTATGGCCAGCGGCCGTAAAGTGGTCGGAAAACAAATCGATGCCCGGTAGTCAATGGCGATGGCCGGTGGTCGGAAGTCAATGGCGTGGCCGGTGGCCGGAAGTCAATGGCCGGTGGCTGTGCCGAATTCAATGGCCGGTGGCTGAATTCAAAGAGGACTTGTCTTCTCAAGGCAGCCACACATGGGCGGATTGGAGGGTCCGATTTGGACTTATTCGCACAAGGGCGGCTACACATGGCTGTCTCTCATAAGAGACGGCAGCCTTTTGGCCTATAAAAGGAGGCCATTTCTACACACATTTCATAGTGTGAAGTTGATGCAACAAGGGAGTGTGAGGTGGTGAGTGAAGGAAGGAGGATCTCCTTAAGTATAATCCCTTTGTAAACTACTTCTTGTTTTGAAGTAGTAAAGCCATTGAGTGGCTGCTTTCCCGTGGACGTAGCCCACATGAACCACGTATATCGTGTGTACGCTCTCTCTCTCTCTCTACTCTATAATCTCGTGTATATAAATCTGTCTCTCTCCATTAAGTAATCTACTCAATTATCTATTTAGCTACGTCTTATTTCCTAACAACTGGTATCAGAGCAAGGTTTGCTCGTAGCTAAATTATCTCAAGGAAAGGATTCCTTGAATTGAGTGGGAGTTATGGCGGAGGAAGGGAAGCTCAAGATTGAGAAGTTCAACGGCAAAAACTACCAACATTGGAAGATACAGATTGAAGACTATCTCTACCAGAAGGACCTCTATTTGCCACTAGGCGGTCTTGCGAAGAAGCCCGCAACAATGGCAGATGAAGCATGGATTGTCCTTGATCGAAAGGCACTGGGAACAATCCGGTTAACCTTGGCGTCAACGGTGGCCTTCAATGTTTCGGAGATGAAGACCACGGAGGACTTGATGAAGTCACTTGACGACTTCTACGAGAAACCATCGGCATCCAATAAGGTATTTCTTATGAAGCGCTTGTTCAATCTAAAGATGGCAGAGAATGGTTCAGTTGCAGAACACCTAAATGACTTTAACACAAACATAAGTCAACTTCGATCAGTGAAAATCAATTTCGATGACGAAGTACGAGCTCTCCTTATACTATCATCTCTACGGATAGTTGGGACAGCCTTGTGATGGCTGTAAGTAATTCTATCTCTGGCACAAATACTCTTAAGTTTGATGATGTTGTGGGTGTTCTCCTAAGCGAGGAAATGCGAAGGAGAAGCACAGGAGAATCATCAAGTGCTGCACTATCAGTGGAAACAAGAGGAAGGCTTAAGGAGAGGTTCAAAAACCAAAAGGGTCATGATCGCTCAAGGCGGAGCAAGTCACGCACAAAGTCAGTTCTTGAATGTTGTAACTGCGGCAAGAAGGGCCACGTCAAGAAGGATTGCTGGTCCAAGAAGAAGAAGGAGACAGAGTCTCAAGACAACAAGCCAACATCGGAGGCCAATGTGGCAGGTAAAGTAGAGCAAGATGCTCTAATTCTCTCATTAGAAAATGTGTCTAATTCCTAGATAGTAGATTCCGGGGCTTCATTCCATGCGACACGACACAAGCAACATTTCCAAGACTACACCAAAGGTAATTTTGGGTATGTATACTTGGGAGATGATGAAGCTTGTGAGATTGTCGACAAAGGTACAGTTTCTGTCAAAACTGCTAACGGAAATGAATGGAAGCTTAAAGATGTTAGGCATGTTCCTTCTCTTCGCAAAAATTTGATCTCTACAGGACAATTGGACGATGAAGGTCACAACATTGCATTCGGAAACAAACAGTGGAAGATCTCAAAGGGATCTTTGGTGGTTTCCAAGGGTGAAAAAGTCGGTACACCTTACTTGTGTACTGTTAGCACGCAACCTTCAGCTTGTGCAGCAACTACAGAAGTTGACAGTGCGGTGTGGCACTACCGACTTGGGCATATGAGTGCCAAAGGAATGCAAATCCTTCAAACAAAGAATCTTCTACCAGGTTTGAAAGAAGTGGACTTAGAGTTCTGTGAAGATTGTGTTTATGGTAAACAAAAGAGGGTAAAATTTCAAAAATCAGGATATGAAAGAAAAAATAAAAAACTTGAGTTGGTTCATTCTGATGTTTGGGGTCCTGTAAATACACCATTACTTGGTGTCTCATTGTACTATGTAACATTTGTAGACGATGCGACTAGAAAAACATGGGTTTATGTCATGAAGAATAAATCCGATGTATTTTCCATATTTCAAAGGTGGAAAGCCTTTGTGGAGAATGAAACAGGTACCAAGGTTAAATGCCTTAGATCCGACAATGGAGGCGAATATTGCAGCCAAGCTTTTGAAAGCTTTTGTGCTAGCAATGGCATTTGGAGGCAAAGGACAACCCCAAGGACACCTCAACAAAATGGGATTTCGGAAAGGATGAACAGGACAATCATGGAACGAGCACGAAGCATGCGGCTACATGCAGGCCTACCGCTTGAGCTTTGGGCGGAAGCTGTAAGTACGTCTGTGTACTTAATCAATCGGTCACCCTCAACGGCATTGGATGGGGGAGTTCCAGAAGAGGCATGGACAGGTAAACCGGTGAATTATGCATTTCTCAAAGTGTTTGGGTGTGAGGCTTTCATGCATATAGATAGAAGCCTAAGATCAAAGTTAGATGCAAAGTCCAAAAAGTGTTTCTTCATTGGCTATGGAGAAGGAGACTTTGGGTATCGCCTATGGAATCCTGAAGATGGTAAAATCTTAAGGAGTAGGGATGTAATTTTTAACGAACAAAATATGTACAAAGATTACTTGGAAAGAAAAAAAACAAAAGAAACAGGTGATGAGTACATGGAGCTTGAGGACGGTGAAGACTCAAGGACTGCAAACGGTGACAATGTGCAACAACGTCAACCAAATGAGGAGCCTCAACCTATTCCCCGAAGATCTACAAGAGCAAGTAGACCTCCAGAAAGGTTTGTTCCTTCCTTCAACCATCTCTTGATCTCAGATTCTGGAGAGCCGGAATCATATGAAGAAGCTATGCAACATGAATCCAAAGAAGAATGGACGAAGAGCATGCAAGTGGAGATGGACTCACTACATCGTAACCAAACATGGGAGTTGGTTGAGTTTCCTAAAGGTAAGCGGGCACTTCAAAACAAATGGGTGTACAAGCTAAAGGAAGAAGAAGGTGGGAAGAAAAGGTACAAGTCTAGGCTTGTGGTAAAAGGTTTTTCTCAAAAGAAAGGTATTGACTTCAATGAAATATTTTCTCCTGTTGTAAAAATGAACTCAATTAGGCTTGTCTTAAGCCTTGTGGCTGCTCATGATCTAAATCTCGAGCAAATGGATGTAAATACGGCATTCCCTCACGGTGACTTAGAGGAGGAAATCAACATGCTTCAACCAAAGGGGTATGAAGTAAAAGGTAAGGAGAAAATGGTTTGCAGATTAAAGAAGAGCTTGTATGGTTTAAAGCAAGCATCAAGACAATGGTACTTGAAGTTTGATCGATGGATGTTGGATCATGGATTCACAAGATGCAACTCGAATCACTGTGTCTACACGGAGAATTTGAGAGATGGGAAATTCATCATCCTAATGTTGTATGTTGATGACATGTTGATTGCAAGTTCTAACATGCAGGACATCAAAGACCTAAAAGAGGAGCTGTCCAAATCTTTTTCAATGAAAGATTTAGGTGCTGCAAAGAGGATACTTGGTATGAAAATATCAAGGGACAGGACGAAGAAGACAATAAAGCTATCTCAAGAAGATTACATCAAGAAGGTACTAGAAAGGTTTGCAATGCAAAATGCAAAACCAGTTTCTACACCTTTGGCTGGTCATTTTAAACTAACGAAGGATATGTGTCCAAAACACAAGAGGAGATAGCCTATATGTCTAAAGTTCCATATGCTGCAGCGGTAGGTTCTCTAATGTATGCTATGGTCTGGACAAGGCCAGACATTGCACATGCAGTGGGAGTTGTGAGTAGGTTCATGGACAACCCAGGTAAAGAGCATTGGCAAGCTATGAAGTGGATACTTAGGTATCTAAAAGGGACAACAACAAATGCTTTGTATTTTGGAGGAACTGATATTTTTCTAGAAGGGTATGCTGATGCAGATATGGCACGTGACAAAGATACTCGAAGGAGCACTACTGGCTATGTGTTCACGGTTGGAGGCACAGCAGTAAGCTGGGCTTCAAAGCTGCAGAAAGTGGTTTCACTTTCTACCACGGAAGCAGAGTATGTAGCAATGACAGAGGCAAGCAAAGAAATTCTATGGCTTCAGAGATTCTTAGAAGAGCTTGGATTCAAACAAGACAATTGTGTCTTGTATAGTGATAGCCAAAGCGCTATCCATCTTGTGAAGAACTCAGCCTTTCATTCAAGGACAAAGCACATTGAGGTGAGATATCACTCCATACGCACTCTTTTGGAAGAGGGAGAACTAAAGCTAGGAAAGGTGCATACAAGTGAAAATCCTGCAGACATGTTTACAAAGGTGGTCAACAAGGAGAAGTTGAGCTTTTGCTCATCTTCAATCGGCATTCAAGGATAAGAAGCCAGAATGGAAAGCAGTCACAGATTTGGTTTGGAGATCAGTCTCCAAGTGGGAGATTGTTAAGTATGGAGCCTGATTTATCCTTGTAATTTTCTGTGGTAAAAGCGCACATTTGTAAGGCCCCCATTATGAGGAGAAGCCATAGTGCGTGAAGGAAAATCACTCACCGAAAACCAAAATTTTCACAGACAAGAATCACGGGAAAATTAAAAGGCCTCGGGGGTGGAGGCCCCCGAGACTTTTTTTTTTCGCCGAAATATTATGGCCG
Source organism: Adiantum capillus-veneris (assembly GCF_014529385.1). Classification (NCBI taxonomy): domain Eukaryota; kingdom Viridiplantae; phylum Streptophyta; class Polypodiopsida; order Polypodiales; family Pteridaceae; genus Adiantum; species Adiantum capillus-veneris. Next base: position 9,459,601 of record NC_140948.1, on the reverse strand, counting down.
GCCGGCGGCCCGAAAGTGGTCGGAAAACAACCGGTCGGTTGGCCGGTGGCCGGTAGTCAATGGTCGATGGCCGGTGGTCGGAAGTCAATGGCCGTTGGCCGGTGGCCGAATTCAAAAGCGGACTTGTCTTCTCAAGGGCCGCCACACATGGGCGGATTGGAGGGTCCGAGTTGGACTTATTCGCACAAGGGCGGCTACACATGGCTGTCTCTCATAAGAGAGGGCAGCCCTTTTGGACTATAAAAGGAGGCCATTTCTACACACATTTCATAGTGTGAAGTTGATGCAACAAGGTGAGTGTGAGGTGGTGAGAGTGAAGGAAGGCGGGAGCTCCATTAAGGCTATAATCCCTTTGTAAACTACTTTTTGTTTTGAAGTACTAAAGCCATTGAGTGGCTGCTTTCCCGTGGACGTAGCCCACATTGGGTGAACCACGTATATCGTGTGTACTCTCTCTCTCTCTCTCTCTCTCTCTCTCTCTCTCTCTCTCTCTCTCTCTCTCTCTCTCTCTACTCTATAATCTCGTGTATATAAATCTGTCTCTCTCCATTAAGTAATCTACTCAATTATCTTTTTAGCTACGTCTTATTTCCTAACAAATTCAACATGATAATCAAAGTTAAAAAGTATAATTATATACTTTCATAATCTCAATTGCCATACTCTATCATGAAGAAACATTCCACTTCTTGGTTGATAGCAGGGAGAGCTATATGATGTTGTATGTTTGTCTGTTCCTGTGTATACTACACTGCTGCTGCCTTCTGTTTGTTTTCATCATAACTTTTACAAACAAACTCAGAACAGAGCAATCCAGGTACTCAAAACCACGGGAATAGGTTGGTCTACAAGTTAGCGTGGACAGAATTACAAAAAAACGTCTCTGTTTTGCTAAAAACGTAACTTTTAGGTCGCAACTCATAAAACCTATATTTTTGGGTCTCCACTACTTTTACAACTTATTTTAAGCCTACCCATGCATTTTAAGCTGAAACACATAAATATAAAACATTGATATTAATAAAAATCTCAATTTTAATATTCATAGACAGACTATCTGTTCATAGACAGACTATCTGTTATTCATTAATCTTTATCAAATCCGTCTTTAGTGTATTATTTAAAAAAAATAATATATGTTCTCTCTTAATATCTCAACTCATTCCTATAAGCTCTATTTAATAGACTATTCAACAATCTTTCAAATCGTGCTAACGAAAGATATGCCCTGCTACATTCTTTTCGACTTTAAGAACTTCAAAGACTAATCCTATTACATTCTCCCCTTATCAAAATTAACTCTATCCTCAGAGTTGGTCTAAAGAGAGGAAAATTCTCTTTGCAAAACACTAAGATCAACCCATGATGCATCCTCTACTAGATAGTTCTGCCACTTAACCAAAACTTCCACAATGTCTCTATTTCTCAGATGTTTAAAATGCCTATCTAGTACTAAGTCTGGTTCTACAGTCAATGGTCCGTCATCTTTCAACTTAGAGTTGTTTTGTAAAACATGATGCACATTAGGAACATACTCACATAAAATACAGGATGCACTTTAACATGAGAAGGCAATTCCAATTTGTAAGGTAATGAACCAATGCGCTTCAAAATTTTAAATGGCCCAGCAAATCATGCGGACAATCTTCTATCCTTTCCAAGAATCAAATGAGACTTCTCAGGAATGACCTTTAAGAAAACCATATCACTAGTTTCATACTCCACAACACGATGTTTCTTGTCATAATACAGTTTATGTCTCTTTTGAGATTCTCTAATATTCCCCTTGATTTTGGCCAACTCGTTATCCATTTTCTCAAGCATCTCACGTGACAGTTCTACCTTATTCCTCGAGCTAAGAAAAATTTATAGGTGTGGGATAGTTATAGCCATACATTGCCTCAAACGGAGTCATCCTAATAGATGAATGATATGAACTGTTGTATGCAAATTCAACCAAAGGCAAATATTCATTCCAATTAGATTGGTTTTCATTGACATACATTCGTAACATATCTTCTAAAATACGATTCACTCTCTCCGTTTTCGCATCGGTTTGAGGATGGAAAGCATTAGACATGCGTAACTGGGTACCTATAGAGTCAAAAGTCGCTCTCCAGAAATGAGAAGTAAAATTAGAATCTCTGTCAGACACTATGCTCTTGGGCATGCCATGCAAACAAAATATCTCTTTCATAAACAAGTATGCAATGGTCAATGCAGTATCAGTTATTTTTACAGGAAAGAAGTGAGCTTGTGTTGTGAGTCTATCTACCACCAGAAAGATCGAATCATACCCTCCACGAGTAGTGGAAGTCTAATGATAAAGTCCATGGATATACACTCCCACTTTTGTAAAGGAATGTCTAAGGGTTGAGGGTCACCAGGCATCCTCTTATGCTCAATCTTAGCTTGATGACATTAAAAGCACTCACACACATAATTCTTAACATCCAATTTCATACGCGGCCAAAAGAATAAGGTTTTAATCTTTTCATATGTGTTATTTAATCCAGGATAACCAAAAAAAGGTGAATTATGACACTCATGCAGAATTTGACTCTTAAAAGAAGAATTTGCAGGAATACACAAGCGATATCTGTTTTCATACATCTCACCAATATTCTCACGCAAGAATTTAAAAATAGGCATATAAAAGGAATCATTTTCAACTTCAGCATGTATCTAATCAATCAAATTGGATCGCACAACAGTCAACAAATTACACATGGGCCTACGACTCAATGCATCTGCAACTTTATTTTCTTTTTCACACAAATACTTCAAATCAAAGTCATACTCAGCCAACAATTCAATCCATCTTCTTTGTTTGTTATTTAACAATGGCTGAGTGAAAATATACTTCAAGTTTTGATGATCAGTACGCAATTCAAATTTTACACCAAGCAAAAGATGACGCCAATGTTTCAATGCATGAACAAAAGCAAGCAATTCTAGATCACGTGTTGCATAGTTCAATTCATGTCGTCTTAATTTCCTAGACTCATATGCAACCACTCTTCCTTCTTGTGTCAAAACACACCCTAGTTGTTCACCACTAGCATCACATGACACAACAAATGGTTTGCCCATCTCAGGAACTTTCAAAACACTATTTTTTGCTATTTTAGCCTTCAAGGTCTCAAAAGCAGTCTCGCAGGTAGAAGTCCACACAAAACCCTTGTCTTTCTTGGTCAATTCGGTCAAAGGACTTGCTATCTTAGAGAAATATTTAATGTGTGCTCTCTCATATTGTGCTAGACCCATAAAGCTTCTTACATCTCTTACTAACATAGTCTTAACTTTATCAAGATCAATGTGAATCCCCTCTTTAGAAATCACTCTTCCCAAATACACAATCTGATCCTTTGCAAAAGAATACTTACTTACTTTGGCATACAATTTATGTTCACGCAAAACCTCAAATGTTTTCTTTAAGTGCAATGCATGATCTTCTTCATTCGTAGAATACACAAAATATTATCCAAGAATACCAGAATGAAGTCCTCAAGATACGGGTGAAAAATGTTATTCATTAAGCACATGAAAGTTGTTGGTGCATTAGTCAAACCAAAAGCAAGAACTCTAAATTCATAATGTCTATAACGTGTACGAAAAGAAATCTTTGGAATGTCCTCGGCCTTGATACGGATTTGATGGTAGCTAGAATGAAGGTCAACCTTTGAAAATATTGTGGCACCACTCAAATGACTAAGCAGTTTATCTATGTGAGGAAGAGGATATTTGTTCTTAATGGTCTTTTTGTTTAATCCCCTATAGTCGATGCATAACCTATATGTACCATCCTTTTTCTTTTGGAATAACATAGGACTACCCCAAGGAGATACACTAGGTTTAATGAAACCCTTTTTCAAAAGATCATCAAGTTGTATCTTGAGCTCTTTAAGCTCATCAATATTGAACCCGTATGGAGATCTGGAATAAGGTGTCGCTCCTGGATATAGATCTATGGCATGGTCTACCGCTCTAGGCGGAGGTATACCAGGAAGATCGTCCGGAACACATCCTTAACTTCATGTAAGAGATCCTCTATAAATTCTGGATTTGTCTCTTTATGTTTATCCCCAGATTCTCTTTAATCTCATTAGCAAACACAAGCAACGTCTCACACTCTTATCTAAGTCACCTTATCAATTCCATTGCCAAAACTAGATTTAGAATCTCTTTCTTTCCACAAAGAGTGTGACTTATCATCATAAAATGATTAAAGATATATTTTTCTTTCTTAACAATCAATCAAAACATGATTTTCAATGATCTAATTGATACCAATGATAACATCATGCATATCAATGTTTATGTTATAGAAATCATCTTTATGATTTCGACTCTTCAAAGAAAAAAAAATAAAAATTCTACTAACTCTTTTGTGAAACTATTATTACCACTAGTTAAGTCCACAAGTCTTTTAACTTCTCGATTTAATTTCAAGTTTAATTTCTCAATCAATTTAGACGATAAGAAGCAATGAATACTATCCAAATCAATTAAGAAATTCAAATTTTAATCTCAACTTCTACGCATAAATTCGATCTCACAGAAGCTTTCAAAGGACGTATCAAAGACATAAAACATCACAAAGAAGGGGTAGATGACTTACCTTTATCGTACGCATCGCCAAAAGTCTCCAATTGAGCCATCTTGGTACGTATTGTCTTATCGGTCATCTTGCTCGAGCATTCGAAAGTCTCATGGTCGTGTTCTCGATATTGAAAGTATAATCCAAATCTTTGAGTTCTTCAATCCACGCTTCTAAATCTACGCATATCTTTCTTATGCCATCAAACTCTTTAAGCTTAGCCTTCGTTAAGAATGATTTGGTTGTGGCTTCTCCCATATCGTCATCGTTTCTTTTGGCGGTACCCCAGCGCCGCCACGATGATTATTGTTTCTAGGTGGATTAGCATGGTTTTCACCTTCATGTTGGCCATCAAGGTCTACATAGATATCAAGCTCTGGTGCCGCTTTTCCCCGCAGAGCCTCATCACGCTCCCGATTTGCAATTTTCAGATCTTCTCATAGTCGCCGAATCAGGTCTTCTTTCTCCTTCATCCTCCTCTCGTATCCTTCCATGTCCAGAATCAACCGCTTGCTCTGATACCAATTGTCACGGGAACCGAATAATAGAGATCGATAGCAAAAGATAGAGAAAGAGATCTTTGTATTGATGAATCTTTGTAGAGTTTTGATACAACAGAGGAGCAAAATATATGGGCGCACTTCGTTGTACGGAGCTCGAACCTCCTTAATATCTCAACTCATTCGTATAAGCTCTATTTAATAGACTATTCAACAATCTTTCAAATCATGCTAACGAAAGATATGCCCTGCTACATTCTTTTCGACTTTAAGAACTTCAAAAACTAATCACAGGTATCAATGTTTACCGCTCAGCATGGAAGGCCAGAGTGTTGGATTTCAAAGTTGAAATCCGCAAAAGATCTGTAAAGGAAGTTCTTGTTCAGCATGTGTTTACCCATCCAGACGTGATAGCAAATAGTGGAAATGTATCAGATATACATCAACCACGTTGCAATTTTAAGTACTCTTGACATCTGAACTTCATTTGATTTGTCATTTCACTTATTGATACTCTCATTATAACTTTTTTTATATATTTTGCAACGTTTATCCCTCTTCTTATGAGCAATGTCTCCATTCTTCACAGCTCAACTACATTAGATTTGTCATTTTTACTTATTGATACTCTTAGTTTAACTCTTGTTATATATATTGCAGATGTTTATCCCTCTTCTTATGAGAAATGGGAGCCTGTGGAGTGCATAATAGGCCTCTTCCTTGTTGTTCATGCCCACATTGGTTCTCTACAGTATTCAGGGAGGAGCAACAAAAGCCTGGCTGATGAAGGAATATTTTTCTACCACCACTTCTACCAACTCAGCTCAGGGAATAAGAATGGCACGTTGGTGAAACTGCCTCTACCAACCAATTGGAACACTGTGGACTGGCCAGTTCCCGAGGAAACAATGGTGGAAGCAATGCGAAGTAAGCTCTATAAGGATATACAGAGGTCTCTACGTAGCTCTATTCCCACCAAACTGGTTAGAATTGCAAACTTCTGTCCTGCTGCACTCTTCATAGAGTTGTTTCATAGCTACAATATCCGTGTTACGAAAACTATGTTCATGTGCAAGTCATTTCAGCAGTCATCCTGTGACAAACTTCTTGACAGAGGATGGTATGTAAAGGAAGAGATTGTCTTACGGTGCGAGGTCGCGCTTCATACTCTAGTTGTCAAGTACATGATTGCAAGCCAATCACTGTTAGTCTCCTTTTGGTATATGCGATCACAACTGCTCAAAGATAAGTACATTCCTATGGACCAGGTTTCTGCAGGTTTGGAAGATAATCCTGCTGTGGATGTGGAAGTGATTGATAAAGAGAATGGCCTAATGTTGGTGGTTACCATAAGCTGATGCGGCGAAGGGAAAAATATATTTTGTGCAAAGAGTTGGATGGTCGAGTTGAAATAGTGTCAATGCAATAGAGATTCTTGTGAACCCAAGTGTATACGAATGACTTTCAATACATGAAATTTTTTGAGCTCATTTGTCAATTGTGCCCTGTGAATATAAGTGTGCTTGAAATACATTTCTTTAGCATGTCAAATCTCTCTCTCTCTCTCTCTCTCTCTCTCTCTCTCTCTCTCTCTCTCTCTCTCTCTCTCTCTCTCTCAATGTTAGACAAGACAAAGACATGATAGAAGAGTCATCTTAATTCATTAGAAAGTACAAACTCGTCCGTGAACAATGGACTGAGATACAATTTCTGTAAGTATGGAATCAGAATGTCTTCAAGGTAAAAATCAAAGGAATGCCCCTCGAAAGAAGGTGGTGAGATAGTTGTTCCCAGTGGATTTAGTTCTCCCTTTTCAGGAGTATCATCAATTAGTAGTGTTTTAGTTGCATCAAAGGGTACACCGATTTGGCTAAACGGTTTGTACAAAAGAGGTAAATGTGGTTTTTTAGGGTGGTAGTGGCCCTCGACGGTAACACATTTTCTTTGATCATACACCGCAAACTATTGTAACAAGTTTTGCCTTTGCATTGAAGACCATATGGAAACTCTGAAGCGCGGAAGAAGAAACTGAATAAATTCCTTGGTTCCTGGACGAACCACGACTCGACAATTTCCCATCCAAAATGTTCGCAAATCCTCAAAGGGTTCTGTGTCACCGAGAGGCACGCGCATCAGCACCAATCCATTGAGGTCCAAGATAATCAACCTCTGTAAAAGTTGACAAGTACATATAAGTAGTTAGAAGCTGAACATATTTTGCCATACTTGAATAGACATTACCGGAACAACCATATCTACAGGTAGCAAGGGTCCATACTGGGTCTCTGTAGTGTTGTTGTTGTTGTTGCTCTCCTCTGCTATAGCTTCATCATTCACATCTTCATCAAGGGTCTCCCCCATGGCTCTTTCTACCTCATTCAAGGTTTCCTCCAAGGTCTTTTCCTCTGCCTCGGTTGGCCGGCTTGCATCATCCATCCTTGCCTCATCCATACCAGTTTGCTCATCCCTAGGCCTGCTTTCCTCATCCAGGGTTTCATCCATAGGCTCTTTTGGCTCCTCCACTGGCTGACTTGGCTCTTTCATTGTCTCCTCCATAAGCCCCTCTGGTTGTACACTAGCACCTTACATATGCTCATTTGACCTTTCCTCATCCTCAGCTCTTTCATCTTTGGTTGATATTACCCCCTCGGCCCGTTGTGATTCCACTGTATCTGATGCAGGGGTTTGTCATGGTGGCACGTCATGTATTGTCATATCAATTGTGCGGTCGTCCAAGTCGCTATCTTCAGGTTCTCTGGGGCTGAACATAGTAAGCAGGTGTTGTATTAAACTTACCTGGTATCTTTGCAAATAATCATATGTGTAGTTTTTTAAAGCACTCTGCAAAATTGAAAGACCACATGGTGAGAAGTCTTGTATAAACTAAACCAAAACTGACTGAATGCATTGCCAAATGGTTACCTTAGTCATGAAAGGTTTTAATGCAAAGTAGCTTTGTAGGACATATTCTGCATGGAGAAGACATCTCCAGCCGCAAGAATTTCCATCGATTTGATTTGGGACAGGTACATCTTTGATGGGGGCCTTGTATAGTTCATACCTTCCACATAGCTTGCCATAAGCAAGAAACAACCTCTTTATACAACTGCACAAAGCAGTATCAAGATGTTAGCTTGAGGCTTCAAATTTACATGGATATCTATAAGAAACACTTTCTGATACATAAAACTTACAACCTAATTTCAGGGTGGGTTCCTTTTATTGAATTGAACACCCACACTGCTGATTGGTCAACATCAAGGCATATGAGACTCCAGTGATGGTTGTTCTCATATGGAAAGATGATGACAGTTACTTCCAGCATAGCATAGTGGAGAAACCAACTCTCAAAGGTCCCTGATGGACTGCTCTTCTGTCTAATAATCACTGACATTTGTGGATCAAGAAGAAACACCTCCGTGTGGGTGTGCGGTGGGAGTTGACTTTTGATCAAGTTGCAGAGAGTATACCTGAGTTAGTAAACCTATTATCTGAGTTTTCAAAGTTAGCAAGATAGTAACACTTACTTAAGACAAGCATAGATAATTGTGTCTGAGATCTCAGCATCTGGATTCAGCAATAGATTAATGTCCACTTTTTCTAGAGTGAGCTTTTTGGCTCCATCTACAAATGGTATCTCTGCAAGCAAACCATCCTTCATTGAAAGTAGAGTTTCTTTATTGCTTGCCTCTA